>NC_090649.1:111511340-112111340 GCF_040937935.1 Hyperolius riggenbachi | reverse complement strand
AGTAAGGCCTCATTCACATCATTTAGTGCAGATGGCTGTGCGATCGGAACGCAAAGCCTACGATCACACGCCATCTGCGCTACTATTTGCTGCGCTGCAGATCCCATTCACTACAGTGAATGGGATCTGCGCTGTGATTTGCAAAAAATGCATGCAGCAGTGTGATAGCATATCGCACTGCTGCACAGCGCATATGATGGGAACGGTAGAAGGGCTGTCTATGCCCTTCTACCGTTCTTGTGTGTCGCACACTATACATGCTGCCAAGATGCGCACGGCAGCGGGCATAGTCTGAACGAGGCCTTAGGCGCCAGCAAGGATGGTTAGGGGTTAGGTGACACCATGGCCCATATGCAATTCACTTTTTCTCCTGAGTTTTCTCCTAGGAGATAATTTTTCATCTTCAAATTTAAAAAACTTTCCAGCACTTTTCGACTAAAAAAGTACCAAAAATTAATGAAAAAGTACTATCAAAATTATTTTGAGCATTTTCTTGTTTTCAGATGGCTTAACCACTTCACCACTGAGGGGTTTTACCCCCTGACCACCAGAGCAATTTTCACCTTTCAGCGCTACTTCCATTCATTCGTCTATAACTTTATTATTACTTATCCCAATGAAATGAACTATATCTTGTTTTTTTCGCCACCAATTAGGCTTTCTTTAGGTAGGACATTATGCCAAGAATTATTTTATTCTAAATGTGTTTTAATGGGGAAATAGGAAAAAATGTGGGAAAAAATTATTATTTTTCAGTTTTCGGCCATTATAGTTTTTAAATAAAGCATGCTACTGTAATTAAAACCCATGAAATGTATTAACCCATTTGTCCCGGTTATAAAACCATTTAAATTATGTCCCTATCACAATGTTTGGCGACAATATTTTATTTGGAAATAAAGGTGCATTTTTTTCAGTTTTGCATCCATCCCTAATTACAAGCCCGCAGTTTATAAAGTAACAGTGTTATACCCTCTTGACATAAATATTTAAAAAGTTCAGTCCCTAAGCTAACTATTTATGTTTTTTTTTTTATTGTATGTTTTTTTTTTAATTACAAAAAAAAAAAAAAAATTGGGGAGTGTGGGAGGTAATGAGTTAATTTATTGTGTAAATGTAATGTTTGAACATGTAAAATGCTTTTAGGGTGTAGTTTACTATTTGGCCACAAGATGGCCACAGAGTGTTTGTTTACATGCGACCTGTAAGCGTCCGGAAGGACGCTTACAGGAAGCAGTAGGAGGCTGGGAGACTCACAATGATCTCGCTGTTTCTGAAAGAAGCAGCAGATCATTGCGGGGGCTTAGATCAACGAACGGGAATGGATTTTCCCGTTCATTGATCTCCGGGCGAGCGGGCGGCGGCGTGCACGAGCGGCGGGTGCGCGCGCACGAGTGGTGGGAGCGCGGACAGCGGCGGTAGCGTGGAAGGTACGGATTTCTCCGTCCCTGGTTTTTTAGGGGGGAAAAAAGAGGCGGAGAAATTCATACCGCTGGGGGTAAAGTGGTTAAAATGCATTTTATTGACAAATTTAAAAATATCACCTAGGAGAAAACTCAGGTGAAAAAAGGAATTGCATATGAGCCCATGGGGGTTACGGGTTAGGCAATAGGTACTGGGACCGTTCAGTGTTAGGCATCGCTAAAGAGAGGGTTCTGTGTAAAAGTAGGGTTAGGTTTAGTCATAGTAAAATATCAATAAAGATACTAATATTTTACTATCAAAATTCAGCAGTAGAATATTGCTAATTTTAACGATATTCTATTAGCGTCAATCCCCTGCGCCCTTTTTCCAGGTGCCTTTTTTTCATGTAGGCCAATATGTATGGTAAAACACAGGATCAAA
This sequence comes from Hyperolius riggenbachi, assembly GCF_040937935.1. Lineage (NCBI taxonomy): Eukaryota > Metazoa > Chordata > Amphibia > Anura > Hyperoliidae > Hyperolius > Hyperolius riggenbachi. The sequence goes on along the minus strand of NC_090649.1, from coordinate 112,109,495 downwards.
CATAAAAATGATACCTGTTGTGAAAGTAGTCCAAAAGTAAAAACAGGCAAAAAGGCAAAAAAATAAGTATAAGCCCACAAGATGAACATACAGAATAGCACAATAGCTGAATTAGGTTCCCTGTAATGTAACAAACTGCAAAAATAGTGAAAAATGATGAAAACATTTGATATAAAAAATGTGATATGAAAAAATGAGGATGAAAAAATGATGGTAAAATTATTGTTTATACGCCCCACATGGCAATTTCTCTGATATTTACACCATTGCACAGGAAGCACAACTTGTGTTGCCTGGGTAACAATTCTGTTGCTAGTATGCCTTGCCCAACATACATAACTCTAACAATGGGTGTGTTATCTTAGGTAACTTTTTCCATGTCTCTGCGCATACTACAGTGACTAAAGGCTCATATCCACCATGCTATTTTTTGCAAAAAATTTTTGACGACCAGTGATTCTTTAAGTGACGAGTGATCGTATCTGCGATCAGGCTAGTTGGGCATGAGTGTGCGACTAGGTGAACGATCCTGTGATGATTAGCGATAATGACCATCATGGCGAATGGAATCTTTAAGATCCCAAACAACCACTGGCGTAACAATAGGGTATGCGACCCCTGCCGTTGCGGGGGGGGGGGGGGGGGCCGGGCCCACTAGGGCCTGATCAGGGACTTTTAGGGGGCAGGAGGGGTCGCAGCATAAGAGGAGAGTGTGGCAGATCGGTGGGGAGGGGAGAAAATCCCCCCTCCCTCACCTCGGGCTCTCCTCTCAGCGCTCCCCCTCCTGAATCATTGGTGACAGCGGCAGCAGCAGCGGCGGCGGCACGCTGAAGCTGAACACATTACCTCTTTCTCGTTGGAGGTCTTCCGATCTCTAAGAACAACTTCCTGTCTAAACATGAAGTTGCTCTTAGAGAACGGAAGACCTCCGGCGAGAAGTATTGCAGGAGGGGGAGCGCTGAGAGGAGAGCCCGAGGTGAGGGAGGGGGGGTATTTCCCCCTCCCCACAGATCTGCCACACTCGCCTCTTATGCTGCGACCCCTCCTGCCCCCCAAAAGTCCCTGAGCTGGCCCTGGGGGGGGGGGCGTATTTTTTTTTTTGCAGGGGGGGCCCAGGGATTTCTAGGTATGCCCCTGCCAACAACTCCTGCGCAATGTGCCGCGATACTTTGAACTCTTGTTCACGCCCGCCGTATGCTGTCACGTGACCTAGCGTGTTCCCACAGGCAGGAAGATGGATTGGGGAATCTCGTTCATTGGGAGGCGTCACCGTGAGGTTCCCTGATCCATCGCCAGGTGAGTATTTAGCTTTCATTTCTACGGGGTTGATTCACAAAAGTTACTTATTTTCACCTTAACTGTAAGTTAAGTAAGTTAAGCATTGTGAGTGCTAATGCATGAGATAAACAAATAAGGAGAGCTAATTCATGAGATAAATACAGTAGATAAGGAGAGTGAAAACCATGAGTTATGACAAATAAGGAGAGCTAAACCATGATTTAAGTTAGATAAGGAGAGCTAAATCATGAGTTAAGTCATTTAAGGAGAGATAAATTGTGAGTTAATAAATAAGGTGAGATCATTTAATAGAAAAGCTTTGTGAATAAGGCCCAGTAAATGCAAGAAAACTGCATAGCATACACACAATTTTCCTTACTTTTTTTTTTCTCTTTTCTTTACTGTAACTAAAATTGAAAACATGTTAAAATTGCAAACACAATCACAGTGTTCAACCGGCCCAATCCCTTTAAAATCACAATGGGCATGTTGTAATAAGGGAAAATCACGATTACATCACAGTGTGTTTGCGAATATCCAGGCCTCCTGTTTCTTCAGTCGACTTCCTTTTGGCCGGAGGTTTCAGTCCATCGCCACCAAGACTTCAAGGCACAGGAACAGCTTTTTCCCATCAGCTGTCAACTCTCTGAACTCTATGAGCTCTCTTCACACCAGCCCCCCCCCCCCCACCCCTTCTCGATCACTCTTCCTCTACAAGCCAGATTTGATTCATAGAACTTGTTTTTCACTGATGCACTTGTACAACTGTATGTGCGAATTACAAGAGTGCGGTCTACCAGTACCCTTGTACAACTGTAAACACATTTGCACAACTTGGTAAATTGCCTAAGATGTCTATATTGTAAACTGTCTACATTGGAATTACTGTATTTGTTTGGCTGTTTTTTAGCCCTGTGAATGGCAAGCCCAATTCCAGGCATGGCCCAGTCCTGCTTGGTGAAATAAAATTATTCTGATATTATTACGATTATGAGTCTATTTTGTCGAGATGAAGAAATCTTTTAAAGTGTACCTGAGATGGGGCCTCCATAATAAAATGGACATATTTGGGGCTTCCTCCAGCCCCATCCGACTTGATCGCTCCCACGCCGTCCTCTACTTCCTCTCCGTTTGCCTGCAACTGGCCCCGGAAAATCCATCAATCGGTGCCAGTTAGCGCATGTGCAGTCTGGCCAGGCACACTCCCCTGTCTCGCTCCAGTCGCCATTACCGTTCTGCGCCTGCACAGTATTACTGCAGAACGGTGCAGGCTTACAATGCTCTAGGCAATGTGAATGCGGCGGGATACGTAGTTGGCCCCGGACCTGAGGACTTTCCGTGGCCAATTGCGGGCGAACAAAGAGGGAGAAGAGGAGGGAGTGGGAGCGATCAGGCCAAAGAGGGATGGTGGAAGCCCCAGTATGCATATTTTTTTGCTAATCCTCTATGTTAGGGCAGCTATAAAAAAAATTGTAACATTTAAAATGCATACATGTTAAATGCAGGTTTCTCCCTGAGCAAGATGCACTGTAGGTTATTTTTTTCCTATGTCGCCGTCACTTTCAGTAGGTAGTAAAAATCCATCTCCTGATGGGGGGGTTCTCCGGTATTTCTTTATTTACAAAAGCACTTACTGAACAGCAGTTGCTCAGTCCAAATGCCAAAACGGTTTGCAAACGAGTAGGAAGGCTGGCCAGCCTCATTGTATAGATCAAATTGCAGGGACTGCTTTTGAAAAGCACAAATACAATACTGAGAATCTTCCATGAAGAGATGGACTAGTCCAAAATCTGCCATACCTGTTAGCTTCATACTGCCTACTGTATGTAAGGGCAACATAGGAAAAAGACTATTTTTAGTGCATTTTGCTCTGGGAGAAATGTACATTTTAACATAGTATGTATTTAACATTTTACGTATGTATTTAACATTTTACAATTATTTACAGTAGTAATCCTGGAAATATTTCACATGAAACAATGCAGGATTTTTATAGTTCTGCAATTCGTGAGTTTAGAGTTGGACACGCCTAGCCTCTTGGACAGTTTAAATAGTTACTTGTAAACTAGGCTGCTGAACAGGTCTTGCGTATATGTTGTTTCATTTACAATTGCCTTCACCATTTTTAGAATTAGCCTTTTTCTATGAAACAAATGGAACATCAGGTTATCATTTCTGGTAGGCCATATTCCCTGGGATTTAAAAATTCAACTTTACAGCTCGTTATTTCAGCAAAAGAAGTTGTTGTAGAGCTCATTCATTTACCCTCAGAGGTTGAGTTATTGAAGTTATTGAAGAATGATCGCCAAATTAAGTCATTGGCAATCATTCTAGAGGACTGCTTTAAGAATGATTGCTGATACACTCTTTAGCTATAACATAGCAACTTGTTCTGTTGTATGTGGAAAGGAGGAGGAGGTGGAGAGCAGTGGAGAAGTGAGCGGAACTTGCAACTAGAGTCTAGCTGCTAAAGGAACAATGGGGTGTATTCACAAAGCACTGTTAAAATTGCAGTTGCAGTGCTCATTCAACATCTGTCATTTAAACATTCATCAGGGGTGTAACTAGAAATCACTGGCCCCCCTGCAAAAATTTGAAATCACTCCCCCTCCCCAGGTAAAGCGAGTATAGGGGTACTGAAGTACCCCTTACCCATTTCCACAAAGAGTTAAAAAAAGGAATAAAAACACAACTGCAAGTAAAGCCCTTAATTGTTCTAAATTAACCATGAATACTTACCTTTGGATAATCCCACACAAGTATCCTTGGAAGTGATCCAATGCCAGTGTCCTCTAAGGAGGTCCTCCACCTCCACAACCACCAATCTGAACGAACTCCTGACTCTGAATGGCCATAGACAACCTCTGTATTGCAGAAGCTGGAAACGTGAAAATTGGCTTTTGAAACAAGAATTTTTGGCAAACAGTGAAGCCAACAAGATGGCCACCAGGGAATTCCTGGCCTCTGGAGACCACATTAGAGTGACAGAATAAGCGGATTTTCACATAGTTCTGGGGTGCAGAGGACCAGGGAATCCATGGCTGCCATTTTGTTGACATCATTATGGGCCAAAAATTATTGTTTAACCCATTCAGGTTCCGTCGTTTTCACGTGAGAAATGTTCACCTCCCATTCATTAGCCTATAACTTTATCACTACTTATCACAATGCACTGATCTATATCTTGTTTTTTCCGCCACCAATTAGGCTTTCTTTGGGGGGTACATTTTGCTAAGAGCCACTTTACTGTAAATGCATTTTAACAGGAAGAATAAGAAAAAAATGGAAAATTCATTATTTCTCAGTTTTCAGCCATTATAGTTTTAAAATAATACATGCCTCCATAATTAAAACTCGCGTATTGTATTTGTCCATATGTCCCGGTTATTACACCGTTAAAATTATGTCCCTATCACAATGTATGGCGACAATATTTTATTTGGAAATAAAGGTGCATTTTTTCCATTTTGCATCTATCACTATTTACAAGTTTAAAATAAAAAAAAAATATAGAAATATTTCATCTTTACATTGATATTTAAAAAGTTTAGACCCTTAGGTAAATATTTACATGTTTTTTTTTTTTTTATTGTAATGTTTTTTTTTTTATACTAAACATTTTATTTGGGTACTTTTGGGAGGGTGGGAGGTAAACAATAGATTTATAATGTAAATGTGTGTTAATTCTCTTTGTTTTTTTTTTCAGGTGTAGTATTACTTTTTGGCCACAAGATGGCGGCCATGAGTTTGTTTACATGACGTCACTCTAAGCGTAGCACGCGCTTAGAGTGACGCATCGGGAAGGAGACGGCCAGAAAAAGCTCAGCTTCCGAGAGAAGCTGTTGTTTTTTCAGCGGGGGAGAGGAATCAGTGATCGGGCTCCATAGCCCGATACATTGATTCCTTGGCTACCGAATCCGCGGCCGGGAGTGCGCGTGCACGCACACGATCGGCCGCGGGGGCGCGCGGTAGCGCGCATGGTGCTGGACGTAGAAACTACGTCCAGGAACCAAAATAGGTTAAGAAGCCAATTTACCTGTTCTCAGCCATTGTATTAGTGCTGTGTTTGCTGAAAATTCTTTTTTCTGAAAACAATTTTCGCACTGGCAGAATGGAACGCAGTAAGAGTAATTTCTGATTTTTGCAATTTTATCCCAGCTTCAGAAACACATGTGTAGTAGGACATGGGATCAACATTGTCATGAAGAGAAGCAGCACAGGCAGCGCCCCAAGTGTTGCCATCACCTGGGAGAACCACCAAGTATTCACCAAAGGAAAGAAAATTGCAAAATGTCACAAACAAGCAGAATGGTAAGTGCTCATTAGCAAGTAGCACCTGGCTTGTAAATGGTTGCAGGAAAAGCCTCCCAGATAAAGAGACATTGTTTCACATAAAAATGCATACAAGTTGACAGGAGTGTCACTGTGTGAGAGGAAGAAGTAGCGTAGTTGGTTTCAGACCATGATATTTCTGGTACTGCAGATGCAATTACACATGCTGTGCTTTTAAATTTGCAGGAAGGATTTTTCTGCAGCCATTTACAAACCAGGTAATGAGCACTTGCCATCCTTCTTGTTTGAGTGTGCTTAGAACGCTGTTTGTACTTCTCCTCTTCCTGGTAATGTAGCTCTCATCCCTTGTGCAGGGACGGTTCTTCTATTAAGCAACGTGGATCACGTGGTTCAGGGCGCCTCCTCAATCTCCCCGTCTCCCCATCCTAGATACGCAGGGCTACTTCAATCACCTCTGAATTGCTCTCAGCATTCCAGTGATGGGATCTCAAATTGCCTGTCCGTGTCCTGTATCCATGGCTACAGCGGTGCCTCATGTGACCTGTTACATGCTGCCGGGTCACATGGGTCGTCGATGTAGTCAGATAGGAAGCAGGACTTCACGTGTGGCTGGTGATCCCAGTGGGTGAGTGGTGCGGTGCCAATGCAGCACATACCTGGCATCCTGGGGATCAGATGCTGTGGGCCAGCAAGGATCAGATGCTATCTAGGAGGAAGCAGAGGGAGGTAAGTCTAGTCTCTAGTGCCAGTGCCTGCAATGCATAGCCCAATGTGTCTCACCTCTCTGGTCCAGCTTTGCACACATGTTAGGCAGGTCCTCACAATGTGTTCCTTCAGGAGGAAAAAAGTCTAGAACCGGCCCTGGCCATGATGTCACACATAGGACACATATTGCTTAAGTTGGGGTGACGTTTGAGAGAGGTTAGGAGGAGCAGAAGACAGCATAAACATTGGCACCCCAGTTAACATGTAAGCATTTTTATGTGAACCAATTTCTTTTTGTGAGAGGAAAAGACAATTATTGGCCTCAATTCACTAAGATTTATCAAACACTTTATCAAATGTTTGATAATTTACCTCATGGGTAAAATCTAATTTTGAATTCACTAAGATGTATTGACTGTTTTATCAATAAACATTCAACAAATATATAACACCTTAGTGAATTCAAAATTAGATTTTACCCATGAGGTAAATTATCAAACGTTTGATAAAGCTTAGTGGATTGAGGCCAGTGTAATTGGTTTCAGCCCCTGCTGTATCTGGCACTACAAATAAAATTCTTAACACAGGCAGTGCATTATGATGCCGCACGCCATTACAATGCAACCACCACACTGTGAACATTGCATAGGTGGTGCACTGCAGTATGGCAAGCCACGTTACAAAGCAGCCATTACACCGCACCACAACGCTCCACTGTAAATGTAACCTTAACATACACGCCTTATCAATGTCTAATTGACAAAACAACCAGACCTCGATTAAAATGTCCTTATTTCTTCTTACCCTCAGAAAGACTTTATTGGCTCAGAATAAAGTAATACTAAAAACAGCATTATAGTATACCACAATAGTAACTAAGACAAGTGAATGAAAAAAATAAATAAATAAAATAAATAAATAAAAAAAAACAGTACATCTATATCCAAAATGGTGTAAAGAAACAATACAACAGAATAATCAGAAAACAAATTATATCAGCAGTTGTAAGGTTAAAATTTAGGTCAGACACTTGTTTTCACAATTATTGCATACTTCGTTTTTTGATTGAAATAGGAAACTCTGACATGTTGGCTGCAGACAGCTACCCGGACTGTTGTCAAACAGGTGCAGCACATCTTCCTCCTCCGCCTCTACAGACAGTCACCACTGAACCCCACTGAAGTCACACCTACCCATACAAGGTCAGTCATTAGGTAGGCAAGACTTCCGTGAGGATTGCAGGTAGTTTCATCCTCATGATGACACATTCATCACTCCAGGAATAGGTAAGCCTCAAATAAAGAAAATTAGTATTTTTATAATTGTGTGCACGTGTGTGTGTGTGTGGGGGGGGGGGGGGAGCAGGAAGGTGGTATGGGGAGCAGGGGAGGTCTATGTCCGTGCACAACAGGCTAGAGAGGTTGTGAAGTTGCTTTTTACACTTACTTGTACATCTTCCACTCTGAACCTTCAGATTTTTACATAGTAAGAATTAAAAAAAAAAAAACATTTTGAATGCAATTTTTTATACTTATATTTCTGAAAAATGAAAGCATATTAAATGTTTAAAGCTAGGGCTTTAAACAAACCATCTTGCGCAGTAAACATTTTGTTTTTCCCTCTCACGATCTAATTGGATGCTTGAAATCAACTCAGTGAAGCTTATTTCAATACTTGTTTCAGTAATTGATCTGCACTGTTACATTCAACTGATTAAACAGAAATCTGCAAGATTATCAATCTGTCAGTGTGTGTCCAGGCCAGGGTTAGACAGAGCATTAGCATAACATAGAAACCAGAGATATTTCTCCGTCAATCATTCAATTCCAGTCTGGTGGATTTGGACTGTTGATAATAGATTGATAAATAAGGTATGTATGAGATCTGCAGATATTTCTTAACTTTTGTGTGCACAACGATGCGTAAAAAAGAAGGAAGTAATTGGACTACAAAAGCATTTCTCGTTCTTTTGCATGAATTGATTGTTTGCATGTGTATCATTAGAAGGATTCATCTTTCAAAAATTCCTGACAAATCTATAGCCTGGTACACACTTTCAATTATGATTGGCCAATCATGATTGATTTATTGGAAAATATCAAACAATTGTGTACAGATGTCAGTTTTTATATTTTTTTGTATGACTATTCCAGCACGATCGGTCAGATTTTTATTGTAAAAAATTGAAAAATCGATCTTTTTTTTTCCTCAGTCGAAAAATAAATTCTTTTTAATTTTTTTTCAATCAATTGTTTTTAACAAAAATAGGAACATTTGCTTTTATTGTGTAGGTCCTCCTTTACTTTCCAACCAAAAAAAAAATTGCCTTAACCTAAGCAGAGAACAAAAAGTGAAAAACTTTTTTTGTAGAAAGAAGAACAGTACTTTTGCTAAATGCAGCTATAATTTTGCAGTTGTACCTGTACCTTAAAAGGAAATGATGTCACAGGCGACTAAACAGAAGTAGGTGGTTCTAAGCATCTATTGGGCATATTAACGCAATCTGTGAACTAAACTCTGAGGCCCGTATGCAATTCAACTTTTCTCCTGAGTTTTTTCCTAGGTGATATTTTCACAGCTTGTCAATTAAATACATTTTAAACCAACAGCAAGCAAAAAAAAAAAATACTCAAAATAATTTTGATAGTACTTGTGTACCTACTTTTTGGTACATTTTCTATTGCAAAATGCTGAAAATTTATTCTAAATCGGAGATGAAAAATTATTTTCTAGGATAAAACTCGGGAAAAAAAGTTAATTGCATATGGCCCCTTGTCAAAAAAAACCAGCAAGCAAGAAAATACATTAATGTTGATAGTACATTTTTACCAACTTGATACTAAAAAAAATTGCTGAAAAGCTATTTAAGATAAGATGAAAATTATCTTGTAGGAGATAACTGAGGAGAAAAAGTTAACTGCATACGCCCCCCTTGCTATGATTAGGAATTTAGACAAAGACTGCAAACATAGTCAGCAATATACCGCTATCTAAACAGCTTGACCTGGCTACATGAGTCATGAATGGAAATGCATTTATGTAAAGTGAGAGCAATAGAGAATGAGACGTGAGAACAGTCCTGTGACTGCTGTAGTGTCTTACCTGCACTGTGACAGAAGGGTCTCCTGCAGAGAGTCACTGCTTGGTGTACACAGGCAATACATCTCTAGCTGTAAGGACAGCCCTTTCTTCTAAGTGTCTACTTCTACTACACCTGTAATTTTATATAAAACTGCAGCACTCCTGCATATATAGCTGTTATTATAGTTCAGATAAAAACCATGCAGGCTGATCTCCTCTCTCAAAGTGCTCTCCTGTAGATGGATATCTCCTTTCACAAAAATGTGTGTTTGCCAAGAAACACCCATGTGCTCTGCAGTACTCAGAAGTGGTTATACCGGCTCAAATTACTATCCCATTTCTAAACTATGTTTCAGCTGTATGTCCAATGGGAAAATAACAATTTGATCCCCTTCTAGATTTGTACGTTTGCCTAATTACAAAGAAATTAACAGTTTGTAATTTAAATAGTTATAAAGTTATAAAGAGAAAGCAAATCCACAAAGCATCCAGAAATAACACCAGAGGCATATCTACAGGGGTGCAGGTATGGCATGTGCCATGGGCACCACTTTTGGAGGGCGCTGCTCTGTAGCATCCCTGGTGTTCCCCATACAGATTCTAGTTATTATCTGGGGGTAATTCTGCTGCCTGGTTGCATCTTTTGGGGGGACAAGCTTCCTGTTATTTGAGGGATATGTTTAGGCTGACCTATTGCAATACTCCATTCTTACAGGCCATGCTTCTCCTCAACTTGGACTTAACCAATTGAGACTAAATATTTGGAAGTGCACCCCCTTACCCAGGGGTGGATTTCATATTTTGCCATAAGCGCTGTTTTCCCTAGATACGCCTCTGTACAACACATTAAATAAAAGTTAGAAAGTATTTTCCATGTCATTAAGTGAAATAAATATTTGTTCCCCTACAACCCAGAACTCTGGCTCCTGCAGATGTGGCACATTGATTACAATTAATCAATTACAGATACTCCTACTCAACTTACTACATGCATAAAGCACACCTGTCACAGTAATAAGTTCCTTCCATTAAAACCTCACCATCACCATGGGCAAGAACAAAGAGCTGTTGAAGGACATATGGGACAGATTGTAGACTGGAATGGGCTTCAAGACCAATAGCAAGAAGCTTGGTTAGAAGGTGACAATTGCTCCAACTATTCAACAAAGGAAGAGATATAAAATGGCCATCATTCACCTACGGTCTGGAGCTCCATGCAAGATCTTGCCTCATGGGGTGTAGAATGATCATTAGAATGGGTAGTGATACTCTTACAACTACATGGGAGGTGCTTGTTAAGGACGTAAAGGTGGCTGGGATCACAGTAACCAAGAACACCATTGGTAACACACTGCGCTATAATGAATTGAAATCTTGCAGCACCCAGAAAAAGTCCCCCTGCTCAAGCAGGCACGGTGGCGTAGTGATTAGTGCTCTGTCTTGGCTTGCAGTGGTGAGTTCTTGATTCGAATCCCAGCCAAGGCACTATCTGCATGTAGTTTGTATGTTCTACTAATGTCTGAGTGGGGTTCCTCCGGGCACTCATACAGATAAGTTAATTGGCTTTTCTCTAAACTGGCCCTACACTATGATATTTAAACTACACGATATAGACATATGACTATGGTAGGGATTAGACTGTGAGCTCCTCTGAGGGACAGTTTAATGACAAAACAATATATACTCTGTGCAGCAAATATACAGAGCAGGAGGACAGGTGCAGACAGCTTGCTCCAGGGCTCACACCACCGAACACAATCTATCTACCACCCGCCTCCAAAGGGGAAAGATGTGGAAACACTACAGCAGAGAATTTTATGTGTGCATCAAACACCAAGTTAAAACCTGACAAATCTGGCTTTGCAAATTTGGCCTAATTGGCTTATCACGAGACATTGCTCATGCAAATATGCATTTGCCTTAACATGCCAAAATATGCAGGGTCAGCCCAAATCAGCCCAAATGCGCACATATAATATATTATGTGGTGCAGTGATGGAGGAGAGGACTGAGAGTGATCAAAGAGAGTGACTATGTCCGATATTTGTCCTATGGAGGCAAAAGCCAATGACATAGAATTGGAATAGGGATACATTTCAAGAAAAACAGTCAGGCCTAAGTTTCCATCCATACACACACAATAAAAGGCAAATAACCAGATGACAGTTCGCAAATTGTGTTCACAAGTGTGCTTTAATTTACATAATTTGGACAGAGGTTCACTTCAATGAGCAGAGAGAGATCCCGTAAGTGTCGGGGTCAGTTTTTGTTTATTTTAAAGGATACCACAACTGACATGTGGCATAATGAGATAGACATGGGTATGTACAGTGCCTAGCACACAAATAACTATGCTGTGTTTCTTTTTTTCTTTCTCTGCCTGAAAGAGGTAAAGATCAGGTATGTAAGTGGCTGACTCAGTCCTGACTCAGACAGGAAGTGACTACAGTGTGACCTTCACTGATATGAAATTCCAACTATAAAACACTTTCCTAGAAGAAAATGGCTTCTGAGAGCAAGAAAGAGATAAAAAAGGGGGAAATTCTTATCAGTGAGGGTCACACTGTAGTCACTTCCTGTCTGAGTCAGGACTGAGTCAGCCACTTACATACCTGATATTTACCTCTTTCAGGCAGAGAGCACTATTATTAATCACATCCAATCACTGCGGGGTAGGAGGGGACATGTGCAGGGCAGACGGACACAACGCTGCATCCAATCAAAGCAGGGCACGACAGGAGTGGGGTCAGTGGAATGGAAGGACATAAATGCACACAGTGAATGGCTTGAAAATTATTATTATTAAAGATGATAATTACATTGAATCATTATGTTGTCATCTGACTTTCAAGCAATGTCTTATGCCATTATTTATTGTTCCAATTCATATTGTAATAAAATGTGTTTTAAAAAAAGTTTAATATCGGGCAAACAGTTAACCCATTCGCGTTCCGTCGTTTTCACTTGAGAATTGTTCACCTCCCATTCATTAGCCTATAACTTTATCACTACTTTATCACAATGAACTGATTTATATCTTGTTTTTTCCGCCACCAATTAGGCTTTCTTTGGGGGGTACATTTTGCTAAGAGCCACTTTACTGTAAATGTATTTTAACAGGAAGAATAAGAAAAAAACGGAAACAATTCATTATTTCTCAGTTTTCAGCCATTATAGTTTTAAAATAATACATGCCTCCATAATTAAAACTCACGTATTGTATTGGCCCATATGTCCCGGTTATTACACCGTTAAAATTATGTCCCTAACACAATGTATGGTGACAATATTTTATTTGGAAATAAAGGTGCATTTTTTCCGTTTTGCATCTATCACTATTTACAAGTTTAAAATAAAAAAAAATATAGAAGTATTTCAACTTTACATTGATATTTAAAAAGTTTAGACCCTTATGTAAATATTTACATGTTTTTTTTTATTGTAATGGTTTTTTTTTTATATTAAACATTTTATTTGGGTAGTTTTCGGAGGGTGGGATGTAAACATGTGATTTATAACGTAAATGTGTGTTTGAATTAAATTTTTCTTAATTTTAGTTGTAGTTCTACTTTTTGAGTTTGTTTACATGACGTCACTCTAAGCGTAACACATGCTTAGAGCGACGTATGGGGTACATTACAGCCAGAAAAAGCGAAGCTTCCGAGAGACGCTGTCGCTTTTTCAGCGGGGGGGGGGGGGGGAATCAGTGATCGGGCACCATAGCCCGATACACTGATTGCCTGGCTAACGAACCGTGGGCCGGAGGCGCGCGTTGATTCAACAACCTTCCTAGAGATTAATAAAAACGGTTATGGTAACCATTTCCTCTGCCAGGAATTGTGGCTCTGGTCAGCTAAGTTATTTATGAGGGTATTTGGACTTCTCGGTCTTTTAAGGAAACCACAGAATGTGAAAGGGGTCTGCTAGGGAGAACTTTTATGACTTGATGGCCTCTATCTGCAGCAGAAAAATAAACACATTACATCCTCTAAAAAGAGCCTGGACTGACAGAATATTTCTTGTTTTTAAATGAGGCTGGGGGCCTAAAAGGGTACTCTACATCACACCTTTGTGCGCATTTAGCGCAGGTGAATCTGTCACACATATTATTAATATTATATATTTATCCATCCATATATTGTTGTAAGTTGTTATGTAACCCCTCCCTCCCAGTGATGTTTAGCATAGGCGATGATGTCATGAAGTCTTCTCCCAGTGCATTCTGGGAGAACAGGTGTTTCTGCTCATTTTGGAACAAACAAAAGTTATATCAAGTGAAGCTTCTCTTTAATTGCTGAAAACTCTGTAATCCAGCCCAGACTTGGGATTGAAATGGTTCTAATTATCCCATGTTCCAGATTCCAGATACAGGGAAAACTCGAGAAATTAGAATATCGTGCAAAAATCCATTCACCGGTATTTCAGTAAATCTACTTAAAACATGGAACTAATATATGAAATAGACTCCTTACATGGAAAGTTAGATATTTTAAGCCTTTATTTGTTATAGTAATAGTAATTAATTATAATAATAGCTTTGATGATTATGGCTTACAGCTTATGAGAACCCCAAAATCAAAATCTCAGACCATTAGAATATTGTGAAAAGGTTCAGTATTCTAGGCTCAAAGTTGCAGACTATAATCAGCTAATTAATCCAAAACACCTGCAAAGGGTTCCTATTTCATATATTAGTTTCATCTTTTAAGTTGAATTACTAAAATAAATGGACTTTTACACAACATTCTAATTTTTCGAGTTTCGCCTGTATTGATGTTTCTGTAAAAGTAAGCAGAGAACTATTGTCATCGCATTCTGAACCTTTTTCAGCCTATTGTACATTTTGTGAATATTTCTATTTGATTTTCTGAAAATGAATTTTCTCTTGCAGTGAAAGGATCAGACCTGTAAAATGACTAAAACGTATAAAATCCTGATTGTGCTGCTTCTTTTGGTTGCTATAGGCTACCTGTACAGAGCTGAATTAAAGGGAGTAACCACACAATACATAGGTTTCTCTGAAGAAAATATATTCAATACTTATATGCCAAAATTAAATTTATCAGAGAAAAATATGAATAATTTGAATATAACAACTTCAAAGGCAACAACAATATCAACATCCTCATCATCCGCATCAAAGCAAAGTGTCAATGAAGCAGATAGTAAAGATGGTAAAATTCAAAAAGAGGATTCCTCCAATCATTTAACACCATCTGAAGTTCTGAGAGGAGGAAATGGTGTTATATTTTTGGAGACCACAGACAGGATGGAACCTCCTTCTCTGGTGCTATGTGTAATTGAGTCAGCAGCTCGAGTGTATAAGGACAGACCTGTGGTCTACTTCATGAAAGGATTAAAAGAGATTAACTCAGAAGAAGCTAAAAATAAATACCTTCCAGTATTCTCATCCATTAAGAATATCTATATCTTCCCTTTAAAAATGGAGGAGGTTTTTGCTGAGACACCACTTCTTCCATGGTACAATAAGGTATGGCTACTAAACAAATATAATTAAGTAATATAATTTACAGCATAGGGGTGTTGTGTGTGTGTGTGTGTGTGTGTGTGTGTAAGGGGGAGATTATATTTACTTACCTGGATCATCAGGGCAGTTTCCAGGCTAAATTTCTCCCAGGACAAGGGTGTAAAAATCTCCCCTCCCCCAATGGAGCCAAGTATAGGTGCCCGCAGTATAGGTTAGCTACATAGGTGCCTCCAGTATAGGGTAGCCTGTATAGTGGCTACCAGTATAGGTTAGATAAGAAGGTGCCCCCAGTATAGATAAGATAGGTAGGTGCCTGCAGTATAGGTTAGCTACGTAGTTGACTTCAGTATAGGGTAGCCCATATAGATGTCACCAGTACGGGTTAGATAGGTAGGTGCCCCAGTAAAGGTTAAATAGGTAGGTGACTGCAGTATAGGTTAGATAGGTAGGTGCCTGCAGTATAGGTTAGTGAGGTAGGTGAGTGCAGTAGAAGTTAGATAGGTAGGTGAGTGCAGTATAGGTTAGGTAGGTGCCTGCAGTATAGGTTAGATAGGTAGGTGCCTGCAGTATAGGTTAGATAGGTAGGTGTCCGCAGTATAGGTCAGATAGGTAGGTAGGTACCTGAAGTATAGGCCAGATAGGTAGGTAGGTACCTACATTATAGGCTAGATAGGTAGGTGCCTGCAGTATAGGTTAGATAGGTAGGAGACTGCAGTATAGGTTAGATGGGTAGGTGACTGCAATATAGGTTAGATAGGTAGGTGTCTGCAGTATAGGCTAGATAGGTAGGTGCCTGCAGTATAGGCTAGATAGGTAGGTGCCTGCAGTATAGGTTAGATAGGTAGGTGACTGCAGTATAGGTTAGATAGGTAGATGTCTGCAGTATGGGTTAGATAGGTAGGTGCCTGCAGTACAGGTTAGATAGGTAGGTTCCCCCAGTATTAGGTTAGATAGGTAGGTTCCCCCAGTATAGGTCATATAGGTAGGTTCCCATAGTATAGGTTAGATAGGTAGGTTTCCGCAGTTTAGGTTAGATAGGTAGATTCCCCCAGTATAGGTTAGATAGGTAGGTTCCCGCAGTATAGGTTAGATAGGTAGGTTCCCGCAGTATAGGTTAGATAGGTAGGTGCCTGCAGTATAGGTTAGATAGGTAGGTGCTCCCAGTATAGGTTAGGTAGGTAGGTTCCCGCAGTTTAGTTTAGAGAGGTAGATTCCCACAGTATAGGTTAGATAGGTAGGTTCCAGTAGTATAGGTTAGTTAGGTAGATTCCCTCAGTATAAGTTAGATAAGTATGTGCGGGGGGGAGGGGGGCGGACATCGCAGATATATCTCACCTTCCAACGCCAATCCCGTGCAGCAGCGGACATAGCAGATATATCTCACCTTCCAACGCCAATCCCGTGCAGCCTCAATGACCTTCCTTTCCCGGCATCTGTCTCATTAGTAACAGCACTCCCTGTGATGACATCCGGTATGTCATCACAGGGGGTGCTATTACCATGCGACGGACGCCGGGAGAGGAAAGACATTGAAACTGCTGGGAATCGGCAGAAGAAGATGAGTTATAACTATTATGTCTGCTCCCCCCACCACTGCGCTCCCCTCGTGCTGCACAATACAGCGCCCCGGGCAACTGCACCTATCACACGCCCATAGAAACGGGGCTGTGGGTCATCTTTCGGCCCATTGCAGTTTATCATGTCCAGGGAGTTGCTGTCACCTACGAAAGATCCTAGACCACAGCTGTGGTTCAAGCATGGGTTAGTACATGTTCTTCTCAGGGCCAGTTCTAGCTGCAATGGGGCCCCGGGGCAAAAGCAACCTGGGGGCCCACTGACACCTACCCCTGGCAACAACAAATCCCTCCCCCCCCCCAGGCCCTGAGACAAGTCAGGCGGAGACCTAGCAGGGTCCAGCAGCACTTAGAGGTTCTGGAGCAATTGCCCAAATTGCCATCAGTATAATAGCCATATATGTCCCTAACGACCCCCTTCTCCTAAGTATGATAGTTATATGTCCCCTATTGTCCCCCCTCCCCCAATATGATAGCCATATGTGCTCCTAATTAGTGTTGGGCGAACAGTGTTCGCCACTGTTCGGGTTCTGCAGAACATCACCCTGTTCGGGTGATGTTCGAGTTCGGCCGAACACCTGATGGTGTTCGGCCTTTTAAGTTCGGGTTCGCCCCGAACTACTGAATGGCCGCCGAACAGGGCCGAACAGGGCCCTGTTCGCCCGAACATGCCGCAATACGGCCCCCCTATGGGGTCGCAGGCATAAGGGGGAGCATGCCCCGATCGCGGGGGGGGGGTCGGAAATTCCCCCCACCCCCTCCGCTAGCGCTCCCCCTTCTGCCCGCTTCCCCATACAAAAGTTTAAGGCAAGTTAAATAGTACTTGGTGGCTGGCACTGGCAGTAGAGTGAGGAGGAAGAGGAGTCCGAGTAGCAGAGTGACGCGTTGAGGCCGGGCAGCGGGCGGTTCAGCGGTAGTACCCTTGTGGTATTTCCGCCCTTTCTCTGACCTCACGTCCTCTGCATACGAGGGTACGCGTCACGCGTACCCTCGTATGTGTCATCACGTAGAGGACGTGAGGTCAGAGAAAGGGCGGAAGTACCACAAGGGTACTACCGCTGAACCGCCCGATGCCCGGCCTCAACGCGTCACTCTGCTACTCGGACTCCTCCTCCTCCTCACTCCACTGCCAGTGCCAGCCACCAAGTACTATTTAACTTGCCTTAAAGGAATACAATCGAACTTTAACACATTTCTGTCAGTAGCATACATCAAAATTGCATTAACAGCTAGTGCAAACACAGCATATCTTTTTGCTGTGCAATGTTTCTTTTTCTTTTAATTTGCCTTTTAAACGGACCCCCTGACAAGCTGACGGCGTCGGCTAATGGGGCAGCTCATTATGACAGAGGGGATTCCTTTTTACAGTGCGGTAGTGTATTATACTATTGTCACGTTTCCCCATGCTATTTATTACTATTACTATGTTTCCCCGACACTATTTAGCATGCCAGGCATCTGTCACGTAGCCTGCTATGAGGAGCGAGAGACAAACGCTCTCGCTCCTATTCTGCCCAGCCAATCCCCGCAGAAGGAGACTTCCGTGTGTCGGGCTCGGGCTGCCGCCGCATTAGTTTTGTCATCACTACGCAACGGCAACCATATGAGCTGGAGGAGGGCGCATCATTGCTCCTTCCCTTCGGCTCCTGCTTCCGATGCGCAGCGATGACAAAACAACTAATGCGGCGGCAGCCCGAGCCCGACACACGGAAGTCTCCTTCTGCGGGGATTGGCTGGGCAGAATAGGAGCGAGAGCGTTTGTCTCTCGCTCCTCATAGCAGGCTACGTGACAGATGCCTGGCATGCTAAATAGTGTCGGGGAAACATAGTAATAGTAATAAATAGCATGGGGAAACGTGACAATAGTATAATACACTACCGCACTGTAAAAAGGAATCCCCTCTGTCATAATGAGCTGCCCCATTAGCCGACGCCGTCAGCTTGTCAGGGGGTCCGTTTAAAAGGCAAATTAAAAGAAAAAGAAACATTGCACAGCAAAAAGATATGCTGTGTTTGCACTAGCTGTTAATGCAATTTTGATGTATGCTACTGACAGAAATGTGTTAAAGTTCAATAGTATTCCTTTAAACTTTTTTTATGGGAAAGCGGGCAGAGGGGGGGAGCGCTAGCGGAGGGGGTAGGGGGAATTTCCGCCCCCCCCCCCGCGATCGGGGCATGCTCCCCCCTTATGCCTGCGACCCCATAGGGCCCCCAAAATGGGCATGTTCGGGGGTCCCATTGACTTCCATTGAGTTCGGCGTTCGGGCCGAACATGCCGAACATCTGGCCCATGTTCGGCCTGTTCGGCCCGAACCCGAACATCCAGGTGTTCGCCCAACACTACTCCTAATGTCCCCCTCTCACCAGTATGGTAGCAATATGTGCCCCCAACTATGTTAGCTATATGAGCCCATTAGGTCCCCCCCCACTATGATAGCCAGCCACATGTGCCCTAACAGCTTCCCATCCTCGCAGTATAATTATTATATGTGCCCCTAACGTCCACTCAAACCACATCGTTATGGAACAGATGGGAGACATGCAGCAGCAGCACACACACTAACCTGCTCCGAATTAAAGAGAAACTCCGACCAAGAATTGAACTTTATCTCAATCAGTAGTTGATACCCCCTTTTATATGAGAAATCTATTCCTTTTCACAAACAGACCATCAGGGGGCGCTGTATGACTGATATTGTGGTGAAACCCCTCCCACAAGGAACTCTTGAGTACGTACTCCTGGCAGTTTCCTGTCTGAGAACCTTGCTGCATTGTGGGAAATAGCTGTTTACAGCTCTTTCCAACTGCCAAAAAAACATGCAGCAGCTACATCACCTACCAACAGTAAAAATGTCACCATGTAATAAATGTCAGAATTTAAATCAGGGATTTAAAAGATTTTACAATGGGCAAACACTGACTAAATCATTTATACATAATTATTGTAAAAATGAAGCACTGTTTTTATTACATTATTTTCACTGGAGTTTCAATACAAGTCCATGGGTCCAGAGCTGCATTAAGACCATGCAGGGCCCCAAGCAGAGCAATAAATGTACCCCCCCTCCCCCGCCACACTGTTGAAAGGATGCCTCCCCAGCATACAACATCTCACAAAAGTGAGTGCACCGCTCACATTTTTGTAAATATTGTATTTCACGTTTTCATGGAACAGAAAGCACTGAAATTATGACGCTGTGATACAATGTAAAGCAGTCAGTGTACAGCTTTTCTAACAGTGTAAATCTATTTGCTGTGCAATAACGTCAACACACAGTCATTAAAGGACAACTGTAGGGAGAGGTATGTGGAGGCTACCATATTTATTTACTTTTAAAGGGGAACTGAAGAGAGAGGTATATGGAGGCTGTCATGTTTATTTCCTTTTAGACAATACCAGTTTCCTGGCTATCCTGTTGATCCTCTGCCACTAATATATTTAGCCACACAGACCCTGAACAAGCATATGCAGATCAGGTGACATTATTGTCAGACCTGACATTAGCTGCATGCTTGTTTCTGGTGCGATTCAAACACTACTGCAGCCAAATAGATCAGCAGGGCTGCCAGGAAACTGGTATTGTTTTATTTATTTTTTTCTGACCAAAAGTAGGGAGAAAAACTCACTGCATCTTATGATCCGATTCTTACATTAGGCCAGTGCCTTCCACCATCACAATACCTGCTCCCCTGCTTCTCTAGCCCCCAGCAGCAGGAATACGAATGCCAGCAGTGACCCCCCACCCTCTCCTCTAGGCCCCACAGCAGCAGCAGTAATAGGAATACCAGCCGCGACCCCCCCCCCCCCACCTGCTCCTTTAACCCCCACAGCAGCAGGAATTGGAATGCTGGCAGTGACCCCCCACCTCCTCTTTTAACCCCCGCAGCATGGAATCAGAATGCTGGCAGTGACCCCCACACCTGCTTCTTTAACCCCCGCAGAAGCAGGAATAGGAATACCAGCAGCGACCCCCTCGCCTGCTCCTTTAACCCCCGCAGCAGGAATCGGAATGCCCGCAGCGCCCCCCCCCCCCCCCCCCCACCCCCCTCGCTCCTCTAGCCCCTGCAGCAACAGGAATCAGAATGCCCATGGCTACCCCCCTCCTATAGCTCCCACAGCAATTGCAAAGTTAAGTGAACAACAGAAGCCCTTACTGATCTGGAGCAATCCTCTGTCTTGTGTCCTCTCCTGGGGGAACTCCACAAGATGCCCCTGCACTATGGATGCACCATTTTATTGCTGAATGTTCTTCTAGAGTCTTTCTTTAAATTAGGTTTGCTAATCACCCAGGAACGTAACTACCGGGGAGCAACCCCTGCATCTGTGTATGTGTGTGTGTGTGTGTGTGTGTGTGTGGGGGGGTCAGAACTGTAAGGGGGCCACAACTACTACTTCCCTGTCTCTGATACAGGGGTCCATCCTTCAGATCAGGTGTTTTTGGGGCTACACTTTGGTGTGAAGATTACATTGTCCACACTTTTTTTATGACCCTTGCAAGATGGGCCCCTGGTTGTGAGTGTCACAAGGGGTAGGCAAGGGAAAGGGTGTGAACCACAGATGGCTCCAAAACAATTTGCTGGGGGACCCATGATTTTTGGTAATGCCGCTGTAAGCACCTTCTGGCCAAAATACCCTAAGACTGCATGTACGTGTGGAAACTGTAGGGTCTCTAAAGGATTATTCTGCAAAGTATTACACAATAAACATAAGTATTTTCAAGCGGCACCAGCTTTTGCACTTCATTTTAAATACATATTTTACCCTTGTTCAGACCCCATTTTGCAAGATCACTGAAAACAATCTTAGGGCCTGTACACACTGAAAAACGCAGGCAAAAACGCAAGCGCAGCAGTGTGTACAGGCCCTAAGTCTGTCTCTAAAAGTTTATGGGCCTATCCCTTCCTGCTGCTTTAATGTAAATGAACTTCCCTGTTACTAATGCATGCTCCTTACTGGAAATAATTTAATTCATAGTCTCAAATGTTTATACCTGTGTGATTTTTGTTTAGGCTTATATGTATAAACCCATGCCAAAGCTCATATCCAGGGTACGGTACTTAATAACTGCTGAATATACTGATTAGTGTATTCAAAACCACAAAGCAATCTACACACTGCACTCTGTCACCAGACAAGTTCCCGGAGTCACATATATCCGCCATGTATTAGACCAGTTCCCAAGTGACGGTCATACACTGGGCCAGGGTCAGATCCCACCGCCAATACAGCCTTGCCCCAGAACTTCATGGTGCATCACCTTAACCCTCTGGGCGATAATCCCGAGCTGAGCTCGGGGTAAGCCGCCGCAGAGGATTTCTCAGGCTCTGGTGGGCCGATTTGCATAATTTTTTTTGTTGCACGCAGCTAGCACTTTGCTAGCTGCGTGTATATACAGATCGCTGCCGCTCCGCGCTGATTCGCCGCTACCCGCCGTGCCGCCCCCCAGACCCCGTGCGCAGCCTGGCCAATCAGTGCCAGGCAGCGCTGAGGGGTGGATCGGGACTCCCTCTGAAGTCACGACGTCGTTGACGTCGATGAATTCATCCCGATCGTCGCCATGGCGACGGGGGAAGCCAAACAGGAAATCCCGTTCTGAACAGGATTTCCTGTTTGCTTTGATCGCCGGAGGCGATCGGAGGGGGTGGGGGGATGCCGCTGCACAGCGGCTATCATGTAGCCAGCGCTAGGCTAGCTACATGATCAATTTTTGATCAATTTGTGGCAAAAAAAAATCTATTTTGTATTTTTCTCAACTATAATTGAAATATTAATTCCTGAAAATTCTAGTTTGTCCTAAAAAAAAGCAATATATATATATATATATACTAAGAGGTCATAAGTACTGATAAAGTTATGCTCTTGTCCATAATGGAAATACAGGTCAAGAAGTAAAGTGGTAAAAAATGCTATAACAAGTGATTTTTAGAATAAGGAAACAGATATTCTTTTGGTAACCATAACAGATTGTTCATGACAATGAATATGTAAAATCTGCAAATGGACAATGAACTTTGCATGTTAATCCTTCCTCACCTTCAATGTTTTTGTACAGGTAGATCCAAAACGGGAAGTATACTGGACCCATGTCAGTGCTGATGGATGCAGATTGGCTCTGATCTGGAAACATGGTGGAATTTATTTGGACACAGACATCATCTCACTTCAGCAGATACCACATCAGGACTTCCTAGCCAGAGAAGGAAGTGGTAGTTTTGGCAATAGTGCTTTTGGGTTTTCTCCCCATTATGATTTCGCATGGAAGTGCATGGAAGATTTTGTTCGGAATTATCGTGGTGAAATATGGGGGTACCAAGGCCCAACTCTTTTAACTCGCATTGCAATGCAGATGTGTACTTTTCCTAAAGATAGTACAAATGACTTTATTTGTGGAAACATCACAGGCCTGAAAAGTGACCGTCTCTACCCTTTATTGTATCCATCTTGGCAACGCTACTATGAAGTTTGGGACAAAGAGCCAACATTTAATGAGTCCTATGGTGTCCACCTCTGGAGTTACATGAATCGCAATGAACATAAATCCATGGTTCCTAGGAGCAATACACTGGTAGAGCACCTCTATCAAAATAATTGTCCTTCTACATATGATCTGGTTGCAAAACAGACTAATGCCTAAACAATTGCCATCTGGTAAATGCCACCTGATTAAAAACAAAACACAAACAAACAAAAAATACTGAAAACTTATATCAAAGCATCATAAGCCTTTTTTTTTTAAGTTTTGCAAACTAAATGTTATTGAAAGTCATGTTTCAGTTTCAGTTTACAGCTAGCGATGTATTTACTAATTGTAAGCTGATATCTCACTTCTTTTTAAAGTGAACATGTTGAGACACTTGGTTTTGGGCCTTGCAATATCTGATAATGCAAAGGTCCCTGCAAGTGCTGTCACTTTAAGTGTATCAGGAGGCTCTGGACTGGAACACAATTTCGAGAGCGGACAAATTTCCGTGTTAAACCCGAAATTCTGATTTGTTTGTGTTACGTAAACAATTGTAACTACGAAAAAGGGTCGTAATTACGAAATTCCCTATAAACACGAAATTTTGCATAATTTTGCTAAATTAACGAAATTATGATTACGTGCATATTCGGAATTTCACAAATGAATTGGGTCATTACGCTCTTCACTACATGAGTGCATGCATGAGCATGGTCCATACATGCCTAATAGAATGAAGCTGCTTGCACATGACTTTCTTCTCCATGCATGAGTGACTTCATGCTACTGGGCATGTACTGACCACGCTCTGAACATAAGCGCAGTACAGTTGTGTAGAATCTGGGGGGGTTTGTGGGGTTGTATCTGTGTGCTCTATGTCCAGCAATGACCACAGTGCCTTTCCAGACCTTTCAGAGCACCGGAATGTATATAGTTTATCTTTTGGGATATTTTTAGTACTGTCCCTTTAAAACGGAACTGATGCAAACCTGATACATAACCTGATACTTTTTTGACCGCGAACAGCACTGATCCTGAAGGGACCCGGACCTCCCGGATCCGTGTCCAACTGACAGTTTTGGCTGCAAACGCAAGTGTGAACCGGGCCTTATGCTGGATGTGGACTGCATCCTCCGTTCCCCTATCCACGGCTCCATTCAGCTACAATTTGGACGGAAGTAGGCCCTGACCCAAGGAAGAAGTCTTTGCCCAGCATGCACAGTTCAGTTCTCATGTACTGCTGGCAGCTGCAATGAGTGCAGCACGCCGCTCAAGAAGCCACCGAGAGTGCAGACACATCATTCTGAATAAATTGCTCATATGCTTTATGCAAACGGCCTGAACTGCGCATGCAGGCAGACTTTTACTAGTTCAAACACCCCAACCCACTAGTCTGGACCAAGTTGTAGCTGAATGGATTAGTGAGGGGCAGAAAATGGAGGACACAGTCTGTGTCCATAGATTGCATTTTGGACAAATAGTATGGACACTGCTTCATTACAATTACCCAGGATTTCATTAAACTGCTTTTTTTTTTACTTTATACTTCCTTTTAACTTACCTGGGGCTTCTTGCAGCCCCCTGCAGTCACCCTGTGCCCGCACTGTCCTTTCAGGGCAACCCCCATGAAAGCTTCCAGCCACGCACCTCATCGCATCCCCATACACAGCAGCATTCTGTGCATGCGCAGTATGGGAAAATCGTTTCTGCTCATAAGTAGAATGTTCCTGTGAGGACCAGCTAGCTTTCAGGGGGTTACCACTGCTGACTGGAGGGCGTGCACAGGATGACTATAGGGGGGCTGCAAGAAGCCCCAGATAAATTAAACTGCATTTTTTTACTTTAATAACCCTTGAAAGGATACCAGAGCCAAAAGGAATTGGAAAAACAGGGGGAGCAGGCATGTATTGTTCTCATGTCCATTCTATTCCGGCCCCTTCCTTTGTGTTACCTAATTGCCCCCTTGCACCCCCTTCCAGGTAGGCAAGTTGCACATGTGCATGTCACGGGTACGTTGTGCATTGCTCCTGGCCGTGGTTGAGCGATATAAGACTTGCACAGCCGGGCTAGTGTCTGCGCACTACTGCAACTTACTCACTGACCCAGTTGCACAGAAGAGGCTGCAGGGGGGATTTAGGTGACAAAGGAGGGAGACGCTTATGGCTCTGGAATCTTTTAAAGCAGTGGTCCTCAAACTAAGGCCTGCGGGCCGAATGTAGCCCCCTGAGGCTTTTTTACCAGCCCCACACAGACAAAATGTATTACTTATAGATGCGGTCAGCTACATCTTCAAATATTAGTGGTCCACATATAGAATAGCAGTGCTGGCACCACCCATCCACATGGCAGGCAGAAAGCAGTAATTTGCTGGTTTTCAATCAAATTCCACATCAGGTGCCACTGCTGTCCAATTGGACTGCAGGTTGTCACCTGGGTATGCTTCACTGTCTGGTCCGCAAAGACTTCTACATCGTTTTATGTATACTCCGGCCCCCCAGCAGTCTGAAGTATGTTGACCCGGCCAGGGGTGCCTTTAGCCATTTTTTCACTCCAGGCGAGAAAACCTGTGGTGCCCCCCCCCCCCCGCCCCCCTCCATGAAAATGATTGTAATGTGGCAGCATTTCAACCAAAAAATAATTGTAATGCGGCAGTGTTTTACCAGAAAACAATCGTAATGCAGAAGCATTTCACCAGAAAATAATCATAATGCGGCATCGTTTCACCGGAGATAACACTTATTGCGGCAGCGTTTCACCAGAAAATATGCAGTGCGGGCAACATTTCACCAGAAAATAAACATAAGCAGGGCTCCACTTTCATGAGGCACAAAGGTGAACAGAAGGAGGCACGGGCACTGAAGAAGGCACACAGGGGGACTTAAGGAGGCACAGGGGGGCAGAAGGAGGCACACAGGGGGACATAGGGAGGCACACAGGGGAGCAGAAGGAGGCACAATGGGGGACAAAAGGAGGCACAATGGGGGACAGAATGAGACACAAAGGAGGACAGAAGGAGGCACAGGAGGACAGGAGGAGGTATACAGAGGGGCAACGGGAGGTACAGGGGGACAGAAGAAGGCACGAGGGCCAGAAGGAGGCACAAAAGTGGACAGAAAGGGCCACAGGGGGACAGAAGGCACAAAGTTGGGCAGAAGGAGGTACATTGGGGGACAGATTGAGGCACAAAGGGGACACAGGAGGACTGAAGGAGGCACACAGGACTGAAGGAAGCACACAGGACAGAAGGAGACACACGGGGCAGAAGGAGGCACAATGGGGGACAGAAAAAAAGTACAAAGGGGGGCAGAAGGAGGCATTGGGAGACAGTAGGAGGCAAAAATGGTTACAGAAGGAGGCACAAAAGGGGGGCTGAAGAAGGCAAAGAGGGATGTAAGGAGGCACAGGGAGACAGATGGAGGCAGAGGGGGACAGGCAGAGCCACAGGGAGACAGAAGAAGGCACAGGAGGCACCGGAGGACAGAGGAAGGTGCAGGGGACAGAGGGGGCACAAAGGGGGACATAAGGAGGCAGAGTGGGACTGAAGGAGGAACAGGGGGGCTGTGTGTCAGCCTCAAGGGGACAAAGAAAGGCACAAGGGGACATATGGAGGCAGAGGGGGACAGAAGGAGGCACAAAAGAGGACAGGAGGCAGAGGTGGCACAGGGGACTGAAGGAGGCACATGGAGACAGGAGGCACAAAGGGAGACAGAAGGAGGCATAAAGGGAGACAGAAGGACAAACAGGGGGTCAGACATGGCACAAGGAGGCAAAAGGAGGCACAAAGGGGAAAAAAGGATGCACAAGGCACAGAGGGACACAATGGCAGCTGCCTGCAGCTTACACTAAGCAGATGCAGCAGAAGCAACTAATAGAACACCCACGGGGCGGGGCTTAGTCAGGGAATGGGGCTTCATTTTGGGGTGGGGCTTAATCCAGCAACATGGCGCCCCCAGGACCAATGGCGCTCCAGGCAATGGTCTGTACTGCCTATTCCTAAAAGCGCCCCTGGACCCGGCCCTCGACCCAAAACGTTTGGGGACCCCTGTTTTAAAGTGTACCTGAGATGGTACACTGGGCCTCATTTATACTGAGCTGGGGATTCCTACAGCCCCATGAGGAATCAGCAACCAAAAGAAGCAAAGTCCGGGCACCAATAGAGTTGCAAGGCGCATCTAGTGCCGATTATTCCTTTCTCAAAGCTGCAAAAAAGCCCCATGAGGAATGTGGCCTCCCTTACCATCCTCTTCACCCCATTTGTTCTGACGCTTTAACTCCTGGTAATCCGTTCATTTGCCGCGCCAGTCGTAGGCTTCTGCGCATGCTTATGGTACTACTGCGCAGACACGGAATGCTCCCGTCTTTGGGAGTGCAACAAGGGGTGCACGCGCGGTCAACTCGCGTATGCGCAGAGGAGTGCGGCTGGATGGATTACAGGGATGCATAGTGCAAAAAGGACAAGGAGTGAGGCCACAGTGCTCGTGGGGATGGAGGAAGATCCAGGTAACTATAAATAAACATTATCTAAGACTCACTTTAACCACTTTACCCCCGGCGGTACGAATTTCTCCTTCCCTTTTTCCATCCTTTAACCCCCAGGGACGGAGAAATCCGTACCTTCCACGCTATCGCCGCTGTCCGCGCTCCCGCCGCTCGTGCGCGCGCACCCGCCGCTCGTGCACGCCGCCGCCGGCTTGCCCGGGATCAATGAACGGGAAAATCCATTCCCGTTCGTTGATCTAAGCCCCCGCAATGATCCGCTGCTTCTATTAGAAACATCGCGATCATTGTGATTCTCCCAGCCTCCTACTGCTTCCTGTAAGCATCCTTCCGGACGCTTACAGGTCGCATGTAAACAGACTCACTGTGGCCATCTTGTGGCCAAATAGTAAACTACACCCTAAAGTATTTTACACATACAAATACATTGTATTACACAATAAATTAACTCATTACCTCCCACACTCCCCATTTTTTTTTTTTTTGCTATTTAACAAAATAAATAAATAAATACAATAAAAAAAAATAAACAAAATAGTTACCTTAGGCCTTAGGGACTGAACTTTTTAAATATTTATGTCAAGAGGGTATAACACTGTTACTTTATAAACTACGGGCTTGTAATTAGGCATGGACGCAAAACTGAAAAAATGCACCTTTATTTTCAAATAAAATATTGGCGTCAAACATTGTGATAGGGACATAATTTAAACGGTTTTATAACCGGGACAAATGGGCAAATACATTTCATGGGTTTTAATTACAGTAGCATGCATTATTTAAAAACTATAATGGCCGAAAACTGAAAAATAATATTTTTTCCCACATTTTTTCCTATTTTCCCATTAAAACACATTAAGAATAAGATAATTCTTGGCATAATGTCCCACCTAAAGAAAGCCTAATTGGTGGCGAAAAAAACAAGATATAGTTCATTTCATTGCGATAAGTGATAATAAAGTTATAGACGAATGAATGGATGGAGTGCTGAAAGGTGAAAATTGCTCTGGTGTTCAAGGGGTAAAACCCCTCAGTGGCAAAGTGGTTAAAATAAGCCCCATTAAGATGTATCTTATACAAAATAATAAACCTTCAAAAAAAAATCCCCCCCACCCATCAATACATACTTTTTTTCAAGAGCCTGGCTGTGCAGTGCTCTGTGCTGTCTGTGTTGAGACCTGAGAGTCAGTCACGGTCACACATGCTTCTCCTGGCTGTTAGCTGATCTCTCTCCATTTCTCCACCTCCCATCAGCCCCTGTGCAGTAGTGTTGTCCGGATTATGAACGATTCAGATCTTTGATCCGGATCTTTTTTGTGAGTTGAATCATCCGGATCATCAAAATGAACGATTCGGTTCACAAAGGGGATGGAGCCAGGAGCGGCACGCCCCCCCCCCCCCCCCCCTCTCAGCGGGCAGGGGGGTCCTGGAAGTAGAGCAGAGATGGATCTCTCAGTTGGAGGGGAGCCAGCCTTGCACAGGGGCAGGTAGATGAGAGAGGGGACATGGGTGCCACTGCCAGATATGTGTAGAGCACACGTACTGGCTGGAATGTGCTGCTCATTTTAGGCTGTCTGTTCCGTAGTTGTGCACAGTGAACAAATGGGAAACTTTTGGCTCAGAAGCACAGCTCACTTTGCAGACAGCGTGCTGGGCTAGAATGACAGGGCAGGCACTGTGATTGCAGTGCAATATGATCCTCCTGCACTCTGCTCTAAACAGCTGCACTTAACTTCTCACTAAATTTAGGATGAGTGTTCCAGGTGAGAAAAGGACACATTGGGGAATGCTTTCTTTCACTGTGAGACATTTGCATTCAAAGTATACAGATGAACATATAGGTGAAATATATGTAAAGCATATGATTGCAACATGTGGGTAATGTGTGCAAAAAAACATTTTTGCTCTCTGCTCACCCCTCTTCGTCCTCCTCCTCCCTTCTCTGTCCACTCCCTGCCCTTCTCTGTCCATCTTCTCCCCTTCTCTGTCTGTCCACCCCCTCCCCTTCTCTGTCCACTGCAGGGAAAGTCCTGTCCTGCTAGTCATTTCAACCCCGAATGCTTCTCTAGTATTAATGATTCGAAGATTCGGTTCAAAGATCCGGATCAGTCAAATATTTCCATCCATAGACAGGGAATGATCTTCAAACAAGAAACAACAATTCCAAGTTAATCCACTGCGCTCAGCAAGGTGGTGTCACCAAAAGGAAAACTCGTTATGCCACCAATGAGTGCTGCTCCTTGTTTACCTTTGGGATCAGTGTAAACGATGCTGGAAAAACAGAAAAGGAAAAAGGAGAGGAGCGCTCTCTGGTGCATTAACTTCTTTAATAATACTTCCTGCACAAGGATGCAATATAAAACACGTACAATGTTCAGTTTGAATAAAAGCTCATCACAATTATGTTGTATCACCGTGTCCAAGTTGTTACATCACCGATCTGGTTGCCTCCACACTATGGCCAGTAGTTGTGGGCGATCTACGGGATCCGGACACGCCAGCGGGATTTGGAACACAGGATTCTGCGGTAGTTGCCCTGCGCCTAAGACGTCATGACGCGTTTCGGCGTTCCACGCCTTCGTCAGATGACGTCAAGGCGCAGGGGGATGGATTAAAAGGACTTATTGTTGCATGGCAACCAAACGGGCGCGCATATGGCGGCCGTGTCGGATCAAAAATAGCTATATGCGTGTCAGGCATGTAATAGGACGCATGAGGCGCATGGAGTTGCCTAGCAACACCCGTGAGCAGGCTAAAGTGGTGCGCTCCTATGCTTTGACTTATTAGTTAAAAAAACCAACAAAGGATTTGTCAAAGATTAAAACTAAAGAGTAGTGGTAGAATTTTTTTTTTTTTTGCCCTTTATTATTAAAAACAATAAACACCTACACTTTAGTGAAAAATAACATTAAGATTGGGCAAACGTGCATTGGACCTGTAATATGGCGATAAAGGAACTCTTATAAATGATTTCGTTTACACATCACCATTAAAAGCCAAACGTTGGTCCGCAAAGATAGAGGGCTGTAGCCGTGCACCTGCATGCATATCCCAGCACAAGCGGAGGTAGCGCTATATGCTAATACATGCATGCACGTGACTGAAAAAATGAATTGTAAAGGGGTAAAATTCGTTTGGTGCCAAAGAATAAAATTAGAATAAAAATAAAAATGAACGGATAATATATTCACAGAAGAGATCCAACCTGAACTAATTAGTCTTTTAATGGGCATGTATCAGGTTTTGACGATAAAATGCCCTTAATGAGGAAAAGAGGATTTCATATCGATTATTAAATTTAGAATGCCCTATCGGGGAACAAGTTGGTAGTGGTGGAGGAACTCTCTATCGGCCACCAGTGGTAAATGTAACGAATTGGATACATTTGTAGTTTTATTACAACACGTTGGATGCTTCATGAAAGAATTATATGCACATCAATAAAAATAAAATGTTGTGGAACAAGATATAAATATAAATATAAAAATAAAACTAATAAGGATAAATTTTGTGATAATAGTGAAGATCGTGATTATCTTCGTCTTGCGTGACAAAACAAGTTCATACAAAGAGGAATGGGTAGTGGACCTGTGTAGAGGGTTCTATAAATTAGGGATATGTACATATATGCACAGGTGCCTAACTTGCTACACGAATTAGAGGGAGGAAGGGAGGGCCATGAATACCATTATAACGTACAGGATCGTGGCTGGCTAAATCTGACTAGTTTTCACAGAATAGTTTGAAGGAGCCATGTATGTTATGAAGGCGAGTGTGCAAGATGCTTGGAGTACATTTATATATTATATTTTATCACACATATGCAGACTGAAATAAATACATGGGTATATACCCATGTGATGAGAGGTTTTCCTAAGGACATCCACCGCTCATAAGGGGTCACTGATTCACTGTCCATGTTACTATACCTAATGATCATAAATAGGTTAAATATAGGTTGCTACTTCTAGGCCCTCAATTCCCATGATCTTCAGGCTGTCAGGTCGTCCTTCATGAGTTTCTGTAAAATGTCTTGGGACAGAGTGTTTTGTACTCCCGCCCTGTAAACATTGAATTGAAATCATTAAAAAAGACACCAATAAAGGTCTACGTTACAGAAGATTATGTGAAAGAGAGTCATACTGGATCTTCAGGTTGAATTCATTGACTCCTGCAGGACTTAATGAGGGCCTAGAAGTAGCAACCTATATTTAAGCTATTTATGATCATTAGGTATAGTAACATGGACAGTGAATCAGTGACCCCTTATGAGCGGTGGATGTCCTTAGGAAAACCTCTCATCACATGGGTATATACCCATGTATTTATTTCAGTCTGCATATGTGTGATAAAATATAATATATAAATGTACTCCAAGCATCTTGCACACTCGCCTTCATAACATACATGGCTCTTTCAAACTATTCTGTGAAAACTAGTCAGATTTAGCCAGCCACGATCCTGTACGTTATAATGGTATTCATGGCCCTCCCTTCCTCCCTCTAATTCGTGTAGCAAGTTAGGCACCTGTGCATATATGTACATATCCCTAATTTATAGAACCCTCTACACAGGTCCACTACCCATTCCTCTTTGTATGAACTTGTTTTGTCACGCAAGACGAAGATAATCACGATCTTCACTATTATCACAAAATTTATCCTTATTAGTTTTATTTTTATATTTATATTTATATCTTGTTCCACAACATTTTATTTTTATTGATGTGCATATAATTCTTTCATGAAGCATCCAACGTGTTGTAATAAAACTACAAATGTATCCAATTCGTTACATTTACCACTGGTGGCCGATGGAGAGTTCCTCCACCACTACCAACTTGTTCCCCGATAGGGCATTCTAAATTTAATAATCGATATGAAATCCTCTTTTCCTCATTAAGGGCATTTTATCGTCAAAACCTGATACATGCCCATTAAAAGACTAATTAGTTCAGGTTGGATCTCTTCTGTGAATATATTATCCGTTCATTTTTATTTTTATTCTAATTTTATTCTTTGGCACCAAACGAATTTTACCCCTTTACAATTCATTTTTTCAGTCACGTGCATGCATGTATTAGCATATAGCGCTACCTCCGCTTGTGCTGGGATATGCATGCAGGTGCACGGCTACAGCCCTCTATCTTTGCGGACCAACGTTTGGCTTTTAATGGTGATGTGTAAACGAAATCATTTATAAGAGTTCCTTTATCGCCATATTACAGGTCCAATGCACGTTTGCCCAATCTTAATGTTATTTTTCACTAAAGTGTAGGTGTTTATTGTTTTTAATAATAAAGGGCAAAAAAAAAAAAAAAAAAAATTTCTACCACTACTCTTTAGTTTTAATCTTTGACAAATCCTTTGTTGGTTTTTTTAACTAATAAGTCAAAGCATAGGAGCGCACCACTTTAGCCTGCTCACGGGTGTTGCTAGGCAACTCCATGCGCCTCATGCGTCCTATTACATGCCTGACACGCATATAGCTATTTTTGATCCGACACGGCCGCCATATGCGCGCCCGTTTGGTTGCCATGCAACAATAAGTCCTTTTAATCCATCCCCCTGCGCCTTGACGTCATCTGACGAAGGCGTGGAACGCCGAAACGCGTCATGACGTCTTAGGCGCAGGGCAACTACCGCAGAATCCTGTGTTCCAAATCCCGCTGGCGTGTCCGGATCCCGTAGATCGCCCACAACTACTGGCCATAGTGTGGAGGCAACCAGATCGGTGATGTAACAACTTGGACACGGTGATACAACATAATTGTGATGAGCTTTTATTCAAACTGAACATTGTACGTGTTTTATATTGCATCCTTGTGCAGGAAGTATTATTAAAGAAGTTAATGCACCAGAGAGCGCTCCTCTCCTTTTTCCTTTAATGATCTTCAAACACTTGAGTATATAAATTGACAATATACGCTCACCAGACAAAGTGGCCAATCAATCAAGATCAGCAAATGCGTTTTTGGCTCAGCCAGTAGTCTCCTCTGCTATCCACCGAAGCTCTTCTTATACTCATACACATGCAGAAAAATAAAACTCCAAATAGTGTGATACTGTTTCAACAATAGGGCATCTAGTTTCCACCTTGCCTCTTAAACTTCATTTATTTTAAGGTATGAAGAGAGGCTGAGCGGTGCAGTCCGCTTTATACAGCCTCATAATGTGTGTATCATAGCGCATTTTCTTTGGCTGATGCCGCCCGGTGGGACTGTGGGAAATGTAGTTCTAAGATGGAACGTTCCGTGCAGTAGAAAAAGTTTAAAACATACAGTAAGTCCATTACATTTTTATTAATGCCAGTAGATGGTGGTATTTTTTATTTTTAATGTTTTAATATTTTTTTATTATATTATGTACTGATATGTGGAGAAGTTGAGCGGTGAAGTCCGCTTTACACAGCCCTGTATTGTGCACACTAATAGTACCTGATACTGCCTGGTGGAAGTGTGGGTAATCTTAAGAACAATTACGTATGAGATGGGGATGGGCCGCGGGGAACAATGGGTGTTGTAGTTTCCATGCGACTTATTAGCGTAACACAAGAGCTAATAGGGAACCAGTTCAGATTCACCGTTGAAGGAATGGCGAATGCCGCCAGCTGAAACATTGGGTCATGTGGCTGGTGGATGTCAACTTATAGCATCTGTCGGCTCTGAATGGCCAAGCCCCTGATGAGTCGGATGACGAAACTAGTAGGGCGTGGCCAGGAGAGCCGGTGAGACTGAATTCTCGAGGGGAAAATAACTTTTATATGCGCAAATTTTATGAAGATACATGTAAGTGCACTACTTTTTAAAGCTGGTTACAATAAACAGAGTTATGCTATGTCGAGCATTGTCTGAGTTCTAGATCCTTTCTGCTGGAGCCAGAGGTTCACCACACATACGCTGTATTGCTGGTCTGTCAAGGGTCGGCCATTGCATCTGGTGAGAGGCTCATCTGCTAAGTTGGTGGAGGCACGCTGGGTGTTAAGTGTTTGGCAAACGGGGAGAACTGGTGGAAACTAGAGTTGGGCCGAACTGTTCGCCTGCGAACGGTTCCATGCGAACTTCAGTGGTTCGCGTTCGCGTCCCGCAGGCGAAGTTTTGCGGAAGTTCGGTTCGCCCCATAATGCACCATGAGGGTCAACTTTGACCCTCTACATCACAGTCAGCAGGCCCAGTGTAGCTAATTAGGCTACACTAGCCCCTGGAGCCACTCTCCCCCTAATAAAAGGCAGGCAGCGGCGGCCATTACGCTCACTCGTGTGCCTGCGTTAGTGAGAGTAGGGCGAGCTGCTGCAGACTGTCTCTCATAGGGAAAGATTAGTTAGGCTTAGCTTGTTCCTGGCTGCATACCTGTTCTGTGAACCCACCACTGCATACCTGTACTGTGAACCCACCACTGCATACCTGTTCAGTGAACCCACCACTGCATACCTGTTCTGTGAACCCACCACTGCATACCTGTACTGTGAACCCACCACTGCATACCTGTACTGTGAACCCACCACTGCATACCTGTTCAGTGAACCCACCACTGCATACCTGTTCAGTGAACCCCACCACTGCATACCTGTTCAGTGAACCTGCCACTGCATACCTGTTCTGTGAACCCACCACTGCATACCTGTTCAGTGAACCTGCCACTGCATACCTGTACTGTTCAGTGAACCCGCCACTGCATATCTGTTGTGTTCAGTGAACCCGCCACTGTATACCTGTTGTGTTCAGTGAACCCGCCACTGTATACCTGTTCAGTGAACCTGCCACTGCATACCTGTTCTGTTCAGTGAACCCGCCACTGTATACCTGTTCAGTGAACCTGCCACTGTATACCTGTTCTGTTCAGTGGACCCGCCACTGCATACCTGTTCTGTTCAGTGAACCTGCCACTGTATACCTGTTCTGTTCAGTGAACCCGCCACTGTATACCTGTTCAGTGAACCTGCCACTGCATACCTGTTCTGTTCAGTGAACCCGCCACTGCATACCTGTTCTGTTCAGTGAACCCGCCACTGTATACCTGTACAGTTAACCCGCCACTGCATACCTGTTGTGTTCAGTGAACCCGCCACTGTATACCTGTTCTGTTCAGTGAACCCGCCACTGCATACCTGTACTGTTCAGTGAACCTGCCACTGTATACCTGTTCTGTTCAGTGAACCTGCAACTGTATACCTGTTCAGTTAACTCGCCACTGCATACCTGTTCTGTGAACCCGCCACTGCATACCTGTTGTGTTCAGTGAACCCGCCACTGTATACCTGTTCTGTTCAGTGAACCCGCCACTGCATACCTGTACTGTTCAGTGAACCCACCACTGCATACCTGTTCTGTGAACCCGCCACTGCATACCTGTTGTGTTCAGTGAACCCGCCACTGTATACCTGTTCAGTGAACCTGCCACTGTATACCTGTTCTGTTCAGTGAACCCGCCACTGCATACCTGTTCTGTTCAGTGAACCTGCCACTGTATACCTGTTCTGTTCAGTGAACCCGCCACTGTATACCTGTTCAGTGAACCCGCCACTGCATACCTGTTGTGTTCAGTGAACCCACCACTGAATACCTGTTCTGTTCAGTGAACCTGCCACTGCATACCTGTTCTGTTCAGTGAACCCGCCACTGCATACCTGTTCTGTTCAGTGAACCCGCCACTGTATACCTGTTCAGTTAACCCACCACTGCATACCTGTTCTGTGAACCCGCCACTGCATACCTGTTGTGTTCAGTGAACCCGCCACTGTATACCTGTTGTGTTCAGTGAACCCGCCACTGCATACCTGTACTGTTAAGTTAACCCGCCACTGCATACCTGTTGTGTTCAGTGAACCCACCACTGAATACCTGTTCTGTTCAGTGAACCTGCCACTGCATACCTGTTCTGTTCAGTGAACCCGCCACTGCATACCTGTTCTGTTCAGTGAACCCGCCACTGTATACCTGTTCAGTTAACCCGCCACTGCATACCTGTTCTGTGAACCCGCCACTGCATACCTGTTCTGTTCAGTGAACCTGCCACTGAATACCTGTTCTGTTCAGTGAACCCACCACTGCATACCTGTTCTGTTCAGTGAACCCGCCACTGTATACCTGTTCAGTTAACCCGCCACTGCATACCTGTTCTGTGAACCCGCCACTGCATACCTGTTGTGTTCAGTGAACCCGCCACTGTATACCTGTTCAGTGAACCTGCCACTGCATACCTGTTGTGTTCAGTGAACCCGCCACTGCATACCTGTTCAGTGAACCTGCCACTGCATACCTGTTGTGTTCAGTGAACCCACCACTGCATACCTGTTCAGTGAACCCGCCACTGCATACCTGTTCAGTGAACCCGCCACTGCATACCTGTACTGTTCAGTGAACCCGCCACTGCATACCTGTTCTGTGAACCCGCCACTGCATACCTGTTGTGTTCAGTGAACCCGCCACTGCATACCTGTTCTGTTCAGTGAACCCGCCACTGCATACCTGTTCTGTGAACCCGCCACTGCATACCTGTTGTGTTCAGTAAACCCAACACTGTATACCTGTTCTGTTCAGTGAACCCGCCACTGCATACCTGTACTGTTCAGTGAACCCACCACTGCATACCTGTTCTGTGAACCCGCCACTGCATACCTGTTGTGTTCAGTGAACCCGCCACTGTATACCTGTTCAGTGAACCTGCCACTGAATACCTGTTCTGTTCAGTGAACCTGCCACTGCATACCTGTTATGTTCAGTGAACCCGCCACTGCATACCTGTTCTGTTCAGTGAACCCGCCACTGTATACCTGTTCTGTTCAGTGAACCCACCACTGCATACCTGTTCTGTTCAGTGAACCTGCCACTGCATACCTGTTCTGTTCAGTGAACCCGCCACTGCATACCTGTTCTGTTCAGTGAACCCGCCACTGTATACCTGTTCAGTTAACCCACCACTGCATACCTGTTCTGTGAACCCGCCACTGCATACCTGTTGTGTTCAGTGAACCCGCCACTGTATACCTGTTGTGTTCAGTGAACCCGCCACTGCATACCTGTACTGTTAAGTTAACCCGCCACTGCATACCTGTTGTGTTTAGTGAACCCACCACTGAATACCTGTTCTGTTCAGTGAACCTGCCACTGCATACCTGTTCTGTTCAGTGAACCCGCCACTGCATACCTGTTCTGTTCAGTGAACCCGCCACTGTATACCTGTTCAGTTAACCCGCCACTGCATACCTGTTCTGTGAACCCGCCACTGCATACCTGTTCTGTTCAGTGAACCTGCCACTGAATACCTGTTCTGTTCAGTGAACCCACCACTGCATACCTGTTCTGTTCAGTGAACCCGCCACTGTATACCTGTTCAGTTAACCCGCCACTGCATACCTGTTCTGTGAACCCGCCACTGCATACCTGTTGTGTTCAGTGAACCCGCCACTGTATACCTGTTCAGTGAACCTGCCACTGCATACCTGTTGTGTTCAGTGAACCCGCCACTGCATACCTGTTCAGTGAACCTGCCACTGCATACCTGTTGTGTTCAGTGAACCCGCCACTGCATACCTGTTCAGTGAACCCGCCACTGCATACCTGTTCAGTGAACCCGCCACTGCATACCTGTACTGTTCAGTGAACCCGCCACTGCATACCTGTTCTGTGAACCCGCCACTGCATACCTGTTGTGTTCAGTGAACCCGCCACTGCATACCTGTTCTGTTCAGTGAACCCGCCACTGCATACCTGTTCTGTGAACCCGCCACTGCATACCTGTTGTGTTCAGTAAACCCAACACTGTATACCTGTTCTGTTCAGTGAACCCGCCACTGCATACCTGTACTGTTCAGTGAACCCACCACTGCATACCTGTTCTGTGAACCCGCCACTGCATACCTGTTGTGTTCAGTGAACCCGCCACTGTATACCTGTTCAGTGAACCTGCCACTGAATACCTGTTCTGTTCAGTGAACCTGCCAGTGCATACCTGTTATGTTCAGTGAACCCGCCACTGCATACCTGTTCTGTTCAGTGAACCCGCCACTGTATACCTGTTCTGTTCAGTGAACCCACCACTGCATACCTGTTCTGTTCAGTGAACCTGCCACTGAATACCTGTTCTGTTCAGTGAACCCACCACTGCATACCTGTTCTGTTCAGTGAACCCGCCACTGTATACCTGTTCAGTTAACCCGCCACTGCATACCTGTTCTGTGAACCCGCCACTGCATACCTGTTGTGTTCAGTGAACCCGCCACTGTATACCTGTTCAGTTAACCCGCCACTGCATACCTGTTCTGTGAACCCGCCACTGCATACCTGTTGTGTTCAGTGAACCCGCCACTGTATACCTGTTCAGTGAACCCACCACTGCATACCTGTTCTGTTCAGTGAACCTGCCACTGAATACCTGTTCTGTTCAGTGAACCCACCACTGCATACCTGTTCTGTTCAGTGAACCCGCCACTGTATACCTGTTCAGTTAACCCGCCACTGCATACCTGTTCTGTGAACCCGCCACTGCATACCTGTTGTGTTCAGTGAACCCGCCACTGTATACCTGTTCAGTGAACCTGCCACTGCATACCTGTTGTGTTCAGTGAACCCGCCACTGCATACCTGTTCAGTGAACCTGCCACTGCATACCTGTTGTGTTCAGTGAACCCGCCACTGCATACCTGTACTGTTCAGTGAACCCGCCACTGCATACCTGTTCTGTGAACCCGCCACTGCATACCTGTTGTGTTCAGTGAACCCGCCACTGTATACCTGTTCTGTTCAGTGAACCCGCCACTGCATACCTGTACTGTTCAGTGAACCCGCCACTGCATACCTGTTCTGTGAACCCGCCACTGCATACCTGTTGTGTTCAGTGAACCCGCCACTGTATACCTGTTCAGTGAACCTGCCACTGCATACCTGTTGTGTTCAGTGAACCCGCCACTGCATACCTGTTCAGTGAACCCGCCACTGCATACCTGTTCTGTTCAGTGAACCCGCCACTGCATACCTGTTCTGTTCAGTGAACCCACCGCATCAGTGCGCATACCTGTGCAGTTAAGTGAACCCACCTACCTACGTGAGTGCACGCAGTGTGATATACCACTCCGTGCATACCCGATATGGACAAAACAGGTAGAGGAAGAGGTAGTGCCAGAGCCAGAGGAAGGCCACCCGGCAGGTCTGTGCGAGGTCGTGTAAATGTAATTTCGTGTGGACCTGGCCCACAGTACAGTGCTTGGAAGAAGGCACGTCCCATCACCTCCCAAGATTGTCAGGACGTGGTTGAGTATTTAGCGACACAGAACACCTCATCTTGCTCAGCCACCAGCGCTACTACTAGCACCACTTCCGCTGCATTTGACACTTTGCAAGAATTATTTAGTGGTGAAATCACTGATACACAGCCATTGTTGTTACAGCCAGATGAATTTTCACCAGCTCATATGTCTGAGTTACGCAGCAACACTATGGATGTAACGTGTAAGGAGGATGAAGGACCTACTGATGGTGCATGTTTGGATTTTTCTGAGGCAAGCGAAGCTAGGCAGGATGATTACGATGATGACGATGATACGGATCCTCTGTATGTTCCCAATAGAGGAGATGAAGAGGGGGACAGTTCAGAGGGGGAGTCAGAGAGTAGTAGGAGGAGAGAAGTTGCTGAAAGAAGCTGGGGCAGCTCTTCATCAGAAACAGCTGGTGGCAGTGTCCGGCACCATGTATCGCCACCTATGTACAGCCAGCCAACTTGCCCTTCAGCATCAGCTGCTGAGGCCCCCATAGTGCCCACATCCCAGGGTGGCTCAGCGGTGTGGACATTTTTTAATGTGTGTGTCTCAGATCGGAGCAAAGCCATCTGTTCGCTCTGCCAACAAAAATTGAGCCGTGGAAAGGCCAACACTCACGTAGGGACAAGTGCCTTACAAAGGCACCTGGAGAAAAGGCACAAACAGCAATGGGATGGCCACCTGAGCAAAAGCAGCAGCAGCACACAAAAGAAAAGTCACCCTCCTTCTCCTCTTCCTCCTTCAGGTGCATCATCTGCTTCTGCCGCTTTCTCCCTTGCACCTTCACAGGCACCCTCCTCCACTCCGCCTCTGCCCTTGAGCGCTTCCTGCTCCTCTGCCCACAGTAGCAGTCAGGTGTCCGTGAAGGAAATGTTTGAGCGGAAGAAGCCAATTTCGGCCAGTCACCCCCTTGCCCGGCGTCTGACAGCTGGCGTGGCGGAACTGTTAGCTCGCCAGCTGTTACCATACTGGCTGGTGGACTCTGAGGCCTTCCGTAAATTTGTGGCCATCAGGACACCGCAGTGGAAGATGCCAGGCCGCACTTATTTTTCTAGAAAGGCCATACCCCAACTGCACCGTGAAGTTGAGAGGCAAGTGGTGTCATCTCTTGCGAAGAGCGGTGGGTCAAGGGTATACCTGACCATGGATGCCTGGTCTGCCAAGCACGGGCAGGGCCGCTACATTACGTACACAGCCCATTGGGTCAACCTGGTGAACGATGGCAAGCAGGGTGCAGCGGACCAAATTGTGACACCTCCACGGCTTGCAGGCAGGCCTCCTGCCACCTCCTCTCCTCCTGCTACATGCTCTTCGCTGTCCTCCTCCTCCTTGGCTGAGTGGCAGTTCTCCTCTCCAGCTACACAGCCCCAGCTCCGCAGGGCCTATGCTGCATGCCAGGTACGACGGTGTCACGCCATCTTAGACATGTCTTGCCTCAAAGCGGAGAGTCACACTGGAGCAGCTCTCCTGGCTGCTCTTAAGAAACAGGTGGATGAGTGGCTGACCCCGCACCACCTGGAGATAGGCAACGTGGTGTGCGACAACGGCAGCAATCTGCTTGCCGCTTTGCATATGGGCAAGCTGACACACATACCCTGCATGGCACATGTCATGAATCTAGTTGTTCAAATATTTGTGTCAAAGTACCCTGGCTTAGCGGATGTCCTGAAGCAGGCCAGGAAGTTCTGTGGGCATTTGAGGCGGTCTTACACAGCCATGGCACGCTTTGCGGAAATTCAGCGGAAAAACAACTTGCCGGTGAGACGCCTGATTTGCGATAGCCCGACTCACTGGAATTCGACCCTGCTCATGTTCTCCCGCCTGCTAGAACAGAAGAAAGCCGTCACCCAGTACCTCTACAACTACAGTAGAATGAAACAGTCTGGGAAGATGGGGATGTTCTGGCCCGACAACTGGACACTGATGAGAAATGCATGCAGGCTCATGCGGCCGTTTGAGGAGGTGACCAACCTGGTGAGCCGCAGTGAAGGCACCATCAGCGACTTGATTCCCTACGCTTACTTCTTGGAGCGTGTTGTGCGTAGAGTGGCGGATGAAGCTGCAAATAAGCGTGACCAGGAACAGTTACGGCAGGAACAGGCATGGGACCAATTTTCATCAGACCCAGCTGTTTCCTCAACACCTGCGGCAGCACAGAGGGGGGAGGAGGAGGAAGAAGAGAAGTCGTGTGCAGAAGACGAGTCAGACTCAGAGGATGATGAGCAAGGTGTTTCTTTGGGGGAGGAGGAGGAGGGGATGGCGGCAGGAGAACAACCGCAGCAGGCGTCGCAGGGGGCTTGTGCTGCTCAACCTTCCCGTGATATTGTTCGCGGCTGGGGGGAGGAGGTTGACTTACGTGACGTCACTGAGGAAGAGCAAGAGGAGATGCATGGTACATCTGGATCCGACTTTGTGCAGATGTCGTCTTTTATGCTGTCCTGCCTGTTGAGGGACCCCCGTATAAAAAACCTCAAGGGGAATGAGCTGTACTGGGTGGCCACACTACTAGACCCTCGGTACAGGCACAAAGTGGCAGACCTGTTACCAACTCACCTAAAGGTAGAAAGGATGCAGCACATGCAGAACAAGCTGTCAACTATGCTTAACAATGCCTTTAAGGGTGATGTGACAGCACAACGCCAGCAAGGTACCACTGCCACTAATCCTCCTTCCGTGTCCACGCAGTCAAAGACAGGACGCTCCTGCGATCTCATGGTGATGTCGGACATGCGGACGTTCTTTAGTCCAACGCCTCGCCGTAGCCCTTCCGGATCCACCCTCCACCAACGCCTGGAACGGCAGGCCGACTACCTGGCCTTAAGTGTGGATGTAGACACTGCTGTGAACAGCGATGAGGAACCCTTGAACTACTGGGTGCGCAGGCTTGACCTGTGGCCAGAGCTGTCCCAATTTGCCATCCAACTTCTCTCCTGCCCTGCCGCAAGCGTCCTGTCAGAAAGGACCTTCAGCGCAGCTGGAGGCATTGTCACTGAGAAGAGAAGTCGCCTAAGTCACAAAACTGTTAAGTACCTCACCTTTATCAAAATGAATGAGGCATGGATCCCGGAGGGCTGCTGCCCGCCCCAAGACTAAGTCAGTCCCCGCACACACAGCATCTCTGCCTGCACGCCGTGTGACTGGCTGCCTGGCCTGCCCCAAAAAGACTAAGTCGCTCCCAGTCCCTCCACACAGCATGTCTGCCTGCAGGCCGCTTGACTACCTTCTCCGCCACCACCAACAGGGTCCGGGACTCCAGGCGGATTACTGAATTTTTTAGGCCGCTGCTAGCAGCGGCCGCTGTAATAATTTTTCTGGTGCGTGTACATGACTGCCTAATTTTTCTGGCTGCACTGCGGGCAGCTGCAACAACAAAAGAAAAGGCATGTACATGCGCCCATTCCCCTTCGTGATCATTACCTTGCCGTGGTGAAGGGGCTTGCGTATCACAATGAAGCAATGACCGGCGCCTAGATGAGTGTCTCGGGGGGCATACCCACGATAATAAGGTCGTTGCCTCATTGTGGTCAGACCAAATTTGATCAGCTGGACAGTCACTGTTCTGTCATTCACCTACATCAGCCAGGCGATCATATGGGCTGTAAAGCCACCAAAACCTGCACTCTCGCCATGGTGCGCACCAGTCCAGCACGGCCGTCACTACACAAACAGCTGTTTGCGGTGCGTTACACGGTGAGTTTGGTGTGTCAGTGTGAAGCAGTACCTTAATTACACTACCTGATTGATGTATACACATGCAAGATGTTTTAAAGCACTTTAGGCCTGTCATTTAGCATTCAATGTGATTTCTGCCCTTAAAACGCTGCTTTGCGTCAAATCCAGATTTTTCCCGGGGAGTTTTGGCATGTATCCCACTCCTCCACCTGGGGATCCAGGTGTTAGACCCCTTGAAACATCTTTTCCATCACTTTTGTGGCCAGCATAATTTTTTTTTTTCAAAGTTCGCATCCCCATTGAAGTCTATTGCGGTTCGCAAACTTTTACTCGAACCGAACCTTCCGCGGAAGTTCGCGAACCCGGTTCGCGAACCGAAAATCGGAGGTTCGGCCCCACTCTAGTGGAAACTAGATGCCCTATTGTTGAAACAGTATCACACAATTTGGAGTTTTATTTTTCTGCATGTGTATGAGTATAAGAAGAGCTTCGGTGGATAGCAGAGGAGACTACTGGCTGAGCCAAAAACACGTTTGCTGATCTTGATTGATTGGCCACTTTGTCTGGTGAGCGTATATTGTCAATTTATATACTCAAGTGTATGAAGATCATTCCCTGTCTGTGGATGGAAATATTTGACTGGTCTATAGAGATGAAAAGATTTTTTTAATTTTTTAAATAATTGTGGCAAATGAATTTTTGATTGTTCCCAGTGTTGTTGAGCGCTAGAGATGGGCCGAACGGTTCGCCGGCGAACGGTTCCACGCGAACTTCGTTCCTTTGCGGAAGTTCGGTTCGCCCCATAATGCACCTTGAGGGTCAACTTTGACCCTCTACATCACAGTCAGCAGGCCCAGTGTAGCCAATTAGGCTACACTAGCCCCTGGAGCCCCACCCCCCCTTATATAAGGCAGGCAGCGGCGGCCATTACGGTCACTCGTGTGCTGCCTGCGTTAGTGAGAGTAGGGCGAGCTGCTGCAGACTGTCTCTCAGGGAAAGATTAGTTAGGCTTAACTTGTTCCTGGCTGGCTGCATACCTGTTCTGTGAACCCACCACTGCATACCTGTACTGTGAACCCACCACTGCATACCTGTTCAGTGAACCTGCCACTGCATACCTGTTCTGTGAACCCATCACTGCATACCTGTTCAGTGAACCCGCCACTGCATACCTGTTGTGTTCAGTGAACCCGCCACTTTATACCTGTACTGTTCAGTGAACCCGCCACTGCATACCTGTTGTGTTTAGTGAACCCGC
Source organism: Hyperolius riggenbachi (assembly GCF_040937935.1). Lineage (NCBI taxonomy): Eukaryota > Metazoa > Chordata > Amphibia > Anura > Hyperoliidae > Hyperolius > Hyperolius riggenbachi. The sequence goes on along the minus strand of NC_090649.1, from coordinate 112,064,936 downwards.
CACTGCATACCTGTTGTGTTCAGTGAACCCGCCACTGCATACCTGTTGTGTTCAGTGAACCCACCGCATCAGTGCGCATACCTGTGCAGTTAAGTGAACCCACCTACCTACGTGAGTGCACGCAGTGTGATATACCACTCCGTGCATACCCGATATGGACAAAACAGGTAGAGGAAGAGGTAGTGCCAGAGCCAGAGGAAGGCCACCCGGCAGGTCTGCGCGAGGTCGTGTAAATGTAATTTCGTGTGGACCTGGCCCACAGTACAGTGCTCGGAAGAAGGCACGTCCCATCACCTCCCAAGATTGTCAGGACGTGGTTGAGTATTTAGCGACACAGAACACCTCATCTTGCTCAGCCACCAGCGCTACTACTAGCACCACTTCCGCTGCATTTGACACTTCGCAAGAATTATTTAGTGTTGAAATCACTGATGCACAGCCATTGTTGTTACAGCCAGATGAATTTTCACCAGCTCATATATTTGAGTTACCCGGCAACACTATGGATGTAACGTGTAAGGAGGATGAAGGACCTACTGATGGTGCATGTTTGGATTTGTCTGAGGCAAGCGAAGCTGGGCAGGATGATTACGATGATGACGATGATAGAGATCCTCTGTATGTTCCCAATAGAGGAGATGAAGAGGGGGACAGTTCAGAGGGGGAGTCAGAGAGTAGTAGGAGGAGAGAAGTTGCTGAAAGAAGCTGGGGCAGCTCTTCGTCAGAAACAGCTGGTGGCAGTGTCCGGCACCATGTATCGCCACCTATGTACAGCCAGCCAACTTGCCCTTCAGCATCAGCTGCTGAGGTCCCCATAGTGCCCACATCCCAGGGTGGCTCAGCGGTGTGGAAATTTTTTAATGTGTGTGCCTCAGATCGGACCAAAGCCATCTGTTCGCTCTGCCAACAAAAATTGAGCCGTGGAAAGGCCAACACTCACGTAGGGACAAGTGCCTTACGAAGGCACCTGGAGAAAAGGCACAATCAGCAATGGGATGGCCACCTGAGCAAAAGCAGCAGCAGCACACAAAAGAAAAGTCAGCCTCCTTCTCCTCTTCCTCCTTCAGGTGCATCATCTGCTTCTGCCGCTTTCTCCCTTGCACCTTCACAGGCACCCTCCTCCACTCCGCCTCTGCCCTTCAGCGGTTCCTGCTCCTCTGCCCACAGCAGCAGTCAGGTGTCCGTGAAGGAAATGTTTGAGCGGAAGAAGCCAATTTCGGCCAGTCACCCCCTTGCCCGGCGTCTGACAGCTGGCGTGGCGGAACTGTTAGCTCGGCAGCTGTTACCATACCAGCTGGTGGACTCTGAGGCCTTCCGTAAATTTGTGGCCATCGGAACACCGCAGTGGAAGATGCCAGGCCGCACTAATTTTTCGAGAAAGGCCATACCCCAACTGCACCGTGAAGTTGAGAGGCAAGTGGTGTCATCTCTTGCGAAGAGCGTTGGGTCAAGGGTACACCTGACCACGGATGCCTGGTCTGCCAAGCACGGGCAGGGCCGCTACATTACGTACACAGCCCATTGGGTGAACCTGGTGGTGAACGATGGCAAGCAGGGCGCAGCGGACCAAATTGTGACACCTCCACGGCTTGCAGGCAGGCCTCCTGCCACCTCCTCTCCTCCTGCTACATGCTCTTCGCTGTCCTCCTCCTCCTTGGCTGAGTGGCAGTTCTCCTCTCCAGCTACACAGCCCCAGCTCCGCAGGGCCTATGCTGCATGCCAGGTACGACGCTGTCACGCCATCTTAGACATGTCTTGTCTCAAAGCGGAGAGTCACACTGGAGCAGCTCTCCTGGCTGCTCTTAAGAAACAGGTGGATGAGTGGCTGACCCCGCACCACCTGGAGATAGGCAACGTGGTGTGCGACAACGGCAGCAATCTGCTTGCCGCTTTGCATATGGGGAAGCTGACACACATACCCTGCATGGCACATGTCATGAATCTAGTTGTTCAAAGATTTGTGGCAAAGTACCCTGGCTTAGCGGATGTCCTGAAGCAGGCCAGGAAGTTCTGTGGGCATTTGAGGCGGTCTTACACAGCCATGGCACGATTTGCAGAAATTCAGCGGAAAAACAACATGCCGGTGAGACGCCTCATTTGCGATAGCCCGACTCGCTGGAATTCGACCCTGCTCATGTTCTCCCGCCTGCTAGAACAGAAGAAAGCCGTCACCCACTACCTCTACAACTACAGTAGAATGAAACAGTCTGGGAAGATGGGGATGTTCTGGCCCGACAACTGGACACTGATGAAAAATGCATGCAGGCTCATGTGGCCGTTTGAGGAGGTGACCAACCTGGTGAGCCGCAGTGAGGGCACCATCAGCGACTTAATTCCCTACGCTTACTTCTTGGAGCGTGCTGTGCGTAGAGTGGCGGATGAAGCTGTGAATGAGCGTGACCAGGAACCGTTACGGCAGGAACAGGCATGGGACCAATTTTCATCAGACCCAGCTGTTTCCTCAACACCTGCGGCAGCACAGAGGGGGGAGGAGGAGGAAGAAGAGAAGTCGTGTGCAGAAGACGAGTCAGACTCAGAGGATGATGAGCAAGGTGTTTCTTTGGGGGAGGAGGAGGAGGAGGGGACGGCGGCAGGAGAACACCCGCAGCAGGCGTCGCAGGGGGCTTGTGCTGCTCAACCTTCCCGTGGTATTGTTCGCGGCTGGGGGGAGGAGGTTGACTTACGTGACGTCACTGAGGAAGAGCAAGAGGAGATGGAGGGTACTGGATCCGACTTTGTGCAGATGTCGTCTTTTATGCTGTCCTGCCTGTTGAGGGACCCCCGTATAAAAAACCTCAAGGGGAATGAGCTGTACTGGGTGGCCACACTACTAGACCCTCGGTACAGGCACAAAGTGGCGGGCCTGTTACCAACTCACCGGAAGGTGGAAAGGATGCAGCACATGCAGAACCAGCTGTCAACTATGCTTTACAATGCCTTTAAGGGTGATGTGACAGCACAACGCCAGCAAGGTACCACTGCCACTAATCCTCCTCCCGTGTCCACGCAGTCAAAGACAGGACGCTCCAGCGATCTCATGGTGATGTCGGACATGCGGACGTTCTTTAGTCCAACGCCTCGCCGTAGCCCTTCCGGATCCACCCTCCACCAACGCCTGGAACGGCAGGTAGCCGACTACCTGGCCTTAAGTGTGGATGTAGACACTGCTGTGAACAGCGATGAGGAACCCTTGAACTACTGGGTGCGCAGGCTTGACCTGTGGCCAGAGCTGTCCCAATTTGCCATCCAACTTCTCTCCTGCCCTGCCGCAAGCGTCCTGTCAGAAAGGACCTTCAGCGCAGCTGGAGGCATTGTCACAGAGAAGAGAAGTCGCCTAAATCACAAAAGTGTTAAGTACCTCACCTTTATCAAAATGAATGAGGCATGGATCCCGGAGGGCTGCTGCCCGCCCCAAAACTAAGTCAGTCCCCGCACTCACAGCATCTCTGTCTGCACGCCGTGTGACTGGCTGCCTGGCCTGCCCCAAGAAGACTAAGTCGCTCCCAGTCCCTCCACACAGCATGTCTGCCTGCAGGCCGCTTGACTACCTTCTCCGCCACCACCAACAGGGTCCGGGACTCCAGGCGGATTGCTGAATTTTTTAGGCCGCTGCTAGCAGCGGCCGCTGTAATAATTTTTCTGGTGCGTGTACATGACTGCCTAATTTTTCTGGCTGCACTGCGGGCAGCTGCAACAACAAAAGAAAAGGCATGTACATGCGCCCATTCCCCTTCGTCATCATTACCTTGCCGTGGTGAAGGGGCTTGAGTATCACAATGAAGCAATGACCGGCGCCTAGATGAGTGTCTCGGGGGGCACACAAAAGATAATAAGGTCGTTGCTTCATTGTGGTCAGACCAAATTTGATCAGCTGGACAGTCACTGTTCTGTCATTCAGCTACATCAGCCAGGCGACCATATGGGCTGTAAAGCCACCAAAACCTGCACTCTCACCATGGTGCGCACCAGTCCAGCACGGCCGTCACTACACAAACAGCTGTTTGCGGTGCGTTACACGGTGAGTTTGGTGTGTCAGTGTGAAGCAGTACCTTAATTACACTACCTGATTGATGTATACACATGCAAGATGTTTTAAAGCACTTTAGGCCTGTCATTTAGCATTCAATGTGATTTCTGCCCTTAAAACGCTGCTTTGCGTCAAATCCAGATTTTTCCCCGGGACTTTTGGCATGTATCCCACTCCGCCATGCCCCCCTCCAGGTGTTAGACCCCTTGAAACATCTTTTCCATCAGTTTTGTGGCCAGCATAATTATTTTTTTTTTTCAAAGTTCGCATCCCCATTGAAGTCTATTGCGGTTCGCGAACTTTAACGCGAACCGAACGTTACGCGAAAGTTCGCGAACCCGGTTCGCGAACCTAAAATCGGAGGTTCGGCCCATCTCTATTGAGCGCTCTGCTGTTCTACATATATATATTCTATCTGAGTGTAACACACGCTTTCTAGCCTAGCGATCCAACAAGGGAGTGTAAAAATATTGTAACTGAGTGATTAATGAGGAGCGCATAATATCATACATATATATAAAGATCCGGATCGCTTCAATGATCCGATTCGAATCATCTGAATCATTGAAAAGATCCGGACTTCCCATCTTTACTGCGCAGTGTGAGGAAGTGAGGAGGAGACATGGGGGGGTGGAGCTGAGCTGGTGGTGGACAGCAAGGAAATCAAAACTAGAAACCACCACCAGCTCAGGGAGGCGGGACAAAGAGGAGAGAGTCTGGAGAGAGCAGTGTGATGAGACCAGCCCACCCAGCCCAGGCTGATGAGATTACACTGATACACAGCACCCCCCCCCCCCCCCCAGCAAACAGCGTGAGTAGGGAGATATTAAAAGCCATGCAGCAGCAGCAGCAGGGATGGATGAGGGAAACATACAGCACATTACTGCAGCAACTGGGGCCCAGTTTGTGTGATTCTGTGTCCACAGGGCCCTACAATTAACAAGGCCCCTCCCTGCTCTCATGTCAATCATGTGCTGTAGGCGGCCCTGGGTTTATATACCATTGGAAAGAGGAGAAAGAGCGCTTCAAAATGGTATGCATCTCTCCATAGTTACTGCATTGCTCGGAGTCCCTTTAAGGTTCCTGAGATTTTTGACATTTTAGCTGTGTACTTCATTTTGATTTGTTTTTGATAGCTGTTTGTCAGCCCAAGAGGACAAAATAAGGACATATTTATGAATTCTGTCCAGTTTAGTAAACCATATTTCCTTCATTTCCTGAATGAAATTTAGGCCTGGAACCCACTACAAAACGCTATTGCTAATCGCAATCGCTGGCGTTTTGTATAAGCGTTTTGTAAGCGATTTCATGAGCGTCTGTGGTAGCGATTTTAAAAAGTGTAAGGTTTTTGCCAGCGATTGTGTAGCAATTAGCGTTTTTAATTCTTATTGGTCCTTTCAATTGATTTCAATTTTTTTACAATGTGCAGTAACTTCAAAACGCTACCAAAATCGCTCTGTGCAGGTTTTGATGAGCGATTAGGCCAGCGTTTATATACTTTACATTGCAGAATAGCTAACCGCTACTGCTAAACGCTAAAAATGCTGCATGTCCTGTGTTTTGCGATTTGGTAATCGCAATTACTCCAGTGGAATTTGGCCCATCAAAGAACATTAGCTGAGCGTTTAGGGAAATCGCTAGCAGTTTGAATCGTTTCCTGAACGCTCAGAAAATCGCTCTAGTGGGTTCCAGCCCTCATAGAGTGATCCAATCACCGATCTAAGTTGGAAACTGAGCTTTCCAGCATCTTGGCACTTGGCATCTTGCAGCATTAATGAGGTGTACCAAAAGAGAATTTTTATATAATTTAACAGAAAACATATTGGGCCTGATTCACAAAGCGGTGCTAACAGTTAGCACGCTAGTGAAAAGCCCATTATCACACCTAAACTCAGTTTAGGCATAATAAGTTTAGGTGTGATAAGTTTAGGTGTGATAAGTTTAGGTGTGATAAGTTTAGGCAATGTAGGCATGATAAGTTTAGGTGTGATAAGTTTTTAGACGTGATAAGTTTAAGCACCAACTGCGTTAGCACCGCAGTGCACAGCTGATTAAAAGTTTTGCGCTAGCAAAGTCTGGTGCACTTTGCATAGAGTTTAATGGCGCTGCTTTGCGTGCGGGACTTTGCCCGCGATCTAAACTTATCTAAACTTATCATGCCTAAACTTATCATGCCTAAACTTATCATGCCTAAACTGAGTTTAGGCATGATAAAATGGTTATCGCGCCTAAAGTCTAGTGTTGGGCGAACAGTGTTCGCCACTGTTCGGGTTCTGCAGAACATCACCCTGTTCGGGTGATGTTCGAGTTCGGCCGAACACCTGGTGGTGTTCGGCCAAACTGTTCGGGGTTCGCCGAACTACTGAATGCATGGCCGAACAGGGCCCCTGTTCGGCCGAACAGGGCCCTGTTCGGCCGAATACTGCCCCCCATGGGGTCGCAGGCATAAGGGGGGAGCATGCCCCGATCGCGGGGGGGTCGGAAATTACCCCCACCCCCTCCGCTAGCGCTCCCCCCTCTGCCCGCTTCCCCATACAAAAAGTTTGAAACAAGTTCAATAGTACCTGGGCTGGTGGCACTGGCTGGCAGTGGAGTGAGGAGGAGGAGGAGTCCGAGTAGCAGAGTGACGTTGAGGCCGGGCAGCGGGCGGTTCAGCGCTAGTACCCTTGTGGTACTTCCGCCCTTTCTCTGACCTCACGTCCTCTGCATACGAGGGTACGCATCACGCGTACCCTCGTATGCGTCATCACGCAGAGGACGTGAGGTCAGAGAAAGGGCGGAAGTACCACAAGGGTACTAGCGCTGAACCGCTCGCTGCCCGGCCTCAACGTCACTCTGCTACTCGGACTCCTCCTCCTCCTCACTCCACTGCCAGCCAGTGCCACCAGCCCAGGTACTATTGAACTTGTTTCAAACTTTTTGTATGGGGAAGCGGGCAGAGGGGGGAGCGCTAGCGGAGGGGGTGGGGGGAATTTCCGACCCCCCCCCCGCGACCGGGGCATGCTCCCCCCTTATGCCTGCGACCCCATGGGGCCCCCAAAATGGGCATGTTCGGGGGTCCCATTGACTCCCATTGAGTTCGGCGTTCGGGCCGAACATGCCGAACATCTGGCCCATGTTCGGCCTGTTCGGCCCGAACCCGAACATCCAGGTGTTCGCCCAACACTACTAAAGTCTTTAACTGGGTTATCACCGCTTTGTGAATCAGGCCCATTGTGATAAAGGAGGAATGCTTAATTCCGAAAAGGAACAGAGATGTCTGAAATTTTACCCGATCAATAGTGGATCTGCTTCTAAAAGGGTTCTATTTTAGGGCACAACATTGGATTATTTATTGCTTACATACATGCTTTACCTAGCAAAAAATTGAAATTTCCTTCAGGAAAATGTCATTTGGCACATCAAGTGTATGACATTTTATTACTTTGTATTTATATAGTAACATGGCACACATTTGATGTTGAAATAATATTTCCCTGATGGAAATGTTGTAATAATAATAATAATAAGTGTATTCCATGGCACATATGTAAGCAAATCTAAACTTGTATATAAACAGCCAAGATCTAACTTTAAAAACTTTGTTTTAATACAAGGCAATGTGTACTTTAATTAAGTCAAGTGTACTTTAATTAAGTCAGCCCATAGTGACTACATGCCTGAAGCACTTTAAGTCCGCCAGGAGAAAAGTGCAGTATAAATGTTATGTGTCTTGTCTTGTGTACATGAGCTATGATTAACCACTTGCCGACCGCGCACTCATACCGCGAGTCGGCAAAGTGGCAGCTGCAGGACCAGCGACGCAGTTCTGCGTCGCCGGCTGCAGGCTTATTAATCAGGAAGCAGCCGCTCGCGCGAGCGGCTGCTTCCTGTCAATTCACGGCGGGGGGCTCCGTGAATAGCCTGCGGCCGCCGATCGCGGCTCGCAGGCTAAATGTAAACACAAGCGGAAATAATCCGCTTTGTTTACATTGTACGGCGCTGCTGCGCAGCAGCGCCGTAAGGCAGATCGGCGATCCCCGGCCAATCAGCGGCCGGGGATCGCCGCCATGTGACAGAGGACAGCCTGTCACTGGCTGCACAGGACGGATAGCGTCCTGTGCAGCCCAGATTGCCAGGGGGGACAGGGATGAGAGGGAGGGGGGGAATTTCGGCGCGGAGGGGGGCTTTGAGGTGCCCCCCCCCGCAACACCCAGGCAGGCAGGAGCGATCAGACACCCCCAGCACGTCATCCCCCTAGTGGGGAAAAAAGATGGGCGATCTGGTCGCTTTGCCTGCACCCTGATCTGTGCTGGGGGCTGCACAGCCCACCCAGCACAGATCAGCTAAAACAACGCTGGTCCTTAAGGGGGGGTAAAGGGTGGGTCCTCAAGTGGTTAAGGACCAGTAGGTCTGAAACATGTCAGCTGCAGATGCGTGAATTGGTGTTTTGATTTTGGATGCGTCCACAATAAAGGATTCATTTTAGGACATGTGCGGACCCCTTTCCTTTTGCTACAGATTTTTGGATTTGGCCTTCCTGGTTCCAGCACTGTCCCAGTCTGAGTGAGCGGTCTTCTGGTGCTTCTCTTCTCCTATTGTCTTGTGTACATTACTATATATATATATATATATATATATATATATATATATATATATATATATATATATATATATATATATATTCATATATATATATATATATATATATATATATATATATATTCTCTCTCTCTCTATTTTGGGGCACAGTGGCAAAGATAGGCACTTTTATAGGTTGATTTAGTTTTTTTGTGTTTTTTTTTTTTTTACAATTTGAATAAAGAAAATAGCAAATATTTATTCAAAACAATATTATTTTTCTTCTATCTTATTATTGTTTCATTGATTAAAAAATATATTAACTTAACACAAATGATTCTACTGATGCTTCCATTATCAAACAGTAATTTTATAGAATATAAATAATGATTAAGAGCTGCTAATAAGAATGTATTTAGTCATACAAATATAATTGCACAATTAATATTCGCATTTGATCAAAGCAAGCAGCACTGTGAGCAATAACATACAATATAGCAAGTAACTATTATCATTATTTAGTACAGAGCATATAGTCCTGTCACTAACTGTCCCTCAGAGGGGCTCACAATCTAATCCTTCCCATAGTCATATGTCCATTGTAGTCTAGGGCCATTTTTCTAAGGGGGAAGCCAATTAATTAATCTGTATTTTTTTTTTGAGAAGTGGAAGGAAACCAGAATGCCCAGAAGAAACCTGCCTAGATAAAGGGATATCATACAAACTTCATGTAGATAGAGCCATGGCTCAGATCTGGACACCCAGAGCCGCAAGGTGTGAATGCTATCCACTACACCACCGTGCTGCTCCATATGCTTCTTACTTCAGGTGTACTTTAACAGTGCAGTTTCTAGGCTAAAATGCACCCAGGGCAAGGGTGTAAAAATTGCGCCCCCCCCGGAGCAAGGTATGGGTGCCCGCAGTATAGGTTAGCCAGGTCTAGTTGCACTTAGTATAGGTCCCCCCAGTATAGGTAGCCGAGAATAGGTACCCCAGTATAGGTAGCCAGCTATAGGTCCCCCCAGTATAGGTAGCCAGGCATAGGTGAGCCAGTATAGTTGCCTCCGGTATAGGTTAGCCAGGTAGGTGCCTCCAGTATAGGTAGCCAGTATAGGTGCTCCCAGTATAGGTTAGATAGACAGGCACCCCCGGTATAAGTTAGATAGGTAGGTGCCCCAGTACAGGTTAGCTAGGTGGGTGCCTCTAATATAGGTAGCCAGAATAGTTGCCCCCAGCATAGGTTAGATAGGTAGGTGCCCCCATTATAGGTTAGTTAGGCAGGTGCCTCCAATATAGGTAGCCAGTATAATTGCCACCTGTATAGGCTAGCTAGGTAGGTAGGTGCCCCCAATACAGGTTAGATAAGTAAGTGCCCCCAGTATAGGTTAGATAGGTAGCTGCCCCCCAGTATAGGTTAGATAGGTAGGTGCCCCCCAGTATAGGTTAGATAGGTAGGTGCCCCCCCAGTATAGGTTAGATTAGGTAGCTGCCCCCCAGTATAGGTTAGATTAGGTAGGTGCCCCCCAGTATAGGTTAGATTAGGTAGGTGCCCCCAAGTATAGGTTAGATTAGGTAGGTGCCCCCCAGTATAGGCTAGATTAGGTAGCTGCCCCCCAGTATAGGTTAGATTAGGTAGGTGCCCCCCAGTATAGTTTAGATTAGGTAGGTGCCCCCCAGTATAGGTTAGATTAGATAGGTGCCCCCCAGTATAGGTTAGATTAGGTAGGTGCCCCCCAGTATAGGTTAGATTAGGTAGGTGCCCCCCAGTATAGGTTAGATTAGGTAGCTGCCCCCCAGTATAGGCTAGATTAGGTAGGTTCCCCCCAGTATAGGCTAGATTAGGTAGGTGCCCCCCAGTATAGGTTAGATTAGGTAGGTGCCCCCCAGTATAGGTTAGATAGGTAGCTGCCCCCCAGTATAGGTTAGATTAGGTAGCTGCCCCCCAGTATAGGTTAGATTAGGTAGGTGCCCCCCAGTATAGGTTTCGATAGGTAGGTGCCACCCATAATGGAGGGGGGAGCTGGAGCCGAGGGGAGGGCAGCCCGACCTCTCACTCCCTTCCTCTCCTCTCCCGGGCTGGCCTCCGTGCTCCCCCCTCAGATGCAGAGTGAGCAGGAAGTGCTGTATACAACATACCTCCCTGCATTCCAATCGCTGCTCTCTCGCCGCCAGTCTTTTCCTCTCAGCGTGTGTATCAGCGTGTATGCAGTGAGGAGACTGGCGGCGAGAGAGCAGCGATTGGAACGCAGGGAGGTATGTTGTATACAGCGTTTCCTGCTCACTCTGCATCTGAGGGGGGAGTACGGAGGGCGGCCCGGGAGAGGAAGGGAGGGAGAGGTCGGGCTGCTCTCCTCGTGGCTCCGGCTCCCCCCTCCATTACAGCGCCCCCCTCCCAACAGTGCTCAGGGCGGCGGCACGCCCCGCACGGCCCTAGAAACGGACATGTACTTTAATTCTTATATTCGGTGCTGCCCCCACGCTAGTAATGGTAAAAATTGCTGTGTGCTCCCTGTGCATGGCAACTATACCACAATGTAGTGCATGAAGCCCATTGCATGTTATTCAATTCACTTTTCTCCTGAGTTTTCTCACAGCAATTTTTTTTCACATCTATGGCATACCTCCCAACTTTTGGAGCCAGGAAAAAGGGACACTAAGATATGCTTCTGCCACACCTTTAACCACGCCCCAATTTTTCAAAACCACGCCCCTCTCCTATACAGTTTCCCCCTCCATCCTATGCAGAGATTGGCGCATGGAGCGATGGTAGGCAAGCTATATAAAGAATAATCACAGCACACATGTGATACAGGATATAAATTAGAGTAAACAGCTCTACACGAAGAGTTATGAATATATTCAATAAGAAAATAAAGACTGAAATGTACAAAATATTAAATGTTTTATTTCGCAAAAAACATCACATATCAGAAATGTTAACACAGTGCCTACAAGTGCATAACTCTAGTCCCAGGACTGTAAATGCATAAAATAAATCACGCAACTATCCCTAATTAAGGATCTTGTATCACAATATGGGTTATTAATAAATGCAATAGCACAGAGGAATGCAACCAATATGATTGATACATACAGTATTTCTAGCACTTCACAAGCATATTGAAAGATAAGATATCCCCCTCACTTTTCAGATGCTCTGTAACCAGATAGCCAGGGTAGAGATCCCTGTCTCACTCTCTATCAACTTCAAAGACATTCCTTGCTGAGCCTGGAGTTTTATGTTGCTGTGCTGCTGATGAGGTTCAGCATGAAGCAAAGCTGCAGAGTGTGATGTGATGCATGCATTTTAGAGTTCTCTGCAAAGACTACAGGGCAGTGAAACAGTTAACTACAATCTCCCCTGCTCTGTGAGGAGGTCGGGACATTTGACCAGCGCCCCGTGATCCCGTGATAGAGGCTGAAAATCGTTAGTGCCACAGCGAAAATGTGACACTTGGCCGGTCTGCAATGAGACTCCTTTCACACCATGCAAATTGCATTGCGATGCTATTCAATCGTACTGTAACATAACTGAAAAGTCGCACTGTTGCGGTGCAACCGTACAGTGAGGCATACAGTATATGTCCTCAGGAACCGTTCCTATGCTGGGCAATTGAGTGTGTATGAAATTATGTCCTCTATAAACTTTGACATTTGATGCACATCTGATTTGTGAAACACTATGGAGACACCAGCAAAGCTAAAATTCCCTATGGGGGAACTGTGAAGCTGGGGAAACACTACAGCAGTTACTAGACAGTGGGAGGTGGTATTCGAGAGAAACTGTAGTGAAAATACCATAATAATTGCTTATTTTTACAATATTTGTTTATTAATTATTTAGTCAGTGTCTGCCCATTGTAAAATCTTTCCTTTTCCTTAGTTACATAAATTTATCACAAAGGGCAACATCTTCAGACCTGTCAGGTGATTTCTGCCGAATGTTTGTTACCTGACAGTTCTAAAGCCAGTACAAAATATAGCTGATCTCCCAGAATGCTCTAGGAGGAGAATTTTGCATGGCTAAACAGCTTAGGCTAAGCATCACGGGGAGAATGAAGTTACATACCAATATACAGCAATATACAGCTATAGTAAGTTTTTCTGATGCTGAAAACAGGAATATTACTGTAAAAGTGGGTATCCTGAATAATTTACTGCATTGTACTATATGTCACTATAGTGCCTCTTTAAGCACAGGGATACTTTCCCTTTGTCCAGGAAGCTAGTATAGATTATGCCCTGGTATAGCAGCAACAACATGTGAATTATTATTATTTAGTATTTATATAGTGTCAGCATATTTCCACAGTGCTTTACAGAGTCTTGTCACTAGCTGTCCCTCAGAGGAGCTCACAATCTAATCCCTACCATAGTCATATGTCTATTGTAGTCTAGGGCCAATTTAGGGAGAAGCCAATCAACTTATCTGCATGTTTTTGGGATGAGGAAACCAGATTGCCCAGAGGAAACCCATGCAGACACAAGATTCAAAGCGGGGACTCAGTGCTGCAAGTTGAGTTTGCGATCCACTACGCAACCATGCTGCCCACAGTATCTTTAGTTTCAAGCCTGTTCTAGTATCTCCTAGGATGGAACACTGTGATAAGCCCTGATCAGTGGTGGACACAGCCAGCAGTGGGCCCCTGTGCAAAATATCAATTGTGGGCCCCCCTGACCTGCGCCGCAGCAAAAAATGGGCGTGGCGATAAGCAAAAAATGGGTGTGGATAGAACTTGCGGCGCACAGTGCCGCAGCAAAAAATGGGCATGGCAATGACCGGATAAGGGCGGAGCTAACTGTAATTTAAAGTGATCCCGGGGTCAGAGTGATATGGAGGCTGCCATATTTATTTCCTTTTAAACAATACTAGTTGCCTGGCGGCCCTGCTGATCTATTTGGCTGCAGTAATAAACTGAATTACACCAGCAACAAGCATGCAGCTTAATCTTCTCAGTTCTGACAATATTGTCAAAAACCCCTGACCTGCTGCATGCTTGTTCAGGGTCTATGGTTGAAAGAATAAGAGGCAGAGGACCAGAACGGCAACCAGGCAACTGGTATTGCTTAAAAGTAGAGAAATATGGCAGCCTCAATATTATTCTCACCTCAGGTTCCCTTGAAAAGTGCAACGCAAAGACAGTGGGCCCAAGTTTTGGTGACCCTTTCCCCAGAAAATTCACATAATTGTGCAGGTTTTCTCAAGAAAATACACATAATGTGAGCAGATTTGCCCAGAAAATACATTCAATCATGTCGGCAGATTTGCCCAGAAAATACATTCATTCATGTCGGCAGATATGCCCAGAAAATACGTGCAATGATGTCGGCAGATATGCCCAGAAAATACGTGCAATGATGTCGGCAGATATGCCCAGAAAATACGTGCAATGATGTCGGCAGATATGCCCAGAAAATACGTGCAATGATGTCGGCAGATATGCCCAGAAAATACGTGCAATGATGTCGGCAGATATGCCCAGAAAATACGTGCAATCATGTCGGCAGATATGCCCAGAAAATACGTGCAATCATGTCGGCAGATATGCCCAGAAAATACGTGCAATCATGTTGGCAGATTTGCCCAGAAAACACATGCAATCATGTAGCAAATTTGCCCAGAACATACATGCAATCATGTGGCAGACCTGCCCAGAACATACACGCAATCATGTGGCAGACCTGCCCAGAACATACACCTGCTAAAATAAATAATAAAAAAAACATTTACTCACCTGCAGCAGCAGACCTCCTGTCCCAGCCTCCATCCGGCGCGCAGCTCCCATGGGTGGTTGGGTGGATAGGTAGCCTGGTGGGTGAGTGGGTAGGTAGCCTGGTGGGTAGGTAGGTAGGAAGCCGGGTGGGTAGGTAGGTAGCCCTTAGCCGGGTGGGTAGGTAGCCTGGTGGGTGGCTGGGTAGCTGGGTGGATAGCCTGGTGGGTGGCTGGGTAGGCGGGTGGGTAGGTAGCCTGGTGGGTGGGTAGGTGGGTGGGTAGGTAGGTAGCCTGGTGGGTCTTTAGGTAGGTAGCCTGGTGGGTGGGTAGGTAGCCGGGTGGGTGTGTAGGTAGCCGGGTGGGTGGTTAGGTAGCCGGGTGGGTGGTTAGGTAGCCGGGTAGGTAGCCAGGTGGGTGGTTAGGTAGCCGGGTGGGTGGTTGGGTAGCCGGGTGGGTGGGTAGCCGAGTGGGTGGTTAGGTAGCCGGGTAGGTAGCCGGGTGGGTAGGTAGCCAGGTGGGTGGTTAGGTAGCTGGGTAGGTAGCCGGGTGGGTAGGTAGCCGGCATGGTGGTTAGGTAGCCGGGTAGGTAGCCGGGTGGGTAGGTAGCCGGGTGGGTAGGTAGGAGGGTGGGTGGTTAGGTAGCCGGGTAGGTAGCCGGGTGGGTGTGTAGGTATCCGGGTGGGTAGGTAGCCGGGTGGGTGGTTAGGTAGGAAGCCGGGTGGGTAGGTAGGTAGCCCTTAGCCGGGTGGGTAGGTAGCCTGGTGGGTGGCTGGGTAGCTGGGTGGATAGCCTGGTGGGTGGCTGGGTAGGCGGGTGGGTAGGTAGCCTGGTGGGTGGGTAGGTGGGTGGGTAGGTAGGTAGCCTGGTGGGTCTTTAGGTAGGTAGCCTGGTGGGTGGGTAGGTAGCCGGGTGGGTGTGTAGGTAGCCGGGTGGGTGGTTAGGTAGCCGGGTGGGTGGTTAGGTAGCCGGGTAGGTAGCCAGGTGGGTGGTTAGGTAGCCGGGTGGGTGGTTGGGTAGCCGGGTGGGTGGGTAGCCGAGTGGGTGGTTAGGTAGCCGGGTAGGTAGCCGGGTGGGTAGGTAGCCAGGTGGGTGGTTAGGTAGCTGGGTAGGTAGCCGGGTGGGTAGGTAGCCGGCATGGTGGTTAGGTAGCCGGGTGGGTAGGTAGCCGGGTGGGTAGGTAGGAGGGTGGGTGGTTAGGTAGCCGGGTAGGTAGCCGGGTGGGTGTGTAGGTATCCGGGTGGGTAGGTAGCCGGGTGGGTGGTTAGGTAGGAAGCCGGGTGGGTAGGTAGGTAGCCCTTAGCCGGGTGGGTAGGTAGCCTGGTGGGTGGCTGGGTAGCCGGGTGGGTAGCCTGGTGGGTGACTGGGTAGGCGGGTGGGTAGGTAGCCTGGTGGGTGGGTAGGTGGGTGGGTAGGTAGGTAGCCTGGTGGGTCTTTAGGTAGGTAGCCTGGTGGGTGGGTAGGTAGCCGGGTGGGTGTGTAGGTAGCCGGGTGGGTGGTTAGGTAGCCGGGTGGGTGGTTAGGTAGCCGGGTAGGTACTCAGGTGGGTGGTTAGGTAGCCGGGTGGGTGGTTGGGTAGTCGGGTGGGTGGGTAGCCGGGTGGGTGGTTAGGTAGCCGGGTAGGTAGCCGGGTGGGTGAGTGGGTAGGTAGCCTGGTGGGTAGGTAGGTAGGAAGCCGGGTGGGTAGGTAGGTAGCCCTTAGCCGGGTGGGTAGGTAGCCTGGTGGGTGGCTGGGTAGCCGGGTGGGTAGCCTGGTGGGTGGCTGGGTAGGCGGGTGGGTAGGTAGCCTGGTGGGTGGGTAGGTGGGTGGGTAGGTAGGTAGCCTGGTGGGTCTTTGTACAGATGTACAGATCTATGAAAATATATGTACTTTTCTATTGAAACGTGTTTAATATACTTTAAATTTTATTTCTATTATTGAAATTGATACATTTATTATTAAATGGTAAAATGAGGGAGAGAATGATGATAGAGAGGACCAGTGTGGTCTGAATTTTAAAACTTTTTCTTTTGCGGAAGTGGTATTCAGCGTGTGGCAGAGGTGTGTCTCTTTCTTGTCTCAAAAAGTTTAGAGGTGTGGTTTATTTCAGTCAGATTACTCCCCCCTCCCCTCAACACCCTCATATGCTTTAGGCCCGGTTCACATAAGCGGTGAGCGGAATGGGAGTGGAACGTATACTGTAAAAACGGACCGGCATGCGAACGGATCCAATGTTAAACCAATGGATCCGTGCACATCCATCCGCTTGTCCATCCGCTCAACGGACAAAAAAATGCTGCCGGACCTATTTTCCCGGACCGTTGTGCCAGCGGACCAGAAATGGGGAGTTTTGCAGCTACATAGGAACAAATAGAAAACTGACAGTTTACAGCACACCGGCTGTAAAAACGGACAGTTTTTACCTGATCCTGATGGCTGAATCCGTATGGCCGGTTCCATGAAAAAACGCAAATGTGAACCGGGCCTTATACAAGCACCTTTGATGACATTTTATATGTTCCCCCTTCTTCAGACAAGACAAAACAAATAACATTTTCTCCTGGCGGACTCAAAGCACCAGAGCTGCAGCCACTAGGAAAAACTCTATAGACAGTAGCAATGTTAGGGAGTCTTGCCTGAGGTCTCCAACTGAATAGGCGCAGGCTTACTGAACAGGAAGAGCTGAGATCCAAACCCAGATCTCCTGAGTCAGAAGCAAAGCCCTTAACCAGTATACTATTCAGCCACAGCTGGACAGTATACCTGTATTGTTCTTCAGGAAGAACACAGGTGCCGTAGTTGTGCAAATGAGTCACTGCAACTAGACTCTAGTTCTTGCAGCTAGTCACAAATAATAGAGTTCCAAATAGAAGTGACTTGCCAACGACAATGAAGTGCAGTTAGGGACTAGGGACAGGTTAGGTACCAACATCGGAGGGTTAAGAGTTAGGCATTAGGTAGGGGGTTTTGGTTAGGCATCAACATCAGTGGGTTAAGGGTTAGGTTTCAAGTAGTATATAGTAAAATATCAGAGACCTCAATTACTATTATACAGGTATTTTACTGTTTGTGATTTCTACCGGTTCCCAGGTGATATGGCGATGCCCCAATATGTACTCATAGTCATGGAGATGAGGTTAGTGTTAGGTGTTTAGGAAGTACTTTGCTTTAGGGGGTGGTTGGTAGTGTTAGGTGACAGAGGTATGTTTAGGGAGGTGGTGTTAGTTTTAGCCAAATATATAAGGGTTTGCTTTCGGAGGGGGGTTAATGTTTAAAGTCAGCCATCCCGATAGTAGAATATCAGCTATATCTGTAATACAACATTTTCATCTATCTTTACTATAGGTACCATCTGAGGAAGGTTATTATATTTGAACTCTTCAACTAACCTCCTGCTGCCACAGTTCTACTTCTATTTATAAATTCAACTAAATAAATGTATAATATACTACCTTAAACTTAAAGGGAACATGAAGCGAGGAAAATAATTTAAAATAAACACATGACGTAGCTGCAAAGGAATATTACACACTAACCTCACCGTCAGCTCCTCTCAGAAGTTCACCATTTTCTCCTTACAGTGATCCCTTCCAGTTCTGACAATATTTTGTCAGAACTGAAATATACCAGTTGCTGTCAGTTATATATCAGCAGCTGTCAGATACAGCTGAATGTGCAAGGTAATGTCCCTGTTTCCCTATGGCTCAAGTGGGTGATATTACAGTTTAACAGTGTGCTGACCAGGAAGCTGTTATGGGGTAATGGCCATTTTTAAAATGGAGGACAGAGAATTCCATTGATCACAGTGGACAAACGGGACGCAGGAGAGGAGAGAGAGATTGAGGAGTGGACTACACAGGAGGTAAGTATGACCTGTGTATGGTTATTTTCACTTTTTATTTTCAGTTCAGGTTCTCTTTAAGACTTAAAGGGGCACTATGGCGAAAAATTGTAAAATTTCAAATATGTGCAAACAAACAAATAAGAAGTACGTTTTTACCAGAGTAAAATGAGCCATAAATTACTTTTCTCCTATGTTGCAGTCACTTACAGCAAGTAGTATAAATCTGACAGAAGTGACAGGTTTTGGACTAGTCTATCTCTTCATGGGGGATTTCTCAGGGATTTATTTATTTTCAAAAGCACTTAGTGAATGGCTGTTGCTCTGTCTACCTGCCAAAAAACTGTGTAGCTAGCAGGGAAGTAGGCCACCATCATTGTTTAAATCCTTTTTATAGAATATCTTTATAAAGAATAAAAGCCTTGCTTAGAATCCCCTATGAAGAGATGGACTAGTCCAAAACCTGTCGTTTCTGTCAGATTTCTTCTACCTACTGTAAGTGACAGCAGCATAGGAGAAAAGTAATTTATGACTCATTTTACTCTGGAAAAATGTACTTCTTATTTGTCTATGTTTACACATATTTTAAATTTTACATTTTTTCGCCATAGTGCCCCTTTAAAGACTAAACAAACTCAAAATTGTTTTGCGGTCATTCAAGCCTCTCCACATGAAAAACACCAACAACCAATAGACACCATAAATCACCAATAGACACCATAATTAAAGAAATTGGCTTAATAAATATGGTTCACTAGCTCCTGTAGAAATATAATTTCTGCTTGGTGCATGGCAGTGCTAAGGCTCCAAAAATGAGAGCTAATTTAACTAAAAAAAAAAAAAAAAAGAAACGAAAAGAAACGTTGTGCTTCCCACACTGTAAATCATTGTCAGGTTGTCAGTATGTTTTTTTAAGATTTGATTTTATCCATAAAGTTGTCTGTTTTTGCTCGGAGGAATGTCCACTGGAATGTCAAAAATTCCTTCCTCAACAAGGTCACAAACAAATCAGAGTATGTTGCATGACTTTGAGGCAGGGGTCACACTTGCAGGGCCGTTTTCCCCTGCGTTTCCCAGGTTTCCATCGGGTTTTGCGGTCGCGTCTAACGCGTGCGTTTTTCCGCATGCGTTTCCACGTTTATGCGTTTGCATGGCATGTACTGCCATGCAACGTGCGGAAAAAAGCAGAAAACTATGCGTTTAGAAAACGCGGAAAAAAACGCGATCGCAAACGCGCACAAACGCATGCGGTACAGCGTTTTCTGCGCTAAGCTATTCATTTTAGCCTCTAAAATCGTGCGCGTTTTGCCGTTCGCGGCAAAAGGCGCAAAAACGCATGTAGTGTGTTCCCTGCCTTTAAAGTATTTTTTATTAGTCATTATACATCAAGAAAATGGCCATGGGATCCCCTAGTAAAGTATGTTTGATTATTGTGATTAAAGCAGAGGCATACAAACATCTGATTGACCACATACTTGGCAGTAAAACCGTTCACCGTCCAGAAAGACCTCGTCAAATAATGACTTTGACGTGAAAGAGATAGCTATTCATAGGGTTTGTTTACCAGTAAAGGCCACCCCAATGGGTAAAGAAGACTGCTGCAATCTATATGATGGTAATCTAAATATGCACCCCTTGGGGCTCTTGACACTATCAACAGGACCACTATTTCTCCCCTATTCATAGTATAAATAGGAAAAAAATGCAATGCCAAAAAATTAGATTTGTGTGCTAAAGTGCAATGCAAGTGTTACACTGTAGTATGAAAGAGCTTTTAAAGAAGGGCCCCACTAAAAATCCTGTGTCCTCTTTAGTAAACTATATTAACAAATGTATTGAACTTTAAAGTAAAATGTTATCAATCTTTGCTGTAGAAGAGCAGTAGAAATGGGCATGATATCTAGTAATCCTCATGGAGAGTAGTGTTGGGCGAACAGTGTTCGCCACTGTTCGGGTTCTGCAGAACATCACCCTGTTCGGGTGATGTTCGAGTTCGGCCGAACACCTGATGGTGTTCGGCCTTTTAAGTTCGGGTTCGCCCCGAACTTCTGTATGCCCCCGAACAGGGCCGAACAGGGCCCCTGTTCGGGCGAACAGGGCCCTGTTCGGCCGAACAGGCCGCAATACGGCCCCCCTATGGGGTCGCAGGCATAAGGGGGGAGCATGCCCCGATCGCGGGGGGGGTCGGAAATTCCCCCCACCCCCTCCGCTAGCGCTCCCCCCTCTGCCCGCTTCCCCATAAAAAAAGTTTAAATCAAGTTCAATAGTAGTGTACCTGGGCTGGTGGCATTGGCTGGCAGTGGAGTGAGGAGGAGGAGGAGTCCGAGTAGCAGAGTGACGTTGAGGCCGGGCAGCGGGCGGTTCAGCGCTAGTACCCTTGTGGTACTTCCGCCCTTTCTCTGACCTCACGTCCTCTGCATACGAGGGTACGCATCACGCGTACCCTCGTATGCGTCATCACGCAGAGGACGTGAGGTCAGAGAAAGGGCGGAAGTACCACAAGGGTACTAGCGCTGAACCGCCCGCTGCCCGGCCTCAACGTCACTCTGCTATTCGGACTCCTCCTCCTCCTCACTCCACTGCCAGCCAATGCCACCAGCCCAGGTACTATTGAACTTGATTTAAACTTTTTGTATGGGGAAGCGGGCAGAGGGGGGAGCGCTAGCGGAGGGGGTGGGGGGAATTTCCGACCCCCCCCGCGACCGGGGCATGCTCCCCCCTTATGCCTGCGACCCCATAGGGCCCCCAAAATGGGCATGTTCGGGGGTCCCATTGACTCCCATTGAGTTCGGCGTTCGGGCCGAACATGCCGAACATCTGGCCCATGTTCGGCCTGTTCGGCCCGAACCCGAACATCCAGGTGTTCGCCCAACACTAATGGAGAGTAGTGATGTGACGGTACAGCTTTGTGTACTGAACTGTCACCCAAGGGACTGAGTCCCTTTCCCTGTAGACAACAGTACTTGTGCATGTGTGTGCACCTTTAGAAGAGCTATAACTGTAATTAAACCATATAACTTAGTAAACTGTAGATAGCAGTGGGCCTGTGATTTCAGTGCATAGGCTTATAGAAAATTAATCTTAAAAGAGGCACTATAGAGAAAATGAGGCTACTGGATAACCCTAGCAGCATGTGCCTAAGAGGAAAAGTATCATATTGTCAGGCTTGGGGGTATAACTCTCGGAGTCAGCGTGTATGTCCCAGGCTATAGGTCTCGCTCTTCACCTAGCTCTCCCTGCCTGGCACACCACTAACCGACACCTACACTGTCCCTGCCTGGCACTCCACTAGCTGGCCCTAATTAGGACTTAGGCAAGCAAGGCATACAAGCTGACGTAGAAGACAGATATACCAAGTCCCTAGGTAACAGACAATCCAGGTAACATGCAAGAGGTAACCAATAACAGGCAATGGTCCGTCAAGGCAATAGGCTGAGTATATCCAGTAAACAAGCAAGGGTCAGTCCAGGCAGCAGGCAAGAGAGTATCCAGTAAACAGGCGGGGGTCAGTCCAGGCAGTAGGCAAGGGGTATCCAGGAAGCAAAAGCAAAGGTTAATCACAGCAGACAGGAATAGACAAATACAAGGCAAGGTCAAAATCCAGCAATCAGTAATCAAAGAGTGCACACCCAGCAACTAGATAAAGCTATGCTTAACACGGGCAATGACTGGGAGCACTCTGCAGGTTTAAATATAATGCAGCATCCAATCAGTGGCCGGCCACACATCGCACAACCAATCACACAACAAGGCCCTGCCTAGGTGTCAGCTGAAGAATCAGCTGACACTGATCTGTCAGCTGACCAGAGTCGTCGGAATCCAGACCACCCACAGGTATATTCCTTATACATATTAAACAGTGTTTTATATTTTGTTTTTGTTTCTAAGAAATGTTAGGCAGAAAGGTTATTTGTTAGCATATTTAGAGATCGTTGTGACTTGTCCCCCTCCCCCCTCCTTACTTGGGCTTTGCTAGCCACTGAACCCTCCTCTACCTCTGCTAAAGCAGTAATCAATGTTCTTATGCAGGTTTTAGGCTCAGGAGGAGGTGCCGTCATACGCTGTGTTATGTGCTGAGGAAGATTGTAGGCAAATAAATAGGTAGCTAAATTTCTTGCTCAGAATGAGAATCGAACTCCCAAATTCTGGGCATTACATCTACACTAGCAGGCTTGTCCACTTGAGAAACAATAAAAGTTTTCTCTTAGCTTTTATTACTGGTTAGTTTGAACTAATGTAATTCTCTATTTTACCTCTGAAGGACCTACATCTTTGGAGCAGAAGTTGGAAGTTCAAAACGATCTTCCCCTGCACATAACACAGCACATAACAGCACCTCCTAAGCCTGCATTAGAACGTCAGTAACTGCTTCAGCAGGGAGGGAGGAAAAATCATCCGATGGCACAGCACAAGTGAGCAGGCGGGGAGGACACGTCACTAAGGCTGCTAAGTGATGGTGACCATATCTCAATATGTTAACAAGTAACCTTTAGAGCTAACATTTAAAGGGGCACTATGGTGAAAAAATGTTACATTTAAAATATGTGCAAACATACAAATAAGAAGTAATTTTTTTCCAGAGTAAAATGAGCCATAAATTACTTTTCTCCTATGTTGCTGTCACTTACAGTAGGTAGTAGAAATCTGACAGAAGCGACAGGCTTTGGATTAGCCCATCTCTTTATAGGGGATTCTCAGCAAGGCTTTTATTCTTTATAAATATATTCCCTAAAAATTATTTAAACAATGATGCTGGCCAGCTTCCCTGCTCACTACACAGTTTTTTGGCAGTTGGACAGAGCAACTGCTATTCACAAAGTGCTTTTGAAAATAAATACATCCCTGAGAATTCCCCATGAAGAGATTGACTAGTCCAAAACCTGTTGCTTCTGTCAGATTTCTACTACCTACTACTGTAAGTGACAGCAACATAGGAGAAAAGTAATTTATGGCTCATTTTACTCTGGAAAAAAGGTACTTCTTATTTGTATATGTTTGCACATATTTTAAATTGCAAAATTTACCCTTTAAAGCATACCTAATTGCCCCTTTAAAGCATACCTCACCCAGGACAAAGCTACCTAAGTTAAAGGCAGAGGAGTGTTGGTGCTGAATCCACATACCTCTGTGCATTGCCTGTTCCTCTCCTCCCCCCTCCTCCTTCTGGCTAAAGTCGAATTTTCAGACAGCAAAAGAGAGATGTGTTTCCCCTTTGCCCTCTTATTTCCTCCTTTTATGGAGAGGGAGTGAGGCAGGGTAGAGGAGCGAATGGGAGGGTGATAGGAGGGAATATTACAACAAGCCTGCCTCTCCCAATCTAAAAATTTGACTTTAGCCAGAAGTCAAAAACAAGAAGAAAAACAGACAATGTAGATTCAGCATGAACAGATGTGCTAACCTTAGTAGCTTTGCCTTTGGTCAGGTACACCTTATGTTCAGTCAATATTTTTTCAAGTCAAATCAGTAAAAGAGGCATTTTGTATGTACTTCTGATTACGTTATAATGCATACGCAGTCTTTTAAAATAGTAATGACTTGAAAGAGAAAACAAGCATTCTCCCCATATATACAGTAACTGTAATCTATACATCCGTCTAATGGACATTAATATATTGATTTGTCCATATAAAGGGGCCCATACACCTAACGATTTTCCCGCCGATATACAGCCGTTTTCGATCACAGTGATCAAAACGGCTGTGAAATCGCTGCGCACACCGCTGACAGAACGATCGATTTCCGTCCAAAATCGATTGTTCCTGTCGATTCCCAGCGACCCATCCATGCGGAAGATTTTTCTCGGTCGCCGGTGGGTCGGGAGTGCGTCGTTGGTGGCGTTCGAATGCCCGACGACCGACGCAATACAGCGGTAATACATTAGCTGCTCCAGCCGGCGCGAGTCCCCTGGTCTTCTTCTCCGCTTCGGGCTCCAGACCGTTTCTTCTCCGCTTTGGGCTCCAGAGCTACACAGAACTTCCTCTCCCGGCAGGAAGTTTAAACAGTAAAGCGCCCTCTACTGTTTAAACTTCCCCTGGACAGGAAGTTCAGTAGCCGGAGCGGAGAAGAAGACAGCGGGGACTCGCGCCGGCCGGAAATGTAATGTATGCGGGGGGGTGTATGCTGGTGCGGAAGCGGCAGCTCCACAGATTGCGATCGGTTTCAGGCTGAAATCGATTCACAATCTGTTTACAGTAAAGGTGGCCATACGATCCCTCTCTGATCAGATTCGATCAGAGAGGGATCTATCTGTTGGTCGAATCTGATGGCAAATCGACCAGTGTATGGCCATCTTAACAAGTATATTTATGGTCTCTATCACTAGCCAAAAGCATGAAACAGATGACAGTGCTTTACACCATATTATTTTTTCCTGTCAAACCATATGTAGAAGGACAATACTTTTGGTATAGATGTTCCACCAATGTATTACTCCCAGGAACCATAGTCCTATGTTCATCACGATTCATAAAGTTCCAAAGATGCAAAGCATAAGAATCACCAAATGTTGGCTCTTTGTCCCAAACCTCAAAGTAGCGTTTCCATGCTGAGTATGATATAGGATAGAGTCGTTTAATAAGCAAACATGTGATGTTTCCACAAACAGTGTCCACTGCCTCATTACCTGAAGGTGCAGGGCAATACTGGTTAAAAATACGCGTTATCAGGTTTGGTCCTTGATACCCCCATACTGCCCCCCGATAATGCCGAACAAAATCTTCCATACACTTCCATGTAAACTCCTGATGGGAAGGAAACCCAAAAGCACTATTGGCAAAATATTGACTTGATTCTTCAGCCAAGAAATATTGATGAGGTATCTTCTGAATTGAGATGATGTCAGTGTCAAAATAAATACCACCATGTTTCCAGATCAGAGCCAACCTGCATCCATCAGAACTGACATGGGTCCAATATACTTCCCGTTTTGGATCTACCTGTAAAACCGTGAAAAATGCAAGCAATCATTAGCCCTTTGCAATCAAAACACTCACTAAGAACAAGCTGGAACACTAGAAATGACAAAAACAACTAGATTGCAAATTTGTATTAAGTTTCAAAAATTGAGAATCTTGCCTTCCAAAATGGACTGCATCAATTTTGTAATGAACTAATTTGCTAGCACTGAGGTTCCCTCTTTAGAATTGGACCCTATTCTACTTACACCAATCAGCAAGCCAATAAGCACTTCATGCTCTCGAGCCTGAAAATCAAGCTGATTGGGTTGATTACTTGCTTAGTTACCATTTTCAATATATTCTAGAGAGATTTCGAAAAAAAAGTGGGCCTCTTTACATTGCCAAAACAACATGGTGTTTTGTCTCTCATTGGGCTTGATTCACAAAGCCGTGCTAATGCATAGCACGACCGTGCTATGTGTTTAGCATGCAATGTGATGCACGTGAAGGTTACGCAGGTAAAGATTTACGTGCGCGCTGATGAAGGTGTTTGCACGTTAATGCATGCACTTTGCCTCGTTAGCACGCACACGTAAATCTTTACACGCATAAACCTTCACGCGTGTCACATTGCGTGCTAAACGCATAGCACGGCGTTAGCACGGCTTTGTGAATCAAGCCCATTGTCTTTTACATTCAAATGTTACTATTGACAATTTCAAGCCAATCGGTTGGCTTTTATTACTATTGTTATATTGAAACATATTACTTTTCTGAGTCAATAAACTTTGATTTACAAAGACATTTTTTAAAATAAGAGTAAAGGAGATAAAGGAGATAACCACACAAAATTATTCAGGCAAGTTCTAAGGAGGATTGGTACTATATACACATGTTTTTCCCATCGTGCCACATTACACTTGAGCGTCCCCTTAAGACTAAACAAGATAAACTGTTTGATCTCCCCAATCATGCACACTTTTTTTTTACCTAGAGAACATAGTAAAAGCACATAAGAAAGGTCTGTCATGATAAGAAGAGCGCAAGGTGATGGATAAAGACGAGCAGACATGGAGGAGAAGAAGAAAAAGAAGAAGAGATGGAGGAGTGGGATAATGGTAGGAAAAGAGAACAAAGACACAGAAGAGGGGGATTCTTCCAGATGATCTGTAACTAACAAGAAATGCTATAAACAGTTCTAACAGCAGATGCTGTATCTGTATAGAAGTTAAACACTTTACAAACTGTTAGACCATGCTCCTGGGGCACGAGCAAGTAATGCTGCAAATTATGTGAGGTGCTAGGTGCTGGGTGCTTCCAATGGCAAAAAGGGCAATACATATCTGCTTAGGAACTTGAACAAACTTCTCAGCATGCAAACAAATCATAATGGTCAATTTGCCAGTTCCCCATTAATAACGTATGGAAACAACATTGCTTGTATATCAAGTCAAAAGTTCAAAAAAATGTATTGCTTGTTTGCAAAGCGCTCTTAAACCAAGTTACTCTCAATCCAAGGTTTTACTGTATATAGAGTTGAGCTGAAATTTTCGAAATTTCGCATTACTATAATTACGCATGCGAAATTCGCGATTACGATGCGAAATTGCGGAAGCGTAATTGCCATTAAAATCGTAATTGAAAATACCGTAAGCGTAATTTTCAATGCGAAATTTCGCGTTTCGTTCATGCCGTAATTTCGCATTAAACGCTACCGTAATTTCGCGTTAAACCGTAACGCTCCGTATAATATAAAAAAGCCGCCGACTTTAAGGGTTAATAGCAAAGCCCCCTTAAGTGCTAAGAGCCTCAAATTTGGAGAATATATTAAGGAGATCAGGAGGAATAAGAGGAAAAAATTTTTTTTCAAAAAGACCTTATAGTTTTTGAGAAAATCGATGTTAAAGTTTCAAAGGAAAAATGTAAACATTTAAAAACCCGCCGACTTTAACGGTTAATAGCAAAGCCTGCTTGAAGTTTAGGAACACCAAATTCCCAGGGTATATTAGGGGGATCAGTGGGAATAAGAGGAAATTTTTTTTTTTCAAAAAGACCTTATAGTTTTTGAGAAAATCGATTTTTAAGTTTCAAGGGCGAAAATGTCTTTTAAATTCGGAAAATGTCAGTTTTTTTTGCACAGGTAACAATAGTGTATTATTTTCATAGATTCCCCCAAGTGGGAAGAGTTTTACTTACTTCGTTCTGAGTGTGGGAAATATAAAAAAAAAACGACGTGGGGTCCCCCCTCCCAGACCTCTTTAACCCCTTGTCCCCCATGCAGGCTGGGATAGCCAGAATGCGGAGCACCTGCCACGTGGGGCTCCGCACCCTGACTAAATCAGAAGGAACCCCATTGGTCTGCTAAGGACCAATGGGGCTCCTTGGAGCCCAAATACAAAGATGCTTACAGAGCTCTGAGCTATATAGCTCAGAGCTCTGTCGGGTGCGTGCGGGACGCTAAGTCCCCGCCGCCTCCCGCTGTCCACCCCGCCTCTCCCACATGTCACCCACATGTCACCCACATGTGGGTGACATGTGGGTGACAGATGTGGGCGGGGTGGACAGCGGGAGGCGGCGGGGACTTAGCGTCCTGCACGCACCCGACAGAGCTCTGAGCTATATAGCTCAGAGCTCTGTAAGCATCTTTGTATTTGGGCTCCAAGGAGCCCCATTGGTCCTTAGCAGACCAATAGGGTTCCTTCTGATTTAAAGGAACCCCATTGGTCTGCTAAGGACCAATGGGGCTCCTTGGAGCCCAAATACAAAGATGCTTACGGAGCTCTGAGCTATATAGCTCAGAGCTCTGTCGGGTGCGTGCGGGTGCGGCGGCTGAGCGGCGAGTGGCGTCGGGTGCGGCGTAGTTACAATGTAACAAAGTTGTTACATTGTAATAACTTTGTTATATTGTAACTGATTAGTATATTTCCGAGGATATTGCGTGGGAACTGGCTTTTAAAGGGACAGGTAAGTATTAATGGTTAATTAAGAATATTAAAGGACTTTTTTCGTGGTTATGTTTTTTGTTCAATTAAAATACTTTTTCTAAGTGTCTGTGTGTTTATTTACTTTTAACTCTTAAAGGAAATGGGTAAGGGGTACAAGTACCTCTATACTCATTTCTCCTGGGAGGGGGGGTGGGCATCTGGGGGACCCCTTTTTAAAGGGGACTCCCAGATTCCACCATGAACCCCCCCCCAGGAAATCGCGGCCTCCACCTCCACCGCCCATCGGAGGTGGAGAAGAGCCCCTTGTCCTTGGATTGGACAAGGGCTCGGAGGGGGAGGGGAAAGCTTGGCTGCCCCTCCCCTTCCGAGACCCCCCAATCCATGGACCATGCGGGCTGGTATAGTCAGGGTGCGGAGCCCCACGCGGCCGGTGCTCCGCATTCTGGCTATCCCAGCCTGCATGGGGGACAAGGGGTTAAAGAGGTCTGGGAGGGGGGACCCCACGTCGGTTTTTTTTTATATTTCCCACACTCAGAACGAAGTAAGTAAAACTCTTTCCACTTGGGGGAATCTATGAAAATAATACACTATTGTTACCTGTGCAAAAAAAACTGACATTTTCCGAATTTAAAAGACATTTTCGCCCTTGAAACTTAAAAATCGATTTTCTCAAAAACTATAAGGTCTTTTTGAAAACAAAATTTTTCCTCTTATTCCCACTGATCCCCCTAATATACCCTGGGAATTTGGTGTTCCTAAACTTTAAGCAGGCTTTGCTATTAACCGTTAAAGTCGGCGGGTTTTTAAATGTTTACATTTTTCCTTTGAAACTTTAACATCGATTTTCTCAAAAACTATAAGGTCTTTTTGAAAAAAAAATTTTTCCTCTTATTCCTCCTGATCTCCTTAATATATTCTCCAAATTTGAGGCTCTTAGCACTTAAGGGGGCTTTGCTATTAACCCTTAAAGTCGGCGGCTTTTTTATATTATACGGAGCGTTACGGTTTAACGCGAAATTACGGTAGCGTTTAATGCGAAATTACGGCATGAACCCACTGCAATGCGAAAATTACGCGAAAATTGCGCTTACGCGAAATTTCGCGAAATCCTTCTTCATTACGATTATGTACTTACGGCCATGATCGTAATTACACTAATTACGCGAAATTTCGCGAAATCGTAATTAGGTCATTACGCTCATAAAGAAGTTATGCAATACTCATAAGCAAATAAGACTCAGGTGGAAGAGATGTTAAAAAATAAGTTCCTCTACATGAGAATGGAGCAGAAAAAGTGGTGTGCAATAGAACTGGACTTTACCAGACATGATTCCATGAGAAGCATTTCCCTCACTCGTTTACTTTCAAGTAACGTGCCAAATGGGTTCAGAGCTGCACAGACATCTATTGCTGAAAGGCAATGGGATGGGAAATGAGGTTCTAGAGTATACGTTTTTACTCAGCTATTGATCTATTGTGGTTTCCTCATTTACTGATAGCCATACTATTCCAGGAAAACAAAAAACATACATAAGTAGATACATACTTGTTCTCCTTACACAACATATGTATTGTACTGTCTATATTTTGATTTCAGTGAATCTTACTTATTAAATAAAGAGAAAACAGTTTCAGGAATTTTCCATTTCTACTGCCTCTGACTGAAGCCAATCCTGATGTCATTTCCTCACTTTTTTTTCTCCTTGAAACTGCACTGTCATATCTAGCTTGCTTTGTAAACACACGTGAGCACAGCATAAATCGTATGTCAGCAGCTTCACACTGAACTCTGCCGTCAGCCAATCAGTGAGGAGCAGGAATGTAAGAGGGTAGATATTGATCCTTCTTCTCCCCGGCAATGTACCAGATAGAGCCAGGCTGACTGAAATAAGATCCATTCATTGTGTGTGTTGGAAAACACACACAATGAATAGATCTACATAACCACTCCCCCTGGCAGTGCTGACATAAGGACTGTGGGAAGGGAATGAAGCATCCGTCAATCACTTTGAGAAAGCTCCGTGGGTGGGGCAAAAACATGTCAGTGGGCAGGGACCAGCACAATGAGTGCTCAAGTGGTCTCCAGTGATGGTTACTGCTGTTATACACGGAAGCTGAGATCCCTGTAAAGCATATGGATACGCTTACCACTCATGAGTGGTGCGGATGGACGGGACGGCTCTACACAAACTCCCAGGCTAGATGGAATGATAAGGATCCACAAGGTCGTAAGTTAACTTGAGCGGTGGCAAGTCACTGTACATCACGCCAGGCACAACACACGCATATACATCTCCTAATGCACCTATGAAGATCCTAAACATACTCATGGGATTTGAGCTTAACAGCATATTGCCCAAAGCATACTGCAAGTTCTGAGACGTGAGTACTATTGGATGCGCTGACTCAAGCTCATAATCTGAATAGATAGACATCTGGCACCCAACCATAAAGGAACTTTCTTCCAAGGATTGTCAGTCAGCAGGGTAGAGCAGAAAGACATCTTGAGTTGATCTTGGAACATATTATTCATTTTTTCGTGCACATGTAGCAGTACTGGTTTAATTTGTTGTAGTGGAAATATTTGATTACCAGTATAGCTCCTCTATTATTGAGTGGTACAAACTAAATTAGGGAGGATGCTCGTGTTTTCTCGATTTTTGATAAGATTTATTACAGCAAAAACATTTCTGACTATATTTAGAGGCGCCTTCTGCTGAGGCTTATTACTACTGTGACACTGTATTTGGCCTGAGAAAGTGGGCACAGACCCGCGAAACACGTTGCCAGTGCGAATTGAAGTTTGTTATACGAATTTGTCTTCATTGAGATAAGCCACCCCACACTCTTTTGATTTTTGTTGTATTTAACACAGTTTTATCATACCTTGTGTGCCTCTTTTCCCCTTTGTGTTACCCACCCTCCTTCTGGAGGGGTATTCTATTTGGTCAGGAGTTTTTACCACCTCCATAACCATCTAGAGTTTCCTTTGTGAGTACCACAATTGACATCTTCACCATTTTACCATTTTAGTTGTGTCATACTGCACCATTTGGGCTCCTGTTTACTCTGTGCTTTTTTTCCCTCCAGGGTGTTCTTTGATCACCTTATACACCTGCTTCTGGTTATATTGGAAGCCCTGAAATGCAGGGTAAGATTGTAGACTACATTATAAACACAGAACAGTGGGTAAATTCAATTTGATTTTATGGCTGACAATCCTACTTTAAGTAAATAACCAGCATCAAAGGCAATTTTTAAAACGCCTTTCCTGTTATTGCTAAAATAGTTTATAGTGCTACCTCATTATTTACTGTTATCACTTTACCTATATTGATCGAACACTAAAGTAGCCTAGATGATATCACACTAGGATATGTATAATGCCCTTAGCAACATAAATCCCCCCATGTTTGCTTCATTTTGTAGAGATGTGTGTAAATGTTTACACAAAGGGACTAGCCTTATAGAGAGAAAGATAGTTAAAATTTAACTTTTAATAAGAAATTTAAAAGAGCTACAGACACATTACTACCTATAAGGAACAAAGTGAAACAATCGGGTTGGCGGATATATGGTTGCTAGTCGTAAAGACAATCCTACCAATCTCCTATTGTATGACTATTATAAACCCCACACTAATTCCCTACATGTTTCGTTTCATAAAAATAGAAACTTTGTCTGGAGTGATTGCTATATAAAGTGCAAGAGTGCAAAGTGCTAAAATAATAAAGACATATTATACATATCACAAAGTACACATATTGGTAAGTAATATGGCCACAGGCAGCAGCCAAGAAAAGCATGACCGTTCAGGTTGCCCTTTTAATGGATGCTGGGGGAGGAGGTGCTCACATACGCCCCCCTACCTGCCAACAAGAGACCTTGCCATTGGTCACTAGATTTGTCCTTCAGGATATTGACCAATCGGGAAGTATGTCATAGCACACCATTATATTGCATATGGGGCGAAAAAAACAAGCTACAATGCCTATTTTACCTACCCGGATTCCTCTCAATACAGCCTACACCTTATGACCCATGACAAAACCCTCCTATAAGCTGGCCGGCTGAAAAAGTGAAAGACGGGTTCCTCCGTGAATAGCGCTACCCGATTGGTTATCAGGTTTGCTGGGGGTGGTTCCCGGTGCGCCAATCAGATCGCATTTGCTACAGGACTGGGCCAATAGGGAGCCACCCTGTGAACTAACCGGCTCATCCCTGCCTCCTCAGCATCTCTGAGCAGTGCATAAATTAGATGACGTCACGCTGCCGAGCGGCTGTAAGCACGTATACGCTCGGAGCGTGGTTACCACGGAAACCATTCAAACAATGTCTGTAAATGTAGCAACTGTCTAAGGACACTACCAATCCTTCCTTCTGTGTGACGTTGGTTAATGCCCTTACTGGACCTACCACTTTGTTGACCATAACATTGACTCAAAAAGTCACATTTTATTATTGTTAGGATAAATTACACTACACAAATGTAGGTGACTTACCAGAGATTTTAGTGAGGATTGTAATCTGCTAATTATGATTATGCAAAATTTCATGTACATTTTTTCAGTTACGGCCGCACCTAATTACAATTTTGAAATTCAATTGATTTTGCATAATCCTCTCATAATTTTGTATAATTACATGTCATTTCAGTCCCACTTTAGCTACTTATAACAAAGCCCCAATACATGCTATTGTCACCGAAAGGCTGTTCTGTTGCTGAACAACACAGACCCCTGACTCTCCACCTCCTAGTCTGCAACCAACATGACTGCCTATGGTGCGGCTATTCCACTTTCTCCTCTGCATCCCTAATCACACTGCCTTTCTTCAGCATCTCCGCCTTCTCTTCTGCACTCTCCGCCAGAGATGCTCGGATGTGCCTCATCCACGAATTCGGCAATCCGCGTGGTTGCAAAAAAAAATCCGCATTCGGCCCCGCCGCATGCGGATTTTCGTCCGCGTCCACGCAACCACGCGGATTTTCTGCCGTGAATGGCGTAATCACGCGTGGATTCCCGCCCGGAGGCGGATTTTCTTTTAACGTTAATAACAAAGCCCCCATACATGCTACAATCCCCCAAATTGCATGGGTTATCGAGGTGATAAGGGGCAACATAACTTCAACATAAAAAATACCCCAACATTTTTTTTTCTAGAGAAAATGGATTTTAAAGTGAAATCAACACTTTAAATGGGGCTATTAATTGGTAATAAGTGGTTTTAAAAAGGGATATATGCGTTAAGCAATCAAAGAGGTGAAGGCGAGTTCCAATGGCACTTGGCGGCGAAGGTACCGCTCGAGGAGGATGAGTGGCTGACGCCAAAAAGGCCCCAGAGAGGTTTTTGTAATTTTTTTTTTTTTTTTTTTTTTTTTTGCAGCAATTAGCAATGACATCGCAGCAGAGTTGTCAGTGGACACGGGCAGTGTGAACGCAGAGTGCAGTGGTGGTAGCGACTGAGTCAGGAGAAGGACTATGCGGGCGGTCAGTTCAGCAGCACAGAAGGACCACGGCAACATACTGGTAGTAGTAGTAGCAGCACAGCGTCATAGTGCTGGCCAAAAAATTAAATGCACCCAGTGACCCGGGCAGTGTGAACGCAGACAGAGTACATTGGTGGAAGCGACTGAGTCAGGAGGAGGAGGACAATGCGGGCGGTCAGTTCAGCAGCAGCAGCACAGAAGGACCATGGCAACATACTGGTGGTAGTAGTAGCAGCACAGCGTCATAGTGCTGGCCAAAAATTAAATGCACCCGGTGACCCGGGCAGTGTGAACGCAGACAGAGTACATTGGTGGAAGTGACTGAGTCAGGAGGAGGAGGACAATGCGGGCGGTCAGTTCAGCAGCACAGAAGGACCATGGCAACATACTGGTGGTAGTAGTAGCAGCACAGCGTCATAGTGCTGGCCAAAAAAATTAAATGCACCCGGTGACCCGGGCAGTGTGAACGCAGACAGAGTACATTGGTGGAAGCGACTGAGTCAGGAGGAGGAGGACAATGCGGGCGGTCAGTTCAGCAGCACAGAAGGACCATGGCAACATACTGGTGGTAGTAGTAGCAGCACAGCGTCATAGTGCTGGCCAAAAAATTAAATGCACCCGGTGACCCGGGCAGTGATAACGCAGACAGAGTGCATTGGCGCGAAACCCTGCCAGACATGTTGCTAGTAATGAATCACTGGATGCAGTGGGCACAGTACAAGGTCACTGAAGGATGCACCAGGCAGTGGCGGACATACGGCCGTGCAGGCCGTGCCGCCGCACGAGGCCCCCTGAAGTTCCGCTGCTTCAGGGGCCCATTAAGTATTGCAGGGTTTTTTTTTTAATTTTACCTTTTATTTTAACCTGGGGGGCCCCGACTCCTGTCCTCCCCCCTCACATCGGCCCCCTCCCCCTCATGCGATGCGGCGGGAGAGCAGAAAATACAGGAAGTCTCCGCCGGGGCTGCAGCAGACACTAGAGGCTGCTGCCGCTTGGTCTCCCGTGTCTCCAACTTTGTACACTGCTCGCTACTTCCTGGTTTAGTAGCGAGCAGTGTACAAATTTGGAGACACGGGAGACCAAGCGGCAGCAGCCTCTAGTGTCTGCTGCAGCCCCGGCGGAGACTTCCTGGATTTTCTGCTCTCCCGCCCGCCGCCGCCGCCGCCGCCGCCGCCGCCGCGCATACCGGGAGGGGGGCCCCGAGGTGAGTGAGGGAGGATAGGAGTCGGGCCCCCCACCCGGATAGCTACACACCCATCCACCCGGCTAACTACCCACCCGGATACCCGCACACTCACCCGGCTACCTACCCACCCGGATACCCACACACCCACCCGGCTACCTAACCACCCACCCAGCTACCTACCCGGCTACCTAACCACCCTGCCGGCTACCTACCCACCCGGCTACCTACCCACCCGGATACCCACACACCCACCCGGCTACCTACCCGGCTACCTAACCACCCACCCGGCTACCTACCCACCCGGCTACCTAACCACCCTGCCGGCTACCTACCCACCCACCCACCCGGCTACCTAC
Organism: Hyperolius riggenbachi; assembly: GCF_040937935.1. Taxonomy (NCBI): domain Eukaryota; kingdom Metazoa; phylum Chordata; class Amphibia; order Anura; family Hyperoliidae; genus Hyperolius; species Hyperolius riggenbachi. Next base: position 112,029,947 of record NC_090649.1, on the reverse strand, counting down.
CCGGCTACCTACCCGGCTACCTAACCACCCTGCCGGCTACCTACCCACCCACCCGGCTACCTACCCACCCGGATACCCACACACCCACCCGGCTACCTACCCGGCTACCTAACCACCCACCCGGCTACCTACCCACCCGGCTACCTACCCGGCTACCTAACCACCCTGCCGGCTACCTACCCACCCACCCACCCGGCTACCTACCCGGCTACCTAACCACCCTGCCGGCTACCTACCCACCCACCCGGCTACCTACCCACCCGGCTACCTAACCACCCACCCGGCTACCTACCCACCCGGCTACCTACCCGGCTACCTAACCACCCACCCGACTACCTACCCACCCGGCTACCCACCCACCCGGCTACCTAACCACCCACACATCTACGCACTCACTCGGCTACCTACCCACCCGGCTACCTAACCACCCACCCGTCTACCCACCCGGCTACCTACCCACCCAGCTACCTAACCACCCTGCCGGCTACCTACCCACCTACCCGGATACCTACCCACCCACCCGGCTACCTACCCACCCAGCTACCTACCCGGCTACCTAACCACCCACCCGGCTACCCACCCGGCTACCTAACCACCCACACATCTACCCACCCACCCGGCTACCTAACCACCCACCCGGCTACCTACCCACCCGGCTACCTAACCACCCACCCGTCTACCTACCCACCCAGCTACCTAACCACCCTGCCGGCTACCTACCCACCCGGCTACCTACCCACCCGGCTACCTACCTACCCACCCGGCTACCTACCCACCCGGCTACCTACCCACCTGGCTACCCACCCACCCGGCTACCCAACCACTCACCCGGCTACCTAACCACCCACCCGGCTACCTACCCGGCTACCTAACCACCCACCCGGCTACCTACACACCCACCCGGCTACCTACCCACCCACCAGGCTACCTACCTACCTACCCACCCGGCTACCTACCAACCCACCAGGCTACCTACCTAAAGACCCACCAGGCTACCTACCCACCCACCCAGCTACCTAACCACCCACCTACCCACCCACCAGGCTACCCACCCACCAGGCTACCCACCCACCCGGCTACCCAGCCACCCACCAGGCTACTTACCCACCCGGCTAAGGGCTGCCTACCTACCTACCCACCAGGCTACCTATCCACCCAACCACCCATGGGAGCTGCGCGCTGGATGGAGGCTGGGACAGGAGGTCTGCTGCTGCAGGTGAGTAAATGGTTTTTTTTATTATTTATTTTAGCAGGTGTATGTTCTGGGCAGGTCTGCCACATGATTGCGTGTATGTTCTGGGCAGGTCTGCCACATGATTGCATGTATGTTCTGGGCAAATTTGCTACATGATTGCGTGTATGTTCTGGGCAGGTCTGCCACATGATTGCATGTATGTTCTGGGCAAATTTGCTACATGATTGCATGTGTTTTCTGGGCATATCTGCCGACATGATTGCACGTATTTTCTGGGCATATCTGCCGACATGATTGCGCGTATTTTCTGGGCATATCTGCCGACATGATTGCGCGTATTTTCTGGGCATATCTGCCGACATGATTGCGCGTATTTTCTGGGCATATCTGCCGACATGATTGCGCGTATTTTCTGGGCATATCTGCCGACATGATTGCGCGTATTTTCTGGGCATATCTGCCGACATGATTGCGCGTATTTTCTGGGCATATCTGCCGACATGATTGGGCATATCTGCCGACATGATTGCGCGTATTTTCTGGGCATATCTGCCGACATGATTGCGCGTATTTTCTGGGCATATCTGCCGACATGATTGCGCGTATTTTCTGGGCATATCTGCCGACATGATTGCGCGTATTTTCTGGGCATATCTGCCGACATGATTGCGCGTATTTTCTGGGCATATCTGCCGACATGATTGCGCGTATTTTCTGGGCATATCTGCCGACATGATTGCGCGTATTTTCTGGGCATATCTGCCGACATGATTGGGCATATCTGCCGACATGATTGCGCGTATTTTCTGGGCATATCTGCCGACATCATTGCACGTATTTTCTGGGCAAATCTGCTCACATTATGTGTATTTTCTGGGGAAAGGGTCACCAAAACCTGGGCCCACTGTCTTTGCGTTGCACTTTTCAAGGGAACCTGAGGTGAGAATAATATTGAGGCTGCCATATTTCTCTCCTTTTAAGCAATACCAGTTGCCTGGTTGCCGTTCTGGTCCTCTGCCTCTTATTCTTTCAACCATAGACCCTGAACAAGCATGCAGCAGGTCAGGGGTTTCTGACAATATTGTCAGAACTGAGAAGATTAAGCTGCATGCTTGTTGCTGGTGTAATTCAGTTTATTACTGCAGCCAAATAGATCAGCAGGGCCGCCAGGCAACTAGTATTGTTTAAAAGGAAATAAATATGGCAGCCTCCATATCACTCTCACCCCGGGATCACTTTAAATTACAGTTAGCTCCGCCCTTATCTGGTCATTGCCACGCCCATTTTTTGCCGCGACGCTAAGCGCCGCAGGTTCTATCCACACCCATTTTTGCTGCGGCGTGCTTCGCGCGTCGTAGGTTATAGCCACGCCCATTTTTTGGCGCGGCGCGCTTTGCGCGCCGCAGGTCAGGGGGGCCCACAATTGATATTTTGCACAGGGGCCCACTGCTGCCTGTGTCCGCCACTGGCACCAGGCACAGTACAACGGCACTGAAGGATGCAGTGGGCACAGTACAAGGTCACTGAAGGATGCAGTGGGCACAGCAGTGGGCACTGGATATACAACTAGGTCACTGAAGGATGCAGTGGGCACAGTACAAGGTCACTGAAGGATGCAGTGGGCACAGCAGTGGGCACTGGATATACAACTAGGTCACTGAAGGATGCAGTGGGCACAGTACAAGGTCACTGAAGGATGCAGTGGGCACAACAGTGGGCACTGGATATACAACTAGGTCACTGAAGGATGCAGTGGGCACAGTACAAGGTCACTGAAGGATGCAGTGGGCACAGCAGTGGGCACTGGATATACAACTAGGTCACTGAAGGATGCAGTGGGCACAGTACAAGGTCACTGAAGGATGCAGTGGGCACAGCAGTGGGCACTGGATATACAACTAGGTCACTGAAGGATGCAGTGGGCACACAAGGATGTCACACTGTGTAATGAGATGCTTATATGCCAGCGAGCGAGCAGTGGGCACTGGGCACGGCACAAGGTCACTGACAGAATGAATGAACAGCGCTGGCAGAGAGTGGTGGCGCCGGCGGTGTGACTGGCTGCCTGCAAATAGTACAAGTGTATAACTGTCACTGGAATATACAAGTGAACACTGCAGTTGCACTAACCTGGCTGCCTGCACTACACACAGATAATCCCCACTCCCACTACACTGACTACACTGCAGCACTGAACCTGCCTGCACTACACACAGTTAAATAATCACTAGACTCCCACACTCCCACTACACTACACTGACTACAACTAACTACAGCAATCACTCACTGACTAGTTAAGTGTGTACAGTATAAGAGCAGTGTTAGCAAAAAAAACGCTTTGTTTTTAACACAATAAATGCACTTGCTTAAACAACAATGGCCTGGAGATAATCCTCTCAGCACCACAGTCTAGCAAGGACAGAGCTTTTCCATCATGGCCGCCGCTTTATATTCAGGAGGGGAGGGCATAGCTCCCCTCCTGTGATTGGTTGCTAGGGCCTGGCTGGGGCCCTCTTGTTGGCCTGCAATGTGTCACTTCCGCATAGTTTGACGCATTTCCGCTAACCACGACTTCAGCGCCGGGTTCACGAGCGTGAATGCGGATTTCTGTCCGCATTCACGCGAAGCCGAAGCAGATTTTCGTGGTTGAAAATCTATTCACGGCTTAGCGTGTCCGAGGCAGAATGCGTCAAAATGGTCGTGAATCCACGCGTAAGCGTGATCACGACCTGGCGGTGAGCACCACTGCTCTCCGCCACTTTTTGCAACTCTGACACTAATACCACTCCGAATGTTATCGTACTGTGTATGCTGCTAGCCTGTTTAATTGTAGCTGTAAACGTACTGTATTGTTAATTGTTGTCAGTATATGTAATTGTAGCCGTGTATGTAACATGTACAGCTGTTGTACTTTGCCTAAGCCATGTGTACCACAAGCAATTCCGAGTACGGCTCCATCGTACTTGGCGAATAAATCCTTCTTGATTCTTGATTGTTAGAACCAGAGCCGCACACCTCCTAGATTATGTTCCCTTGGCCAGGAGCATTTGGTGCGTGCACAGCAGGGGAGGACTGGCCAGGGGGGAAGGGGGGATATTTCCCCCCAGGCTGCCTCTAATTTAATGATTTAGGGCTGGCCTATCTACCAACCAAACCATTTTGATAATTATTATCGAATCAGATGAAAATCTGTGGTGCCACAAGCATGCCCAATCAACGTTCCTACCGTACGTACCTAGCATTAATCGTGAGCATCACATTTGAACATGATGCTTTTTATTTTGAAGGACAGCTAAAGCGAGAGGTACCTTTTATATGGAGGCTGCCATATTTATTTCCTTTTAAACAATACCAGTTACCTGGCAGGCATGCTTATGTTACATACTTGTTCCAACCTTGCAGTCAGAGGATCATGGCTAGGATCAGTCAATGAGATGCAAATTATTTCAAATTTATACATGATTATGCAAATTTTGTATGCAAATATTTGCAGCTTGAAAATGAACCAATCTAATCCTGCTAAGGTATAATTCAGTTAGTACATTTTCAAGATGCATAATTTGCATAATCATACATCAACTCTAAATTATTTGCACCTCATTGACCATCCCTAATCATCAGCACAGCCAGGTGATTACTGTAGTATTTTCATACCTTTGTATCAGTGGCTGTACCCACATATCTCTTGTAACAATGCTGGCATCAACATCTCGCACCTGGTAGGATCCTAAGTATGTGGCTAGCCCTACAGTATTGGGCTGCCTTCAGGGACATCCAGTCCCATTTTTGTATAGCTTGTAATTTAACTTGTACTATGTTTTTTCTTTTTGTTTTTTGTTTCATCTCACTGAACAGTGGCACCATTGGTCGCAGTGTCCATGTTTTAACTATGTTACTATATGAAGCCAATCCAGAATGTGCAATAAAGATGTAAAACAAGAAAATGTGAATTGGAAATCATTTACTTCCTTGTATTATGTTTATAGGGAGAAACTATTTCCCTATGAGTATTTTTGGTTTGATCAGCAACCAGCCATTCAGCACACTTATCAGGTGTGAGTTTGCAGTACAGTAATGTGGTGTTTTTGTGTGCTCAGTAGACTTGGGCCATATGAGCCTATGATGTCATCACTTCTAGTGGCTCCAGGTACAGTATAATCACGTTATAATAAACTCAGGTATAGTAAACTGCCTCTCCAGCATCTGTATGGTAGCACGTTGGTGGAGGCGCCCTTAAAACTTATTAAAAGTATCACAGTACTGTAATAGGTAAATAAAGAAGGTCTCTTACCTCGTAAGAAGACTCACACTGGTGAAAAAAGGAGTCTTTATTACAAAAATAAACAGTTATGCTGCATTTCAGGAACACTGATCTAGGCTATTAACTTTTCTCTTGTTTTCTCTGTCTCCACAACTCCCCTACGCAAATCCCTTCATTGGCTTCCAATTCACTTCAGAATCAGCTTCAAGATCCTATGTTTGGCCTACAAATCCTTACACAAGTCCTGCCCAACCTACATCTCTGACCTGGTCAGCAGATATACACCTGGCCGCCCACTTCGCTCCTCCAACGACCTCCTCTTAACCACCCCACTCCCATGCCAGACTGCAGGACTTCAGTAGAGCTGCCCCTATCCGGTGGAACTCTCTCCCGCTGCCCATCAGGCTCGCTCCCACCTTCAACACCTTCAAAAAAGCACTCAAAACTCACTTCTTCAAGGAGGCCTACATCAACTCAACACTACCCTAATCCTTTCTGCCAATAACTTCTTGATGCACCCCCTCCTTTTGTGTCACCAGCCCCTCCCTCTAGATTGTAAGCCTTTGGCAGGGCCCTCTCCCCTTGTGTATCATACTTGACTGTGTGCACTTTACCCAGAATTTGGAACTGGTAATTTTTTACCACTACCACTCCAGTTTATGATCTGGCATTGTACTATTATCTGCATTGTGTTGCGTATCTTATTGCTATTACCTGTATTGTTGTATCTATGGTCTGTTACCTGTATTGTTCTGTCACCCCTGTTATCATTGTCTGTAATCCTATTTATTGTACAGCGCTGCGTAATATGTTGGCGCTATATAAATCTAATAAATAATAATAATAATAACGTTTTGACTGATTTGTGGTGGAAATTAGTTGAATGTATTGATCTGAGATGCTGGGAAATCTCAGGTTGATGTGGGCGATCAAGTACAATAATCATGAATGATGAACGCGAAGGAAACCCCAGCCGTTGTCTCTCAAAATGTATTATGTGCTCCCCGTTGCCAGTGTATTAAACTTTACCCGTCATGCTGTCCCTCAGATGTCCTTGCTGTATTTCTGCATTGGCACCCCACGTGACTACAGGCATATTGCACATGGGGCGCGTGTGTGACATCATTTGGGCTGGGGCTGCCATGAAAATGGGCCTCTAGTTTGTGGTTTCCCTCCTGGCCAAAAGGTCTCAGTCCTCCCCTGGTGCACAGTGCACCTGCAGCTTTCAGAGGGGCATAATGCTGAAAGAAAATGAGTGGAAAGGCAGCAAGAGACCAGGACAACTACAGGTGGCTGGAAAAAGCCTCAGGTAAATTAAACTGGGCACCTTAGAGTCCCTTTAGGTCCCGTTTAAAGTGTGCAAAATGTAATTTTACAGAGTTTTAAAAAAAAATGTTTTCTTTTTTTCTCCTATCAAATCTACAAGATATTTTTGATAACCATTTTTCCTAAATTTTGCATTGCAATTTTGCATTGTAATTGCAAATTATGATGCAAAATTATGACTATGCCAAATTAGTGCTTATCACTACAAGAAATGTTCCAAGAATTGGTAAAGAATAAGATATTTGGTCATAATCACCTTTGTTCAACGGAGTACAAGATAGTTGTATTGAGAAAGATAAGCAATGGTTAGTATGAATGAGCAATGATTAGTATTCTTGTATGACTTGTATGACTACAATTATGTTGAATCATGTCTCTTTTTTTGTTTTTGCTAAAATCTTTCAATACAACTATCATTTTAAATAAAAACACCTTTCTTTGTAGCAGAGAAAGAACAGAAGATGAGAGATATCAACATAGAAGCTTTTCATTGCCAGCCTTACCTTTTTGTACCATGAAAGAAGTGGCGTATCCTTGAAAACCTCCTCCATTCTCAGGGGAAAGACGTAGACATTCTTCAAAGAGGACAGGGCTGGCAGATATTTCCTTACAGCATCTTCTGAATCAGTATCATTCAGGCCTTTCATGAAATAGACCACTGGCCTGTCCTTATACACTCTTGCAGCTGACTCTACGGCACATAACACCAGAGAAGGTGGCTGCATCCTGTCTGTGGTCTCCACAAATATAACTCCATTTTCTCCTCTTAAAACATCAAATGGGTTTAAATATTTGGAGGCAATATTTGATGTGTTATCCTTTCCTTGGCCTTCAATATGCATTTTAATTGTTGTGTTTAGAGCCAAATTTAATTTTGACTTTAAAGCATTAAATACATTATCCTCTGACAATGTTAGGTATTGCATAGTTGTTTCCTTTAATTCAGCTCTGTACAAGTAAGCTAAAACTATCAAAATAACCATGAAAACTAGTATTTTGAGGCATCTCTGCATTTTTTACAATGTAGAATTGTTGTCACACTGGAAAACAAAGACAAAAAAAATTATTGTTTTGACAAACTAATGGATGCAACTACAGAAAAGTTCCTTTAAAGAGAACCCGAGGTGGGTTTGAAGAATATTATCTGCATACAGAGGCTGGATCTGCCTATACAGCCCAGTCTCTGTTGCTATCCCAAACCCACCTAAGGTCCCCCTGCACTCTGCAATCCCTCATAAATCACAGCCACGCTGCTGACAAACAGCTTGTCAGAGCTGGCTGTGTTTATCTCTGTAGTGTCAGTCTGCTGCTCTCTCCGCCTCCTGCAGAACTCCAGTCCCCGCCTGCATCCCTTCCCTCCCTGCTGATTGGAGGGAAGGGACGTGGGCAGGGACCGGAGCTATGCAGGAGGCGGAGAGAGCAGCTGAGACTGACACTACAGATGTAAACACAGCCTCACAGCACGGCTGTGATTTATGAGGGATTGCAGAGTGCAGGGGGACCTTAGTGGGGTTTGGTATAGCAACAGAGGCTGGGCTGTATAGGCACATCCAGCCTCTGTATGCAGATAACATTTTTTAAACACACCTCGGGTTCTCTTTAATTCTCAACTAAGGCAACAGGAACTAAACTGCATGCCTCAGGGATAACGGGGAGTTTGTTTCGGGTGGGTTTTGAGGGTTTTAACCACTTGAGGACCCACGCTTTACCCCCCCTTAAGGACCAGCGCTGTATTCTGTGATCTGTGCTGGGTGGGTTTTGCAGCCCCCAGCACAGATCATGTAGCAGGCAGAGCGACCAGATCGCCCCCCTTTTTTCCCCCCTATGGGGATGATGTGCAGGGGGGGTCTGATCGCTCCTGCTGGCTGAGGTTTGCGAGGGGGGGGCACCTCAAAACCCCCCTCCGTGGCGACATTCCCCCCCTCCCTCTCCTACCTCCCTTCGGAGATCAGAGGCTGCACAGGAACGGATCTGTCCTGTGCAGCCTCTAACAGGCTCCTGCCTGTCATGTGACAGCGATCCCCGGCCGCTGATTGGCCAGGGATCGCTGATCTAGTACAACGCTGCTACTGTTGTAAACAAAACAGATTATTTCCGCTTGTGTTTACATTTAGCCTGCGAGCCGCGATTGGCGGCCCACAGGCTATTCACGGAGCCCCCCGCTGTGAATTGACAGGAAGCAGCCGCTCGCGCAAGCGGCTGCTTCCTGATTAATTAGCCTGCAGCCGGCGACGCAGAACTGCGTCGCTGGTCCTGCAGCTGCCACTTTGCCGACGCGCGGTATGAGTGCGCGGTCGGCAAGTGGTTAAAATACTTCCCGAGCCACCAGCGATTTGTAGCATGCTTACTGCATAATCTAGCAGGCTCCTAGAGGCTTCCGGCATCCGTGCATGGAAGTCGACGTGTCACCTGGTGCGGGTCAGGTGACTTGCTGGCATGCACAAGGGAAGCTGGAAAGCCACTAAAAGCCTGCTAGTTACTGCAGGAAGGCTGATAGATGTCGCTGGAGGCTAAAGCTGTCCACTAACTGTCCAATTTCTAGCGAAAAATTGTTCGAGCGATCAGAAATTCTGATCGGATTGGTTGTAAATAATCTCCATTGGTGGACACAATCAATTATAAACGAGTGAAAAAAATGTCACCCGAATGAATTTTCGTCGAACGAAAATTTGGATTTTCCTGGTGGTCGTGATAGATAGGAAGCAATGATTGGTTAGTTGATGGTGTAGTGAACGATTTTTCGTCCGATCAGAATTTCTGATCGCTCGAACTATTTTTCGCTAGAAATGGGACCGTTAGTGGCCAGCTTAAATATTTCAGGGGGGAGGTTTGTGCTTTTTTTAGGCCGATGGCTTAAGTTACCTGCAATGAACATGTATCTGGCATTAGGCGATCCCCAATGGTGCCAGATACTTTGCTCTATAAAACATCCAATAGACAGACAGATTTAGAAATCATACAACAACCATGTTGTGCTTACTCAGAGCAGCAGAAATGTCTGGACTATAGTAAAGCATGCATCAAAGCGAGTAGCAAATCTAAAAAAAAAAATCTTATTGTTTTATGGTTATATTTAGTTATATTTTATTTAGTAACAGTTCTCTCTAAATGGACATGCACATCTATTCTCCTACGTGCCAATGCATAATACTTGACTTCTGCACAAAAATGTCTCCAGCACAGAAGATTATCTCTTTCTTCTGTTTTCTGTCCATTCCAGGTGGCATGTGGAGAACGCGCTATCCTTGCAGCACTGGGTCCCTGATTTGATTGAAGGCTAGGATACTATCTGCATGGAGTTTGTATGTTCTACCCCTGTTTGTGTGGGTTTTCTTCAGGCACCCTGGTTGTATCACAAAAACATAGTGATAAGTTAATTGGCTTCCCCAACATTATCCTGCAAAGTGAGATTATATTCCCAAAACTGAAATTTCAGTAACTACTCTTAGATACATAAAAGTAGTTTTGCAATCATTCCTTAGTATTCCCTCTGTGTAAAAACATTTACTTTCACTGCTGATGTGACTCAGCTGTTGCCAGGGTGATGTGTCTATTTAGCAGAGGGAGGAGGGAGAAGAGCAAAGACACAGGCAGAGAGTTTCTCCTGGCCAACAATAATTACATTTGCCATCAGCCAGAGATAAGTAAGCCACTCTCTGCAGTGACATTGTTTACATATAGGGAATGTTTAACCACTTTACCCCCGGCGGTACGAATTTCTCTGTCCCTTTTTTCCCTCCTAAAAAACCAGGGACGGAGAAATCCGTACCTTCCGCGCTCCCGCCGCTGTCCGCGCTATCGCCGCTCGTGCGCGCGCACCCGCCGGTCGTGCACGCCGCCACCCGCTTGCCCGGAGATCAATGAACGGGAAAATCCATTCCCGTTTGTTGCAGTGTTGCTTGCGAATTTTCGCCAAAGCCATTTTCGCATCGAAAATCTCATTTTCGATTTCGCCGAATTTTCGCGAAAATAAGTACTATTTTTGCTTCAAAAGGCGAAATTTCGCAATGATATTTTTGCATTAATTTTCGCCTAAAGTCCGTTTTTTCGTGTTGAATATCTAAGCCCCCTTAAAAGCTAGAATCACCAAATTTGCAGGGTATATTAAAGAGATATGTGGGTACAAGAGGAAAAATATTTTTTTCAAAAAGACCTTATAGTTTTTGAGAAAATCAATTTTAAAGTTTCAAAGGAAAAAAGTATAAATTTAAATGCAGTAAATGACAGTTACTTGAGCAAACCTAGAGGTAATGTAAATGTACTAATAGCAAAAGAAAGGGCCAAGTGCCAAGTGCAAAGGGCAAAGTGCAAGGGCAAAGGGCCAAGTGCAAAGGGCCAATTGCAAGGGCAAAGGGCCAAGGGCCAAGTGCAAAGGGACAATTGCAAGTGCAAAGGGACAAGTGCAAAGGGCCAAGTGCAAAGGGCCAAGTGCAAGTGCAAAGGGCCAAGTGCAAAGGACCTAGTGCAAAAGCAAAGTGCAAAGGCAAAGGGCCAAGTGCAAAGGCAAAGGGCCAAGTGCAAAGGACCAAGTGCAGGTTCAAAGGGCCAAGTGCAAAGGGCCAAGTGCAAGTGCAAAGGGCCAAGTGCAAAGGCAAAGGGCCAAGTGCAAAGGGCCAGGTGCAAAGGACCAAGTGCAAAGGCAAAGTGCAAAGGCAAAGGGCCAAGTGCAAAGGCAAAGGACCAATTGCAAGTGCAAAGGGCCAAGTGCAAAGGCAAAGGGCCAAGTGCAAGTGCAATGGGCCAAGTGCAAAGGGCCAAGTGCAAGGGCAAAGTGCAAAGGCAAAGGGCCAAGTGCAAGTGCAAAGGGCCAAGTGTCAAATGAAAAGGGCCAAGTGCAAAGGCAAAGGGCCAAGAGCCAAGGGCCCTTTGCACTTGGCCCTTTGCACTTGGCCTTTTTCATTTGACCCTTGGCCCTTTGCACTTGCACTTGGCCCTTTGCACTTGGCCCTTTGCACTTGGCACTTGGCCCTTTGCACTTAGCCCATGGCACTTACACTTGGCCCTTTCTTTTGATATTAGTAAATTTACACTACTGCTAGGTTTGCTACAGTAACTGTCATTTACTGCATTTAAATGTATACTTTTTTCCTTTGACACTTTAAAATCGATTTTCTCAAAAACTATAAGGTCTTTTTGAAAAATTTCTTTTTCCTCTTGTACCCACATATCTCCTTAATATACCCTGCAAATTTGGTGATTCTAGCTTGTAAGGGGGCTTAGATATTCAACGCGAAAAAACGGACTTTAGGCGAAAATTAATGAATTTTCGCCTTTCGAAACGAAAATAGTATTTATTTTCGCGAAAATTCGGCGAAAAGAATATTTGCATTTTCGCTCATCACTGGTTTGTTGATCTAAGCCCCCGCAATGATCTGCTGCTTCTTTCAGAAACAGCGCGATCATTGTGAGTCTCCCAGCCTCCTACTGCTTCCTGTAAGCGTCCTTCCGGTCGCTTACAGGTCGCATGTAAACATACTCACTGTGGCCATCTTGTGTCCAAATAGTAAACTACACCCTAATGCATTTTACACATACAAATAAATTGTTTTACATAATAAATTAACTCATTACCTCCCACACTCCCCAATTTTTTTTTTTTAATTTTTTTTAAAAAAAATATATACAATAAAAAAAAAAACATAAATAGTTACCTTAGGGACTGAACTTTTTAAATATTTATGTCAAGAGGGTATAACACTGTTACTTTATAAACTACGGGCTTGTAATTAGGGATGGACGCAAAACTGAAAAAAATGCACCTTTATTTCCAAATAAAATATTGGGGCCAAACATTGTGATAGGGACATAATTTAAACGGTTTTATAATTGGGAATAATGGGCAAATAAATTTCATGGGTTTTAATTACAGTAGCATGCATTATTTAAAAACTATAATGGCCGAAAACTGAAAATAATAATTTTTTCCCACATTTTTTTCTATTTTCCCCATTAAAACACATTTAGAATAAAATAATTCTTGGCATAATGTCCCACCTAAAGAAAGCCTAATTGGTGGCGGAAAAAACAAGATATAGTTCATTTCATTGCGATAAGTAATAATAAAGTTATAGACGAATGAATGGACGGAGCGCTGAAAGGTGAAAATTGCTCTGGTGGTCAGGGGGTAAAACCCCTCAGTGGTGAAGTGGTTAAGAATGCTTTCAGATGTTTTTTTATGTAACTAAGAGTAGTTACTGAGATTTAGTTTCAGAGTGCACTCTCAGCCTCAGAAGAAGCGACGTCTACAGCAAAATGGTGGTCAGGTCGTGCACCCCCTGGCACCCACTGACATGTTTCTGCACCCCCACTGCTGCCACGATGAGTATAACACATACTTTGAATCTATGTTGGATCTGTATAATGCACATGGGCCTTATTGGCAATAATAGTCTCAATAGTGCCAAGCTTTTTCATTTTGACTCCTGATTGCAGCCTCTTTCTGCTTGCATTAATATAAAAAGTACGTGGATGCATGTGGGCTCCCTGATGTCAACAAGTCTGACACGTTGATCCCCCTCCGCACCATGCAGCACAGCTTAATTACATATTATTATACTGGTGCCTGTGCAATGCAGGGTAGAGCTACAGTGCACAAACTGGGTGATTCCTGAACCCAGCAGCAGTAGCAGGTATAATTTAAGTGACAGTGAACGATCAAGGAACTGAAACGAAAAAAAAATGTATAAAGGTATAGAAGAGTATTATTTATTGGGGACAAAACTGAGTGATTAAAAAAAACAAGAATTACATACAACACTGCTGGAGCTTGAGGTGATGGTGCTATATAACACTTCAAATTGTTCAAATGGTCAAATATTGGGTCTGATCCAATTTACTTTTTTTTCTCCTAAGTTTTCCAAAGTTTTCTCCTAGGAGATAATTTTCATCTTCTGTTTAACATAACTTTTCAGCACTCTTGCGATTTAAAAAGTACCAAAAAGTAGGAGAAAAAGTACTACCAACTTTTCTCAGTATTTTCTTGGCTTAAAATGCAATTACTTAACAAGACATGAAATATTATCTAGGAGAAAACTTAGGAGAAAAAGTGAGTTGGATCTGGCCCATTGTCTTCATTTTTAGAGACCACTGATTTTTTTGCAAATGTTTAACAAGTGTTGATGGTATTGGATAATTTCCGCACATACAATCTTGATCGTAATTACCATGTCAAATGCAATCTTTTATGTTGCATCATTTTAGTAAGTGACACAAACTAATGTAGACTGAATTTGCTGCTAATGTATTTGTAATATATTTTGCATAGATGAGTATATGTGAACATTTATGGGCATGCTTGTGAAACCTAATTTTCACCAAATGCATTGAAGTCAGTGGGAAGGAGAAAACGCATTTTCCCATAGTTGAGTATGAATGTGAGAATGTATGGTCATGCATGTAAAAATATATTTTCACCAAATTCATTATATTTTCGGTTGGCACGAGAAACACATTTTCCCAAAATATTGCAATATTACAAGTAGTAAATGTGAAATAACACATTCTAATTACAAATACATGCTAAATTAATTGTGCAATACATTTAAATTTTCCATTATGATTTTACACCCTAATTGCTTATCACTTTTTAACAAATGTAATCACATTTCTTATTCAATATAACAATTTAGAGCATAAAACATGTATACATATATAGCCAAGGCAGGCTACAAACAGGCATAAGCTAACTAACGTGCTTTCCTACACTGGCATGATAAGGGGGAGGGAGGGGAAAGGGAGCTGGGTGTGGGAGAATATTAGCAAGTAGCAACCACTTGTGCAAGTCTTTCATGAGGGATCAGCAATATATTATAAACTCTAAAGGCTTCAATATTTGTAGTCATGCACCTCCAAAAAGCATGCAGCTAGTCATCACCATTAGACATTAAGCACCTGGTCTTCATACCCATTGTAGGTCAGGGCTGGCTTTTTAAAACCACCTTAGAAATTGCAGCTTTCACGATCTCTCAGTGAAGGTACAAGTCAGATAACTTCAAAACTAAGAACTAAGTCTTCTGACTAGTTTAACGTCCTACCTGTCCTCCGTAGGAAGTGTCTCTGTGGAGTTTACTGCTCGTGTTCACTATATAAAGTACAAATAGACAACACTGTGGTTGAACTCGATGGACGAATGTCTTTTTTTCAACCCAAATAACTATGTGACATATTTCTAGCAGCAAAGACAGCCCATCCCTCTCAGTGTCTAACTGCACTTCACCTGTAACATACTTTTATATGCTTCAACACATGACTTACTAGAAGTGAATGACTGCAACATAGAGAGCAGCAGAGTCTGGGGCCTGGACTGCTATCATAAAAAAATAATAATCTAAGTTAAAATATAGTTGTTCTTAATACTAATTACACATAGAATGGGTTCCCTTATATAACTGTGGCAGACCCTCATCTCTTTTCTCATTTTTTTCCTTCCCTTTTTATTTTCCTTCTCTCCTTGGTGTTCCCCTTCATGGTTTTTCCAAGGAAAGTAAGAAGAGAAGATGATGCATTCTGAAAGTTGAAGTTTGAAGGAGGTTGGCTATTAACCACCCTGGCGTTCTATTGAGATCACCAGGGCGGCTGCGGGAGGTTTTTTTTAAAATGACTGAAAGTTGGCTGCATGAAAGCCCACTAGAGGGCGCTCCGAATCCGTTCTTCTGATCGCCTCCGGCAATCAGAAGTAACAAGGTAGGCTGCAATGAGCAGCCTTCCTTGTTTGGCTTTCCTCGTCACCATGGCGACGAGCGGAGTGACGTCATGGACGTCTGCCGACATCCTGACGTCAGCCGCCTCCGATCCGGCCCTTAGCGCTGGCCGGAACTATTTGTTCCGGCTGCGCATGGCTCGGGCGGCTGGGGGGACCCTCGATCGCCGCAGAGCGGCGGCGATCAGGCAGCACACGCGGCTGGCAAAGTGCCGGCTGCGTGTGCTGCTTTTTATTTTATCAAAATTGGCCCAGCAGGGCCTGAGCGGCACCCTCTGGCGGTAATGGACGATCTGAGCTCGTCCATACCGCTAAGGTGGTTAAGTAGATGTGTGAGGCAACCAGGGCCATTTGTCACCAGTGGCACCACGGCACGAGCCCTTTTTCCCGGATCCAACACTGTGATTGAAAATCGTGATCAGAACGCGACCACGTGTTTCAATCACGGATTTGGCCATGGACACGGAAATCCGGCTTGTGATCACCGCTGTGATTGGGGAAATGATGTCACTTGGCCAATCAGAGGCCCCCAGTGTAGGTCCTGGCAACCAATCATAGGAGGGGAGGCTCTGCCCTCCCCTCCTGTATATAAAAAAAGCGGCCATTACTGAGCTCTGTCCTTATTAGACTCTGTGTCACTGAGAGGGCATCTCCAGGCCATATTGTACAAAAGCAAGAGTGTTTTTTTTTTTTTTTTTTTTTTGTAAAACACAACATTCTCCCTCATTTCATTGCTCTATTAGTGTATGTAATACTTGTATTTAGCTAGCTAATCAGTGATTAATTAAAGTTAGTTGTAGTCGGTATAATTGTCAGTGACAGCCTACTGAGTGCTGTGCAGCTTAGTGCAGGGCTGCAGGCAGGTGTTCACTGATTTTACTGCTCTGTTATTGTATTCAATACTGGTATTTAGCTAGCCAGCCAGTGAGTTATCAACTTAAGTTAGTTGTAGTCACTCAGTGTAGCCAGTGACATTGTACTGTGCCAGTGCAGACACTGATTTTCATGCTCTATTACGGTATTTGATACTTGTATTTAGCTAATTAGCTAGTCAGGGCAGCCATCAGGGGGGTACAAGAGGGACAATAGTATGGGGCCCAGGAAGGGTCTGGGGCCCAAACAGTGGCAGTGCCACTCAAGCCTCTGCTGGCAATTATTCTACCATGGCATTACAGGAGTTGTGTGGTCATCTCCCTCTTCCCTGCTGCATGATTGGTGAACACGCATCAATGCAGGGGGGAGGGTGTTATGGGCGACAGGCAAGCTACTTTGACTCTACCCCACATACCATGGCTCCACCCCCACACAATCTGCCTATCACTTCATCTGCAGCTATAATGTACCTATCAGATTGTTATTTGGCGTTAGGGGGGCCCCTGTAGATTTGCCAAGTGTGGGGCCCAGAAAATTCTGATGGCAGCCCTGTAGCTAGTGATCAACTTAAGTTAGTAGTAGTGATTGCACTGTGCCAGTGCAGGCAGGCAGGTGTTCACTGATTTACATGCTCTATTACTGTATTTGATACTTGTATTTAGCTAACAAGCCAGTATGCAGTTACTTTGCTGTGTGTGTAGTGCAGGCAGGAACGTGTTCACTCATTTTTGTGCTCTATTACTGTATTCAGTATTTGCGCCATCTGCACTTTTTTTTCTTTTGTCTGTTTAAAAAAAAAATCAATAAATAAAGCCCCCTGTTATATTCCGGCTGTCCCCACACACATATTATTGACAGTAAAAAGCAGCACACTTTCCACCTTCACATCTTGTGCATAGAGAATGTCTGGCAGGGGCCATGGCAGGAGAGTCAGTGCCATCACAGCTGCCACGTCTGAGAATGGTCCACTGCCACGGAGAGGGCGCTCAGCTGTAGGGGATGCAGCAGAGAGGCGTCCATCAGCAGCACAGCGGGCGCCTATTTTCAGCACCTTGGGTCATCGTGTGGCCATTCAGGAGAGTCAGTCAGAGGAAGTGGTGGAGATGATGGTGCAGGAGCAACCCATTACTTCTTGCCAGACCTCTGCTTTGACCAGCACTCCCAGCAGCAGTAGTAGCAGCAGGCAACGAACGACCCCCGCTTGCTGGGGCATCCACCCCAGCAACTAGTGGTCAGCCCTCCCTGGATGAGAGCGATCCGTCCCTAAGTCCGGCGTCTGGGAGCATCTTGATGGCTGCTGTTAAGAAGATCACGGGGCCTGCTGTGGAGTATGTTCTGCTCTGGCCAGCACAACCAGATTTTGAGGAGGAAGAGGGGTCTGTGTCTGGGGATGTAGGGGCGGAGGAGATGGTGGGGGGGGGGGTCAGGAGAAGAAATGTTTTGTGATAAAGATTTGTGACAAAAGGTATGTGCCTGAGGTCCCAGAAGGCAGCTCGGAGGAGGATGAGGCACAGGAGCATAGGCATTTGCAAATGTATCACCGCATGTCAGGCAGGGGCAGGTCCAGCAGTGGGCGTGGAATACAGGCTGCTGCAGCTTCTGCCCAGGACTGCCATCATTAGCAGCAGCATCACCACCATGCAACCCCCAACCAGAGGGAGAGCTGCTGCCAAACTCTCTGTGCACCGTTGGGGGGTGTTTACGTCCCCATAATGGAATTATTTCAGCCTGGATGCAAGCTATGCAGTGTGTAACTCCTGAAACAAAAAACCCTGAGCCATGGGTGCAATGTGGCCAAGATGGGTACCTCATCCCTCAGGGGTCAGGAACCTTTTTGGCTGGGAAAGCCATAAATGCCACATATTTTAAAATGTTATTCTGTGAGAGCCATACAATATGTCTCAAACTGGGTGTCACGATCGGTGTAGCAGAGAGGGTCTGATTCTCGGTGATCTGCAGTATCACTGGGAATACAGATATATATCCGATTATTGATGATCTGCAGTATCACCGATAATCCGATATAACGCTAACCTCTGAACACCTGAGTAGTGTGAGTGCTTGCTGCAACAGTAATACCGTGAGGACTAAGCCTCAGAAACAAGTGCCATACTGTATGAAGTACTGCAGCAATACAGATTCCTTCCGAAGGCCTGGACTCTCCCGGGGGAGGAGTCAGGCGGAGCGTAGGAAGGACAGAACGTGAGTGACACCTAGGAGAGGGCGTCACTAACAGATCTGGGAACTGCCTCTAACAGCAAGGTCAGTTCTCGAAGTCGGGCAAGCCAGGTCGTAACACACGGACAGATACAGTACAGATACAGAAACCAGAGGCGGAGTCTAATAAACAGGCAGGGTTCGGCAACAGGGTATCAGAAATATCGGGGTACAAGATCAGAATACAGAAGAATAGTAACAAGCATGGGGAACCTGAGGAGCGAGTTCCCAGTGAATACAGGATGGGCCCCGAGGCAGCAAATACAGAGCTGGCCCTGTGGAGCAGGTGCCCAACAAATACAGAGCTGGCCCTATGGGGCAGGTGCCCAGCAAATACAGAGCTGGCCCTGGGGAGCAGGTGCCCAGCAAATACAGAGCTGGCCCTGTGGAGCAGGTGCCCAGCACATACAGAACTGGCCCTGTAGAGCAGGTGCCCAGAACATACAAGGCATGAACTATCTCCTAGTGATATAGATAGTTCTCAGGGTCAGGAAGGCCCTGGGGCGCAGGTGCCCAGCGAATACAGAGCTGGCCCTGTGGAGCAGGTGCCCAGCGAATACAGAGCTGGCCCTGTGAAGCCGGTGTCCAGTACATACAGAACTGGCCCTGTGGAGCAGGTGCCCAGAACATACAAAGCATGAACTATCTCCTAGTGATAGAGATAGTTCTCAGGGTCGGGAAGGCCCTGGGGCGCAGGTGCCCAGCGAATACAGAGCTGGCCCTGTGGAGCAGGTGCCCAGCACATACAGAACTGGCCCTGTGGAGCAGGTGCCCAGAACATACAAGGCATGAACTATCTCCTAGTGATAGAGATAGTTCTCAGGGTCAGGAAGGCCCTGGGGCGCAGGTGCCCAGCGAATACAGAGCTGGCCCTGTGAAGCCGGTGCCCAGTACATACAGAACTGGCCCTGTGGAGCAGGTGCCCAGCACATACAGAGCTGGCCCTGTGAAGCAGGTGCCCAGCACATACAGAGCTGGCCCTGTGAAGCAGGTGCCCAGCACATACAAGGCATGAACTATCTCCTAGTGATAGAGATATTTCTCAGGGTCGGGAAGGCCAGGTCGGCAACTCACAGACAAACAAAGTACAGGATCAGAAGACAGAGGCAGAATCAGGGGCAAGCGGAGGTTGGCAACGGAGTATCAGAAAGGCAAGGTACAGGGTCAGATATCAGGAGAGTAGTCAGACAGGCAGGAAGTCATAACAGATAATCACAATCAAACTAGTACTTTAAGCTATCAACAGAATCTAGCTAAGTGTAGGATTACAGCTCCAGCTGGTCCCGGCACACTTAAGGATCTGACTAAGGGTCTGCGTGCTCCCACATTGTGATCGCAACGACAGGCAACCAGCAACTGACCAAGCAGCAGAATATATAGTTGCTGGACACTGCCGCCCCGCCCGAACCATTCAGCCAATCATGAGTCCTGCAGGAATCAGCTGACCTTCCTGATCAGCTGACACTTCCCCTGCTAGTATAAAGGTCCTGGATTCAGGCCCGCGCGTGCATAGCTCTCCATCTGCCTAAGTGCACTAACAGACCCAGCCACACCAAGCACACGCTGCTGCATGCAAACAGCTGCTTTGCTGTCAGGACATGCGGCGGCTTTTCTGCGTTCCACCACACACCCAGAAGCGAGCAAACCGCCGCATAGGACGCGGAGTCAGCCGCCTAGCTCTTGGCACACGCAGCGGCTTTCCGCATTTCCTCACACTGGGACAGTAGGGCTCACGTTCCTGTTGCCATGGTGATGTGTATACAGTTGGTTTGCTGGGCAGCGGAAGTATCAGCCAAGTCTTCAGCTTCTCTTGGGTTTCAGCAACATCAGTAATTTCCCCAAGAGCCAGATAGGAGAAATACAGCTACAGCTTGTACAATTAGCTAGATTAAATAAGGGTTAATTCACTTTATAGGACAATATCCCTGCACTTTGGCCCAATAGGCTACCTGTCCGATGACAGGCAGCCTATTGGGCCAACCAAAGTGTGGGGATCTCGTCCTGCAAAGTCACTGGACCTGACAGGGCCCAGAGTGGGACAATTGGAGCAGCTGTTAGTTTTGGGGGAGTGCGAGTAAGTGAGTAGTGCATGTTTCAGCAGTAGCGTGCCTACTTTGAAAATTATACTTGCGCTGCCCGCCTCAGCAGCAGCGGAAAGCCTCGCCACTGCGAAGTGCTGCTGAAATTGGTCAGCCTGGGGAAGAAGAAACTGACAACCACCCACACCCTGGCCACCCTCAGGGAGCAAGAGTAGAGGTAGCTGACCCCCAGAGGCATCAAAGTCGGTTATGTGGCGTCCGATAATGGGTCCAACCTGGTGGTCACACTGCACCTGGGAGAACTCGAGCACATCCCCTG
This sequence comes from Hyperolius riggenbachi, assembly GCF_040937935.1. Taxonomy (NCBI): domain Eukaryota; kingdom Metazoa; phylum Chordata; class Amphibia; order Anura; family Hyperoliidae; genus Hyperolius; species Hyperolius riggenbachi. Next base: position 112,009,019 of record NC_090649.1, on the reverse strand, counting down.
CTTTGCCCACGTCCTCAATTTGGTGGTGCAGTGCTTCCTGTCCACCTACCCGGGGATGAACCAGCTGCGGGAAACTGGTGCAGCGTTTCCACCACTCCACCACTGCCTCTGCAATCCTGGCCAACGTGCAGCAGCGCGAGGGCCTGCCATCACAACGCTTGATCATAGATGTCCCAACTCGATGGAACTCGACCCTGGCGATGTTGCAGCAACTGTGCAAGCACAGGAAGGCCATCACCAGGTCCATCTGTGAGGGAAACGTCTAAGGCTCCACCAACCTACAGCTGATCTCCACAGATCAGTGGACACACATGCAGGGAGTGTGCCTGGTCTTGGTTTCCTTCCTGTGGGGAACCAACATGGTGAGCCGGGTGCGGACATATGTCTGCTAATGTGTGCCCCTGGTTTGCATGCTGGACAGGGTGCTGTATGATCTGATAGCAGAGGAGAAGGCAGCCCTGGCGCAGCTGGATCAAGAGCAGTTGGCAGCACAGTCCAGCTCACAGGAGGAGGAGGAAGGCGACGACGACTGTCAGGCAGTGGAGAAGGAGTTGGAGGTCCCTAACCTGGATGCTGCCATTGTGAGAGCGCCGCTGCCGTTGTGCGGTGTGGCGGTTTCAGGAGGACATGGCGCAGGAAGATGAGGACAGGCATGTCCTCTCGGATGACGAGGAAGATGTGTCTGCCAATGCCCGCCTCTTCCCCACGGCTGCGCACATGTTGTGCTGCCTTCGCAGGGACCTCCGGGTGATCAATATGCATGAAAAGGAGGAAATCTGGATCAACTTCAACCTGGACCCGCGTTTGATGGGGAAGCTGGCACAGTTCATGACGACATCTACCACTGAGCACAAAGGAGTTGCAGGGGGCCCTTGTGTGCAGACTGCAGGAAACATTCCACCCCCACTGTTGCTGTTTTGCCAACCCAGCAACAGGAGCCTGCAGCAACCAGCAGCGGCAGCATCTGGCACACCGGAGACCTGCTGAGCGTAATGAAGAGCCTGTATGCAGTGGAGTTGCCCAGAGCAGAGATGCCAGCCACAGCATCCTCTTCCAACCATCAGCAGTGACTGACCAGCATGGAGTCTGACTACATGGGGTCATTCACCGGTCTTGACACCAACAGCCCCATGGACCCCATGGAGTACTGGGTCAAGAGATTGGAGATCAGGAGGGAGTTTGCCCAGTATGCCCTGGAAATCGTGTCCTGCCCCCCTTCCAGTGTCCTCTCCAAGAGATGCTTCAGTGCAGCCAGTGGCATGGTCACCGAGAAGCACTCTTGGCTGTCTGACAACTCTGTGGACAAACTCACCTTCCTCAAAATTAACCAGGCTTGGGTGGAAGGTGAGTATCTGGGCCCTGCTGTTGGCAACAGAGGCCCAACAATAGTGGTCAGCACCTCCAGAAGAATGCTTGCTCTTTTACTTAAAACATAGCTCTTTAATTAAAGATTTTAAAAAGTTCCATTAAAAATGGTGAAGAGTTGTGGTGCCATTAACCAGCATCTAATATACTACTTCCTAACCAATCAGGAGATGGCACCTTGGAGGACCTGATGGGGAACTGCATGCAATTGCAATTGGACCAATGGGAACATAGAGTAGGGATACACCTATCCTGAAACATGTGTAACAGGTGAAATCCCAGAGCAAAAAAGTAGTGCACTGAAAACATCTCCTTAAGCCGCTCTAATCCCTCATAATCAGGGACAGGCGGCATCAGTCATCGACAGTGCAATAAAACATATAATATTAAATGCCATTGTTCCACAACATTAGTAGCATGCAGCCAGCACTCACCATCGTATCTCAACTTCCGCGATCGCCGCGCGGCCCAGGGTTGCTGTGACGTAATGCAGAGGGAGTTCCCTGCTTCCCTCCACCCAATCCATGGAGCGCACATGGCCAGGGATACAATGCGCGTCAAACTGACGTCGCAATATCACACTCCCCCACAGCACGTCACTATGGAAGCCAGATGGCCACTCCTCCTTCCCCCGCACCACCTATCCGAGCCCACAAAAAAGTAAACAAAGCGTGCTTCGCCGCGTATATACAGACAAATTATTGAGCTCACTGGCAGAGTGCTGGGAGGAAACTCGTTATAGAAACCCCCAGGAAAACCGCTTAAAAAACGACAAAAATACATCCTGCTGGCAGCATACATACCAATGTTAAAGGGGTATCACCAATTTCAGTACACTTGCATAGATCACCCTTAGCAGTCAAAAAAGAGATCCCTCTCAGTGCCATCTCCATCTGAAAGATAATAATACATAAAAATATATCAAGAACAATATACAATCATACAAAAATTACAATACTCATATAGAAACAGGTAACAACCTTGACCTCTATAGACCTATCTAAAACTAACCATTTGAATCATGAGCAGGTGGAAACCACTATCCCATCCCATCCCAGACTTATCTCAAGGTGAAAGCAAGATCATATTCCCTATTTAAGCCTGATGGTCCATACGTATTCAACAATCGGATCCACTTTGCCTCTCTCCTTGATAATTCCTTATTTCTATCCCCTCCCCCCCAATCTGAGGGTACCTGGTCTATCACCTGGACCTTTAATTGTGAAACAGAATGTCTACTATTCAAAAAATGGCTAGAAACAGATTGTTCTTTACATTTAGTCCGGATTGAAGACTTGTGAGAGCAGATCCTGTCTTTAAGTTTCTGTGTAGTTTGGCCCACGTAGCCCAAGCCACACGGGCATTTCAAATAGTATACCACATATGTAGAATCACAGGTATAGTAATCTTTAATCGCAAATTTCCTCCCAGTTGATGGATGTGTAAAATATGAACCTTTAGTGATGTTGTTACACATGTGGCAATTTAGACATGGAAATGTACCGGTTACTTTCTTCATATTTTTTGAGGGAGTACAGCCCCGAGTTTTAACTACCCTGTTACGGATTGTGGGGGCTCTCCTATATGACATCAAAGGTGGCTCCACAAATTCAGGTATATTTGGATATGCTTCTCGGAGTATGGCCCAATGTTTTTTGATAATTTTGGACACCTGATCACTTGCCGTCGAATAAGTAGTCACACATGGAATGCGTATCTTGGACCGTTTCCTTGTCTTTTTCTTTTTATTTGATTTCTCTAAGGATGTTTTCGGATATCCCCTCATGGAGAATTGTCGTTCCATTTCACTTAATCTAGTTTTACACATGTCTGGATCTGAAACTATGCGTCTAACCCTCATGTACTGTCCCTGAGGGACATTTTCTACGATATGTCTTGGATGGAAACTTCCATATTCTAATATTGCATTTCTGTCTGTTTTTTTCACATATAAATCAGTACTCAATACTCCATTATGGATCATGACCAAGGTGTCCAAAAAGGCAACTTGTTCATTACTAGAATGTGCAGTTAATCTGATTGAAGGGCAACTGCCCTCCAAGTCCCGGATAAAGGCCTCCAGGTCCGAACGCGGCCCCGTCCACACGCAAAAGACGTCGTCGATAAAACGCCACCAACAAAGCGCAAAACGACGAAAAAGTGGATGCGGGTACACGAAAGCCTCCTCGTATGCGCCCATAAATAAATTAGCGTAGGACGGGGCCACGTTCGAACCCATCGCCGTTCCCTGCCTCTGCACATAAAAAGCATCTTTGAATTTAAAGTAATTGCAATACAAGATAATGGTAAGTAATTCCCTCACAAATTTTCTTTGGTCCTTCGTGAGGTCTGACTGGGTCAATAAGTACCAGTCAATTACCTCAATTCCGTCATCATGTGGAATAGCCGTATACAGGCTTTCAACATCTAAAGTCACCAACAACACTTGTTGCCCTTGATCCAAACTCAGTGATTTTAATTTTTCCAAGAAAACATTAGTATCCCTCAAAAAGGAATCTAATTGTACTACAATAGGTTGCAGGATTCTGTCTATGAAGATTGCCAGAGGGACGAAAATAGAATCCACCCCGGACACAATAGGCCTGCCCGGGGGTTCTTGTAGATTTTTGTGGACTTTCGGCAGAGTATAGAGTATGGGGGTTATTGGGCTCTGTTTGATCAAAAATGTCCGACTTTGTTCATCAATAACACCCCTAGAATAACCCCAACTCACCACCTTCTCTATCTTCCTCTTGATACTCATTACAGGATCTCCCTCCAATTTCTCATATACATGTTCCTGCTGTAACTGTTTGATAATTTCCATCTCATAGTAGGAGGTGTTCATTACCACCACAGCTCCTCCCTTATCCGCTGGGCGGATTGTGATATCCCTATTGCTCTCTAGAGTAGCTAAAGCTAATCGTTCTTCCTTTGAAAGATTCAATCTTGGATTGTTTTCTCTGGTTCGAAACGATTTTTCCAATAAGGCCAAATCCTGATTGACATTCTCCATATATCGGTCCACAATTTGATTGCTCGGGGGATTAAAGGAGCTTTTATTCCTCAGTCCTAATTCTCTAAGCTGAAAGGCATCTGATGACGTAGGTTCCCTCATACCTTGAAAGCCAATAGAATTACTGAAAAAAAAATTTAGTTTCAAATTTCGAAAAAATTTAAATAAATCCAAATCCAATTGAAAGAAATCCGGTTTTGATGTTGGACAGAAATTGAGACCATGATTAAGCACCTTCGTCTCAGTTGGAGTAAGTACATAATCCGAAATATTAATAACTAATTTCACTTCTTCTTCTGTCTCAAGGTCATTTTGTCTACAGAGTTCTTTTTGTTTTTTAAGTTGGTATCTCCTTCCTCCTCTCCTCCTGTGTTTCCGTGAGTTGCTGGAGAGGCCTCCCTGGAAGTTTGTAAAAAATCAGACCCAGATGATTCAGCTCCAGAAGTAGATCCAGGATTACGAGGTGTTTTTTTAGGATGTTGTTTGGGATTTCTCCTATTCATAGGTCTACCCCTCCCTGGAGCCCGGGTTTGTCCTGGAAACCGTTGCCAGGTATATACATATCCGCGCGGCCCAGGGTTGCTGTGACGTAATGCAGAGGGAGTTCCCTGCTTCCCTCCACCCAATCCATGGAGCGCACATGGCCAGGGATACAATGCGCGTCAAACTGACGTCGCAATATCACACTCCCCCACAGCACGTCACTATGGAAGCCAGATGGCCACTCCTCCTTCCCCCGCACCACCTATCCGAGCCCACAAAAAAGTAAACAAAGCGTGCTTCGCCGCGTATATACAGACAAATTATTGAGCTCACTGGCAGAGTGCTGGGAGGAAACTCGTTATAGAAACCCCCAGGAAAACCGCTTAAAAAACGACAAAAATACATCCTGCTGGCAGCATACATACCAATGTTAAAGGGGTATCACCAATTTCAGTACACTTGCATAGATCACCCTTAGAAGTCAAAAAAGAGATCCCTCTCAGTGCCATCTCCATCTGAAAGATAATAATACATAAAAATATATCAAGAACAATATACAATCATACAAAAATTACAATACTCATATAGAAACAGGTAACAACCTTGACCTCTATAGACCTATCTAAAACTAACCATTTGAATCATGAGCAGGTGGAAACCACTATCCCATCCCATCCCAGACTTATCTCAAGGTGAAAGCAAGATCATATTCCCTATTTAAGCCTGATGGTCCATACGTATTCAACAATCGGATCCACTTTGCCTCTCTCCTTGATAATTCCTTATTTCTATCCCCTCCCCCCCCAATCTGAGGGTACCTGGTCTATCACCTGGACCTTTAATTGTGAAACAGAATGTCTACTATTCAAAAAATGGCTAGAAACAGATTGTTCTTTACATTTAGTCCGGATTGAAGATTTGTGAGAGCAGATCCTGTCTTTAAGTTTCTGTGTAGTTTGGCCCACGTAGCCCAAGCCACACGGGCTTTTAAAAATGGAGGATGAACTCAAATCATTGGCATCGACAGAGGACTACACCAATTTCTATGAAGGCCTAAACAAAAAAATGTCACAACATACTCAGGAAGTAGAAGAAATTAAACGATCAAAATTCCAGAGAGACATGCTGGATTACTCCACTGGATATGTATATACCTGGCAACGGTTTCCAGGACAAACCCGGGCTCCAGGGAGGGGTAGACCTATGAATAGGAGAAATCCCAAACAACATCCTAAAAAAACACCTCGTAATCCTGGATCTACTTCTGGAGCTGAATCATCTGGGTCTGATTTTTTACAAACTTCCAGGGAGGCCTCTCCAGCAACTCACGGAAACACAGGAGGAGAGGAGGAAGGAGATACCAACTTAAAAAACAAAAAGAACTCTGTAGACAAAATGACCTTGAGACAGAAGAAGAAGTGAAATTAGTTATTAATATTTCGGATTATGTACTTACTCCAACTGAGACGAAGGTGCTTAATCATGGTCTCAATTTCTGTCCAACATCAAAACCGGATTTCTTTCAATTGGATTTGGATTTATTTAAATTTTTTCGAAATTTGAAACTAAAAATTTTTTTCAGTAATTCTATGGGCTTTCAAGGTATGAGGGAACCTACGTCATCAGATGCCTTTCAGCTTAGAGAATTAGGACTGAGGAATAAAAGCTCCTTTAATCCCCCGAGCAATCAAATTGTGGACCGATATATGGAGAATGTCAATCAGGATTTGGCCTTATTGGAAAAATCGTTTCGAACCAGAGAAAACAATCCAAGATTGAATCTTTCAAAGGAAGAACGATTAGCTTTAGCTACTCTAGAGAGCAATAGGGATATCACAATCCGCCCAGCGGATAAGGGAGGAGCTGTGGTGGTAATGAACACCTCCTACTATGAGATGGAAATTATCAAACAGTTACAGCAGGAACATGTATATGAGAAATTGGAGGGAGATCCTGTAATGAGTATCAAGAGGAAGATAGAGAAGGTGGTGAGTTGGGGTTATTCTAGGGGTGTTATTGATGAACAAAGTCGGACATTTTTGATCAAACAGAGCCCAATAACCCCCATACTCTATACTCTGCCGAAAGTCCACAAAAATCTACAAGAACCCCCGGGCAGGCCTATTGTGTCCGGGGTGGATTCTATTTTCGTCCCTCTGGAAATCTTCATAGACAGAATCCTGCAACCTATTGTAGTACAATTAGATTCCTTTTTGAGGGATACTAATGTTTTCTTGGAAAAATTAAAATCACTGAGTTTGGATCAAGGGCAACAAGTGTTGTTGGTGACTTTAGATGTTGAAAGCCTGTATACGGCTATTCCACATGATGACGGAATTGAGGTAATTGACTGGTACTTATTGACCCAGTCAGACCTCACGAAGGACCAAAGAAAATTTGTGAGGGAATTACTTACCATTATCTTGTATTGCAATTACTTTAAATTCAAAGATGCTTTTTATGTGCAGAGGCAGGGAACGGCGATGGGTTCGAACGTGGCCCCGTCCTACGCTAATTTATTTATGGGCGCATACGAGGAGGCTTTCGTGTATCCGCATCCACTTTTTCGTCGTTTTGCGCTTTGTTGGTGGCGTTTTATCGACGGCGTCTTTTGCGTGTGGACGGGGCCGCGTTCGGACCTGGAGGCCTTTATCCGGGACTTGGAGGGCAGTTGCCCTTCAATCAGATTAACTGCACATTCTAGTAATGAACAAGTTGCCTTTTTGGACACCTTGGTCATGATCCATAATGGAGTATTGAGTACTGATTTATATGTGAAAAAAACAGACAGAAATGCAATATTAGAATATGGAAGTTTCCATCCAAGACATATCGTAGAAAATATCCCTCAGGGACAGTACATGAGGGTTAGACGCATAGTTTCAGATCCAGACATGTGTAAAACTAGATTAAGTGAAATGGAACGAAAATTCTCCATGAGGGAATATCCGAAAACATCCTTAGAGAAATCAAATAAAAAGAAAAAGACAAGGAAACGGTCCAAGATACGCATTCCATGTGTGACTACTTATTCGACGGCAAGTGATCAGGTGTCCAAAATTATCAAAAAACATTGGGCCATACTCCGAGAAGCATATCCAAACATACCTGAATTTGTGGAGCCACCTTTGATGTCATATAGGAGAGCCCCCACAATCCGTAACAGGGTAGTTAAAACTCGGGGCTGTACTCCCTCAAAAAATATGAAGAAAGTAACCGGTACATTTCCATGTCTAAATTGCCACATGTGTAACAACATCACTAAAGGTTCATATTTTACACATCCATCAACTGGGAGGAAATTTGCGATTAAAGATTACTATACCTGTGATTCTACATATGTGGTATACTATTTGAAATGCCCGTGTGGCTTGGGCTACGTGGGCCAAACTACACAGAAACTTAAAGACAGGATCTGCTCTCACAAGTCTTCAATCCGGACTAAATGTAAAGAACAATCTGTTTCTAGCCATTTTTTGAATAGTAGACATTCTGTTTCACAATTAAAGGTCCAGGTGATAGACCAGGTACCCTCAGATTGGGGGGGAGGGGATAGAAATAAGGAATTATCAAGGAGAGAGGCAAAGTGGATCCGATTGTTGAATACGTATGGACCATCAGGCTTAAATAGGGAATATGATCTTGCTTTCACCTTGAGATAAGTCTGGGATGGGATGGGATAGTGGTTTCCACCTGCTCATGATTCAAATGGTTAGTTTTAGATAGGTCTATAGAGGTCAAGGTTGTTACCTGTTTCTATATGAGTATTGTAATTTTTGTATGATTGTATATTGTTCTTGATATATTTTTATGTATTATTATCTTTCAGATGGAGATGGCACTGAGAGGGATCTCTTTTTTGACTGCTAAGGGTGATCTATGCAAGTGTACTGAAATTGGTGATACCCCTTTAACATTGGTATGTATGCTGCCAGCAGGATGTATTTTTGTCGTTTTTTAAGCGGTTTTCCTGGGGGTTTCTATAACGAGTTTCCTCCCAGCACTCTGCCAGTGAGCTCAATAATTTGTCTGTATATACGCGGCGAAGCACGCTTTTTTTACTTTTTTGTGGGCTCGGATAGGTGGTGCGGGGGAAGGAGGAGTGGCCATCTGGCTTCCATAGTGACGTGCTGTGGGGGAGTGTGATATTGCGACGTCAGTTTGACGCGCATTGTATCCCTGGCCATGTGCGCTCCATGGATTGGGTGGAGGGAAGCAGGGAACTCCCTCTGCATTACGTCACAGCAACCCTGGGCCGCGCGGCGAACGCGGAAGTTGAGATACGATGGTGAGTGCTGGCTGCATGCTACTAATGTTGTGGAACAATGGCATTTAATATTATATGTTTTATTGCACTGTCGATGACTGATGCCGCCTGTCCCTGATTATGAGGGATTAGAGCGACTTAAGGAGATGTTTTCAGTGCACTACTTTTTTGCTCTGGGATTTCACCTGTTACACATGTTTCAGGATAGGTGTATCCCTACTCTATGTTCCCATTGGTCCAATTGCAATTGCATGCAGTTCCCCATCAGGTCCTCCAAGGTGCCATCTCCTGATTGGTTAGGAAGTAGTATATTAGATGCTGGTTAATGGCCCCACAACTCTTCACCATTTTTAATGGAACTTTTTAAAATCTTTAATTAAAGAGCTATGTTTTAAGTAAAAGAGCAAGCATTCTTCTGGAGGTGCTGACCACTATTGTTGGGATCCGGATCGCTGTCCAAGAGGTACTGACGGACGGAAGGTCAGAGCACTCCTACTTTGTTTCCACAATTCATTGGAATCCGTGGGTGCTGATCACATTACGCTAAAGTGCAACTACAAGTACCTTTGATCTAGCACCATGGAGGAAACAGGCGACACCATTATGACCAAATTGTTCTCATATACTGAGGAAGATGCAACCAGGATCATGGGTCAGATGGAGGCCGGTGCCTCATTCTTATCTAAACCAGACATGAAGCTCATAAAAAAGAACTTAGAATTTACTAAAAAATATCGGACAGATTTAGAACTCCATGCCAAGACATTGGCGGAATATTACAGAAACAAACGGATACCTCGATCAATTCGAGCACAAGTGGCACCTCCCTTCTTTCCTAGGGATGTCAAGTATGTTGGAGTCTGGGAAGCAATCTGGAATAAGGCCTCAATGGATGCTATGTTACATGTGATTGCTAGAATTCAAGAGGAACTCCCTAAATTAAATATAAAAATTTTAAAAATGGAGGATGAACTCAAATCATTGGCATCGACAGAGGACTACACCAATTTCTATGAAGGCCTAAACAAAAAAATGTCACAACATACTCAGGAAGTAGAAGAAATTAAACGATCAAAATTCCAGAGAGACATGCTGGATTACTCCACTGGATATGTATATACCTGGCAACGGTTTCCAGGACAAACCCGGGCTCCAGGGAGGGGTAGACCTATGAATAGGAGAAATCCCAAACAACATCCTAAAAAAACACCTCGTAATCCTGGATCTACTTCTGGAGCTGAATCATCTGGGTCTGATTTTTTACAAACTTCCAGGGAGGCCTCTCCAGCAACTCACGGAAACACAGGAGGAGAGGAGGAAGGAGATACCAACTTAAAAAACAAAAAGAACTCTGTAGACAAAATGACCTTGAGACAGAAGAAGAAGTGAAATTAGTTATTAATATTTCGGATTATGTACTTACTCCAACTGAGACGAAGGTGCTTAATCATGGTCTCAATTTCTGTCCAACATCAAAACCGGATTTCTTTCAATTGGATTTGGATTTATTTAAATTTTTTCGAAATTTGAAACTAAAATTTTTTTTCAGTAATTCTATGGGCTTTCAAGGTATGAGGGAACCTACGTCATCAGATGCCTTTCAGCTTAGAGAATTAGGACTGAGGAATAAAAGCTCCTTTAATCCCCCGAGCAATCAAATTGTGGACCGATATATGGAGAATGTCAATCAGGATTTGGCCTTATTGGAAAAATCGTTTCGAACCAGAGAAAACAATCCAAGATTGAATCTTTCAAAGGAAGAACGATTAGCTTTAGCTACTCTAGAGAGCAATAGGGATATCACAATCCGCCCAGCGGATAAGGGAGGAGCTGTGGTGGTAATGAACACCTCCTACTATGAGATGGAAATTATCAAACAGTTACAGCAGGAACATGTATATGAGAAATTGGAGGGAGATCCTGTAATGAGTATCAAGAGGAAGATAGAGAAGGTGGTGAGTTGGGGTTATTCTAGGGGTGTTATTGATGAACAAAGTCGGACATTTTTGATCAAACAGAGCCCAATAACCCCCATACTCTATACTCTGCCGAAAGTCCACAAAAATCTACAAGAACCCCCGGGCAGGCCTATTGTGTCCGGGGTGGATTCTATTTTCGTCCCTCTGGCAATCTTCATAGACAGAATCCTGCAACCTATTGTAGTACAATTAGATTCCTTTTTGAGGGATACTAATGTTTTCTTGGAAAAATTAAAATCACTGAGTTTGGATCAAGGGCAACAAGTGTTGTTGGTGACTTTAGATGTTGAAAGCCTGTATACGGCTATTCCACATGATGACGGAATTGAGGTAATTGACTGGTACTTATTGACCCAGTCAGACCTCACGAAGGACCAAAGAAAATTTGTGAGGGAATTACTTACCATTATCTTGTATTGCAATTACTTTAAATTCAAAGATGCTTTTTATGTGCAGAGGCAGGGAACGGCGATGGGTTCGAACGTGGCCCCGTCCTACGCTAATTTATTTATGGGCGCATACGAGGAGGCTTTCGTGTACCCGCATCCACTTTTTCGTCGTTTTGCGCTTTGTTGGTGGCGTTTTATCGACGGCGTCTTTTGCGTGTGGACGGGGCCGCGTTCGGACCTGGAGGCCTTTATCCGGGACTTGGAGGGCAGTTGCCCTTCAATCAGATTAACTGCACATTCTAGTAATGAACAAGTTGCCTTTTTGGACACCTTGGTCATGATCCATAATGGAGTATTGAGTACTGATTTATATGTGAAAAAAACAGACAGAAATGCAATATTAGAATATGGAAGTTTCCATCCAAGACATATCGTAGAAAATATCCCTCAGGGACAGTACATGAGGGTTAGACGCATAGTTTCAGATCCAGACATGTGTAAAACTAGATTAAGTGAAATGGAACGAAAATTCTCCATGAGGGAATATCCGAAAACATCCTTAGAGAAATCAAATAAAAAGAAAAAGACAAGGAAACGGTCCAAGATACGCATTCCATGTGTGACTACTTATTCGACGGCAAGTGATCAGGTGTCCAAAATTATCAAAAAACATTGGGCCATACTCCGAGAAGCATATCCAAACATACCTGAATTTGTGGAGCCACCTTTGATGTCATATAGGAGAGCCCCCACAATCCGTAACAGGGTAGTTAAAACTCGGGGCTGTACTCCCTCAAAAAATATGAAGAAAGTAACCGGTACATTTCCATGTCTAAATTGCCACATGTGTAACAACATCACTAAAGGTTCATATTTTACACATCCATCAACTGGGAGGAAATTTGCGATTAAAGATTACTATACCTGTGATTCTACATATGTGGTATACTATTTGAAATGCCCGTGTGGCTTGGGCTACGTGGGCCAAACTACACAGAAACTTAAAGACAGGATCTGCTCTCACAAGTCTTCAATCCGGACTAAATGTAAAGAACAATCTGTTTCTAGCCATTTTTTGAATAGTAGACATTCTGTTTCACAATTAAAGGTCCAGGTGATAGACCAGGTACCCTCAGATTGGGGGGGAGGGGATAGAAATAAGGAATTATCAAGGAGAGAGGCAAAGTGGATCCGATTGTTGAATACGTATGGACCATCAGGCTTAAATAGGGAATATGATCTTGCTTTCACCTTGAGATAAGTCTGGGATGGGATGGGATGGGATAGTGGTTTCCACCTGCTCATGATTCAAATGGTTAGTTTTAGATAGGTCTATAGAGGTCAAGGTTGTTACCTGTTTCTATATGAGTATTGTAATTTTTGTATGATTGTATATTGTTCTTGATATATTTTTATGTATTATTATCTTTCAGATGGAGATGGCACTGAGAGGGATCTCTTTTTTGACTGCTAAGGGTGATCTATGCAAGTGTACTGAAATTGGTGATACCCCTTTAACATTGGTATGTATGCTGCCAGCAGGATGTATTTTTGTCGTTTTTTAAGCGGTTTTCCTGGGGGTTTCTATAACGAGTTTCCTCCCAGCACTCTGCCAGTGAGCTCAATAATTTGTCTGTATATACGCGGCGAAGCACGCTTTGTTTACTTTTTTGTGGGCTCGGATAGGTGGTGCGGGAAAGGAGGAGTGGCCATCTGGCTTCCATAGTGACGTGCTGTGGGGGAGTGTGATATTGCGACGTCAGTTTGACGCGCATTGTATCCCTGGCCATGTGCGCTCCATGGATTGGGTGGAGGGAAGCAGGGAACTCCCTCTGCATTACGTCACAGCAACCCTGGGCCGCGCGGCGAACGCGGAAGTTGAGATACGATGGTGAGTGCTGGCTGCATGCTACTAATGTTGTGGAACAATGGCATTTAATATTATATGTTTTATTGCACTGTCGATGACTGATGCCGCCTGTCCCTGATTATGAGGGATTAGAGCGGCTTAAGGAGATGTTTTCAGTGCACTACTTTTTTGCTCTGGGATTTCACCTGTTACACATGTTTCAGGATAGGTGTATCCCTACTCTATGTTCCCATTGGTCCAATTGCAATTGCATGCAGTTCCCCATCAGGTCCTCCAAGGTGCCATCTCCTGATTGGTTAGGAAGTAGTATATTAGATGCTGGTTAATGGCCCCACAACTCTTCACCATTTTTAATGGAACTTTTTAAAATCTTTAATTAAAGAGCTATGTTTTAAGTAAAAGAGCAAGCATTCTTCTGGAGGTGCTGACCACTATTGTTGGGATCCGGATCGCTGTCCAAGAGGTACTGACGGACGGAAGGTCAGAGCACTCCTACTTTGTTTCCACAATTCATTGGAATCCGTGGGTGCTGATCACATTACGCTGTTGGCAACAGAGGGACATGAAGTGGCTGCCTGGCTGGGAATATGAATAATGCCTGCCTTTCCAACGCAAGTTGCAACCTACTCCTTATTGGCCTGCTTCATTTTATTTTTTTCTGTGGTGCCAACTGTCATGTCCCATGGCCTTATATGCTGCTACTGCTTACACACGCTGCTCCTCCTGCTGCAGCATTTCCCTACTGCAGTGTGTGTTCCCACTGCCAGGGTCCACAGATGCATATCATTTTTGGGCGACATTTTATGCTGTGGTACCACCAGTGAGGTGCCATAGTCTTCTTCTATGCTGCCGCTGACTGCTTAGTCCTCCTCCGGCTTCCGCTTATGTTTTATTTCACTACTTAAGTCTGTGTTCACACCACCAGGGTGCACGGATGCATATAATTTTTGGGCAGCATTATCATGCTGTGATACGACCAGTGATGTGCCATAGTCTTCTGTGCTCCCGCTGACTGCTTAATCTTGCTCCTGCTTCCTCTGATCTAATTCACTACTAAAGTCTGTGTTCATACCGCCAGGGTCCATGGACGACTCTGCTGCCATATCATTGCAGTCGCTGGAAAAAGAAAGGAAAAAAAACTCTGGGTTTTTTGTGGTGTCATCCACTCATCCACCTCTAGTGGTACCACCGCCAGGTGCCATTGGGACTCATCAATTGCCTGCATGGTCGTAGCTTGCTAGGGAAAAAGATAAATACAGCACTGGGGTCCCCAAACTGTGTGCCCTAACGATCTTATGCAATCGCTACAGATGCACAAGCTGGTGATAATGGTCTGCTACATGAACAACTAGTGATGTAATATGGCATGATATCGTTTTAACTGGGAGAAGCAAATAATGTATTTTGAAGTGTTTTACAACTATGGTACTTGTCATGTACAAATTAGGAAGGGAAAACATGAAAAAAATATTTTTTTGCATTTATGCCTAAGTTTCCTTGATAAAGTGCCTGTGAAATTAAAAAATACTTGAAAAAAAATATTGCTGTATCAATAGTGACAAAGCGGATGCGCCAAAATTGTAGGGGGAAAACCCAGGAACCTCAAGTGGATAAGGATGGGGAGGTTCAGCTTTTACCAGCTGCACTACATCCATTTTTATTAGCTGTAGTAAATATTGTTTTATACAAATTAACCACTTCTGTACCAGCAGTCTCTGCTCCCTTAATCACTTGAGGACCTCAGTGTTAAACCCCCCTAAAGACCAGGCCATTTTTCATTAATTAGGCCACTGCAGCTTTACGGCCTTGCTGCAGGGCCGCACAACTCAGCACACAAGTAATTCCAAACACCTCCCGCCCCCCTTTTCTCCCCACCAACAAAGTTTTCTGTTGGTGGGGTCTGATCTTTCTGTTGGTGGGGTCTGATCACCAGTGGTGCTCATCCGAATTCTGGATATCCGAACTACCCAGATAATCCAAACTTTTTCCATTATCCGAATTTCAAATAGCAATTCGGATATTTTTTAAAATCTGAATAGCACAATCCGACAAACTCTGAAATCCGGGCGGATAGTTAGTTCAGATATCCGAGCAGTAGTAAAAATCATTTTCAATTGAGAGAGAGAGAGAGAGACATCCGAAAGGGGTTTTTGCCATAGTTAGTTAGTTAGTAGAAATGTGATGGAACTGAAAGGTTTTTGACTAGTCCATCTCTTCATGGGGGATTTTCAGTATTTCATTTATTCTTTACAAAAGCACTCCCTGGAAAGGATGTATACAAAGATGCACAGCACCCCCCGACCTGTTAGCACACTATTCTGGCAGTTGAACTGAGCAACAGACACTCATTAACCTCCTTGCCGGTCTAAAAAATCCGGCAAGGAGGCAGCGCCGCACTTTTTTTTTTTTTTTTTTTTTTAATCATGTAGCGAGCCCAGGGCTTGCTACATGATAGCCGCTAAGCGGCGGCATCCCCCCACCCACTCCGATCGCCTTCGGCGATCAGAGTATGCAGGGAATCCCGTTGAGAACGGGATTTCCTGCAGGGCTTCCATGGCGACCCGGCGGGATGACGTCACCGACGTCATAGACGTCGTGACGTCAGAGGGAACCCCGATCCGCCCCTTAGCGCTGCCTGGCACTGATTGGCCAGGCTGCGCAGGGGTCTGGGGCGGGGGGGGCGGCTCGGCGCGGCGGGTAGCGGCGAATCGGAGGCGAGCGGCGGCGATCGCGTACTACACGCAGCTAGCAAAGTGCTAGCTGCGTGTAGGGAAAAAAATTATGCAAATCGGCCCAGCGGGGCCTGAGAAATCCTCCTGCGCAGGTTACCCCGAGCTGAGCTCGGGATAACCGGCAAGGAGGTTAAAGAAAACCCGCGGTGGGAAGATGGGGGGCAGATGGGACACAGAGGCATGTTCTCTGCCTCATAACATGCCTCATGCCTCTATGTCCCCACACCGCCACTCTCTGCCCCTCCCCCAGGCTGCGCTATAGCCCCCCGAGATCAGCAACAATTTGTCGCTATCTCAGAGGTAAACACAGGGAGAGGAATTCCCTGTTTAAAAAAACCGCCAGGGGCGTTCCTACAGGGTTTCCGGAGCTGCCATTGAGCAGCTCTCTCTCCCTAGCCATGCCTCCTGCCACTCCCCCACCTCCCCTGCACGCTGGATGAGAGAATGAATCTCTCATTTCACTAATAGGTCACGAAAGTGAATGCGACCCACAGGAGCGGAACGGCGGTTTTTGCGGCTACATGATCCGCTCAGCCCCCTTGGATTAGGTAGCCTACATTTTTTTTGAGCCAACCTCGGGCTATCTTTAAGTGCTTCTGACAATAAAGAAAGCTTTGAGAATCCCCTATAAGTAAATGGGCTAGTCCAAAGCTTGTCAGTTTTGCCAGACTTCTACTAACTACCATAAGTGACGGCAACATAGGAGAGTCATCTATAGCATATTTTACCGTGGTAGAAATATACTTTTTATTTACTGTATGTGTTTTCATGGATTTTACATTTTATTTATTTATTTATTTTTTTCGATAGCGGTCCTTTAAAAGGAACTTTATTTAACCATTCAGTAAAAAGACAACACAAGCATTTAAAACAATGGTCATACACACATAACAATCTCATCAGTCATCCTCACACGCCGCACGCGTACTCTGATACTTTTACCATTGATTTCCCGGAGTCTTCATAGAGGGGGAGGGGGAAGCAAGATGCCACAGATGCAGATGGGATAGCAGAAACATCAAGTTATTGGACTCTTGTGTTGCTTTGAAACAAGAGACGGTCTCACCCATAGACAGTGTTGGTCCTCGGGTACATTATTGTACCTAGGCTTTCTTACCACCTGAAGCTCCCTGGGTAATCCAGAGGCAGATGACCATTACGCATCGAGAGTGGGCTCACCTAGCTGCATAAACCGATCAGCACTTGCAATGCCTGAAGGCCTGAAGGCTGCATCAGCCTTCAAGCTGCCCCGCTGTATCATTCAAGCAAACCATGCTTACTATGCTGCACTGGCCAGTGCAGGGACATAACCCCGCCCACCACTATGCATTGCACCTGCCCCCTTCCAAGCTTCACCAGGGTGTGCTCAGTATTGTTTTAACATTAGCATCACTGTGTTGTTTAGTGGGACATATTGTGCAATATTTTCAACTGCAGCACTGTGAAGAGAGGGATGGATGTGACTCAGCGCTTGGGTAAGAAACAGAGTAGTGGACCCTGCCCATCCCCCTAGTGGTGATATCATGATAACTTGCATATAGTGCTTCTGACAGACTAAAAACTAACAATTCATGTAGTAAACACGAATAAATATTAAATGCAATTTTGCCTTCTTACAAAAGGTATTTGCAATAATTCAGCTGTAATGGATACCTTAGCACTAAATATTTTTCAAAAAGGACCCCTAATGTATGTGTGTAGTTGTGCAGGTGCTTACCACACCTCCCGTGCCACATCTTCTCCCTCTGCTCTCTGGTAATAATCCAAGTCCTTTACTTCCTGGTCAGCCTGGTTGGTGCCCTCCAACCTGTACATACTACACTGTCCATGTGCAGTATGTCCGCTTGAGCAACTTGCAAGTTGCGACCACGATCCCCAGTGATCAAAAATGACGTAAGCATGGTCGCAAGGTGCCCGAAGCGGATATACTGTGCATGTACAGCATAGTATGTCCGGGTCAGAGGGCACCAATGCTGACCAGGAAGTAAAGGACTTGGATAATTAATGAAGAATGGAAGGAGACACCGGGACACATGAGGTGCAGTAATCATCTGCACAACTCTCCACACACACATTAGATGTCCCTTGGCGCCCAAACTTTCTTGGCACCCACATTTTCTGCTTACTTATGTGAAGTGTTCTAACAAGAGAGAAGGGAAAGAGAGAGAGATAGGGAAGAGAGGAAAGAAGGGGAAAGAGAAATAAGGGGGAGAGAGAAATATGGGGTAAAGAGAAGAGGGAGGGAAAATTGAAATTTTCTACTGGCAATTTTACAAAAAGACACATCACCTTTGTACAACAGCCTGGCCAGGCCCCAGTAGCTCTCTGGGCCCTGTACAGGAGTATCAGTTTTGATGCCCTGTAACCGCTTGTCTGGCAACTTTGCCATTGGAATTGGGAATTGACAGTAATGAATTGTATCAATAGCTGTAGGGTATTGTACCGTGTTAGCCATCAGTAAAAGCAAGAAGTTTTAAATCAGGATGATACCATGTATTGGCTAACTAAAAAGAATAAGAATAAGCAAGCTTTCGGCCTTGCAGCCTTCGTCAGGCTTAAATCCTGTTTGCTTGCAGGCTGGTGGTACAGACAGCTTTACACATGCAACATCAAAAGGGAAAACACATTTTTTTAAAGCATAAATACATGTCATTAATATGCCTTAAAGGGACACTTAAGCCAGAAATAAAAAAAATCAGTTTTACTTGCCTGGGGCTTCTACCAGCCCCCTGCAGCCGTCCCGTGCCTTTTCAGGCACTCACAGAGCCTCTGGTCCCCCACTGCGAGCTAGTTTCATTGTCGCTGACAGGCCCTGACAGGGAGTGGGTGGGCTTTCTGCGCCTGCACAGACCTGGCCACACGTATTCTTCTTCATGTTCCCATCCTCAATAGCATCCTGCACAGGCGCAGGACGTTATTGCGGACGGGAACGCAAAGAAAAATACACGTGGCCAGGCCTGTCGGGCCTGTCAGCGAAAATGAAACAAGCTGGCTACGGGGGACCAGAGGTTCTGTGAGTGACTGCGAGGGCACAGGATGGCTGCAGGGGGCAGGTAGAAGCCCCAGGAAAGTAAAATGATTTTGTATTCCTGACTTAAGTGTCCCTTTAAGTGAAATCCTTTTTGCATGTAGTTAAGAAAAAGATGTCGCTGTCCAGTTGTGCAAGTTTCTTCCGGTCTTTCTTTAGTTTTCACTTGAGGCATCTTAATGACATGTATTTATGCTTTAAAAAAATCTGTTTTCCCTTTTGATGTTGCATGTATATAGCTGTCTGTACCACCAGCCTGCAAACTAACAGGATGTAAGCCCGACGAAGGCTGCAAGGCCGAAACCTTGCTTATTCTTATTCTTTTTAGTTAGCCAATAAATGGTATCATCCTGATTTAAAACGTTTTGTATAAATAGGTCTCTTAGTGCTCCCCGAGTAAAGATTTTTTTCCTTTGGTTTTCATCGCTACCAATAAACCATTACTTTAAACATTCATCTTTATTTCAGCCAAGTTTCTATGAGATGAAGGACAATACTTTTGGAATAGATGCTCAATCAAAGTATTACTTCCATAAACCACAGCTCTGTGTTCTTTGTGATTCATGAAATTCCAGAGGTGCAAACCATAGGAATCAGCAAATGTTGGCTCTTTTTCCCAAACCTCAAAGTAATGTTTCCATGATGGGAATGATAAAGGAAAGAATCGCTGGATTTTCAGGCATGTAATGCTTCCACAAACAATGTCTTTTTCACCATTTCCCGAAAAACCCCACAACCGATATCCAACGCGGGTTAGTAAAATTGGTCCTTGATACCCCCATATTTCACCATGATAATCAAGAACAAAGTCTTCCATACACTTCCATATAAACTCATGATGGGCAGTGAACCCAAAAGCACTATTAGCAAAAGACACCTTTGATTCTTTAGCCAGGAAGTCTTGATGTGGCATCTGGTTAATTGAGATAATGTCGCTGTCCATATAAATGCCCCCATGTTTCCAGATCAGAGCCAATCTGCATCCATCAGCACTAATGTGTGTCCAATATTTTTCCTGTTTTGGATCAACCTGTAAATATAAAATTGATTTTAGCTGAGTGAATGGATTAACCTATACAAGTGAACTGAAAAAATTAGAATATCATGCAAGTCCATTTATTTTAGTAATTCAACTTAAAAGGTGAAACTAATATATGAAATAGACTCAATACATGCAAAGCGAGATATTTCAAGCCTTTGCTATAATGTTGATGATTATGGCTTAAGGTGGCCATACATACATCAGGCGACTTGGCGGCCAAACAACCATCCAATCCGATTATTATAATTGAATTGGACAAAAATCGGTGCCACCAAGTGCATGCCCAAGGGGACAGAAATTGGTTGCATTGACGATCACGCATGCTGCAAGACGTTGGGCCAGAACGCATGCTGCAAGACGTTGGGCCGGAGTTGGTTCGTTGGGTGTGCGGCGGTACGGCAGCCGATTTTGGAACGAGCGATGAAACCCCCGCCGCTGCCGCCACCCCGTGTGTGCATTTATACATTACCTGTCCGGTATCAGCCTCCACACAGTGTCCATCCATCTCACCGGGCGCCGCTTACACTCATACACGCTAACGGTGCATAGTGTCTAATGTCAGATGCTATGCGCCGCTAGTGTGTATGCTTGTATGTGACTGTTAGATCCCGGGAAGATGGATGGACACCGGATGGAGGCTGACACCGGACAGATAATGTATAAATGTACATACTAGGGGCACATTTATACATTGGGAAGCAGTGGTGGGATAGACGCGGTGGGCTTAGCCAATTCCCTTAAGGTTTCATGCTGAAAATGGACGTCGATCAGCCTGTAGTATCTGGGCAGCTTTGACAAGAGACAAATTTATCTCTAATCAAATTTGTCGAATCTGCCCATAACCATCTGGTCTATGGCTACCTTTAGAGTTTATCAAAATCTCAGACAATTAGAATATTGTGAAAATGTTCAATAATCTAGGCTCAACGTGTCAGACTCTAATCAGCTAATTAATCCAAAACAACCGCAAAGGGATTATATTTCATATTAGTTTCACCTTTTACCATTGTTTTCGGACTATAAGAAGTTCCTGACCATAAGACGCAACTAGGTTTAGAGGACAAAAACCAGGGGAAAAATTATATACTAAACCTGGTGCATCCATGGTGAAGGGGCATCTTGTAGATTATGCCCCCTTTGTACCTCTTGCCCCCTTGTACCTCTTGTGTCTCCCTGTGTCCTCCTCTGTCCCACTTGTGTCCTCCTTTGTCCCCCATGTGTCCGTCTCTGTCCTTCTTGTGTCCTCCTCTATGCCCCTTTGTATCCCCCTTGTATCCTCCTCTATGCCCCTTTGTGTCCCCCTGTGTCATCCATTTGTCCCCATGTGTCTTCCTCTGCATGGGCACAGTACAGGGAGTACCTGACAATGTGTCGAGTTGGAGGTTCGTATTGGTAGGGGTTCACAAGTCAGGAACTCCCTGCATTTGGACTATAAGATGCAGTGACTTTTTTCCCACTTTTATGGAAGAAAAAGTGAGTCTTATAGTCCAAAAAATACAGTAAGTTGAATTACTGAAATTAATGGATTTTTGTATGATTATTCTAATTTTTCGAGTTTCACCTGTATTTATGGTTTGCCAGGTGCAGATTATTTATTTTATCTGAATTAGTTCCATCTAAATACAGTAGCATGCTTTGTGGTGGAGGAAAGAATGGCTCAAAGCACATGTTTTTTTTTTTCCACACAAGTCAAGAAAATGTGTAAAATTAAAAAAAATAGTCACATGTTTGTGTGAAAAGAAAATATGTGCTTGACAATTTCCCTATTCTCTGGTCATGTGTGTACTTTCCTTTTTATGTTTCCTGTTTATTGCTTGTATATGGCAATAATATAGGCATATATGACCCTGATAACTCATTCTTTACAAAGCTTCTAATACAACCAGTTATCTTGGTCTGTAAGAATTTTCCTGGCAATGCATGCTCTGTGCTGTAAACTTTCCGCTTCTGATCATGTGACATGTAAAGGGTGGGTTCTACACTATTTGCTGCCTGAAGCAAATTTCTCTTGCTGCATCCCCCCCTTTCTTTCAGGACTTATAAAAGATTGACACCCACTCAGCAGAAGTAGGGAAGGAGGCCAACATCATACCTCCCTCCCTCTTCATGGGCCCCCCTCCTGTGTACCCTTGCAGAGCAAGCATAGTGGTGTGTTTTCGTAAATCTCTCACCTCTCTATGTGATGCATTCATGCATCTGGACAGCTGGCTTCCCTCTACTTCCTTTTTCCCTGCATGAAACAAAGGGAAACAGGAAGTAGGGAGGAGCCAGGAGTATTACATTCCACCGCAAAAAAAAAAAAAAACAACACCCGTATAAAGCCTGCCTCTAACAAAAATTTCAGCCTTATTTCTTCTATCCCATGAGTTCATATACCTGTTCTAATGTGGTCTGGCTTACTGCAGCCTTTTCTAGTTGCACTGTCTCTATAGTGTATCTACTCTTCTTTCCTTTGTCAAGCCTTGTCAAGCCTTTTCGAGCCTAAGAGGAATGCACTGTCTCTGCTGTGATAGGGAGAAGTTATGCACACCCCCTGCATGCCCCCTGCAGGCTCTCCTGTGTTTGCATGAGTCACAGGCAATGTCTCTGCTCCTAGCCAGCGTCTCTGCAATGCTTGTGGAGATGAGACATTCCAAACAGCTGTGAGTGCAGAGAGATCAGTGCAGAGCTCAGACAAGCAGCTAAGTCAACACTTGGAGTAACAGTCCAGCAATCAAGTCCGGTTTGAGAGGAGCCTCTGCAAACAGGCACCTGCTCTGATGATGTATATCCTGTTTGGCGGCCGTCTTCATTGTTTACAAAAACAATGAATAAAACAGTGATTTTATCAACAGGAAAGCAGTAGGAAGCGGCGAAAATGTCACAGAGGGGGCTAGGAGAAGACAACAAACAGGTTGGTACATTTATTTATGTAAGATTTTCACAGTACAGATTCTCTTTAAAATTTGATAAGCACATGTGTGTTATTTTTTCTTTTTTCCTTTCTGCAGGGCAAAAAAAAAAAAGAACAAATATGAAGCTTACCTTTTGATACCACAAAGAAAGTGGTGTCTCTGCAAAAACCTCCTCCATACTCAGAGAAAAAACATAGACATTCTTGAATGATGACAAAACTGGGAGATATTTCCTTACAGCATCTTCTGAATCAGTATCTTTCAATCCTTTCATGAAGAAGACCACTGGTCTGTCCTTATACAATCGAGCTGCTGACTCAATGGCACATAACACCAGAGGAGGTGGTTGCATCCTCTCTGTGGTCTCCAAAAATACAATACCCTTGCCTCCTCTTAAGACATCAAATGGATTTAAATGATTGGTGGTATTATTTGTTGTTAGTTTGTTATTTATTGTGTCCAGTAATGTTTCCTCCAGTCCTTGACTTTTGGGATCCTTTTTATTTGCTACGTTGAAACTTGCTTTTAAAGTAGATGATGTTCCTGCTTTTGATGCTTTTTTAGTTATGTCATTAATGTAGTCTAAAGATCTCTCATCATTTTTCTCAAGTAAATATAGTTTGAAAGCACTTGGGGTTAGGTAGTACTCTGTTAATTCACTTATTTCAGTTCTGTATATGAAACCTAAAACTGTTAAAAGAAGCATAAAGACCAAGATTCTATGATTTTTTTTCATTTCCTTGAAGACAATGGTTGTCGTTCTGCAAGTCAAATGATTTCCTTTAGAAGATAATTTTATATAATGGAAATGTATAGCAGAATTACATAATTAAGAATGAAATGGTAATTGTTTTGTACTCAGTGGGCCCAATCCAATTTACTTTTTCTCCTAAGTTTTCTCCTAGATTATATTTTCACCGTATCAATAAAAATGCCCTTTAACCAGCTCGGGAGTCGGGACCCCGGAAGTGAGAATTAATGCTGCATAGGGATTAGCGCACAGATTCCTCAAAATTCAAAATTTCGAGTTTTGCATCGTTTTCCCAGTTTGGTGTTGTATAATTTCGAATTCATGGAATTTCACAAGCAAATTCTGAAAGTATCACGAAATTACATCTGTGTGATGCGCAAAAGCTTTCACCTAAATCGCAAAAAATATTTATGGACCACTGTGCAATCTGTAGAAAGCATATAAGAAAATTGTATGTGAAAATGTGTAAATTCTAAGCATAATTGTAGCCTACTGTGAACATATGTTTGCAAATGTGTACTAGCTGTAAGAAATCTTAAGGTTAGTGTGAAAATACTTTGCAATGCAAACTTGGAATCCAGGAAATTTGGATTTTGCTCAGAATTTCCTGCAAAATTTGAGCATGTCATTGAATTTGAAAATTCCCACCGTGCCTACTAAGTAACCCATCATCTGTTCTATGACATTTGTCTGTCTGTACTGATGGTCCATTTCTAGTTTTAATTACCTGATTACCTTACCAAGCCTTCCTGCTATATTAACTTAAAGGGAAGGTTCAGGGAGGGAGGTAAAAAAATAAAAATCAATATCCACTTACCTGGGGCTTCCTCCAGCCCGTGGCAGGCAGGAGGTGCCCTCGCCGCCGCTCCAAAGGCTCCCGGTGGTCTCCGGTGGCTGACCCGACCTGGCCAGGCCGGCTGCCAGGTCGGGCTCTGCTGCGCTCCAAGGCCTGGCACTTCTGCTTCCCACGCGGGCACGCTGACGTCATCGGACGTCCGCCGGGCTGTACTGTGCAGGCGCAGTAGTTCTGCGCAGTACAGCCCGGCGGACGTCCGATGACGTCAGCGTGCCCGTGTGGGACGCAGAAGTGCCAGGCCTTGGAGCGCAGCAGAGCCCGACCTGGCAGCCGGCCTGGCCAGGTCGGGTCGGCCACCGGAGACCACCGGGAGCCTGCGGAGCGGCGGCGAGGGCACCTCCTGCCTGCCACGGGCTGGAGGAAGCCCCAGGTAAGTGGATATTGATTTTTATTTTTTTTACCTCCCTCCCTGAACCTTCCCTTTAAAGTTAACAAGGGAGGGTAATTTTTCTCCCTTGAAAACTCCCAGTTCTGGGTCACCATGAGCTTCTTGGATACTCTGTAAGGCCTCGTTCACATCTAAAAATGAAATCGCAAGCGTTTTGTGTTTTTCTGCACTTTTTTTAGCACCTCCCAGTGCTCCACTGCACGCTGCGTTGTTGTAAAAAGCGTTTTTCTAAGTGCTTTTTCAAAGCGATTTTGTAAATCACTCCCTGACGCAAGTCAGGAAAGTGAACTCTTTGACCCAGTATAGAATAAATACAATGTATTTATTTTTAAAAATGCAAACGCAATCGCTGCACAAAGCAATTTTGTGAGCGTTTTGTGTTTTTCCTATACCTTCCATTGAGGCAAAATCGCCTCAAAAATGGTACAGGCACCATGGCTCGTTCCCACTACAAGAGCTTTTCTGAGCGCTTGTGATTTGAAAAGCTCTTGCTAATGTTGTCCTATGTGAATGTTCACACGGGAGCGATGTGATTTTGTAAAAATTCCCCATAGCTTTGCATTAGCAAGAGCTTTTAAAATCTCTAGCGTTTAAAAAGCTCTTGTAGTGTGAATCAGCCCTAACACTTGTGGCAAGTCCTAGCTCAAAACGTCCTGTCACTCTATAGCTTGCACAGATGAGGAGCAGCCATTGCAACATACAGTGTAGTGTAGTACAATATGCATGTTGGACTATATGGTTCTGTAAAATTAATAGGCTATAGGCACACTAGATTTTTCTAGCTTTTTAATTTGCTATGATTCAGGTTGGAGTGAGCATATAAAATGTCCCACAATGCATCACTGCTGTATATGCAAATTACCCCTTTCACACTCCTAAGAGTTCTAGTTCACAATGAGCTTGTTGGGCAATCTGCAACTCTTGGTGTTTGAAGTCCTATTGCATAGAGGCATATTAATCCATGCCATGCACTTATGAATATCAACCAGTCCGAAACAGTCTGTATGCATGTTGGATTAGTGCAGCTCTGTATAATTATTAAACTGATACATCATTGCATTCCAGTGGCTCTGGAGGTGTGTTTAGCTTTCAGGGACTACAACAAAGGGACAGTTTGCATATTCACCAGTAATGCATCTCATATGCTCACTTCAACCTGAATAATCACAAATACCTTCTGTTTTAAGATTGCAAAGTTCTGTTTTGCATAGTATTGTCAGCAATACTGACAATGACTTTTTGGTCCTTTGTAGCCCCTTACACACTCCTAGGAGTTTTGGTTCACCACCAGCGAGTACAAGAGGAATCGCCGCGGGAGACTTGGGCGTAGGATACAGCCCGTATATGGCTGATCCTGCTGCTGCACAAGTCCCAACCGTGTTAAATACTATTCCCCCTCCAGGCCGTCATGGATGGTGGGGAATGAAATTATTCAGCTTCCAGCAATTGCTGGTAGCCGAATTATTGTGTTTTAAAAGTAACTTCAGCTACGTCTTCTGACGCCGCCAAAGTTACTCCCTCTGCACTGCTATAGCCGTAATTCCTATTACGGTCTATGGTGGCGCCGGCTGTGCCCAAGTCTCCTGCGCTGGATTCACTGTGTTCGCCACCAGCTTGCTGGGCAATCTGTAACTCTAGGAACATAAAGGGGTGATTTGCATATTTTGCAGTGAGGCATCATAGAGATTTATCTTGTTCAGTTCACATAAAGCTGGATCATTGAAAATACTTTTTGTTTAACTAGATAAGGACTGCAGTGATTGAGATCTACGCCCTGTTTTGGTGGGCTCCTGGCTGGCAGGACGTAGATCTCAATCACTGTCCTCAGCGCTCATCCGCTGTTTCCGCTGCTCCCCGCTGATCGCGCCGCTCAAACCCGACGATGCTCATCGCATCTCACAGGCTCTGCCTGTCTCTATGACGGCAGAGTCATGTGAGCAGGTCAGGAGCCGATTTCATTGGCTCCTGGCCCTGTCTTTCAATGTAAGTCGCTCCCATAGAGACAACAGAGTCTATGTCCTGGGGGTCTCGGTGAGCGGCAATGACGGCGGTTGCGGCAGGTATGTGCGGTGATTCGTCGGGATTCCGTCGGGATTGGACCAGCGGTTTCTGGTCTTTAAGTGCCAAGAGACCGCTGGTCCTTAAATGGTTAAGTTGGCAAATTTATGTTTAACAAAAGTAATAATAGTGCATACTGTATAAGTGTATATAGTTTTAATTATTATAAATCATTTATTTCTGCAAATGTTTAGTAAGTGTTGATTGCACTGGATAATTTAGCTTTTGTCAGTTTTTCCATAATTTTTGCAGTTATAATCGTGATCGTAATTACAACAATCACGTGTAATCTTGATTTTGCATAATTTTCACAAGTTACACAAACTTTTGCCCACATAAGTTACTAATGTTTTTTTTTTTTAAAGAGACACTGTAAACTCAAAAAGTTCCCCTGGGGGGTACTCACCTTGGGTGGGGAAAGCCTCAGGATCCTAATGAGGCTTCCCACGCCTTCCTCTGTCCCACGGGGGTCTCGCTGCAGCCCTCCAAACAGCCGCCCGACAGACCCAACTGTTAGTTCAATATTTACCTTTGCAGGCTCCAGCGGGGGCGCTGTGGCGGCTTTCGGCTCCGAAGTAGACGGAAATATCTGATCTCAGTCGGGTCTGCTCTACTGCGCAGGCACCGGAGACTTGCGCCTGCGCAGGAGCTGGGAAGGTAAATATTTACATTGCCGCAGTACGGAGGGCTGCAGCGAGACCCCCGAGGGACTGAGGGAGGAGTGGGAAGCCTCATTAGGATCCTGAGGCTTCCCCCTCCCGAGGTGAGTACCCCCAGGGGAGCGTTTGATGTTACAGATATTCTTTAACAGAGTTTCATATACTGTAAATGAATATATGTGTTCTCCGATAGATTAACATCTATGTTGTGAAATTAATTTTCTGCAAGTGCATTTAAGTCAATGGGCATTAGAAAACATATTTTTGCATTACTGAGTATACAGCATATTTGTGCAACTTTATGAACATGCATGTGAAACTTTATTTTCACCAAATGCATTGAAGTCAATAGGAATGAGATAACACGTTTTTACATAGTTGAGCCTATATGCAAAGACGTATGGACAGTGGACATGCATGTGAAAATGTATTTTCACCAAATGCATCAAAGTCAGTACGTGAGAGAAACGCATTTTCACAAAACATTTTGCAAAATTACTATTTAACACAAAAATATGCATTCTAATAATAAAAAAAAAATCACTACTTATCACTATTAAGCAAATACAATCACAATTCTCATCCAAAGTGATATTACAATTTAGAGCATAAAATATGTATGCATGAATATATATCCGAGGCAGACTACAGACAGAGACAGGCTTTAACTAACTACAATACTTTCTTACACTGACAGGATGAGGGGGGGGGGGGAGAGAACATTAGCAACTACTTGCACAAATCTTGCATGAGGGCTCGCCCGGCTCAGTGATATTATTATGTAAGCTCTAAATAATATTTGCAGTCATGCACCTGCAATTATCATGCATCCACACATCACCATTAGACATTAAGCACCTGGTCTTGTCTCCATACTAATTCTAGGACAGGGCTGGCTTTTTAGAACCTTAGAACCACCTCAGGAATTGCAGCTTTCATGATTTCTCAGTGAGGGTGCAAGTAAGATAATTGAAAAACTAAGATCTGTGGAAAGTCGTCTGACTAGTATAATGCCCTTACCTGTCCTCTATAGGAAGTATCTCTGTGGAGTTTACTGCTTGTGTTCACTTTATGAACTTCAAATAGACAACACTCAGGTTGAACTCGATGGACGTATGTCTTTGTTCAACTTAACTCACCATGTAACATATTTCTAGCTGTAAGACAGCCCATCTCTCTAAGTATCTACCCTTCACCTGTAAAATCATTTTATAAGCTTCATCACATGACTTGCTAGAAGTGTATGACTGCAGCTTAGACAGCAGCAAAGTCTGGACTTTTATCATTAAATATAATACAAGTTAAAAACATTTTTGTGTAAATACTAAATATACAGTGAATGTATCATTAATGGGTCCACATAAAGATAGTTATTTTGGGTTGAAAAAAGACATAGGTCCATCGAGTTCAATCAGAAAATAAGGTACAGCACTATCCTGCACCCTCACATATCCCTGTTGATGCAGAAGAAGGTGAAAAATCCTTACAAGGCATGGTCCAATTAGCCCCCAAGCCCCGACTCCAGGTGACAATCAGGACAAAATCCCTATATCAACACCGCTAGGAATTACTAGTAATTATAGCCATGGTTGTTCTTCAATGCAGGGAAAGCATCTAAGCCCCCCTTAAAAACACATATGGAATGTGCCATAACCACTGCCTTTGCTAATACATTCCACATTTTAATCACTTGTACTGTAAAGAATCCTTTCCTAAATAAATGGTGAAAAACTGTTCCTCCATGCGCAGATATCATCCCCTAGTCCTTTGCACAAGCCTAGGGACAAAAAAAAAACATATATGCAGCACTATATATACATATATAATGGGATGCAAAAGTTTGGGCAACCTTGTTAATTTTCATGATTTTCCTGTATAAATCGTTGCTTGTTACGATAAAAAATGTCAGTTAAATATATTATATTAGAGACACGCTGTGAGAACTAGCGGAACCGCCGCCGCCACGCTGGACAGCATGGCGGCGGTCTCCGCTTCCCAGCCGGCTGACTCCGTCACTCGTGCGGAGCAGCCGGCACACTCTGCGAGAGACACCGCCGCCGCGACTGGCGACACGGTGGCGGGTCTCGCATGGCGGCTGGCGGAATTCTCTCCGCAAGCGGACACGGACCCGGGGCCTGGCCTCTCCACTTCTCAGAGGCAAATGGTCGCACGCGCGTGCGCTAGGAGGCAGGACTTTTACCTCCTACGTAGGAGGCTCAGCTGACTCACTAGTCAGCTGACCTCAGGAGGTGTCCTGATTGGTTGGGGCTCTGGGGCGGCGCTGAGTAGCTCTCTAGCTACAAATACAACTTGCCTGTCAGTAGCAAGTTGTCTGCTGTCGTGAATACACTGTTGTGTTAGCGCTCAGACCTTAGTGCAGTGCCCTGGTGTTGATACTAAGGATTTCACACCTTAGCTTAGGAATATTATTGTATATTGATCTGTGTTTTGACTCTGGCTATCCCTGACTACTCTATCTCTTGCTGATCTTGTACCTTTGCCTATCTGATCCTTGTTGCCGACCTCTACCCGTTTACTGATTACTCTTCTGTCTTCTGCTCCTGTACTGTTGCCGTCATCTCTGTTGCCGAACCCTTGCCTGTCTGACCCTTCCCCCTTCAGTGGAAATTCTCCCACTGGAGGGTTATCTCTGAGGCTTGCCTCTCCGAGACGCCTGCCCCAAGCAGACTATTACTGCTAGGGGTCGAGATTCCTCACTCCACCTGGTTAGAGGATCTCACTCACGGGGTTCCCATTCAGAGGTAACCACACCTCTGAGGAATTACCGTGAGGTGGATATTTCCACTCTTCTGTTATTTTACTGTCTTTATTGTGTTACTTTTGCTGTCGTGCCCAGAGGTTAGCAATATATCTTTATTATAGGTGATTCTGCAGATCACCAATAATCAGATTCTCTCTGTGTGCTAACATATGCCATGACACACACACAGTGATATTTGAGAAGTAAAATTAAGTTTATTGGATTTACAGAAAGTGCGCAATAATTGTTTTAATAAAATTAGGCAGGAGCATAAATGTGGCCACTGTTGTAATTTTATTGTTTACAAAACCTTTAGAACGAATTATTGGAACTCAAATTGGCTTGGTAAGCTCAGTGACCCCTGACCTGCATACACAGGTGAATACAATTATGAGAAAGGGGGTCAATTGCAAGTTTTCCTCCTCTTTTAAGTTTCTCTGAAGAGTAGCAAGGGGGTCTCAAAACAACTCTCAAATGACCTGAAGATAAAGATTATTCACCATCATGGTTTAGGGGAAGGATACAGAAAGCTGTCTCAGAGATTTCAGTTGTCTGTTTCCACAGTTATGAACATACTGAGGAAATGGAAGACCACAGGCTCAGTTCAAGTTAAGGCTTGAAGTGGCAGACCAAGAAAAATCTCGGATGAACAGAAGCGACGAATGGTGCGAATAGCCAGAGTCAACCCACAGACCAGCACCAAAGACCTACAACATCATCTTGCTGCAGATGGAGTCATTGTGCATCGTTCAACCATTCGGTACACTTTACATGAGGAGATACTGTATGCGAGAGTGATGCAGAGGAAGCCTGTATGCGAGAGGATGCACAAATAGAGCCGATTAAGGTATGCTAAAGCACATTTGGACAAGCCAGCTTCATTTTGGAATAAGGTGTTGTGGACTGATAAAACGAAAGTTGAGTTATTTGGGCATAACAAGGGGCGTTATGCATGGAGTAAAAAACAATACATCATTCCAACACCTGCTACATACAGTAAAATATGGTGGTTGTTCCATCATGCTGTGGGGCTGTGTTGCCAGACGCATGGACTCCACTCAGTATCAGCAGATTCTGGAGACTAATGTCCAGGAATCAGTGACAAAGCTGGAGCTGCGCCGTGGCTGGATTCAACAAGACAGCGACCTTAAACACTACTCAAAATGCACTAAGGCATTCATGCAGAGGAACAAGTACAACGTTCTGGAATGGCCATCTCAGTCCCCAGACCTGAATATAATTGAAAATCTGTGGTGTGAGTTAAAGAGAGAGCTGTCCATGCTCGGAAGCCATCAAACCTGAATGAACTACAGATGTTTTGTAAAGAGGAATGATCCAAAATACCTTCAACCAGAACCCAGGCTCTCATTGGAACCTACAGAAAGCGTTTAGAGGCTGTAATTTCTTCAAAAGGAGGATCTACTAAATATTGATTTCATTTCTTTTATGTGGTGCCCAAATTTATGCACCTGCCTAATTGTGTTTAACCTCCCTGCCGTTATAAAAAATTGCTGCGCACGGCAGGGAGGGTGTTTTTTGGCATTTTTTTTTTATAGCAAGTAGCTAGCCTAGCGCTAGCTACATGCTTCCCCCCTCCGTGCGGCATCCCCCCGAATGTGCCGATCGCCGCCGGCGCATTTACCCATCCGGAAATCCCGTTCTGAATGGGATTTCCAGGAGGGCTTCCCCCATCGCCATGGCGACGGGCGCGATGACGTCACCGACGTCATAGACGTCGTGACGTCAGAGGGAGTCCCGAACCACCCCTCGACGCTGCCTGGCACTGATTGGCCAGGCAGCGCACGGGTCTCGGGGGGGGCACCCTCTGATGCGGCGGGTTGCGGCGAATCGGCGCGGAGCGGCGGCAATCGTAAGTTACACACAGCTAGCAAAGTGCTAGCTGCGTGTAACAAAAAAAAATTATGCAAATCGGCCCAGCAGGGCCTGAGGAATCCTCCGCGGCAGGTTACCCCGAGCTGAGCTCGGGATAACCGGCAGGAAGGTTAAACAATTATTGCACACTTTCTGTAAATCCAATAAACTTCATTTCACTTCTCAAATATCACTGTGTGTGTCTCCTATATATGATATATTTAAAGTGGACCCAAATTAAAAATACAAGATTTCAGAAATAAAATCCATTTTCTAAATTATAATAATAAATAGCAGCCTTTTTTCAGCTGCATGATGATAAATAGAAAATATTTTACATTTATTGGAGAAACCCCTCCCCTTCCTTTCAAATTGCCGGGACAGAATCCGGCAAACTGGTGAAGTAGATAGTGTCCAGCAAAGGAGGAATTGCTAATGGCTGCCACCTGTATAACGCTAGTTATGAAAAGAGAAGGGTGAAAAGCATGCACTGAAATTATCATAGACTTGAAGGAGTATTTATTTATCTTTGTATGTGTCAGAGTGGATTAATGTAGCTGGGAAAACAGAGGGCGGGAGGAGGTGGGGGGGGGGGGGGAGGCAGCAGGGGTTAATGTAGCTGGGCAGCATAGCTTAGATAGAGACGGCTTGGTGGGAGAACATGTACAAGATGCCCCTACACTATGGACGCACCATAGTAACCTAGTTACCTTGGTTGAAAAAAGACATCCATCCATCAAGTTCAACCAAAAGGAAAAAAAACACCATCCTGAACCCGCACATATCCCAATTGATTCAGTGGAAGGCGAAAAACCTTACAAGGCCTGGGCCCATTAGCCTAACAAAGAAAAAATTCCTTACCCACTCCAGATGGCAGTCAGATAAATTCCTGGATGAACTCTCACAGGATTTATGGAATAATTATAGCCAATGGCGCCCTTCAATGCAAGGAAAGCATCCAAGCTCTATTTAAATGCAGATATAGAGCTTTCCATATATACTTCCTGAGGTAAAATATTCCAGATTTTACCACTCTCACTGTGAAGGACCCCTTTCTAACCGATGGCAAAAAAAGTTTTTCTTCCATACGCAGATCCTGTCCCCTTGCCGTTGTACAACCCTAGGGACAAAAAGCTTATCTGCCCAGTTTGTCCAACCTTTCTTGATAAGTGAGATTTCCCATCCCTCTGATTAATTTAGCTGCCTGTCTTTGTACCTATGCTAGAAGGTCAATATCCTTTCTATAGTCTGGTGCCCAAAACTGTATCCCATATTCCAGATGTGGCCTCACAAGTGATTTATAGAGGCTGTAGAGTAGTATACTAGCATCCCAAGATTTTAGCTCCAGTTTTATGCATCCGAGAATTGTGCCGCTTCTTGACATTGTATTGATTGCTAACTTAATTGGTTGATGGTTGATAACTTAACTTGTTATCAACCAGTAGAAATGGCCTGAACAATTTACCAGGCGAACAGTTCCCGACAAACATGGGCTGTTCTCAATTCGCATTGGATGCAATTTTTTTAAAAATTGCGTTTAATGCATTTTTTTTAAATGCATTTCATGCAAAAAAAAAATTTTTTAAATTGCGTTCACATTTTTTACATTTAAATCACTGGCTGCCGACTTAAGCGGTTAATAGCCAAGCCCCCTTACGTGCTATAAAAAACAAATGTGCAGGGTATGTGGAGGAGGACAGTGGGTACAAGAAGGAAAAAAATATATAGATAGATATAAAAGAGAATAGTTTTTTGAGAAAATTAATTTTAAAGTTAAAGGGAAAAAATAGCAATGTATAGCAAAGTCACTGCACTAAAATTACAGATAATGGGCCTGATTCACAAAGCGGTGCTAACAGTTAGCACCCTGGTGAAAAGCCCTTTATCACGCCTAAACTCAGTTTAGGCATGATAAGTTTAGGTGTGATAAGTTTAGGTGTGATAAGTTTAGGCATGATAAGTTTAGGCGTGATAAGTTTAGGCGTGATAAGTTTAAGCACCAACTGCGTTAGCACCGCAATGCACAGCTGATCAAAAGTTTTGCGCTGGCAAAGTCTGGTGCACTTCGCATAGAGTTTAATGGCACTGCTTTGCGTGCGGGACTTTGCACGCTATCTACACTTATCTAAGCTTAGCATGCCTAAACTTATCACACCTAAACTTAGCACACCTAAACTTATCACGCCTAAACTGGCTTTTCACCAGAGTGGTGCAATGGTTATCACGCCTAAAGTCTCTAACTGGGTTAGCACCGCTTTGTGAATCGAGCCCATTGTATTAGCATGTATATGAAAGTATTTTTTATGTTCAGAGTGAGGGAAAGAATTATTTGGGCTTCCCCCTACCGAGCCTTGTTAACCCTTTGTTCCCCATGCAGGCTTGGAAAGCCAGAAAGGGGAGCCCCGGCCGTGTGGGGCTTCGCACCCTGAGGTATCCCAGCCTACAAGGGTCTCTTCCCACCTCCGGTGCTTCAGGAGGAGGTGGGGCCAACAACGCCTGGTGGGGGTGGGGCTTCATGGTGGCATCTGGGAGTGCCCTTTACAAGGAGACCCCCAGATTCCCACCCCCTCCCACGAGAAATGGGTATAGGGGTACAAAGTACCCCTTACCCATTTCCACAAAGGGTTAAATAAAATAAAAACACAACAATGAAAAAAGTCCTTTATTTATCTTAATTAACCAGAAATACTTACCTCTACCTTTAAGAAAATGTTGCCACGTCAATATCCTTGGAAATGTCCCACACCAATATCCTCTAATCTTTTAAGCTTCATTAAGTTGATTGAAGATCTCCAAACACCACACCGCACCACTCCCCGCCCAGCTCTAGCTATACTAACTATAGCTTAGTCTGTGGAAAACATGGCTGAGGACTGTGACAGAGTGGAATCTGTATGGGTAAGTGCTCAAAAGAGTTGTCAATTGTTTTCTACAGTCATACGATCCCCATCCCCTCCTTTTTTAATTTGACCTACCTTTTCTAAAAACAGTTCCAAATTTGCCATCCAGTCATGGCTAGCATACATCCATTTTATTCCAGGTTTAGTATATATTTTTCCCCTGATTTTTGTCCTCTAAACCTAGGTGCGTCTAAGTGTAAATCTGCTCTGGATTAATATATGCTGTATTTTTCGGACTAAAAGGTGCGTTATATTATAGTCCGAAAATTACGGTATATATTAATAGTCAAAGAAGATTTTTTTTTTTCAAAATGACTTAGAATCCAAAGCATGGGCATGTACTCAAGAATTTCAATGAACTTAAGATCATGTTCCCACTGTTGACCCTGACATACACAGCAAATCTGATGACAATAGCATGAGCGTGAGCTTTATAATGAACGAAAATCTGCCTCAATATGACATTGCACAGTTTTTTTTAAGTGTTTCCCCTTTAAATTCGGGGAAAATGTTTTTTTTCATATGATTGCACTTTTTTCAGTTTAAATTATAAAATTTATTTTCTCAAAAACTAGGATCCCTCATACATACAAAAATGTTTTGTTTTTTTCAAAAATACCTTATAGTTTTTGAAAAAATCGATGTTATAATTTAAACGGAAAAAAAAGTGCAATCATGTGAAAAAAGACCCCATAGCCTTTGATGCAAGTGGAAAAATTAGATGAATACTGACTGTAATTTTACAAAATTTTCACAAAGCGAAAATTTCTCAAATATGCATCAAAATCATGTTTGGCAATTGAGCCTGCTCATCCCTAATAATTTTATAAACATATAGTCAGAACATCTGACAACCACTCTGGTTAATAGCAGGTTAGTGCTCCTGTGAAACATTTGCCATGACTTCTAGAGAAGAAACGGGGCATGCTTGTGTTCAGGAATCAGGTAACAATAACATTTCTGCAGCGCTTTTCTCCCATAGGGCTCAAAGTGCTTAGGCTCTCTCAGATTCAGAAATTGATAGCAAAATTAAGTATTAACACAACAACAATTATTCTTCTGCAAATGCCAAACTGAACAGGTGGGTTTTTAGTCTGGATTTAAACACTTCCAGAGATGGAGCTGGAGCTGTCCTGATCTGCTGAGGTAAGGAGTTCCATAATGTAGGAGCGGCATGACAGAAGGCTCTGGGACCAAAAGTTTCCAGGTGGACACTGGGTATGACTAGATTATTAGAACTTGTGGATCTGAGATTGCAGGGATTGCTACGCAGCTGCAACATTTCTTTCATGTATCCAGGGGCCCAGATTATGTAGTGATTTAAATGTTAGTAGGCCAATTTTGAATAGGATCGTCCATTTTGTGGGTAGCCACCACAAGTCAGAGGTGTAGCTAGGGCTTTCAGCGCCCGGGGACAAAGACTATTAATGCATCCCTCTAAAGGGAGACCTGCACTGCGCCCACAAAGGGGGCATGGCCACGCAACAGAATGTGGGCGTGGTAATGGGTGGGGCCAAATATTTATGACCTTAGCAGTGGTATAAATGGTCTGCCAGGGAAGTTGGAGCGGCTGGCAGCGGGCAGCAGCAGAACACTTCCTATTCCCAGCGCGAAGAAGATCTGTGCGTTGTTACTCTGGTCTAGTCAGTGATGTCAACAGAGCAGCGGCACAAAGATCTCCTTCGCGCCAGGAATAGGAAGTGTTTGGCCGCCGCCCACTGCCAGCTACTTAAATCTTGGGGGGGGGGGGGCGAGAAAGGGGGAGCCCCAGGTGAGGAAAGGGGGGTGACGGACCCCCTTCCCCGCCGTTGTGTCCGCTGCTCCCCCTTCACTGCGCTGAGTCGGGGAAGTAAGAGGCCACCTCACGGCTGGGCGCCCTTAGGGACCCGGCGCCCGGGGGCACATGTCATACCCCACCCCCCAAGATACGCCCCTTATTAGCTCCAGAGGACCTCAGGAAGCCTTCTGCATTACTTGTGACTTACTCTGCATACATGGAGATATGGTATTGCAAAACTGGACTAGTCGATAAAAACTTGAGTTCACTGTGAATATTCCTCTTATAATGATGGGAGACGGACCCCCTTCCATGCCGTTGTGCCCGCTACTCCCCCTTCACTGCTAAGTCAGGGGAAATAAATTTAAAAAAAAAGACACCTCACGGCTGGGCACCCTTAGGGACCCAGTGCCCGGAGGCACATGTCCTTTCCCCCTCCAAAGCTATGCCTCTGCCGCAAGTGAAGGGAGTGCAGGACTGGTGTTCTGTGGCAGTGACGGGGTTGGTTGGTCATCAGTCTGTCAGCAGTATTCTTTATCAGCTGTAGACGGTGCAAGTCCTTTTTTGGAAGGACGGTGTAGAGAGCATTACAATACATTTGTCTAGTTGGGATGTGATGAAGGCATGAACTAAGGTTGACAGATTTTTTGGGGGGATGAGGTGCTTGAATTTTGCGATGTTCTCCAGGTGCTAATAGGATGATTTCACCACAGCAGAGATATGAGTTCTGAAGTTTAAATCCCCATCAATTAGAACTCCCAGGCTATGCACATGCCCAGAGATGTGTAAAGTTGTGCCTCCTATTCCTAGGTAAGATCTTTCCTCACAAATGTTTTCTGGAATCAATAGCTTATGAACTGTTTTAGGCAGTGATGATTTAATTCAGCGTTGTTGTGATGAAAAATTGTACACAACAGTTGGTGAATAAGAAGTTCCCACTTAACTTGGATGTAGTTACACAACTGAATGATATTCTTTACATGCATAGAAGATGAATATGTATGGGGATACCAGTCAAAAACATGAAGTGTATGTGAGGAGGCCTCCAGTGGTGGACCATTGCATAATAGATCATCTCCCATAAAATACGGTACCTGTAGTTACATGACAACTGTTTTTAATGCAGGTGCTTTTACTGGCTTAAAAAGTCATATGTGTTCATAGGCCACCTTCACTCTAAATGTGAATGGCATACATGTGGCAGTTACTGGCAATTGATGGATTGGATCCCTGCAATCCAGGACTAGGTAGTTTTTTTGGCACTAGTTATGGGGACCCATGGCTGCTTCCTGCTCATGGCAATTTGGTTGTGACCTTTATTTATTTTATTTTATTGTATTTTTATTTATTTTTTTATCACTGATTTTTATTGACAAAAATACATAAGAAAATTGACATACATCAAGCCACAATGTTATTTCTGTTGGCATTACAAATTATGACACAAACCAGTCACATCAGTAAGAGTGTAAAACAGCAAATATGTGGTAACAATCACAAAAATTAGAAAAGCAAAAGTTTACATTAATGTAACATAAGGTTATAGGGATAAATACCTTCAATAGTAAAGCTCTTGATGGTTGGTTTAAGGTCTATAGCATATGTCAGATTACATCTTCATGTGTCACATGGTGATGCGGAAGTTGGTAGTATAGCTGAATGAACTACCTTGCAATGTGGTTCAAAGATCATCCATTTAAATGCCTCACTTCCTTTCCATATGTATGCTGTCTGTTGCTAGAGTATTGACTTTAGCTTTCCTAGGTGGTTCTGGGGAGGACCAATGTAATATGATCTGGTGACGAGTGGTACATAATATCTGGGGAATCTCTAAGCGTTATGGTGTGGGAACAATATCTAGAACCACATGAAAGCAGTGATGCAGTGGGAGACATCTCGGAGCTCACTCCAACCTGAATTATCGCAAATACTTTCTGTTTTAAGAAATCAATTTTTGTAGGCCCACATGAAAGATAGCTAAATGTGGGGTCAATGTCAAAGGAGCCCAAATGTTGGTTACTATATATTCAGCAATATTTTTCCATAGGTCAGCTATGGTCTACAATACCAGAGTATGTGGGCCAGTGAGCCTAACTTTCCACATCTCCAACATTCAGGGTATTGACCTTGTAAATACCTAGACATACATAGAAGTGTGACATACCCGTGTAACATAATCTTCTAAAGTGTATCCCAATGGGTAATGCATCCTGAGTATCTAGATATATGAGTAGAGGCAAGTTGGATCTGTTCAATGGAAATTGTAGATTGGCATACACTTGACCATGAGTGGGTATATTTGCAAAGTTTTTCAGTAGAACTAAGAAGCTCTGAGTAACACAGGCAAATACCTATTTTGAAGCAGAATGGGGGCCACAACAAAGTTGTATTAAGCTTTCGTTATGTGAAGAGAGCAGGGAACCGCCGTTGGTCGATGAGGTTTTTCGCTGGGTCCCCTCAACTAGACTAGCGCCTTTTTTAAATTATTTTGAACATTCTGCTAAAGGAGGCAAATGCTGCACACAGATATAGTTAATGTTAAGAAATATCTTATATAATAAAATGCTCTACAGGTAGAAAATCTAATTTTGCAATGCAAGTCGCAACTCCTTTGCTTGTAAAGATGTAGATCCAGAAACATCACAGATTTGGACTGGATCTATGAATTATGATCTCTGATCTATCAAAAATATGCAACTCAAGTAAGTGAATTGTACACATATAGTAAAGTCCAATGAACATCAGTCAATTAATTCAACTCAGTTTTAAAAACGGTGTTTTTATTTATTGCAATCGGTTGATGTACTTGGAACATTGATACTTTTAAGAAACTAATACACAAGAGATAGTGGCTGCTTAATGAATATGCATTTCAGGCAATCAGCTTTTTATTGCAATATCTATGGGCATAATATAAAGCAACGTAAAACTACGACTTGAAGTTCCACTCCACTTTGCTACACACTGCAGTGGAGTGCAGAGTCAGCTGTGGCCTATTTAGAAAATGTAATGATTACAGCTGGGTTTACCTATTTCCTGACAGCCAGCAATAGGTTTCAGCATTATTACAATTTTATGTGACCTTTATTAGTAGTTAGAGAATATTTCCATCTAGTGATGGTCATGTTTAGAAGAAGTCATGGAGAAGCATGTGTTCCATTACCTGACTGACTGGTAATAGATAATGCAAGTCTCTGATTTGCTAGTCATGATCATGTGCTAAAACAGACTGGGCTTGAGTTACAAAAGAGTGCTAATTGTTAGCACGGCCGTTTTCGCGCAAATTTTCGCATTGCGCGCGATCGCGAATTTTCGCGCGTAACGCGCGTGAAAATTCGCGATCGCGCGCAATGTGAAAATTCGCATGAAAATGGCCTTCTAACAGTTAGCACTCTTTTGTGAATCAAGCCCACTGTGATCACAGCAAATTAGCTGACCAAACAAATCACATGCCTCTCCGTGAGTTTTCATAGACATGACTATCAGTATTCCCACCCTCTCTTTGAATCAGCGACCACAGGCACGGTTAGTGGGTGGCAGTTATGATCACTTAAAGAGAAACCATGA
Source organism: Hyperolius riggenbachi (assembly GCF_040937935.1). NCBI lineage: Eukaryota > Metazoa > Chordata > Amphibia > Anura > Hyperoliidae > Hyperolius > Hyperolius riggenbachi. The sequence continues at coordinate 111,968,365 of NC_090649.1, read as the reverse complement.
CCAATAATTTAACTTCATCCCAATCAGTAGTTGATACCCCCTTTTACATGAGAAATCTATTCCTTTTCACAAACGGATCATCAGGGGGCTCTGTATGGCTGATATTGTGGTGAAACCCCTCCCACAAGAAACTCTGAGGACCATCATCCTGGCAGTTTACTATCTGTGAATCTTGTTGCATTGTGGGAAATAGCTGTTTACAGCTGTTTCCAACTGCCAAAAAAGCAAGCAGCAGCTACATCACCTACCAGCAGTAAAAATGTCACCATGTAATAAATGTCAGAATGTAAATCAGGGATTTAAAAGATTTTACAATGGGCAAACACTGACTAAATCCTTTCTACATAATTATTGTAAAAATGAAGCACTTTTTTAATACATTATTTACACCGGAGTTCCTCTTTAAGTCAGCTGATATGCTTACTGTCCCCAAAATGTGGAATTAGTAAATCCCAGATTCTAGCAGCTGATCCAGTTAACCAGTGGCTGTGTTAATTGATTAGTGATTTATTGCCCTAAAGGTTTTCTCCCATGTTAAGTTAATTAATATGTTATTATTATAGTGTTTTTGTATATTAGTCGTCAGCGTGTCTTTTGGTCACCCATGTTAATCTCAATGCAAAAGGCTGGAGAGGCCTACATGAGACAATATCCAGTTTCCATTGCATCCTTATTACTAATTTAACTTCAATAGTGTAAGTACCAGGAGAAGAGGCCCATATGTGAGCATTGGGGAACCTGGGCTCAGAGGGAACACATTTTGGATAGCATGCTGGTTAAGGCTGTTGCCTTTGATGTAGGCCTTTGATGTAGGGTTTAAGCCTTTAAGCAGGATTTGAATCCCAGCTCAAGCCAGTATGTAAAGTGCAATATAAAGTTACCTGTCTTGTTTGTCTACAGGGCTGTCACCAGGGTGAAAGCAACCCATGTGGTTGGCTTGGGGTCTTTCTATGCAGGGGCCCCAGGCCTACTGTGCTGGGATGCCCTGTGGTACTCTGTGGCCCTCCTCCTGTCCTGCAGAGTTGTGTTGAATAGAGAAACTCAGATGTCCATGATGCAGTGAGGAATCACACTGCTCTCCTCTCCTCTGCCGCTCAGCGTCTGGTTACCATGGTTCCACCCAGTGCCTTGCATGATGACAGAGCCATGGTGCCCAGACGCTAAGCAGTAGAGCAGAGGAGAGCAGTGCAATTTGTTACTGGATTATGAACATGTGAATCACTGTACTCGCCACAACTCTGCACTCTGCAGGAAAGGAGGGGAGCCGCAGAACACTAGAGGGTACAACACGGGAGGCCTTAAGCCTCTGCAGGGAGGAGGACATCTATCTACCTATACTGGGCTGGGGCCATCATGTCATAGCCACAGCCATTTTTGCCATTTTCGGAGGGGGGGGGGGGGGATGAGCCGCTTGGGGCAACAAAAACCTTAGAGGCACGCCTGTTTGTCAGACTTCTGACCTGGGCTTCCCAGTCTTTTGCAGCCCCCATTGCAGAGTGTGACTAGAAGCATTGATACATGTTTTATTTTTACCACTCACAGCGCACAACAGTCCTCTCAGAAACATGGGGAGGGAAAGTGAGGTAAATTAGAGGAGAGGACTACTGTATGCATGGGAGATGGACATGGGGGCACTGCAGTGATGGGAGCTCACAGTTTGATAGCATGGTGGGGGAAAGGGGGATAAGGCACAAGGGTAACACTACAGGATAACTTTCAAGATTCTATGCCTGGCGTATAAATCTGTGCACAAAACCTGTCCTACCTACATCTCAGAGCTTGTTCACAGGTATACACCAGGTCGCCCCCTCTGATCCTCCAACGACCTTCGCCTCACCACCCCACACATTTCACACTCCCATGCCCGCCTGCAGGATTTCTCAAGAGCTGCCCCCACCCTCTGGAACGCCCTTCCACCACCCATCAGACTTGCTCCCTCTTTCAACTCATTCAAGCAAGCCCTCAAAACCCACCTCTTTATGATGGCCTACCCACCTCCTACCACATAGTAACTCTCTACTAAATATTTAACAGCCCCACCTAGTGTTTCCTTCCCACCCTTTAGATTGCAAGCCTCTGGCAGAGTCCTCCATTCCCTAGTGTAATCTACAGGATCATGTACTCCTGTCCTATGACAGCCTGTACTTGTGTTACTGGGCCTACCTAACCAGCCCATATTGCATGATCATGTATTTTGTACAATTTGCATCTATAACTTTGTTCTATGTTGTATAACTGTAACATCTGCTGTGCTGGCAGCTGCGGGCACACGGAGTGTCACCGCAGCCGCCTCGGTTCCCTGCTCGGAGGTTTTTTCCGTTCCGCCGACGTCTAGCACGCCGAGGACGGGACAGTCATTTGCACATAGGGTCACTGTATCGCGCGGCCGTGCGCATAGACAGGACCTTTATGCTGGGAGGAGGCGCGTCAGCTGACCCGCTGGTCGGCTGACGTCAGAGGGAACTCACGCCGCTCAGGATTGGTTGATTGTTGTGGGCGTGGCTGTGAGGTCTCCTCTGCTTCTTAAGCCTCCCTGTTCACTCGCAACCTGTCTGCGGTTGCGTATACATACGTGTTAGCGCTCAGACCTTAGACTAGTATCTGGTGTGCTTTGATCTGGGAGGAAACCAGGGATTTCACACAAAACTAGGACTATTGTTTATTGTATTATTATTGATATTCTGTGTATGACTCTGGCTTATCTCTGACTCCGCTATTGCTTAACGTTTCTGTACCTCTGCCCATCTGATCTAGTTGCTGAACCTCTGCCTGAATACCTACTACTCTTTTGCCTACTGATTCTGTACTGTATCTGCCTCTCAGTTGCCGAACCTAGCCTGTCTGACCTCTCTACTCACCAGTGGGACCTTGCCACTGGTGAGGTGCTTTTCTGATAGTACTCACCAGCTCCTCTGGTGAGGTTTAGTTAAATCTACTCAGTTACTGTTTCTGATAGTACCCACCAGCTCCTCTGGTGAGGTCTCATTAAGCTAATCAGTTACTGTTGCACCAAGCACATCTCACTCTGTGTTCCTGTTAGCTATACTTGCATTATTGGTGATACTGCAGATCACCACATAATCAGGTATAGCGTCTGTATTATTGGTGATTCTGCAGATCACACATAATCAGACGTCTGTGTTGCTACACCAATCGTTACAATAACCTTGTTATGTCTGTCATCCTTGTATCATTGTATATATTTATTGTCCAGCACTGCGTAATATGTTGGCGCTTTATAAATTCAATAAATAATAATAATAATAATACAGGGATGGGGCTTTACTGTGTGCGGGAAGTGACACATTGAACTGGAACAGCAAGTGGGAAATAGCAATAACTGACGGGTGTTTTTGACATGGAGTTGAAAATGTATTAAAGCTTATTAAAGTTTTTGTTGGTGATGTCTCATAATTAGAAGTCCCACATCTGCTTCTCTGGCAACTTGGCCATTAGAAATGGCCAAATACAGTAATTCATTTTCTAAATAGTTCTTTTAGTGTTTTTAGATTTTTTTCTTTGTTCTTCATCACCACTAACAAACCGGTGGCTGGAAGGTGTAATGGTTAAGGGCTCTGCCTCTGACACAGGAGACCTGGGTTCGAATCTCGGCTCTGCCTGTTCAGTAAGCCAGCAGCTATTCAGTAGGAGACCTTAGGCAAGTCTCCCTAACACTGCTGCTGCCTATAGAGCGCGTCCTAGTGGCTGCAGCTCTGGTGCTTTGAGTCCGCCAGGAGAAAAGCGCGATATAAATGTTCTGTGTTTGATTACTTTAAACTAGTGCTGGATCAACTGAGAGGAACAGCCCAGGTGCACTGTTCCTCTCCTCCCTCGTTCCCTTCCTGCAGAGTCGCTAATGGGTGGAAAGAGGGGAACTTAAAACTCACATTTCCACCAAATTCAAAATCTGGTCTCCATGGCAGCAGGGTGTCACATGACACGACGTCGGGATGTGCCAGCGTATTGTACACTGGCTGGTGTGTAATACACTGGCACATCCTGATGTCATGTGACAACCTGTTCCCATGGAGACGAGATGCTGGATTCTGCGGTCAGGTGAGTTTTAAGTTCCCCTCTTTTCACCAGCTGGTAGAGAAAGGGGAGGAATTTAAGGAATGCGGGCCGTGGGCTGCACAAAGTTTGTTTAGCACTGCTTTAATCACTCGTCTTTTTTTCAGCCAATACTTTATGAGAAGAAGGACAATACTTTTGGAATAGATGCTCGACCAAAGTATTACTCCCATGAACCACAGATATGTTTTCATCATGATTCATGAAATTCCAGAGGTGCAAACCATAGGAATCTGCAAATGTTGGCTCTTTGTCCCAAACCTCATAGTAGCGTTTCCATGATGGGAATGATAAAGGAAAGAATCGCTGGATTTTCAGGCATGTAATGCTTCCACAAGTAACGTCATTCTCACCATTTCCTGGAGAACTCCAAAACTGATGTCCAATACGGGTTAGTAAAATTGGTCCTTGATACCCCCATCTTTCTCCCCGATAATCTCGAACAAAGTCCTCCATACACTTCCATATAAACTCATGATGGGCAGCGAACCCAAAAGCACTATTAGCAAAAGACACATTTGATTCTTTAGCCAAGAAGTCTCGAACTGGTATCTGGTTAATTGAGATAATGTCACTGTCCAAATAAATACCACCATGTTTCCAGATCAGAGCCAATCTGCATCCATCAGCACTAACATGTGTCCAATATTTTTCCTGTTTTGGATCAACCTGTAAACAAAACATTTAATTCAATAAAACGGTTAACACGTATAATATGGTTTGCCAGGTAAAGGTCATTTATTTTATTTGTTCTAACTATAAATCTGTATAGATCCGCACTGCACCGCCTTTCTTGCAAGTTGCCCAGTTTGAAGAAAGGTGGGAGCCTGAAACAGCAGACTGTCTTGCCCCACAATTCTTTTTATTGTATGTCGTTTTAACATTCAATAAACTAAGAATAATATTGAAGCAGTGCAGATCTCTACAGATTTATTGCTATACGAAGATTCTGTTATACCTGTGATATGTGGTCTACACTAGTGTTGGGCGAACAGTGTTCGCCACTGTTCGGGTTCTGCAGAACATCACCCTGTTCGGGTGATGTTCGAGTTCGGCCGAACACCTGGTGGTGTTCGGCCAAACTGTTCGCGTTCGCCCGAACTGCCAAATTACTAGCCGAACAGGGCCCCTGTTCGGCCGAACAGGGGCTGAACCGCCCGCTGCCCGGCCTCCCTCAACGCGTCACTCTCCGGACTCCTCCTCCTCATTTAGTCACTGCATAGTGCCGCCCACTGCCAGCCAGACAGCCACCCACTACCACCCGGACACAGGTACTTCTTGCAACTTTTGTATGGGGAAGCGGGCAGAGGGGGGAGCGCTAGCGGAGGGGGTGGGGGGAATTTCCGACCCCCCCCGCGATCGGGGCATGCTCCCCCCTTATGCCTGCGACCCCATAGGGCCCCTACAAGCGGGATGTTCGGGGAGTTCGGGGTTCGGCCCGAACATGCCGAACATTGCGGCCATGTTCGGCGAACTTTCCCGAACCCGAACATCCAGGTGTTCGCCCAACACTAGTCTACACGCTTCATCTACCTACTCGGTGAGAAGCCAGAGAGTGCGGTTTCATTGCTATAAATTTGTTCCAGCTACACAGAAAGTTTTGGGACGAGGACATAAAACATGCTTTTTTTCTGTTACAAGTTCTTCATGTAGGAAATTTGTTGCATTAAAATCTGTGTGGAGTTTGCATGTTCTTTCCGTGTCTGTGTGGGTTTCCTTCAGCATATCCAGTTTCCTCCCACATCCCAAAAATATACAGACAAGTTAATTGCACTCCGTCCCCTAAAATTGGCCTGAGACTACAATGGAAATATGGCTGAGGTAAGGGTAAAGGTGGCCACTAACGGTCCAATTTCTAGCAAAAAAATGTTTGAGCGATCAGATAATTCTCATCGGAAGAAAAATCATTCACTACACCATCAAACGAACCATTCTTTACTTCTTATCTTTCACAACCAACAAGAAAATCCAAATTTTGATTTGACGAAAATCTAATCGGACGACAATTGCCCATCAGCTGAGATTATTTACAACCAATCTGATGAGAATTTCTGATCTCTCAAATGATTTTTGGCTAGAAATGGGACCATTGTGGCTATATGTAATATATATAATCTGTACTATGTAATCTGTAAAGTGCTGCGGAAGATGTTGGCGCTATATACAGTAAATACAAAATAAAAGTAATTAAAAAATAATTAATAAATAATTATTTTTATGAAAAGAAGATTGCCAATCTCGCTAATCTCTGATTCTAGTAATACTGGTTATGGGCACTGCCTTTGACATGGGAGACCAGGGTTCGAATCTTGGCTAGGGTCAGTACCTATTCAGTAAGGAGTTCAAGGCAAGACTCCCAAACACTGCAGGGTGGCCTTTTGAACGTGTCCCAGTGGATGCAGCTCTTGAGCATGACAGGAGAAAAGTGCTATACAAATGATCAGATTATTATTATTATAATATAGGCATGATGATCGCGGTAACTCATTCTTTACAAAGCTCCTAAATATAGCCAGTGAACTTGGTCAATAAGAAATGCACTGTCCCAGACAGTCACCTTGCTGAACATGGCCTCACTTAGGTTGTTTTTCTTTTTTTCTAAACTCTGCACTTCCTCTCAACTCAATAACCTAACATCCTTCCTTTCAGACCCCCAGCTTAGTATAGGAAACTGTTAGCTGTGGGGTCCCACAAACTGTTTGAAGTGGGGCCCCACAATGGTTAGGTCCAGTTGGTTTAACTGTATTTTTAATGACCTGGTCGGTTGAACAAAATGTAATGTTGCCATTATAATGCACAAACAGGTAGTATTATCAACATTCAGTACTACATCGATATACTGCAGAAGAATGACAACTATTCTCATCAAAATAAAGGTTATTAGGTGGTATCATATACAGCAGAAGCACTTTTCTACATTGTTTGAACAGACCATACATGGAACAATTTTATCAGCGTGATTTACTCTGCTGTGGAGATCAACAACACAACGAGCTGTATGGATCCTAATTTCAATTAAATAATGCTGTCCTAGTCAGACATTAGATCAAATTTCAGCAATTCCAAATTTTGATCAAAATGGTTGTAGCAATGGAGCGGTTGCAGATCAAGGACCCAATGGCATTGCACTCCATCAAACAGTGCAGCACTGCAGTTCAATGGATGATTAATACATTTTGTGCTAAAATCTATTAAACGCTGTTTTCAGCCTGTGGAAGGATTTGATCAGATAGATCTCCCTCTGAACAGATTATGAACTGAGAGGGATCTATCTTTATTTCTATCTATTGTTCACACTGGCGTGATGCGTTGTTGCAAATTGCCACACTGCTACCACAGCCTAATGAAAGTCCATGAGGAAGTTCATACTCCCTACATTGCAGTACACTGCGCCGGAAGTGCCCGATTTAACGCTAGCCAGGGCCGGTCCTGGACTTTCTGCTGCCTGAGGCAAAGATCGTGTGTCCTTTCCCCATGTGCCTCCATTCTGTGGCCTCTCTTGTGCCTCCTTCTTTGCCCCTCTCTCTTGTTCCTCCCTTCTATGGCCTCTCTCTTGTGCCTCCTTTGCAACTCTCTCCTGTGCCTCCCTTCTGTGTGTCCTCTCCCCTGTGCCTCCTTATTTGCCACTCTCTCTCCTGAGTCTCTCTGTCTTATGCCCCTCCTTGCAGTCACTGCCCTCCTCCCTCTCCATGTTTTGATCCCCACTCCCATGTCACCATCTTCCTGCTCCCACTTAGCCCCTTTCTTGTGCCCCTGGTCCCTTCATCTTCCTTTCAACTTTGTCATCCCCTTCATTGATTCCTGTTCCCCTTGCCAAGCCACCCCCCCTTCATCTTCCTTTCGACTTTGTCATCCCCTTCATTGATTCCTGTTCCCCTTGCCAAGCCCCCCAATATGTCTTCAATACTGATTCCATCCCCACAGTACGCCCACCATTACTAATTCCCTACTGTACGTCCTCCATTACTGGTGCCCTGTATACCCACAGGCCCCACCATCTGCTGTACATCCCCCACACGACCGACCAACCGACCGTGAAAGAAAGCCTGCCTGAGTCAGCAAAGTGACTGACTCACTCACCGGGGATGGGGTCTAGCGGCGGCAAAAGGCGGGCTTCGGGCATCCAGCATGATCCATCCTGCACTGGCAGGCAGAGGACAGACGGCTGCGGCGGCGGGCATGCTCCATCTCGTGCTGGCGGGCAAGGGCGGTGAACAGCGGCAGCAGGCTCATCATCATCGTCACGGTAACGTCTGCGGTGCTCAGTGACCGTGACTAGCACAATCAGGGGCAGCAGAGCGGGCGGCTGCCGCCGCCATCATCATCTAGCAGGCCTCAGTGACGTGCAGCCTTGGAGAGGCCACAGAGCTCGGAGTCATCGGACTCGGAGGCCGGCGGCATCATGTGGGTGGCACGTGGCAGCAGAACTGGCGGGCTGTGTACAGCCTAATGGGGGGCGGGTCCCAGCCAGAACACAGTCCGGGCGGACTCGGCGGAGGGTCACTCACGGTGTGTGCAGACACGGAGGCACCACAGAGCAGCCGGACTTCACTGCAGAGTCTACACTGCAGCCTGCACTCTCTATCGTCTCTTTCCAGTTAGGTTAGAAGGCGGCAAGAATGCGGCGCAGTCACTTCCTCTTTATGCCTGGTGCTGCCCCTCCACTTCCTGCCGCCTGAGGAACCCGCCTCACCGCGCCTCATGGGCAGGCCGGCCCTGACGCTAGCATATACCTACATTACCGCATGACCCCTGCGGCGACCTACCTCAGCCCGGAAATCATGTCCGTCTATGGCGACACAGGGTTTTTTAAAACGTTGTCATTGCGTTGTCACAGCGTGCATGCGCTGAAGCGTATTTTAATGATACGCTTCCGTACACTTCCACATACCAGAAGCAGGAAGTGACCGCAAATGCACCTTCTGCTTAGCCGAATGCCAGACAGGGAACATCGGGTACTAACGGGGTGTTCCCTGAAGGCCTGTTTTTGGAGGTGCAATTCGGTGTGACGGGCATGATGCACCGCATCGCTAATGACAATTCATTGGGCTCGATTCTCTAAAGCGTGATAACTGCTATCACAGCAGTTATCGCACGAGCTGCCCATGAAATGTGCACGTGATCGGGCGCAAACCTTCGCTTATCACACAAATTACCGCTTTGCTCATGTGATAACTGCTGTGATAGCAGTTATCACACTTTAGAGAATCGAGCCCATAGTGTGAAACCAGGCTTAAAGCATAGCTGAAGTTTGAGGTTCATCCCATTTTAATCTTGTAAAAATACAACACCTTTCACGTAAAAAAAATAAATAAAAAAAAATAAGAGTGATATTGTTTTCTCGGCTCCTTCTTCACATCTTTTTGCCTTTAGGCTATAGTTTAATTTATAGGTCCATTAAAGTGAACCTAAAGCCTGTTAAAAAAAATGAGATTAACTCACCTGGGGCTTCCCTCAGCCCCCTGCAGCCGATCGGTGCCCTCGCAGCTCCGGTCCGATGCTTCTGGACCCGCCGGCGAACACTTCCGGTTTCGCCGTCACCGGCCGACAGGCATGGGAACGCGAGTGATTGTTCGCGTTCCCAGCCTGTATATCACCCCCAGTGCGACCTCCTGGCCGCAATAGCAGCATAGATACATGGGTTTCAGGCCCATGCTAGATAATTGTCATTTATATGCAGGGACGGATTTAAGCCAAGGCCACCTAGGCCATGGCCGAGGGCACCACAGAAGCAAGGGCACCAAAGCAACAGGCTAAACTGGTGCAGCATTTGCAATCTTGCAAATGCTGCAATGCAGGGAAATCAGGCAAGCGCCTAACCATGGTACTCGGCTGCTAGCCACCTGTGCAGCAGCCACCTTGCTCTATGTGCACATTTACATTGTGTCCGGCGGCTATGGACTTGGGCAGCATTTGAGACGGCAAGGAAGAGGAATCTTCTACACTGGAGATGAGTGGAGAAATTAGTGACACTGATGGCTGCTGCGGTGTGAAGACGAGCTAGATACCTATACTGAAAGGGGGGGTGGGAAAAGGAGGAATTAAGGGAGTCATCTGGCTACCTATACTGGGGGGTCATCAGGCTACCTATATAAGAGGGAAGGGTCATCTGGCTACCTATACTGGAGGTAAGGGGGAGGGGTCATCTTGCTTCCTATACCGAAAGGAGAAGGAGGGGGGGCGGCTGGTGACATTTGCCTTGGGCGGTAAAGAGTACAAATCCTGCCCTGTTTATATGCACTGTATATGTGTATCTACAACTCTTAGTTTTTCTGATTCTTGCTCCTATGTGTCAGTTTGTCAATTTCCAAGTAGGTTAGCTCCTCAAACCCTGTATTTGTTAATCCAAATCTGGGATGTTTACCAGTCTGCTCTTGTCTGATCTTTCTTTCGCCTTGATTTTATTGATTTATTTTTTCCTGTAATTTCTGTGTGCTGTCCTGACTCTACCTGCTCTTGATCCCAACCAGGACATGGTGCAATTTTATGGTGCTTCGCTGCCCATTACTCTCTTCTCAGTATATCATCTGGACATCTTATACGGCCAGCAGCATGATATGTTCTTCAGAATCTTTGTATGTTTGAGTTTGAAAAACAAAGTATATTTGTCTTATATGTTCTTCCTTCCTTTCTGCAGAGCAAAAAAAAGAGTTATAGTAAGATTACCTTTTGATACCAAGAAGAAAGTGGTGTCTCTGCAAAAACCTCTTCCATTCTCAAGGGAAAAACATAGACATTCTTGAACGAAGACAGCATTGGGAGATATTTCCTTACAGCGTCTTCTGAATTAATATTTTTCAATCCTTTCATAAAGAAGACCACTGGTCTGTCCTTATACAATCGAGCTGCTGACTCAATGGCACATAACACCAGAGGAGGTGGCTGCATCTTATCTGTGGTCTCCAGAAAAATGATACCCTTGCCTCCTTTTAAGACATCAAATGGATTTAAATTTTTGGTGGCAATATTTGATGTTAGTTTATTATTTATTGCATCCAGTAATGTTTTTTCCGGTCCTTGACTTTTGGGTTCCTTTTTATTCGCTACTTTGAAACTTGTTTTTGAGGTAGATGATGCTTCTGCCTCTGGTGCTTCTTTAGTTAAGTCAATAATTGGGTTTGCAGACCAAATTAGGTAGTCTTTGGTCAGTTCCCTTATCTCAGTTCTGTACATGAAACCTAAAACTGTTAAAAGAATGATAAGGACCAAGATTCTATGGAATTTTGCCATTTTCTTGAAATGAATAGTTGTCACACTGCAAGACAAAATATGTTTTCCTTTAGAAATGAATTTTACAGGTTAAAAATTACATTGACATAATTAAGAATGAAATGGTAATAATTTTGTACTCAATGGGTCGATCCACTTTTTCTCATTTTCTCCTAATTGATATATTCATATCATAAATATCATGCCCTTTAAGCCACCAGCACGGAACAAATAATAATTTTGACAGTACCTTTTCACCTACTTTTTGGTATTTTTCAACTGTGCAGAGTGCTGAAAAGTTATTTAAAAAGAGGATTAAAAATTATCTCCTTGGAAAAAAACTAAATTGTATCGGGCCCAATGTTACTTTTACAGATATCTTAACAGTAAAACAACTCAATTTAATTTACAGATATCAATTCAATTTACACATATCTTAACAGTAAAACAACAAATTCACTTTTTTAACTATTACTTTATCCTTGAAAATGATGCAACAAAGATACTTTGATTGAAGATCCCACTGCCACACATGACGCTCCCTGCACAACTCTATACTGAGTATAGCTGAGAGAGCTGAGAGCCTCAAAGCATTTTCAAAAGTTCCTCCAGGGCTCCCCATTCTTCCCCTAGTTCCCACTGTTCTCCTTAACATACCCTGCAATTTAGGTGATTCTAGTGGGCTGTGCTATTAACCACAACAGTTGGCAGCCATTCACATTTCTTTAGAAAGAAAACCCATTTAAATGGCATTTGCGTAAAATATGCATTTTTGGCGACTATTTGCCACTGATTTCCCCGCCAAATGTTACTGTCTTGGTTTTTTGAATACTTTGTACACCTTTTTTAAATAAATAGTGGCTGCAGAGATGCCTTGAAGGTTTTAGAAGTTTGCCAGCTATTAAAGTCTATGGAGCTCGCGGTGAACGCATTCGCCGACACAAAATCTTGATGTTCAACCATCACTACTTACCAAGCCTGCCTGCTATACTAACCATGATAAAACTAAGGGGGGGGGGGGAGTTCTTCCTTTTTTATTCCTGAATATTTGCAAATGCCTTCTGTTTTACGTTGACAGATTTATGTTTAAAGCGGACCTGAACTCAGAACTTCCTCTCTGTTCTTAAAGATATTCCACAGCATAATAACCTTTAAACAAAAACATTTCTTTGTTACAGCTGATACAAATCCTAAAATAAATGGGCTTTGTTTCTACTTCTTGATTCATTGAAGCAGACATATTGTTAACAGCCTGTGCTTTCAAATGAATTTATCTGCCATCTCTGCCATGAAAGTCATGTGACACAGGGGAGAGATCAAATTACAACTTATGATTTGACACAAATGAGGGGGGAATTAGACAGGCTAAACTCTCTAAATACATACAGGGTGCATTTCTCTACGTTTTCCTTCTGTCCTGGGCAAGAGTTCAGGTCCACTTTCAAAAATAAAGTGTTTTTCTTTTCCATCAGTGAAGTTCTAACCCTTGCTAACTTCTTGTAAACCTTTATCTGTTTATACACCCTTTATTGACTGCCTCTTGTAGCAATCGGATATGATTAGTAGGGCGACAGTTCGAATGTCACCAAGCTCTACAGATGTATTGCTCTGTTGTTGCCTAGCGATGCATCCAATTTCTACAGATGGGCAGGCTGGAGAGGAAGACCTTCCACATGCCCAGCTAGTAATGAAACCAGTAATGCTCCAAGTTTTTAAAGATTCTGTCGTTCCACCGACACACATGCATACGCCCCCATGCGCACACGCACAAGCTCCCCCGTCATTACATATATGTGCAGCACTGCGTCCACAACGTGCATATCACAACTGTCTTTCAAATATACAGATAAGGCATATGTGATATTGTTTTAATTGGGAAGAGCCAAAGAATATAAACTTATATGTTTTATAACGGTTGGACTTGCCATCCATGTAAAAATTAGAAAAGGTGAAAATTGAAAAAGTGCATTTTATGTGTTTACATCTCAATTTTTCCTGATAAAAGCCATACAAAGTAGAATCATTTTCAAAAAAATGTTACCCAGAAAAAGCCTAGGTTGTCCTGAAAAAAAACAAAATATACACAGTATCACTTAAATAGTATAAGTACCGGAAATTAAAAAGTTACAACTGTATCCATAGCAACACGGCTGAAATGACAAAATTGTCAGGAAGAGAATTCACATCCGGTAGTGTTAAAGATATTATAGCAGCCTGAGGTAAGGGTGTGTATTCTCTAGAGCTGAGACTATTTTACAGCAAGGCTTAATAAACCAGTAGGATTATTTTAGAACCATAAAAAATTCTCATTTCAGTGGGTATACCATGAAAGGAAGAAATAATTAACATAAAAACATATATATTATGCAAGCCATGAAGTCTATAAAAGTAAATATAAATAAATTGCAAATGGGTTTTGTAAGCGCTGTAAGTAGAGTATAAACATAATAACAGTATCATAAAAAGCTGGTGGAAATACTTAATGTGCCCTCCCTCCCCCAGTATAATGGCCAGGTGTGCCCCCTAATCCCCCCTCTCCACCCAGATAGTAGCCAGATGCCTATCCCCCCCCCCCCTTGTATAATGTATAGTTGCCAGATGTGACCCCTAACACACACACACACACACACAGCATTATGGAGTGAGGCAGATGAGGATTACTGGCAGCCCTAATTCCACTTCTCCAAGTTCAAGGTGCTGGAGGTCCCGTCTGTCTTCTTTGTTGTGCTTCCTGCTTCTCAGATAAGGCTCTAGAGCTCAAGCTGAGAAGCAGGTTGTACTGAGCAACAACACAACAGAGAAGACAAACAGGACCTCTAGCGCCTGGAACCCGGAGGAGGTAAGTGACTGCTGCCTTTCCCCGACATCGCTCCATAATGAATGGGTGCAGGAGGGTGGTCAGAGGAGAGAGAGGAAGGATAGATACCAATCCCCCCTCTCCATGCCCTTGCACTCCCCCAGAAGCTATAGCCTATCCAGCCACATCCAGCCCAGGTACATGATGCTTTTAAATGTACGGCTCCCTACCTTGAAACAGCAAAACTTCAGGACAGCATATCACGCTAAGCTCGCCCAAGAGACAGAAAATGACGTGTACGTCACTCAGGCGATGGGGTTGGATGTACCCAGAAGTCCTTTGCAATCTACCGATAGACCCCTGCTCTAGAGTGTAAGGTCACAAGTGTTTCTAATCTCTGTGGTACTTATGCTATGAAATGTACATAAACCTGTATTACTGGATGTTTTCCTGCCATGCTTGAATCCTGTATGCATTTTGCACTTATGATGTGGAATTTTCAGTCTGTAGTCTTCATGAGCTAAGTATGTATTTATGCTCCCAAATCCTGACTATTGTCTGTATTGCCCTCTGAATAGCAATAAGTAAAACTGTATTTTTTTAAATAAAACATAATAACAATAATAATAGTTAACCTCTATTCTTTGCAGAGTCACACAAACTGCCGTAAATAATTACCTCACACTAACATGTTGTGTCGTGTGCAGAAAGGAAAGAAACAGAAAAATGTAGCCACACGTGAAATCAACAGTTTATGCCTATTGTTATACCGTAGCAAAAAAGAAGAAGAAAAAATAGCAGTACCTGGCTGTGGCATGTATCTTTTAGAGAGTGTTCATAAAATTTTGAAGGTAATTTAAAGCATGGGGCGTTAGTTCTCACCCTGTATGAAGTGTTTCCTTGGGAGTTTTCTGCTTATGCTCACAGTATGAAATGCACTCTGCCAACATAGCTCTAGATGACAGTAAAAACAGCACAGCTCCTCCCTGTAAGTTTCTAGTCACAGTACAATTAGCACCTGCTGTATTTAGACTTTTGAAAGAATGATACTGAGAATGGAAGTGACAGAGGGAAGGATGTGACATTTACTCTCACGACTAAGAAGAGTGGTAAGTGTTCATTACCAAGCAGCACCTGGTGTATACATGACAGTAGGAAGAGCCTTCTGGGAAATTTAAAGAGGAGCTGTCAGCTATACTATCTCAGAAAAAACACACACACACACACACACACACACACACACACACACACACACACACACACACACACACACACCTGTCCACAGTTTGATTTTAGTAATTTTTCTATAATAAAAAAAGAGAAAATCCTTCTTAGGATTTTCCATTTTGACTGTGTCTATCTTGAAGCTAATCCTGACATCATTTCCTCCATTACTCTGTCTGTGTATCATTGCCTGTCCTCCTCCCAGTCTTCAGACACTCCCACCCAGCTCTGCAGTAGAAAGTGCATTGTCTCAGCATGAGAAACATTGGCCAATCAGAGAGGAACAGACCTGTGGGAGGGAAAAATGGGAGGGAAAGAGGCTTCAGCCAATCAGGCTGTATTAGCTATGTCTGAGGGGAATGTAAAGAAAAAAAAAGAAAACCCAGCATGTCCTGCAACTTCCTTTGTGCAGCAGATGTACAAGATAAGAGGCTCTAAGGGGCCCCATCAGCATGTAATCCTTCTTGTATTTCTTTTACCTGTCTGCCGCTTCACTGATATCGGTTCCGGTTTCCAAAAAACGAGCTGAGCGGCTTCTGTTGCCATGGTGAGGAGACGCACCAGGCATCCATGGTCAGATGGACCCTTGACCCAACACTGTGTGCCAGAGGTGACACCACTTGCCTTTCAACATCACGGTACAGTTTGAGTATCACCTTTTTTGAGAAATAATTGTGGCCTGGTATCTTCCACTGCAATGGGAGGATTTGCTTTTGTGTGCTGCTTTTCCTCAGGTGGTCATCCCATTGCAGTTTGTGCTTTTTCATCAAGTGCCTTCATAATAGAGGTTCAAAGTGAGGTGCTGTGCATTTTTGGTGCGTTTGTTGTCCGCTAATTGAAAACGCATTTGCGTTTTGTATGCGTATTGCATGCATTTTTTTCCTGCGTTTTATGCGAAATAACCAGGAAGTAAAGAGGAAGCGGAAAAACATCATAAAAATGTAAATACCTCAAAAAAGCTGAAAAACGCATGTAAAACGCATTAACATGCTATGCATATACGTCACCATAGACTTTCATTATGTGTGCTTTTGCAGCCATCCTGCATAATATGCAACAAAACCAGCGTTCGCGAAACGCATACTGTAAATCGCAGTTCTCTGCATGTTTTTCTGCGTCTCATTGACTAACATTGCTGTATAAAACGCTAGAGTTTCTGCTATGTGTGCACCCAGCCTTACAGTGTAATTGTTCACAAAAATGTTAACTTTCCCATTTTGTTGTATAAAGTCACACTTTCACATCAATTATATCTATGGTGCTATGTATGCAGAACACTCATTTTAGGAGGTTATCTGTGCCATCAATGATGATGAACAGTATATGAGATACACAGTAAAACCAAACACAACACACGGTGCCAATGCTAATAAAAAATACAATACAATAAATATCCCACTTTTCTTTTTATTCAATACTTGATAAATCAATTCTATGTAATTTAACACACAACAAATAAAGTTTCATTCATCTTGAATGTAAACATCCAATGTATTAGGGCCAATGATTTTAATTCAACCCAAAACACACCTTTCAATTTCTTCCCCCAAAATCAGATTTTTCTAACTTTTCTGATCAATTTTAATAAAAAAAAATGCAATTTCAAATTTGGCAGCCAAATTACAGTGTTTGTTTGTGTGCCGTCTTTTGATGGTGCCCAAATTATTCAGTGAGCGCCGCTATAGTCGTAATTCCTATTACGGCCTATGGTGGCACCGGCTGTGCATAAATCGCCTGTGCTGTTTTTACAGCTCTCCAATTTTTAGGCATGGAAGTGACAGCATCTGTCTTGTTTGTACCTTATCTGGAATATAGTAAACATCAATGATAAGAAAAAATTGCAGCCATTAAAGTTTTCCTGGCAGAATACGACTACGGAAAGCAGGGGGAGACAGAAAACGTCAATAGTTCATGTATTTTCATTTAGGGACACCTAAATAGGTGGGCTGCCACTGAGCAGAGAGAACAAAACATTCAATCTGCATTGTGCAACACATTGCACATTGTGCAATCTGCAATATAAAATAAAACTATGGGATATCTAAAAAAAACCCTCATTTTTAGGAGTAGGAGGATAAATACAAGTGTTTATCTCATCAGATTATTTTCACCTTGGGTCCATGACTAGAAACCCAGTTTAACACAATGGGTAACCACCCCATCACCAACAGGTAAGAACCCATGCCAATTCTATGCAAGTCTACAAGGCTTAGAGATGCATAAACTAGATGGAGCAGCTGCTGCACCTGAAAAATAGATGTTGATTCACAAACTCATCTCTTGAATTTTCTCTCCCTGGCCCATATGAAATTAACTCTTTCTCCTGAGTTTTCTCATAGGTGATACCTTCACACCTTGTCAATATGATGCCTTTTAAACCACCAGCAAGCAAGAAAATACTCATAATAATGTTGATAGCACTTTTTCATGTTCACCTACATTTTGAGAACAGTGCAATAGAACAGGCCAGCCAGCCTTAAGGCTTATACAACAAAACAGCTTTTATCATAATTATTATTATTATTATTATTATTAATTTATATAAAACAAACATATGGTACATATTAATACAGACAATGGTGTACATCAGTATACAAAGCACAGTATTGGTACAAATGCGAAATTGGTACAAAATACAGAATTGGCAATTTCAGTGGCAAAAGTAACATGAATAAAATGTGTAACAAATTCAAAGATGAAAAGGGAGAGAGAGCCCTGCCCTTGCAAGCTTACCATCTAAAGGAATAGGGGGTGGAACAAGAGGTGGGGTAGTGGTATGCAATATTTATACCTAGAGGCAGTGTATTTTTAGGTTATCAAGTAGGAGTACAACTTGGCCAGAGGTCAAAGGAGAAATGGCCTAATGTAGAGCGTATACTTACCAGAAAAAGTGAGTTTTGAGGGAGCGTTTAAACATATCAAAGGTTGGAGAGTGACTGAGGTATTGTTACAGGGGATTCCAGAGGAGGGGTGAAGCATGTGCAAAATCTTGTATAAATGAATGTGAGGAGGTGATTCTAGAGGAGGTTAATAGAAGGTCATGTGCAGGTCTGAGATTAGGTTGGGTTGGTATCTGGAAACTAGTGAGGAGATGTACAGGGACAGAGATTTTGGAGAGCTTTGTAGGTTTAAAATGGATCCTCTGGTTAATTGGTAGTCAATGAAGAGCTTGGCAGAGAGGAGCAGCAGAAGTGGAGCGAGAAGAAAGATGTATGAGTCAAGCAGCCGAATTCAGTACAGAATGGAGTGGTGCCAGTCTGTTAGTTGGTAGTCCACAAAGTAGTATATTACAATAGTCCAGATGAGATATTCTAAGAGCATGTACCATATTTTTTGCCGTATAAGACATTTCGGAATATAAGACGCACCTAGATTTAGAGGGCAAAAAACAGGCCAAAAATAAAAAACTAAACCTGGTGCGTCCATACTTCAGGAGCGTCTTGTACATGACCTCGCCCAAATGGTGTTCTCCTGTGTCCCTCGTGTCCTCCTGTATCCCCCATGACATCCCCATGCCTCCTCCTGTCTCCCCCATGTCTCCTCCTGTATCCCCATGTCACCTCCTGCCTCCAGTTTCCCCCATGTCTCCAATCTCCCCAATGTCTCCTCCATGGCTGCTCTGGCCTCCCCCATGCCTCCTTTTGTCTCCTCCATGCCTCCCCATCTCTCCAACATGTGTCCCCCATGCCTCTCCTGGCCTCCCCCATGTCTCAAACATGTGTCCCCATGCCTCCTCTGGTTTCCTCCCATGTCTCAAACATGTGTCCCCATACCTCCCCCATGTCTCCACTGGTCTCCCCGTGTCTCAAACATGTGTCCCCATGCCTCCCCTGGCCTCCCCCATGTCTTCACTGGTCTCCCCCATGTCTCAAACATGTGTCACCATGCCTCCTCTGGCCTCCCCATGTCTTCTCTGGCCTCCCCCATGCCTCCAACGTGTCCCCCATGCCTCCCCCAGTCTCTCCATGTCTCTTTAATGTGTCCCCACTGTGCCTGGCTTCGTGCCTTGCTTCGCCCCCCACATGCCTCTCCTCCCCTCTCCTCACTCCCCCATCTATCTCTGAGATCCCCCGTGTGAGCAGCGGCAGCGAGCGACTTACCTCCTCCATCATGCCTGCAGTGAATGAAGACATCCGGTTTCTGCGAGCGGCTTCCTCTAGTGCCGGCTTAGTATGACGCGTCATCAATGAACCAGCTGCAACACCAAACCGTGGTCCAAATGTTTACTCGAGGAACAACCCAGAGAATAGAGTCTCCAAATGAATGCTGGTTAAAGTCAGATCTCCTATTGTACCTTCTTCTTTTTTTTTCTCTGCCATTTAAAGAGGAACTCCAGTGAAAATAATTTAATAAAAAAAAGTGCTTCATTTTTACAATAATTATGTATAAATGATTTAGTTAGTGTTTGCTCATTGTAAAATCTTTCCTTTCCCAGATTCACATTCTGACATGTATTACATGGTGACATTGTTACTGTGGGCAAGTTATGTAGCTCTTTCTAGCTGCTCTGGCTGTTACAGACAGCTTTAAACAGCCATTTCCTGTCTGTGAACATTGTTACATTGTGGCAGTTTGCACAGAGTACCGCGGTATTCAGAGCCTCTTGTGGGAGGGGTTTCAGCACAAAATTAGTCACACAGCGCCCCCTGATGGTCTGTTTGTGAAAATCATTCAATTTCTCATGTAAAAGGGGGTATCAGCTACTGATTGGGATAAAGTTCAATTCTTGGTTGGAGTTTCTCTTTAAGGTAGTATACTCCATCCGCCATATAGAGCACTACACAACCTAAGCTGTAGTGCTTTACCCCACCAGTGCTGTTACCACTCGACATCTTGGTAACCACCAGGTCTATTGACCAGGGATGCTCATCAGGATCCGGGTACCCGACCATTTTTACGCTATCTGGGTCGGATCCAGATCCAGATACCTGGGCTAATATTTGGATAGCTCTATGTGGGTATCTGGCCGCATAATCCGGGTACCCGTGGATATCCGACAGATATCCGGATCTGGGTACTGTAACAAGGGAGATTATGTCATTGAACCAATCAGAGGGCTCCCAGCCAATCAGAGGGCTCCCAGCAGAAGCCCTAGCAACCAATCACAGAGGGGGACTCTGGCCAGCCCCACCTGACCTCATTGAGCCAATCAGAGGCCTCCCAGCCTAAGCCCTGGCACCCAATCACAGAAGGGAACCCTGGCCAGCCATAAGGAGGGCTGGCATGATGAGACAGATTGTCCTTGCTTGTGTGGCTGGCTGGTCACTGACAAACTTGCTCCAGTGCTGTTGGCTTAGCAAGTGCTGCCTGTATACAGTGATAAACCTAAAGCTTTGAGTGCTAAACACCTTCACTACAATATTGTTCTATTGTTTTTTTTAGCTAGCTAGTGTAATTGTTTGATTTCATTCAGTCAGTTAGGTCCTGTCTGTGTCTGCGTGTGCTGTGCATGCCAGCAGGACAGTATAGGTTAGGGAATAGGATTACTGTGTTATTGTATTGTATTATATAGTTAGTTAGTACTGCAGTTAGTTGTTAGAGAGAGTAGTACTGTGTTAGCTTACTACAGATTACTGCAGTGCTGCTGTGCTGAGCATTGTCAGAGTGACAGTTAAACAGATAGTATGCATAGTCTGTCCTCTACTCTGCGGTCTGTCACTCCGTGCTGATTTGATTTAAAGTCCAACCCCGATTTCATTAAAAGTAAAAGTACCCCACATCATCTGGTGACATCATCACGTATAAGTTGTACTATGTCTGATGGCACCTGCAGCCGGGGTAGGGGCAGCAAGGGCAAGAGGACAGGGAGCAACATTACGGCCACCCTCAGAAGGTCTGCCATGTCAGTGTCGACCTCAGCGGGCAGCCTACCCTCAGTCAGCGAGCTTTTCGCTCCAGGCGCCACGATTGAACTCAGGGCTGTTAACCGCAAAAAGTTTGAGGAGGATGTTCTGGGTTTTGAGGAGGGGGAGTATGATGTTGATGATGGGATGAAGGACCGTGACTACCATCCACAGGATGGGGATGTCAGCTCTGACTCTGAGGAGGAGGATGCATCGGTGGGTTTGGCACGAAGGATCAGCATTGCAGACAGTGGTCGTGGAATGCAGGACCCACCACATCCTTCTGCCTCTACCACCAGCCGCACCACTCAACCCCCAACCACCACAGGGAGAAAAGTCGCAGCATCCCATTCAGGCCGCAGGGGAATCTTCACCTCCCCAATCTGGCGGTTTTTCACTCTGCCCTCATTGGACAGCAAGTTTGCCATATGCAATGTGTGCAAACTACAGATGAGCAGAGGTTGTGACCCCTACAAGTATGGCACCTCCAGCTTCATCACCCATCTGGCCAAAAAACATGTTGTTGAGCATGAGGAGTTCAAGAGGCAAGCTGGCGCTGGCTCCCACCGCCACGGTGCCACAGGCCACTGCTGCTGATACCACCACCTATATTCAACCTAAAAACACAATTGCGGTGTCATTTTTTGGAGGTGTCTGGTCTGAAAACTGTCATGTCCCAGTTGTGCGATTGGACTTTGGACACAATGGCTATTATTCATAAACTTGCTGGCGGTAAGGAGAACCCATGCGGGAGAATACCGCCGTCGGTAGTTTAGCCTTCTGGGTGGTCATTCATAAAAATTGTGCCTGGTGTGATAGCAGTGCGGAGGTTTTCTGGAGAATGGTGTCGGTAGGTGGGCGGTAGGCATGCGGAAACAGAAAAGCTGCCCGATTCCCTCCGTGCACTGCTCTCTCTTCTGCTGCTTGGGAGGTCCGTCCGATTCACTTACAAGTACTCAGCAAGCTTCCCGCTACATACAGGGGATCGCTAATCCCCTTCCACATACCGCTATGCAGAAATGTTTATGAATGGACATTTTGCTACTTTTTCTGGATAACTGCGTATCAAGTTATCACTCTGCATAGGAATGTCAGCTCCGCATGCGGAAAGAGCCTTTATGAATTGACATTTTGCAATGTGGTCGGTAAAGTCAGCGGTATTAAGCATTTCCGCATGCGGGAATGCTTTATGAATGATAGCCAATGTGGGCTGCACGACCGCTGTCTGGAACCTAGTCCTGATGTTAATTGACAGCTTTTTTTTTTCATTTTATGTCCACCAAATAATAAATTAGTGTTTCCCTTTAAAAAAAAACATGATGCATCATTTACCCTAAAAACCCTTTTTAAAGCTATTTAAAGGGCACTTCCGGTTTTTCTATCCAGATACCCGAATAGGTCGGGTACCCGCAGGTAATTTGGTCGGATACCAAAATTCACTGGGGTGAATTGGATCCAGATATCTGGGTACCCGGATCCGGATCCAGGTGGGTATTAAAAAGAACTACCCAAGCAACCCTGCTATTGACCTTAGAATGGTCACAGAATACTTGTTCACAATACACGTGTTTGCAGTTATTTTATTTTGTGTTTATATAAGTTAATTTGCTTTAGTCCCTATCGACTCACCATGTGTAATCTATAACAACACATCCTTACCTTTTTGCTTTTCAATTTGCATAAAACGACATGGTTTATATAAGCTCTCAGTCCGAATATTGCGAGCCTCTAGAAGCACTTATGACTCCTAACTTTACTACAATAAATGTGAATGGCCTAAATTCTCCAATTAAAAGATTTCCCCTCAACAAACAAATTAAAGCCCTTAAAACGGACATATTATTATTACAAGAAACACACCTAATGGATACCACAGAACATTACTGCTCGCTAAGAGGTTTCCACCAGCTACTATTCAATAACTGCAATAAAAAGAAAAGAGGACTTCTAATCGCATTCAAAGAATCCTTCTTAGTTAACATACAAAAGGGCCTGATTCACAAAGCGGTGATAACTCAGTTATCACGCCTAAAAGACTTTAGGCGTGATAACCTTTGCACTAGCAAAGTTATCACCGCTTTGTGCTCTAACTCGCGCAAAGTCCCATAGGGCTTAATGGGCACTTCGCGCGAAGCACGGTGCGCTGCGCGCAAAACTTTGCGCGCGGGAGCTCGCGCGAATTCCTTCAGATCATGCCTAAACTAAGTTTAGGCGTGATAAAGGGCTTTTCACAGGCGTGCAAAGTGTTTGCACCGCTTTGTGAATCAGGCCCAAAAAGTGGTAAAAGACAAACAAATCAGATACATCATAGCAATATGCGAAATTAATGACAGACTATTCACAATAGTGAATGTATATGCTCCAAACACCAAACAACTTTCATTCATCAAATCCCTCATTAGGACTATTAAGATGCACCAGAAAGGATCACTTGTAATAGGAGCCGACTTTAACATATGTGTGAACCCTAACTTGGACTCTACCCATCTTCACCGTACCAAAATTCCCTCTCTGCTAAAGACACTACACCTTTATGATGCTTGGAGAGTATACAATGCCAATGACAAAGACTTTACCTTCCACTCTAAAGTGCATGATTCGTGGTCAAGAATTGACTTGTTTTTAGTGGACAAGATCACTCTACAAGATATCAAAAGCTCTACTATTAACAACATTACTTGGTCTGATCACGCTCCAGTCTCTCTCTGTTTGGGTATGGCAGGCCCACGCCCCGACAGACCTAACTGGAAGCTGAACACTTCATTACTTACAACTGACAACAAAAACCTAATTCAAAAAGAACTGCAGGAATTCTTTGAATTAAATGACAATGGGGAGGTTAAAGCTGCTACACTGTGGGCTTCCCACAAAGCAAGCATTAGAGGTACTCTAATAAAACTAGGGGCCCAAAGGAAAAAGAAACAACTGAGTAAAATACATACCCTAACGCAACAAATAGAACAAGCTGAAAAATTATCGAAGAAACTCAGATTTCATAAATCATAGATCTATTTCACCTAAGGTAAGAATTGCGATTAGCACTCCAAGGTGAATATGAGCTTTTAGTTAAGAAGTTAAAGCTAGCACATTACTCCCAAGGCAACAAGGCTAGAAAAAAACTAGCTAACATATTAAAAAGCAAACAAGCCAAATCCAACATAAATATGATTATTCACCCATTTACCAAAAATAAATGATTTAATCCTAAAGAAATAGCAAATGCTTTTAAAGATTACTATGCCAGTCTTTATAATCTAAATTCAGACACTGATACTGCCCAACCCACCCCCGATTCAATATCAAAATTCCTAGACTCCATAAATCTACCAAAAATATCCTCTTTAGATCTGGACTACCTAAATAGTCCTATAACAATATAAGAGATTTCTAAAAGTATTAATTTCTTAAAGCCCAATAAAGCTCCTGGTCCTGACGGGTATAGTAATGAGTATTACAAAGCTTTTAATACAATATTAGCCCCCAGACTACAAAAAGTGTTCAATTGCTTTCTTACCTCAGGCACTATACCAAAAGAGTTTTTGGCAACAAAAATGTCAGTACTTCCAAAACCGGGGAAGGACACATGTAGCACCTCCAACTAACCTTTTATATCTCTCATTAATGGAGACACACAATTATATGCAAAGATAATTGAAAGAAGATTATTAAACATCTTACCGAAAATTATTGGACTGGAACAGGTGGGATTCACAAAAGGTAGACAAACATGTGATGGTACGAGAAGATTTATTGACCTCTTAAGATTCACAGAAATATCTGGGATGCCTTCTCTGTATCTATCACTAGGTGCAGAGAAGGCATTTGACAGGGTACACTGAGAATTCCTGAAGGAAACACTGACAAGATTTGGGATCCAAGGCCATAAACAAACTGGTATCTTAGCTTTATATTCTAATCGTACAGCTTCAGTTACAACTTCTGGGTTTAACTCTAACAAATTTTTCATCACCAATGGAACTAGACAAGGCTGCCCTTTATCCCCCTTGATATTTAGATTGGTGATGGAAACTTTAGCTTGCAAAATTAGGGAGAATCCAACCATCCAAGGTATCTCCTGTCATGGAACTTCCCACAAAATTGGCTTATTTGCTGATGAAACTATTCTGGCTGCTTCAAATCATACACAATCTCTCCCACATTTAATAACTGATTTAGACTTATTCTCCAAAGTATCCTACTATAAAATAAACCAAACAAAATCATTTATACTAGGTATTCACATACCTCCCTCCATGAAATCCCTAATACAACAGAAATACCCTTTTCTCTGGACCAAAGACTCCATACAATATTTAGGGGTCCGAATCTCAAGTAAAGCTAAACTTTTATATAAACTCAATTACATCCCACTATTAAATAAGATAAAATCAGAATTACAAGAATTCTCCTCTCGTCAACTTTCGTGGGCAGGCAGAATAGCAGCGCTCAAGATGTTTACTTTACCTAAGATCACATATATTCTCAGATCTGTCCACATACCACTAAAAATAGATTTTTCACAGATATTAATAAAATCCTTCTTAATTACATATGGGCAGGTAAAAAGAACAGATTAGCACATAACGTACTCATCATTTGCAAAAAAATTAGGAGGGGTGGGAATTCCCTGCATTAAAACCTTATATATAGCATGCAATTTGGAAATATCCAAAGCTTGGAGGCCAACAGACATTTTACTACTCTGGGCAACACTAGAGACTAAGCTATTAAAGGGTCTTCCTAAACACTTCCTAATTGCTAGCTATATAAACCCAAAAATAGTATGCCCTCCCTACCCCACTATTCCAACCACAATCAGAGCGTGGCGACACCTATTAAAACACCTGCCTTCAAATATAATCAAATTCCAACTACCAAATACCTCTGGAATGTATTCCCTTCTTAATACGCAATTTCAATCTCCAACCATGGCACAGAGCAGGAATAACTCACATTCATGATCTAATGTCCAACAATAAGATAAAATTCTTCCAGAACATCAAGGATGAATTTGGTGTTGAAAATTCTGAATTCCACACTTACCTACAAATACGCCATTGTATCCAACATAGTCTTACCAATGTTCCCTTATGACCCAAATCATTTATTAAAGGAATACTATCAATACCCAAGTGTTATAAAATGACAATGTACAAATAATGTTTAAGTAGCTGTGTAAACATTTTCCTATTTTTAATGTTAAATATCAGAGGCAAAAAGCTTTACTGAAAGCTTTCCCTCACACAGTTACACACAGAGATAACAGTGAGGGAAATCCCCCCCTTTCCTCATTAAAGGTGGCCATACACTGGTCGATTTGCCATCAGATTCGACCAACAGATAGATCCCTCTCTGATCGAATCTGATCAGAGAGGGATCGTATCGCTACCTTTACTGCAAACAGATTGTGAACCGATTTCAGCCTGAAACCGTTCACAATATGTTGTGGTGGTGGTGCTGCTGCTGCTGCCGCCGCTCCCCCCCCCCCCCCGGCACATACATTACCTGCTCCGCCAGCGTGACTGCCCCCGGTCACCGTTGCTCAGTCTCCACTCTGTTCTCCAGGTCCGGCATGCTTTACTTCTTCCTGCCCGGCAGGAAGTTTAAACTGTAGAGCGCCCTCTACTGTTTAAACTTCCTGCCGGGCTAGAAGAAGTGAAACATGCCGGACCTGGAGACCAGACCAGCGCGGAGATGGAGCAGCGGTGACCGGGGACAGTCGTGCCAGCGGAGCAGGTAATGTATGCGGGCTCTATTGCGTCGGCGGTCGGGTACTCGAACGCCGCTAGCGACGCGCTCCCTATCCGCGGGCGATCGACGGTAATTTTCCGCACGGAGCGATCGACGGGATCGGACGAAATGGATCGAAATTCGGCATGTTGCGGGAACGATGTGACAGCATATTCGATCCCAGTGATCGAATCTGCTGTCGATCTGGCGGGAATCGGTCTAGTGTATGGCCAGCTTAACTCTCCTGTCAGAAATGAGCAGACAGTGCTGTCAGTTCAGAGTGAAAGGAATTTGTTACAGTAAACAAAAGAGATAAGCAAATGAAATGTGTACATCATTATTTACCAGCACTTCAGCAACTCTCTCAAACTCAGGTTAAAAAACACATGTTAATCGATATTATCCCTTTAACTCATTTATTAATGGCTCAATATCAAAAAAAGGTATTTCTACGTGCTATGATATGCTCATACAAAACAAGACAAAGGCCTCAATTCACTAAACTTATCTCCTGTCTTTAATAACTCTTCTAGAGTTGTTACCATGGTGATAAGGCATGTAGTAATCAGGAAACATTTTACCTCAGGCAAGCCTAAAGTTAACTCTTCTGTCTTTAAATTAACTCTCCAATCCTTAAAATAACTCCAGAGTTAAAGACAGGCTGTTAATTAGCTGCATGTGAAAATAACTACAGAGGAGGTAAATTAACTACAGAGGAGGTAAATTAACTACAGAGGAGGTAAATTAACTACAGGAGAGGTAACTTAAGGAATGAAGAGGTAAGATAACTCTCTCACTGTGTGGAGGTAAGTTTTCTCTTGCCTTATTATCTCTAGCATGATCTTAGTGAATTGAGGCCATACACTCTGATAAAATTTGTTAACACTTGGTCAGATACTCTACAAAAACAATTTTCACTAGAACAATGGCAAAAGGCAACGGAACAGATTTGTAAATACTCAAAATGCATATCCCATTGGGAAACCCTACAAAAACTTTTTACACAATGTCAAAATATGATAAAGATAGCTCCAGTGAATGCTGGAGAAAATGTGGAGAGAAAGGCAATCTAATGCATATACTTTGGCATTATCCAAAAATTCAGCCAATATGGATGTACATCTTTGAAAAGATCTCTCATTATACGAATACAATAATAACATTAGACCCACTGCCAGCTCTATTACATATAGACCTCACAAATATTCCCAGAGAATCTCGTCTAAAAACTACACATCTTCTTTGTGCAAATAGACAAGCCATCTGCACAAACTGGAAAGATATTATTCCACCCACAATAGACTCAATTGTGCACATTTTCAAACTTAATCTAGATATGGAGCACAGATTACGAGGTTTAAAGCATGTAGTCTAAATAGTATTTGTGTTGCTATACATGGCTGCCAAATATTAATCAGTTTCTTATTAGAGATGGCCCGAACCTCCGATTTTTGGTTTGTGAACCTCCCATGAAAGTTCAGTTTGCGCAAACTTTCACGAACCGCAATAGGCTTCAATGGGGAGGCAAACTTTGAAAAATAGAAAAAATTATGCTGGCCACAAAAGTGATGGAAAAGATGTTTCCAGGGGTCTAACACCTGGAGGGGGGCATGGCAGAGTGGGATACATGCCAAAAATCCCCGGGAAAAATCAGCATTGGACGCAAAGCAGTGTTTTAAGAGCAGAAATCACATTGGGCTTGATTTACTAAGAGGTGCTAACCTACTTAGCACGTCTAAAGTCTTAAGGCGCGCTAACCAGGGTGCTAAGTAGGTTAGCACCAGTTTTCTCAATCAGATCGTGCGCTAAGTACCGCGCGCAAGTCCCATAGGCTTTAGTGGGCACTTCGCGCGGAGCGCCCTGCGCTCTATGCAGTGCGCGCGCAGAACTTTGCGCGCGGTACTTTGCGCACGATCACTACTTCTCACATATCAACTGAGTTTAGACGTGCTAAGGGCCAGTGCTAAAGTTAGCACCGTTTTGTAAATCAAGCCCATTGAGTGCTAAATTGCAGGCCTAAAGTGCTTTAAAACATCTTGCATGCGTATACATCAATCAGGGAGTGTAATTAGAGTACTGCTTCACACTGACACACCAAACTCACTGTGTAATGCACCACAAACAGCTGTTTGTGTTGTGATGGCCGTGCCGGACTGGTGCGCAACATGGCCAGAGTGCAGGCGAGAGCGGTTTTCAATCCCATATGGTAGTTAGGCATAGGTAGGTGTCCCAGTAGTTAGCTAGGCATAGGTAGGTGTCCCAGTAGTTAGCTATGCATAGGTAGGTGTTCCCGTATAGGTCGGTAGGTGCCCCAGTGGTTAGCTAGGCATAGGTAGGTGTACCCGTATAGGTAGGCGGGTGCCCCAGTAGTTAGCTAGGCATAGGTAGGTGTCCCAGTATGCAGTAGATAGTTAGACAGGGCCTGGCACAGTATAGCGATTACCAAGGTCCAGCTGCAACAGATAGGGCTGTATAATGCAGTGTCAGTGGGCAACACAAGAAAAAAAAATATTCTTTTTGAATCTCTAGAATCTTTAGAACACAGAGTAATAACTTTTCAAGCTTACTAATTTACTTTAACTGAAGGATTGTTACAGTTGGCTATAGAAGAGGCACTTTGATTGGCATTAGAAACATATGTTCCCATTCACTAGTCTTTGCAATGGCAATAATCTCATGCTCTGGCGACATTAAGGGCTTGATTCACAAAGCCGTGCTAACCTACTTAGCACCTTTGGGCGTGACCGTTTTGACAATAACTTTAATGTCGCACCCCATGCAACCTTATAGGTGCATCGGATGCGACGTTTTGCGCGCACCACGCTGTGGGGGCTTTTCTCAAGCGTGTTAACAGTTAGCACTGCTTTGTGAATCAAGCCCTAACAGCTTCAGGACCACAGGCTTACACCCTACTAGTGACCAGGCCATTTTTTACAATTCAGCACACTGCAGCTTCAGCAGTGTGCTGCACAGCCATACAACAGCACACAAATGAATCTGTCCTCCTTTTCTTGCCACCAACAGAGCTTTTTTAATAAAAATGTCTTCTTTTTTTCCACCCTCCCTCCCCCTGAGAGTCAATCAGTGTGATTGCCTCTCATAGGCATCAGCCTAGGAGAGTGATCAGTTTGGGAGCAGCTCGAGGGGACAGCTCAGTGACAGAGCTGTCCCCATACAGCACTGCAGGAGATCGCAGCGCTGTACATACTGTATAAATAACGGCATTTTTTTAAACAAACATTCTCGGCAGGGAATGATATTTCATGCGCACGGGCATTCCCTGCTAATCTTCGCCCACAGGACTTGACGCTGATCAGCGTTGGGGGAGGAACTCTGCGGACGCCAATTGGCGTTAGGCGGTCGCAAAGTGGACTAAACAAATTCATATGTATGTCTCATTCCCTCCCATTCTCGCAGGCAAAAATTAAAAGTGTTATACTAGGCAGATACTGGACATTTTTCAATAGTTTAACCACTTCACCCCAAAGCGTTTTTTACCCTAACGGACAAGAGCGATTTTCACCTTTCAGTGCTCATCCCTTTCATTTGCCAATAGCTTAATCACTACTAATCACAATTAAATGATCTATCTCTTGTTTTTTTTCACCACCAATTAGGCTTTTTGGGGTTGATATTTGTTTTCACTAATTACTTTATTTTCTATGCATTTTAAAGGGAAAAACAAGGAAAAAATGAAAAAATTCACTATTTCTCCAATTTCATCTCCTATAGTTTTAATATAAACACTACTACTGTACATAAAACCCACACATTTTATCTGCCTATTTGTCCTGGTTATCACAAGATTTTATGTCCCTAGTACAAAGTATGGTGACAATAAATTATTTGGAAATAAAGGCGTATTTTTTTCTATGGTTTTTTTCTAATTAATTTCACGTGCACGCTCGCAGGAATGCACGTGCACACACGGGAGCGCGCATGCGTGCACGTGCACGCGCACAGCGGCAGCAGCACTGTTTGACTTATAAAAACGTCATGGAGCCATTAAGAGGCTCTAGCAGGACATTTTTATAAGATTTATGGAAATCTGGGTGGCTTTCTTTATTTATGTCAATTATGCTGACAAATGAAAGAGTTAATTGGCGCGCCACACCCATGAACTGTTTTGTGCTGTTAAAAATCCTATTGTGTATCCTGTCCTCAGTCTTGTCAGACTTTCTATCTATTGCCTGATTTGCACAAAAATACTGACCTAAATGTATCCCTGTTATTTTCACAGTAACCAGTTTGTCAGGTGGTTTATAAGGCATGACGTTGTAAAATGAAAGCACCAATTCACTAAGGATTACTATTTCATGTTTTACCTGTCTTGTCTGTTTTTATGTCATTATTCAGGAGTTGAGGTCAGCTTCCTTTTAAAAAAAAAAATCCCACACAGAAAAGGTAATGTGATTTTTAATGCGTTGCTGTCAGGTGTGTACATCTTAGCCAGTAAGTTAAAGGGGAACTGAAGTAAGAGGTATACGGAGGCTGCCATATTTATTTCCTTTTAATCAATACCAGTTGCCTGGCAGCCCTGCTGGTCTATTTCTCTGCAGCAATATCTGAATAACACCAGAACCAAGCACGCAGCTAGTCTTGTCAGATCTGACTTTAAAGTCTGAAACACCTGATCTGCTGCATGCTTGTTCAGGGGCTATGGCTAATAGTATTAGAGGCAGAGAATCAGCAGGGCTGCCAGGCAAGTGGTATTGCTTAAGGCTACTTTCCCACCAAGACATTGTGTTTTAGGGGACGTTATGGTCACATAACGTGCCCCTAACACAACGCATGGTGGTGTTGAAGTTGGACGTCAGATTGAGCTGCGTTATGCAGCTCTCAAAGCAGCCACTCCAGGTTAGTGATAGGGGTAACAGTAAATTCGGGCGCCTGAGGCAAGTGGACAAATCGGGCGCCGCCATTCACTCCCATAATAAATATCGTTTAATGGGCGCCCGACAGGAAAAAAGGGCGCCGGAGAAAAATAACGTTTTATAAGCGGCGCCCAGAGACTTTTACTGTTTTATAACTGCTTCTCATGATTACACATTATTTTATGATTTATAATTTTTTAAACATTATTTTTAAACGAAAAACAGTACAATCTTTTTTAAAACATTATTTTTAAACGAAAAACAGCACAATATTTTTTTCACACGTTATTAATGCTTATCACAGGGGGGTCTTAGGTTTAGGCACCACCAGGGGGGTCTTAGGTTTAGGCACCACCAGGAGGGTCTTAGGTTTAGGCACCACCAGGGGGGTCTTAGGTTTAGGCATCAACAGGGGGGTCTTAGGTTTAGGCACCACCAGGGGAGTCTTAGGTTTAGGCACCACCAGGGGAGTCTTAGGTTTAGGCACCATCAGGGGAGTCTTAGGTTTAGGCACCACCAGGGGGGTCTTAGGTTTAGGCACCAACACGGGGGTCTAGGGGTTAGGGGTAGGTACAGGGATGGTTACTTACTATTTTTTTTTAAACGTTATTATACGTTTCACTTTTTAAACGGAAGATTAACGTTTTCACAATTGCCAATTTCATGCACATTATTTAATGATTTATAACTTTATAAAACATTATTTTTAAACGAAATATAGTACATTATATTTTTAAACGTTATCCATGTTTATCGTTTAAAACCCGGCGCCCTTTTTTCCCAGCGCCCCTCTTTAACGTACGCAGTGATAGGAAGTCCGGACCTTTTTAAGGATTCGGATCATTTGAATAGGATCATTGAAAAGATTCGGAACTTTGAACCAAATGATTTGAATCATTTAACTAGGGAAGCAGACTGGGTGAAATGACTAGCAGGACAGGACTTTCCCTGCACTGTACATTCTGTATGTTCCTGTTTCTTCCAGACAGACATCCACTGTGAACCGAATCTTTCATTGTGATGATCCGGATGATTCGACTCACAAAAATGATCAAATGAACCGGACAACACTACAGTTCCACCACGAGTCACCACAGTGCAGTGAATATTAATTAGCCATGTGGCTGGCCAATGAGGAGGAGGGGAGACCTCCTTCTTCAACATTACTGAGCATGTGCAAACAGTCTAACGTGGCTTTAGCCCAGTATATCGTACAGCATGCAGCACTTTGTTTAAACGTGCTGCGTTACTATGTAACGCAACGTGTGCACTGTGAACAGCACATTGATTTTACAGTGCTGTGAGTTAGGCTGCGTTACTGGCTGCTGTAACGTCCCACTGGCTTCTAATGGTCCCCCGCAGACATCCTGTGCCCACACAGCCTCTCCCCGATGCTCCGGCCCCGCCTCCAGTTCACTTCTGGAATTTCAGACTTTAAAGTCTGACAACCACTGTGCCTGCGTTGCCGTGTCCTCGCTCCCGCAGATGTCACCAGGAGCGCACGGTGCAGACACAGACCATGCAGGGCCTGTGTAGTACACTCCTGGTGACATCAGTGGCAGCTAGCACACGGCAACGCAGGCACAGTGGTTTTCAGACTTTAAAGTCTGAAATTCCAGAAGTGAACTGGAGGCGGGGCCGGAGCATCGGTGAGTGGCTGTGTGGGCACAGGATGTCTGCGGGGGACCATTAAAAGCCCAGGGTAAGTTCAACACATTTTCCCCCGACCCCCCTACAGTATCCCTTTAACTACCTAGAGCCCGTTTTTAAATGGGCTTAGGTAGCCTAGTATTACAAATAAAAGAAGAACAGAGTAGCCAGGCAGCTCGGGGTGACGCAAAACCACATGGAAAGGGATAGGGGATTAAAAGAGACTGAAAAAGTCCCCCTACTCAAAAGCAATTCTTAGTGTGTTCTGCCTTCTTAAAACAGAAGTTATTTGCAATAATTCAGCTTTAAAGGGAACCCGAAGCGAGTAAAATTATTTAAAATAAACACATGATAATAGCTTCAAATGAATATTACATACTAACCTCACTGTCAGTTCCTCTCAGAAGGTCACCATTTTTTTCTTACAGTGATCCCTTCCAATTCTGACAATATTTTGTTAGAATGGAAATATACCAGTTGTTGTCAGTTATATATCAGCAGCTGTCAGTTACAACTGAATATGCAAGGTAATGTCCATGTTTCCCTATGGCTCAAGTGGGTGATGTTACAGTTTAACAGTGTGCTGACCAGGAAGCTGTTATGGGGTAATGGCCATTTTTAAAAATCACAGTGTACAAATGGGATGCATGAGAGGAGAGAGAGTTTCATTCGTTTTATTTTTAGTTCAGGCTCTCTTTAAATGTACATCTGTGGTTATCCCCAATGCACTGCTACTGAATATGCAAATTATCACTTTATACCCCTGAAGCCAGGCTAGCATCCAGAACCACTGGCGTATAGTAAACCTATACCTTTAAATTTTACAAAGCCGCACCAACCCCACATGCAGGCAGCCTGTTTCAGTCTTTTGGTCCTCCTCAGTGCATGGCAGGGATTGATATGGCTCTATAGGATAGGGCTTGGACCAGTACACCAGCGTAACCAAGCAGCTCAGGGTGACCCAAACCACTAGGAAAGTGTAGTGGACTTAAAAAGACCAAAAAGCCCTCCTGCAAAAAAGCAATGATTAGTGTGTTCTGCCTTCTTAAAACAGAAATTATTTGCAATGATTCCGCTTTAAGTGAACATCTGTAATGTGGGAATGGTGTAGCTCTGTAAAATTTAAAGCTATAGGTTTGCTATAAACCAGTGGTTCTGGATTCAATATACACCATCACCATGCTATACACCAGCGGTTCTGGACTCAAATAGCTCTGGTACACTCCTTCTGCTTGTCCCCATGGTAACACTTATTACTCTGCTTGGTGCCTGTGGATAAGTATACAATTAATAAATTTACAGTTTGTGCGTAAGGATAAAGTATTTGTGCTTACAATGCATGGTCAGGATCATTTTTAGGGGTGGGCGAGGCAGGTTACCACCTAGGGTAAAGTGGTGGAGAGAGGATAAGTGGGGGAGTGGAGGGGGAAGAAGCATGGCCTGTGAAGAGAGTGTAGTGGATGTGGTTGAAATGACTCACCTGAATGTGGTTGAAGGACACACAAGGTCCATCTTCCTCTTTGGTGACCTGGTTTCCATGACTGCATGGCATCACTCTTCATGTGATCCACCTCCACTGGGGGGTTTACAGTGGGTTGCAAAAGTATTTGGCCCCCTTGAAGTTTTCCACATTTTGTCATATTACTGCCACAAACATGAATCAATTTTATTGGAATTCCACATGAAAGACCAATACAAAGTGGTGTACACGTGAGAAGTAGAATGAAAATCATACATGATTCCAAACATTTTTTTACAAATCAATAACTGCAAAGTGGGGTGTGTATAATTATTCCTACCCACCTTTGGTCTGAGTGCAGTCAGTTGCCCATAGACATTGCCTGATGAGTGCTAATGACTAAATAGAGTGGACCTGTGTGTAATCTAATGTCAGTACAAATACAGCTGCTCTGTGACGGCCTCAGAGGTTGTCTAAGAGAATATTGGGAGCAACAACACCATGAAGTCCAAAGAACACACCAGACAGGTCAGGGATAAAGTTATTGAGAAATTTAAAGCAGGCTTAGGCTACAAAAAGATTTCCAAAGCCTTGAACATCCCACGGAGCACTGTTCAAGCGATCATTCAGAAATGGAAGGAGTATGGCACAACTGTAAACCTACCAAGACAAGGCCTTCCACCTAAACTCACAGGTCAAACAAGGAGAGCGCTGATCAGAAATGCAGTCAAGAGGCCCATGGTGACTCTGGACGAGCTGCAGAGATCTACAGCTCAGGTGGGGGAATCTGTCCACAGGACAACTATTAGTCGTGCACTGCACAAAGTTGGACTTTATGGAAGAGTGGCAAGAAGAAAGCCATTGTTAACAGAAAAGCATAAGATCTCCCATTTGCAGTTTGCCACAAGCCATGTGGGGGACACAGTAAACATGTGGAAGAAGGTGCTCTGGTCAGATGAGACCAAAATGGAACTTTTTCGCCAAAATGCAAAACACTTTGTGTGGCGGAAAACTAACACTGCACATCACTCGAACACACCATCCCTACTGTCAAATATGCTCTGGGGTTGCTTCTCTTCAGCAGGGACAGGGAAGCTGGTCAGAGTGGATGGGAAGATGGATGGAGCCAAATACAGGGCAATCTTGGAAGAAAACCTCTTGGAGTCTGCAAAAGACTTGAGACTGGGGCGGAGGTTCACCTTCCAGCAGGACAACAACCCTAAACATAAAGCCAGGGCAACAATGGAATGGTTTAAAACAAACCATATCCATGTGTTAGAATGGCCCACTCAAAGTCCAGATCTAAATTCAATCGAGAATCTGTGGCAAGATCTGAAAACTGCTGTTAACAAACGCTGTCCATCTAATCTGACTGAGCTGGAGCTGTTTTGCAAAGAAGAATGGGCAAGGATTTCAGTCTCTAGATGTGCAAAGCTGGTAGAGACATACCCTAAAAGACTGGCTGCTGTAATTCCAGAAAAAGGTGGTTCTACAACGTATTGACTCAGGGGGCTGAGTAATTATGCACACCCCACTTTGCAGTTATTGATTTGTAAAAAATGTTTGGAATCATGTATGATTTTCGCTCCACTTCTCACATGTACACCACTTTGTATTGGTCTTTCATGTGGAATTCCAATAAAATTGATTCATGTTTGTGGCAGTAATGTGACAAAATGTGGAAAACTTCAAGGGGGCCAAATACTTTTGCAAGCCACTGTATATGATGAGTTACACCACTCCAGCCATTGGAGATTAGGACATTGAAGAGGAAGACATAGTGCATGCATCACTTCCACCACTGGATCTTCAGAGACATTGGGTCACTTTACTCCTCACTCTTCTGCACTCTCTGCATGAAGAGGGAGCTCTGGCTATCTAATACTGGGGGCTGTATATGGCTTCCTATGCTGGGAGCTCCTCTGCCTACCTAAATCTGATGGCTACTATAGCTACCAATGCATCAATTAGCTTGGAACTTCATTTTTTCCAACTCCACTATATGTGGTGGGTCAGGCAGATTTACCTGTTTTGGAGGGTGCCCTACACAGAGATTCCCCAGACATACATGATGTACCTTCCCAAGTTTAGAACAGTTGTATTATTTGAAACAACAAAATGTACTGGTAAAGCTGCATACATTTGGCCATCTCCAGTCAGTTCCCAATCAGGTGAGCTTCTTTGCATACCAGGTTATGATTGGTTGCTACAGACTTGTGAAACACTATATAAAACGGGTATTGTTGCATTGAATATAACAGTATGCTGCATGGCATGAACAAAAGCCGGAGGGGCTCGAAACGGCGGGCTAATGCCACTCTAGAAGCATTTTTAATGTAACCTTTTTAAATGTTTTCTATACAATAGAGTTGATATTTCTATAAAGCATCTGTGCTGGATTAAAGTGGATGTTACATGAGTCCCATTGATACATGGGTAAATCATTGCACGCTTTTACGCCCAGGTTATTTGAGTGCTGCCTTACTTTTCTTTTTGGACTAAAGAAAAGAAACTTATGAAGCACTGATATACTATTTTTACACGTTTTTTTCTTTGAAGAAAGTGAAGTTAACCAGATGACAATTGTTTAGCCATTAGTCTGTTTTGCAACCAAGTCATATGTAGAAGGACAATACTTTTGATAGAGGTGCTCTACCAGTGTATTGCTCCTAGGAACCATGAATTTATGTTCATTGCGATTCATGTAACTCCAGAGGTGGACACCATAGGACTCATTAAATGTTGGCTCTTTGTCCCAAACTTCATAGTAGCGTTTCCATGTTGGAAAAGATACAGGATAGAAACGCTCAATTTTTAGGCCTTTGATGTTTCCACAAATAAAGTCATTCGAATTATCTGAAGGAATAGTACAAAGCTGCTTTGCCATACGAGTTAACAGGCTTGGGCCTTGGAACCCCCATATTTCACCACGATAATTCTGAACAAAATCTTCCATGCACTTCCATAT
Source organism: Hyperolius riggenbachi (assembly GCF_040937935.1). NCBI lineage: Eukaryota > Metazoa > Chordata > Amphibia > Anura > Hyperoliidae > Hyperolius > Hyperolius riggenbachi. The sequence continues at coordinate 111,930,540 of NC_090649.1, read as the reverse complement.
AAATTCATAATGGGAAGAAAATCCAAAAGCACTATTGGCAAAACTACCACTTCCTTCTCTGGCCAGGAAGTACTGATGTGGTATCTGCCGAAGTGAGATGATGTCTGAGTCCAAATAAATACCACCATGTTTCCAGATCAGAGCCAATCTGCATCCATCAGCACTAACGTGGGTCCAATATACTTCCCGTTTTGGGTCCACCTGTAAAAACAATGAAGGCAGCTAGGTGAGAAAGCATCAGCATGTTAAGCTTTAGACAATCTAAGACAAAATTGTCCATCTGCAGAAATCTGTTCATTGCCAGGCAAAACATTTTATGGTCAGCATAAGAATGTGGGGACTCTGTCAACAACAATTTGGTTTCCTTTTTCTAAAAACAACTAGTTGTTACATTGCTTAATGATCATCCTTTTTTAACAGGCAGAGTACTTCGTTAAAATAAGATAAAAATGGTGCAGGAGCCATTGAGGAAAAAAGAGCGCCGCCAGAAGCGCCCATTATGAAAAACGCCGTTTGCGGCAAAGAAGGGAAATTCGGGCTAATGGCGGTGCATATCGGCATGCCTTGTTGCCTGTGATTTTATCAGGCAGACAGGCACCTTTGGACACATTTACCTCCTTTGCCACGAATTGCGGCTTTGCAGTGACACCTTCGGGCACCCAAATTTACTTTCTTTGCTGCACATTGCTTATTTATATTGTAACAATATGTTACACAGCACTCTACAGAGCACATGGAGCCAGTCATCCCAGTCCAAGCACAAAAACATTTTCTAGTCTCACAGGAAAATTCCACTCATTTTTATTGGATTAGACAATGAATATGAATAGGGTTATGTATGTCCGTTGAAATGTTTCTGTCCCTCAAAGTTTTCAGCAGCTCAACTTCTATATACCGATCTTCTTCAAATTCTACTTCTTGTCAATATCTAGAATTAGTCAGAGAGAAAAATAGAGTGATGGAATGTGTGACTGAGAGATACAAAGATAACACTGTCATATTCACAAACAAAAAGAATGTCAGGTGTCTGCCAGTGATAAATTGTTTAACTTTGTAAGCACAGGAGGACCTTTTTTGAAAGTACATGAAACCATTTCCTCATGCAGTCCTGCCTGTCAAGGATAGTTTGCTCTGTCACAAATCAATGCCCCCGCCCAATATCACATTCTCTGTTGAAGGCACTTCAATAGCACCTGTCCGCAAGGCTCAGTGCTTAGGTATAATGACTCGACTCATTGAATCCACGAATTGTTAAATAATCCTCCTCTTGTCATCTTAAAAAAAAAACTCCCACAGGGTTGCGTGCGTGTGTGGGTCACGGTTGCATGCATGGGTCATGGGCACGACAGTGTCAGTTATATAAAGACATAAATCTGACTGGAAAGTGTAATGGTTAAGGGCTCTGCCTCTGACACAGGAGACCAGGGCTTTCCTGTTCAGTAAGCCAACACCTGTTCACCTGTTCAGTAAGCAGTCACAGAGGCACCATAAATACTATTAGAGGAGCCTACACTCTATCCCCTATGCTGTCAATGCATTTTCTATTGATCTGAGGAAGTGGGCCATGACCCGTGAAATGCGTTGTCACATTGCTTCTTGAATAAACATTTCCCAGTCGAACTGGTGTATATCTTCTGGAGAGGTAAGCGATTACCTCTCTTTATTATTATTATTTATATTTTAAAACACTAAAATATAACACACATTGAGTGCCTCCATCCTACCCATTACAAATATAGTGTTGGACTTTCTTTTAAAGGGGACCTGAGGTGAGAGACATATGGAGGCTGCCATATTTATTTCCCTTTAAACAATGTTGTTACGATTCATGTTGTATCATCTCCTGCCTGCTGGTGGTGGTATTGAGTTGGACTGCCCTGGACTTCCACTATCCACCAGCAGGTGGCTTATCATTACATTTAAGGACTTGCAGTTCTTTGTATGGCCTGCAGAGGCCTCTAATGTGTCTCTGATCAATTACCACCAGCTGCTTCCTATTACATGGACTATATAAGGCCCGGTTCACACTTGCGGTGGCCCTCCGGAATCGCCGTGCCGGAGCCGCACCGCCTGCAGAACGGACGGAACGGACGCACGGCATAGCAATTAAAGCCTATGCGTCCGTTCACATGGGTCCGTTCTGCAGAACCGGAGCCGGACCGGATCCGGGCCGGATCCGGACTCCGGCCTCCGTTCCAACATGCGCTATTTTTTCATCCGGCCCCTCCGGCAGCCGTATCCGGGGCGGAGCCGGACTGCACCATCCGGCCAATACAAACAGATGGGAACCGGAGGCCGCACAACACACTGGCTGAGAAATCCGGATGTTCTACCCCACTTCCTATGCGGATTTTTGCGGCGATATTGGCTGGGGACACATGGGCAAGCATTTTGGAGTGGAGCAGCACGAGCTGGAGGTGTTGGCAGGATGTTGGCAGCATGTCGGAGGTGGAGGTGAGTGCTAAACAGCAGAGGGCCTGATTCCACAGGTCCCCCTTCTGCTGACCTCCCAGACCCCAACCTTTTTTTTTTTTTTTACGTTAACTTTGCCAAACGGATCCGGATCGCATCCTGATTACCACCTGATGCAACCTGACCGGATCCGGATCGGATCCGGATCAGAACCGTACGGTTCCGATCCGGATCCGGTCCGGATCCGGTCAGGTCATCCGGTCCGTTTGGCAAACAACCGCTAATGTGAACCGGGCCTAAGTCTGCCTCTTCCTGCAAGGTATTGCCAGAACTTCCTTGCTACAGGTCTGAGTCTCTGGTCACCTCTGTTATCTGTTACCTGGTTTCCTGTACCTGCTCTGTGATCTGATTACCTGCTGCTGAACCTTTGCCTGTCCTGACTCTGCTTCTGTCTATTCCTTTGTACCTTGTATGTATCTGATTACCCGTTGCTGACTCTGTTATTTCCGTTTTGACCTGTCTTTGCCTGCTCCCTTTAATACCGCGTTATTGTGTATATATATTTGCTTGTACATATATATCTCCTGCACACAGTTTGTAGATAGATAGATAGTCAGGGTTTTGGTTATATGTGTGCACACTGTTTTGTTTGGTTTTGCGGGAGATTCACTGTATATATTGTTTGCATATGGTTGTATGTTTTTTGCATGATTTGGTTCTTAATAAAACACCTTTTTGCACATTCCTGTCTCAGTATCAGTGTTTCTGCAAACTGTGGTCATTCCTTGCAATACCTGTTTTTGTTCTGTAACAAATGTACATTGCCTTGCTGTCCTGCTCATCTAATACTGCCTCTAATACTTTTAGCCATATACCCTGAACCAGCATGTAGATCACATGTTTATAACATCAATCTGACAAGTTTAGCTGTATGCTCTGTGATTTAAACCCTACTAACCAGAAAGATCAGCAGGACTGCCAGGCAACTGATATTGATTAAAGGGAATAAATATGGCAGCCTCAATTTTACTCTCACCTCCAATTCCTTTTAAATTCCCTGCTACACCCAGGGCAGTCATCAGGGGGGGACAACTGACACTGCAGTGAGGGGCCCAGGGCTTCTGGGGGCCCTGCCTCCCCTCAAAGAGCTGGAAGGGCCGCATGTGCTGGCTGTGAGCCTGCGGCTCACTAACCAGCACACCGCATTCCAGCACTGAGAAGAGTGACATCAGCACTTGAAAGTGGGGAGCAGATGAGTGAGCCCGCTACAGCGGACTTTCTATACCGGGGCACCACCTATATCTGGCAACAGGTTACCTATACTGGGCCACCACCTATACCTGGCTACCTATACTGGGGCACCACCTATACTTAGCTACCTATACTGGGTGCACCTGTACCTGGCTAACCTATACTGGTGCACCACCTATACCAGGCTATCTATATTCTGGCCTATACTGGGGCCCCAGCTGTACCAGGCTACCTATACTGGGGGCATCTACACAAGGCTTCCTATACTGGGGCACCACCTATAACTGGCTACTTATACTGGGGGAACCTATACCTGGCTACCTATACTGGGGTACCTATGCCTGGATACCTATACTGGGGGCACCTATACCTGGCTAGAGCAGGGGGCAAGCTGAGACAGAAGAGTACAAGAGGTTAAGAGGCACAGCAGGAAAAGAGGCAGACAAAATAGGCCCAGGCAGAAAAGAGATGAGACGGGAACATGAAGTCACACAGAGGGACACAAAAGAGGCACAAACTGAGGTGAGACAGAGGGACAAAACAGGCACAGGAATAAAAGAGAGGGACAAAAGAGAACCAATAAAGGACAAGAACGGACTTACAAGTCTCTATCTCATTTGTTAACTGGGGACTACCTGTATTTTGTTAGTATTTGCCTCCACCCACAACATGCCATGGTCACGCCCACTTTTCCCACATCATGCTGTGCATACCGCTTTCTTTAGTGTCGGAGCCATGTACACTTTGCGCACGGACACTGGGGTGGGGTGGCTAGTGGGTGGGCACAGCAACCAGTGGTGGGCCCAGGTAGGGAGGGCCCAGGCCTGATGATGTGTGAGGGGCCCCAAAATTTCTGATGATGGCCCTGACCACACCCACAGATGTATAAACATCATGTAAACCAATACCCCAGCACAACATTCAACATAAGGTAATGCATGTTACCCATGAAAAAGAAAATGCCCTCTGAGAGCTAAAAAAAAGTAATTTACTAATGAATAAAGTCTTAAAACATAAACTGCATCAAATAACTAGCATTAAAAGCAATAAGGCAATTATAGATGTATATTTTTTCCAGATTAAACTCAGTGAGCCCAATCAATTTCTCGCTTTTTCTCTTAATTTTTCACAGAATTTTCTTTCTTGTTGGTGGCTTTCAGGGCATTTTATTGATAAGATGTGAAAATATCACCTAGGAAACACTTAGGAGAAAAAGTGTATTGGGAACAGTGAACCAGATAGGACAGATCATTACATTGCCCTTCAGATCTCTATAAGACCATACATTACAGTACTCATTTCAGGGATCCAAGTAGCACAATTATGTTAATCAGTGGAGTATACAGTATTTACAGTGGGTTGCAAAAGTATTTGGCCCCCTTGAAGTTTTCCACATTTGGTCACATTACTGCCACAAACATGAATCAATGTTATTGGAATTCCACATGAAAGACCAATACAAAGTGGTGTACACGTGAGAAGTGGAACGAAAATCATACATCATTCCAAACATTTTTTACAAATCAATAACTGCAAAGTGGGGTGTGCGTAATTATTCAGCCCCCTGAGTCAATACTTTGTAGAACCACCTTTTGCTGCAATTACAGCTGCCAGTCTTTTAGGGTATGTCTCTACCAGCTTTGCACATCTAGAGACTGAAATCCGTGCCCCTTCTTCTTTGCAAAACAGCTCCAGATCAGTCAGATTACATAGACAGCATTTGTGAACAGCAGTTTTCAGATCTTGCCACAGATTCTCAATTGGATTTAGATCTGGACTTTGACTGGGCCATTCTAACACATAGATATGTTTTGTTTTAAACCATTCCATTGTTGCCCTGGCTTTATGTTTAGGGTCATTATCCTGCTGGAAGGTGAACCTCCTCCCCAGTCTCAAGTCTTTTGCAGTCTCCAAGAGGTTTTCTTCCAAGTTTGCCCTGTATTTGGCTCCATCCTTCTTCCCATCACCTCTGAACAGCTTCCCTGTCCCTGCTGAAGAAATGCACCGCCCGAGCATGATGCTGCCACCACCATATTTGACAGTGGGGATGGTGTGTTCAGAGTGATGTGCGGTGTTAGTTTTCCGCCACACATAGTGTTTTGCATTTTGGCCAAAAAGTTCCATTTTGGTCTCATCTGATCAGAGCACCTTCTTCCACATGGTTGCTGTGTCCCCCACATGGCTTGTGGCAAACTGTAAATGGGACTTCTTATGCTTTCTGTTAACAATGGCTTTCTTCTTGCCACTCTTCCATAAATGCCAACTTTGTACAGTGCATGACTAATAGTTGTCCTATGGACATAGTCTCCCACCTGAGCTGTAGATCTCTGCAGCTCATCCAGAGTCACCATGGGCCTCTTGACTGCATTTCTGATCAACGCTCTCCTTGATCGGCCTGTGAGTTTAGGTGAATGGCCTTGTCTTGGTAGGTTTACAGTTGTGCCATACTCCTTCCATTTCTGAATGATCGCTTGAACAGTGCTCCGTGGGATGTTCAAGGATTTGGAAATCTTTTTGTAGCCTAAGCCTGCTTTAAATATCTCAATAACTTGATCCCTGACCTGTCTTGTGTGTTCTTTGGACTTCACGGTGTTATTGCTCCCAATATTCTCTTAGACAACCTCTGAGGGTCTCACAGAGCAGCTGTATTTGTACTGACATTAGATTACACACAGGTGCACTCTATTTAGTCATTAGTACTCATCAGGCAATGTCTATAGGCAACTGACTGCACTCAGATCAAAGGGGGCCGAATAATTACGCACACACCACTTTGCAGTTATTTATTTGTAAAAAAAATTTGGAATCATGTATGATTTTCGTTCCACTTCTCATGTATACACCACTTTGTATTGGTCTTTCACGTGGAATTCCAATACAATTGATTCATGTTTGTGGAAGTAATATGACAAAATGTGGAAAACTTCAAGGGGGCCGAATACTTTTGCAACCCACTGTAGATACATTTTGATGCATGTCCAACTGTGGAACAGTGTAGCAGTATTTTTTTTTTATCAGACACACATTTTAGCCAGTGCTCATTAAAACCTACAACTTTATAGTCATGTCTTGAGGTCAGAAATAAACTATCAGCAAAAGATGACATTCCCATTTCTTCGAAACCAAAACATTTCAATTTTCCACTCAAAAACAGACCAAATTTGTGGGTGTGCAGTTGGAGAGCAGTAGAGTAGCACTCAGTCGAGGAGGAGGACGACAGCGAAGAGGATGTAGGAGGAGGAGTAGGAGGAAAAGAAGAGGAGGTGGCAACAGGCCTGCCTGCAAGCCGTGGAGGTGTCACCACCAAGTCCGCTGCACAGCCACATACTCCATGCTTGCCAGCTGTCACCAGGTTTACCCAATGTGCCGTGTAAGTAATATATCTGCCTGACCATGCTTTGCAGACCAGGCATCCGTTGTCGGATGGACCCTTGGCCCAATGCTTTGTGCCAGAGATGACACCACTTGCCTTTCAACATCACGGTACAGTTTGGGTATCACCTTTTTGGAAAAATAATTGCGGCCTGGTATCTTCCACTGCAGTGTCCCAATCGCCACAAATTTTCAGAGGGCCTCAGAGACCACCAGCTTTTATGGTAACAGCTGGCAGGCTAACATTTCCGCCAAGCCAGCTGTTAGACGCGGGGAAAGGGGGTGACTTGCAGACATTGGCTTCTTCCGCTCAAATATTTCCTTAATGGAGATCTGGGTGCTGTGGACAGAGGAACAGGAAATGCTCAAGGTGGGAGGTGGAGTGGAGGAGGGTGGCTGTGAAGGTGCAAGGGTAGCAGAGGATAAAGCGGCTGAAGATGCTGCACCTAGAGGAGGAAGAGGAGGCAGAGGGTGGCTTTGCGTTTGTGTGCTGCTTTTTCTCATGTGCTCATCATCCTATTGGTGTTTGCGCTTAAAGATCAAGTTTCTTCGTAAGGCACTTGTCCCTATGTGGGTGTTGCTTTTTCCACCACTTTTTGGTGGCAGAGATTACAGATGGCATCGCTGTAATCTGAGGCAAAGACACAAAAAAATGTCCACACTGGTGAGCTCTGGGATGATGGCATTTTGGAGGTGGCAGCAGCAGCTGGCGTTGGCTGGCTGTCCCTAGGTAGTGATACATGCTGCCGGACACTGCCATGAGCTGTTTCCGACGAGCTTCCACTGCTTCTTACAGCAACTTGTCTACTCCTCTCTGACTCCCCCTCTGAACTGTCCCCTGTTCATCTTGTCTTCTGGGATCCTACGTGACATCTATGCCATGATCATCATCATCCACAGCTTCACTTGTATCTGACACCTCCTAAACTGCACCAACAACAGGTACTTCATCATCCTCACACCTTACGTCCATAGTAACGTCGCCTAGCTGTGACATATGATGTGGTATAACATCCTTAGCATCTTCATCTTGTAACAGTAATGGTTGTGAATCAGTAAATTCCCCACAAACATGTGTGAATATCTCCTGCGACATCTGAAGTGGAGCGGCTGTGGTGCTAGTAGTAGCGGTGGTGGCTGCCGGCTGAGTGTTAAGTAGTTGTGGGGTTTCCGAATCGGAGCAGGAGAAGGAAGATATTTCACGGTTCCATGTGGAAGCTGAGGAAGATGAGGTGTTCTGTGTTAAATAGTCAACTATGTCCTCACAATCTTGGGGTTTGAGGGTATGTGCCCTCTGAACACTGTACTTTGGTCGAGGGCCACACAAAATCATGCCAGCACGACCTCGAACAGACTTGCGGGGTGGCCTGCCTCTGCCTGTTATTTTTTCCATATTGGGGGAATGCGGTACTACTAACAATATTCAATAGTGGTAGACAGTGGGCTTAATTCACTAAAACGTAGCACGCCAGTAAAAAGCCGCTTGTCACGTGCAAACTGCCTCTCCGTGCACTAATGCGCGCGTAAGAGTTTGCGCACGTAAAGTTTAGCGCGCATCAAGTTTAGCGCGTGTAAAGTTCGCACTACTTCGCTTGCAAAATCAGCCGCTTTGTGTTCTAACTAGTGTGATAAGCATACTTTGCACGCAAAGCAGCTGATTTTGCACGCGAACTAGTGCGCGTAAAACTTTACACGCGCAAACTTTTACATGCACTAAAATAGCTCAATAACAGTAACAGATTTGCCGTGAAAACTACTTAGCACCCTAGTTTGCACGTGCAAAGCTTTTAGGCGTGCTAACTGTGTTAGAACCCTTTAGTGAATCAAGCCCAGTGTGTGTAATCACAAAGAGGCACACAATCAGTGTCAAATACACAGCAGCTGTGTGTATATCACAGGGCTGTGTACTTTAACACATATAGAGATACCCTAGTACTTTCAATCACAAATACAGTTGCAAGCTAAGCACTGCTTATGATACACAGTGTGCTTGTTTGTAATAGTTAGAAGAGGATGGCAGAACTGCAAGGCCCAGCAGTGACTGTGGCCTGGCCTGTATGCAGTGTCACACACACACACACACACACACACACACACACACACACACACACACACACACACACACACACACACACTAGAACAATATGAGCCCTCAAAAGGGATTTTGTTTTGGGCTGCTTTCAGCAATAAAGAACAGCCTAGCTAACTGTCCCTGTCTCTCTGTGGGCTGTATGCAGTGTGTCACCCACAAAGAGAGCTATGCTATAGTAAGTTCAATCACAAATACAGTGGGAAGATATGCACTGGTGGTAATACAGTGTGCTGGCAGACTACTGTAAGGGCCAGCTAGGATTGTGGGCTGTATCTATGCAGTGTCATCCACAAAGAGAGTTATGCTATAGTAAGTTCAATCACAAATACAGTGGAAAGATATGCACTAGTATAATACAGTGTGCTGGTGGACTACAAATGCCAGCTGGGACTGTGGGCTGTATCTATGCAGTGTCACCCACAAAGAGAGCTATGCTAACTAGGTATGCTAGTAAGTTCAATCACAAATACAGTGGCGGCGGTAGCCCCAGAACCGCTTAATACCGATTGGCTTAAGGTTTTTGGGGGCCTTTTTTGTAGGAGATCGTGCATGCTAATGCACACACATCTCCGATTGGTAGAAAGCTGTGTTGGGGGGGGAGAAAAGGGGGGGAGGATCACTTGTGTGTTGGCATGTGCGGCCCTGCATCGAGCCCTTAAATCTGCAGTGGCCAATTTATTGAAAAATGGCCTGATCTTCAGGGGGGTTTAACACTGTGGTCCTCAAGTGGTTAATCACTAAATACAGTGAAAAGATATGCATGGGTATAAGACAGTGTGCTGGCGGACTACAAATGCCAGCTGGGACTGTGGGCTGTATCTATGCAGTGTGTCACCTACAAAGAGAGCTATGCTTTAGTAAGTTTAATAACTTGCCTACCTCATCACGCCGATGGGCGCGGACGTGGCGGCAGCCCCAGAACCGCTCAATGCCGATTTGCTTAAGGTCTTTGGGGGCCTTTTTTGTAGGAGATCGTGCATGCTAATGCGCACACATCTCCGATTGGTAGGCAGAGCTCTCCGCCTTCAGCCTCCCAACGGTGATCACTGCTATGAGACTGTTAGACGGCTAAACCGCCTTCTAATTAGCTTGTACAGTGCTGCGATCCACGGCATCACTGTACTGGGGACAGCCGTGTGACATGGCTGTCCCCTCTGTGGGCTCGGAGGTGATCCGCTGTCATAGGCTGAAGCCTATGACAGCCAATCACAGTGATTGGCGGGGGGAGGGAGGGACTAAGAGGTAAAAAAAATTAAAAGTAGGAAATTAGTAAAAAAGATAAATAAATATCAGACCCCACCAACAGAAAGCTCTGTTGGGGGGGAGAAAAGGGGGGAAGGATTACTTGTGTGCTGGCATGTGCGGCCCTGCATCGAGCACTTAAAGAGAACCTGTACTGAGTGAGATTATTTAAAATAAACACATGTGGTAACTTCAAATGAACATTGCATAGTTACCTTGCCATCAGTTCCTCTCAGAAGCTCACCATTTTCTTCTTACAGTGATCCCTTCCAGTTCTGACAACATTTTGTCAGAACTGAAATATACCAGTTGCTGTCAGTTATATATCAGTTGCTGTCAGTTACAGCTGAGAGGAAAAATGATGTGTCCATGTTTCCCTATGGCTCAAGTGGGCGATGTTACAGTTTAACTGTGTGCTAACCAGGAAGCTGTTATGGGGTAATGGCTATTTTCAAACTGGAGGATGGAGAATTCCATTGATCACAGTGGACAAACAGGACGCGGGAGAGGAAAAATAGATTGAACAGCAGACTATACAGGAGGTAAGTATGACTTGTGTATGTTTATTTTGACTTTTAATTTTCAGTACAGGTTTTCTTTAAATCTGCAGTGGCCAATTTATTGAAAAATGCCCTGATCTTTAGGGGGGTTTAACACTGTGGTCCTCAAGTGGTTAATCACAAAAATACAGTGAAAAGATATGCATGGGTATAATACAGTGTGCTGGTGGACTACAAATGCCAGCTGGGACTGTGGGCTGTATCTATGCAGTGTGTCACCCACAAAGAGAGCTATGCTTTAGTAAGTTCAATCACAAAAATACAGTGAAAAGATATGCACTGGTTTAATATAGTGTGCTGGCACAGTACAGCAAGGGCCAGCTCTGACAGACAGAGCAGCATCTGTGCCAGCACACACAAAAGTTTAGCCCAATGACAAAGTAAAGGGGGCGGATCGAACCGCCTTATCTGTTCGCTACTCGCCGCGGACTCCAACAGCTTAAATCCGCACGAACTACCCGCCCGGCGAACCGTTTGGGCCATCTCTTTCTGGCATCAGGCAATCCCCACCTGTGCCAGATATAGGGGGATCTTGCTGTATTTAGAAAACATTATATACAATGTTGCCACTGCACCCTAGACCTCATTTCGTGGCTGGTTCAGTGTCACAAACTTCTGCGTCGCCTCCAGTCTCACTGTATTTCCAGTGAGGTTTCTTATATATTTGAGTAGCACAAACCAAATTCTATGCAATTCTATGCAAAGCATGCACACAGCAGTGGAGATCCCCAGTCCCCATAAGAAATACTGTATATAAATACAGAGGGGCTGCAGCACACAACAGGAAAACAGTGATAGGGGCTGTTGGTTACGCTTGAATGCGCTTAAGCTCACCAACTGCCCCAAAGTGTCCCCAATCTGGTGAGTCCCAGAAATGCTAGTTTTTATTAGCAATCTAGTGGGAACCATTCCAAAAGCCAAAGAATAACCTAAAAGGAAATTAAAAGCACCCCACCTTCCTACTAGCTACTGACTGAACTCTCTGAGCATCACTCATTTATATGCTTGACTGTGCTAGGTGAGGTGTTTTTAATTTTCTATTGTGTGTATGTATATATATATATATATATATATATATATATATATATATATATATATATATATATATATAAAATCTGACCCTTCAGTAATCATCAGACCTCAATCAGATTCATCTGCTCAGAGAGTTTCTCACACTGCTGCAACTGTGTAACACACTGTGAGGCGAATATGTTGAGATTGGAGGCAACACAATGATAGAGATGTTTCAACCATAAACAACGTTTTCACATGGGCACTAACTGGTTTTAAACGTCCATATTTAATAGCAGATTTTGCAAAATGGAAGACATGAAAGTACAGTTGTTTGTATCCAATCGCAATACAACACAATGATAGAGATGTGCCGGAGTCAGGACAAGCAGCTTTGCATGCACTTGTTAATTCCTGTCATATAATGCCTCTGAGCCACCAATTAGTGAGTGGGAGGAGGGGGAGAACAGAGAAGACTGCAATATAAAATAAAAAATAATTACATTGAAAAGGCCTATTGACACATCCAAAAATACATACTGTACGTGTCTGTGTCTCTCTCTCTCATATAAAATCATAACGCCCTTATACAGCTACCATGTGTTGACCCTTGAACCTTGTTACTGGCACTGCATGTGGAAGTTTGGCCTGCGAAACACAGACAAGAATGAATTGTTTTTTCTTGAAGGACAACTGTAGTGAAAAGAATATGGAGGCTTCTATATTTATTTACTTTTAAGCAATGCTAGTTCCCTGGCAGCTCTGCTTATCCTCTGCCTCTAATAAATTTAGCCATAGACCCTTAACAAGCATGCAGCAAATTAGGTGCACAGATCGTGCAGGGGCCTCTTGGACACGGGAGCAACTCCAGCCCTGTTCATCTACATTAATCTGTAAAAAAAAATCTGTCTTGCTTACTATTGTTTTTTTATTAGGGAAAGAAAATTGAATACATACCTGTATTGAAATATTATTACAGTACCCTATATACTCGAATACAAGTCAACCTCATATATAAGTTGACTCCAATATTCAACCCTCTTAAGCTGGATTTTTTTATTGACTCAAGTATAAGTCTACCCAACAGCGTTAATGGCTGCACTTGGGGCTTAGGAGGGGTTAATGACTGCACTGCATACAGTATTGCAGCCATTAACCCCTCCTGTCCCTTAAGTGCAGCCAAAACCTTCTTCAGGCCCCAAAGTGCTGCAATTATTTACTCCCTTTTATGCAGCCCAATATTTCCCCCCAGCCCATTTCCTTGTTAATTGTTGTGGCCAGGACTTTCAGACCTGTGTTTTCTTGGCATTTCCTTTCCCCAAACTATCACTTACCACAGGGTAAATTGCTGCAAATGGGAATGTCACTATTAGTACACACATAACCCAGTACCCTCAGTGTTGCCCGTGACTCGTGTGTAAGTCAACCCATATACTTTTATGAAGTGAATCAGACCTACATTTCTAGACTTATACTCGAGTATATACAGTATATATCTGGAGTCAACTGCTGGAAGTTCTCTTAACTCAGCAACAATTATCTCTAGGTGCTGATAGTCAATTCATCTCTGGAAGACCATTCCTAAAATTCCACAAGTCCGATTACATCAATAAAGGAGGCATGTAACTGGCTTCATAAATTGTGTTTTTATGGTTCAGATGTATTTTTATGTGCTAATAAATGACATTTTTTATAAGTTGCCTTACCTTGTGGTACCATGGAAGAAGCGGTGTTTCAGCAAAAACCTCTTCCATTTTTAAAGGGAAGATGTAGATATTCTTAAAGGATGAGAATACTGGAAGGTATTTCTTTTTAGCTTCCTCTGAATCCATGTCTTTCAATCCTTTCATGAAGAAGACCACAGGTCTGTCCTTATACACTCGAGCTGCTGACTCAATTACACACAACACCAGAGAAGGAGGTTCCATCCTGTCTGTGGTCTCCATAAATATGACACCATTTCCTCCTCTCAGAACTTCAGATGGGCTTGAATGACTAGATGTAACATTAGTAATACTAGATCTTGCTGCTGCGGCATTTACACTCTCCAAAAATCTGTTATTCTCTTTTTGACTTTTACCGTCTTTATTATCTACTTCCTTGAGACTTGCTTTTGATGTGGACGACAAGGATGTTGAGGATGATGGTATTATTGTTGTTGTTGCTTTTGAAGTCCTAATATTCAAATTATTATTATTATTAAAAGAATTCTCATCATTTTTCTGGGAAGAATTTAATTTTGATATGAAAGTACTGAATATATTTTCCTCTGGGAAATGTATGTATTCAACTCTGTACAGGTAGCCTAAGACTACAAAAAGAAGCAGGAAGATCAGGAGTTTGTAATATTTAGTCATTGTATTTAAGATGTGGTTGTTGCACTGCAAAAGAAAAGCCAATGTAAAAGGTAACACAATATTTAATAGGCAAAGAAATAAAATGACAATGGTTCTGTGCTCAATTTTATGGAAACACAAATAGCTATGCTGATTGGGTGTGATGTTTAGAGCCATTTACATCACAATAGTATTGGGGTGGAGGCGCCCAAAAATAGGTAACGTAATGAAAAAAAAAATATATGGTGGATGGAGGGTGTCTTTACCACTCCAGATGGTAGAACCCAAACCACAGGGTTAATGTAAAAATATTAAATTATTTATGTAGCACAATTAAAAGGACAATGCGTTTCTCAGGTCTTAGCCCGCCTCTTCAGGCCACATATTTCTGGTGTCCATTCTTGTGACCATATTTTAAAGGCACTTGTATTGGCCTGAAGGGGCAGGCTGAGACCTGAGAAACGCGGGGTCCTTTTAATTGTGCTGAATAAATAATTGAATTCTTTTACATTACCCTGTGGTTTGAGTTCTTCCATCTGGAGTGGTAAAGACACCCTCCCTCCACCATTTTTTTGTTTTGTTTCATTACATTACCTATTTTTGGGCGCCTCCCCCCACAGTACAATACATTACATCTCCTTTGGAGGTGTTCACCTTAAGAGTGTGGTGTTTTCTGCAACCAAGAAGGACAAACCAGGAGTGCGACCATCCAGTTCCAGTAGGACCTGGAATACCGAGTGGGGGCAGTTATTTCCCCGTTGGTGATGTACGGTGGTGGCAGGGACTGGAGCCCACCTTTATGAGTATAAATACTCTTATACTACAATCTAACATCTAACACCCCACAATACTGCACCATTTGGCTCCTGGTCTCTCCTTGTCATACGGGTGACCGTGGTATCCCCACAGTGACTGACCACCGTTTCTATTTAAATCACAAGACTGGACAGAATTACAAATCTTTTGATGATTTTAAGGGACCCTGAGCAGTAATAAAAAAAACAAATTCAGAGTTACCTGGGGATTCTACTAGCCCTCCGTAACCAGAGATGTCCCCCAGCATCCCCTTCTGTTCTTCCTTGGTCCCACAGGCTGCTCTGGAAATTGGGTGATGTCGTCCCCGCACATCATCACACTGGTCACCGCAAAGGTCTTGTGCATGCGCGGTTCTCTAAAGACTGAACTGTGCATGCGCAGGATGCTTATGGCGGAGGGGAAAGTGGCGGGGGGGGGGGTTGCACAAGCGAATTCACCCAAAATCACTGATTACCGGAGCAGCCTGTGGGACTGAGGAAGAGCAGAAGAGGATACCAGGGGGCTACATGGGGGCTGGAGGAAGCCCCAGGTAGGTCCCTGTAAACTTGTTCCTGTAAACTTTTAATATGTGTATTTTGCAGTTTGCCTCAAAATTAGCTTTTTTATTTTAAAGGATACCCAAAGTGATATGTGACATGATGAGATAGACATGGTTATGTACACTGCCAAGCACATGAATAACTATGCTGTGTTCATTTTTTTCTTTCTCTGCCTGAAAGGGTTAAATTATCAGCTAGGTAAGTGGCTGACTCAGTCCTGACTCAAACAGGAAGTAACTACGATGTGGCCCTCACTGATAAGAAATTCCAACTACAAAACACTTTCCTAGCAGAAAATGGCTTCTGAGAGCAGGAAAGGGATAAAAAAGGGTCAATAGTTCATAGATCTTTAGCGCTGGCAAACTTCAATGAATGTGTCATTGAGCAAAAACAATAAAACAGTTAAAACTTAAAAAGCAGATTTAAACATAAAATAAAACTGTGGAATATCTTAAATAGTCATTTTTCAGTGAAGGAAGATAGATACAATTATTTATTTCATTAGTTTATTTTCGCTTCGGGTGTCCTTTAAATTTTTTTTTTTTATTATAATATTAAATCTCCATACATTATGACATGAGATAATGTTTTGAAATAATTAACAATGAAAATGAATGATAATATAGGGGGGCTATGTAACTAAAACTTTAACTAAAACTTTGTACACGGTATATGAAACTTGACCGAGGTAGATGATAACAACCGTCCTCAATCAAGTGTGTGTACAGCAGCTACCGACCCTCAGCCTTGTGGATCACTTCAGCAGAGTGATGATGAAAGCATTGTTCTCACGCACTTACACTGCTGCTCCGCCCCCAACCCCTGCATAGTTAACAAAATACATCGTCTGCAGGCTAGTGGCATGTCTGGCAGCGCGGTGGCATAGTGGTTAGCACTCTCGCCTTCGACCACCGGTTCGAATCCCAACCAGGGCACTATCATTACAGAGTTTGTATGTTCTCTCTGTGTCTGTGTGGGTTTCCTCCGGGCACTTCAATTTTCTCCCACACCCCAAAAACATACAGATAAGTTAATTGGCTTCCCCCTAAATTAGCCCTAGACTACGATACATACACTACACGATACATACATAGACATATGACTCTGGTAGGGATTAGCTTGTGAACCCCTTTGATGGACAGTTCTAAGTGAGAACACAATATACTCTGTGCAGCCCTGTGAAAGATATCGACACTATATAAATACTAAATAATAATAATATTGTCTGTATAGCCTCAGCCCTGCAGTGTCGCCCATGGGATCAGGTGCTGATGCGCACCGGGCAACATACCTTGTACGTGCTCAGGAGGCTGACCACAGATAGAATAACTGAAGCTTTGCTTTTGTAGAGAATTTCAGAAGTATAGTATATATAGTGAAGTAGTGAGTGACTCAATATAAGCAACACCATGTGAAGCATGACCCTTACCTCAGTTATGGATCTTCACTTTGACCGTTCTGCAGCCATTCCTCCCAGCCTGGTGTTACTGGAACAAACAGACTGCTGTGGTGTTATACTAACAAATAGTGTTACAGGCCAATGATTTTACGCACTGAGACATGCTGTCTGTCACCAGTCAGAAACCAGCTGGACTAACCAGTTCTCCGCATACGAGGATGAGTATGATAATTCATCACATGGGGGAGGTTGTTTTGTGTATTCTTGTATTTATGTTGAGATGCTTCCAACCTCTTTGACATAAAGTCCAACAAATTCCAAAACTTAAAACAAATTTTCAAACCAGTCTTGGTGAATAGTATAAATTATAAGTATTACATTTAGAACTAGAACTTTTTAAAACGAAAAACCATTGGCTCTTATTCAATGAACTGTTCTCCTATTTTCATCCCAGCATAACTGTATTTGAGCACTTAACCATGCAGACATAAAGCATACCTAAAGTGAAATGTATTTATTGTATTTATAAAGCACCAACATATTACGCAGCGCTGTACATTAAGCCCCATACTCACGGGCTACAATTGTCGCTGCAACCACGTGGCACGCGCGTGTTGCGGCTACAGGTCACCCGTGAGTATGGCGCGCGCCCCCCGAACCGTCGCTGCTGTCGCCAGGCGATTGGCGCAGTCGGCGACAGCTTCCGTCACACCACTAATCCCTCTTCCTCAGCGTGTATGCGGAGGGACCCGGCAACGAGCTGTCGCCGATCTGTCGCGCACACGCTCCCGTGTGCCAGCGACTAGCTACATTTGTAGCTCATGAGTATGGGCCATTATTAGTTAAGGTTACTGGCAATATTTAGAATCAGAATCAGAATTTGTTTCGCCAAGTACAACGGTGGGTTGTACCCGGAATTGGTTTTGGCACATACAGGGTCGTTGATGAAAAGAAAGAACAAGAAAGTAGCATACGGTTAAGCATGGTACATACGTAGACGTGGGACAAGCATACATAGGACAACATTAACAGCTTGTGCGTACAATGAAGCAGAGCCTCGTAAACAATTAAGCATGGTACATACGTATAAACAATAAAAGCAGAACAAAAATAAAAAGCAAAAACAAGGGCATTACAGCATACACATACAGTTAACGTAATACAAGCATAGCAATTACATACACTGATAGCAGGAGCAGAAAAGAGTGGGACAGGAGGAGCAGCCTGAGAGCTGATATGAGCGCTGCCATTTTCGGCACTGGACGCTACACAGCGACACGCTCCCAACAAGACAGGTGCAACCGATTGTCCACGGAAAGTAGAGAGAAAGCAGAAGCAGCGGAGCATCGTGATGGAGGTGGACAGCAGAGTTCACTCGAACCAGGAGTAGCGCTTCTAATTACAAGTCCGCACGGCTGGGTACTGAGGGCGCAGACACAGTGGGGGCCCTGTGGTGCCCGGGGGCACTCATGCTGGGCAGCAGTGATGGATGTGGGGCCTGGGGCCGCCCTGGCTGAGCGGCAGGGTGGACATGAGGCCGGGGGGCATCTCGGCTGGGCAGCAATTGGTGGACATAGGGCCGGGGGCACCCTGGCTGGGCAAAAGTGGTGGACAGGGGCAGCGTACCTCGTCTGTGGCTGCAGACCTCACCCGCAGCAGCACTGTGGATGGCCTCCCTATGGGCACAGGGGGCGGATCCTGTGTGGCCTCTCCTGTGGGCCTTCACCCCCAGCACTTTGGGTGGCCCTGCCGGATGGCAGGGGATCCTGTGTGGCCTCTCCCGTGGGAGCTCACCCGCAGCAGACGGAGCAGCACTGTGGGTGGCCCTGCCGGATTGAAGGGGATCCTGTGTGGCCTCTCCTGCGGGCACTCACCCGCAGCAGACGGAGCAGCACTGCTGGTGGCCCTGCCAGATGGGATCCCGTGTGGCCTCTCCCGTGGGCCGCGGTGTTTGGGCGGTCTCCCTCCGCTGCTGTGGCCTCTGGTGTCCCTGGGCAGCAGCGCCGAAGTAGCCCCACGTGGTGAGGGGCCTCTCCCGTGGGCCGCGGTGTTTGGGCGGTCTCCCTCCGCTGCTGTGGCTTCTGGTGTCCCTGGGCAGCAGCGCCGAAGTAGCCCCACGTGGTGAGGGGCCGGGAGGGAAGTGTGGCTGAGAGGTCCTGCAGCCGCCGGCGTCCTCCTCGATCTCGCCACCAGCAGCGGCCCTGAGATGGCAGTGGGGGAGCACATGGCTGATCAGCTCACCGCGCGATCAGCTGGCAGCCCGCAGCCGGCCATCCAGTAGGTGAGAGCCTCCGTGAGCCAGTCCGTGTCTCTGCCTCTGTTCCCCGCATCCTCCTCTATAGATTAAGGAGGGTTAGGGGGTAAAACATATAAGAAAGAGAGGGACAGGAGAAAAAGAGGCCGGAGCCCTGTGGCCGTGGCTACCGGTGCGGCGTCATCTTGGATCTTGGATTTAGGGGTGAAATACAGCAATAAGACAATACAGGAATATATGAAAAACAGATCACGCAGAACAGTATGAGTACAATGTAACGCTTAGTCAGTCACTGGATGGGAGCATGGAGATTAGGCAAGAGTTCACTCAGATCCATAGGATGGGTGTACGGTAATGGAGGTGCAGGATCAGCTAGGAGACACAAGGAGGAGCCCGAAGATTTACAATCTAGAGGGAGAGAAATAAAGGTGGCAAGTTTACATTACCTGGGACTTCTTCCAGGCCCGTAGTCTTGCAGTCATTCTGCTATGCTCCGCAGTTGCAATTTTTATGAGCTGCACAAGTGCAGAATGCTCCCATCAACGGATGTGCGATTAGGCGACACACAGCCCAGGGCCTTGCATGAAGCTTTCAGAGGGGAACAGCTGCTGATCAGAGCAGAGTAAAACAACTGGGAGGGACCAGAAGGACTGCAGGAGGCTGGAGGAAGCCCCAGGTAAGCTAAACTGGCCACATTAGGTTTCTTTTAAGATCTCTCTTCTGGTTTCTGGCTGGTTTCCTTCTCTCATGGGACGGCGAAAAGACGGGCCCTTCAATTAAGATAAAGCAGAAGAAAGAAGTGACAGATGAATTAAATAAGAAGAAAGAAGTGATAGATGAATTCAAGGAGAAGAAGGAAGAAAGAAGTCAAAGAAAAAATATGTGATTAAAAACGGAAGAAAAAAGTAGAATTTTTTTTTAAATCTTATTAAAGTTTTATTTGTGTCTTTTATTTACTTTTATACATTAAATACCGGTAGGCATAGGGTCAAATTTGACCCTCTATACCTATTTACCTGGAAGGGGCAGGGCATCGTGGGTCCCCTTATTCAAGGGTGTTCCCAGATTCCACATAAGCCCCTTAGGATCTCTATGCATCCTTCCCCCCACCTCCTCCTGGGCACTGGAGTAGAATAATCCGACCATAGTTTTCCCCGACACTGTGCTAGATGGTAGGTAAGAAAGGTCATTTACAACCAAATAAATAAATGATGCAACACCCTTTGCGTGCTTATTTGCTTTCTGTGTGATGAAAAGGTGTTTTATTTGTCAGGTGTGAAAATGTCCCCTGTTATCAAAAGTAAAAGTAATTGAATAAGGGCCACGGTTTCTATTGTGATGCTGTGATGCTAAAAATGTAGCCAGGCATTTACCAATCAACCTACTTTGGGTGTCACTTTTATGTCACAATTATGTCACTTGGTAATTGCTGAAAGCTATTCAGCTGCTGTTTACATGTGACATATCTAATAGTGGAAGACCTGCCTGATGTGGGACTAAACTGATAACATTACATCCAATCTATGCTTTTGTTATGTAAAATATATATCTAAATTCAAAGCAGCTTATTTTAATTTCCTGCCATTCGTAACCCAGCAGTAGCTCTGAGCTGTGTCATCCGGTTGAGGGCATAAAAGGTGGCTTCTGGATTCCATCAAAAGTCCCCCAATACTATCAATCCACGCGTACGTTAAAAAAGGGCGTCGGGAAAAAAGGGCGCAGGGTTTTAAACGATAAGCATGAATGACGTTTAAAAAAAAATTGTGCTATATTTAGTTTAAAAATAATGTTTTATAAAGTTATAAATCATTAAATAATGTGTATGAAATCGGCAATTGTAAAAACGTGAATCTTCCCTGTTTAAAAAGTGAAATGTATAATAACGTTTTATAAAACATTAGTAAGAATTTTACTAAAACTATACCTAACCCTACTCTCACACAGAACCCTCCCTGTACCTACCCCTAACCCCTAGACCCCCCTGGCAGGGTTGCCAACCGTCCGTCTATGGACGGACAGTCCTAACAAATCACTTGAAATTAATCATGTCCGTACTGCCCGTATTTACAAGGTTGCTGTCCGTCAAAAGCAATCAATTTCACAGTTTTCGGTTCATTCCTAGAGAGCCAGCACAGCTCCCACTATAACAGCACAGTTCAGCAAGCCTGAACAGTTACAGCAGGGATAGAAGTCTGCTGCCGCCTTCTCCTCCACCCGCCCTCCAATCAGAAGCCTTCTTTTCCGGCTGTAGGCTCTCTACAGCCAATAGAAGCGAGAGAGACAGCCAAGCGTGCCCCGCCCCCACAACCCCGGAGTCCGCCGTGCGGAGGTAACTGTTATCCCCGAAGTCCTTCTCCAGACTCCAGGTATCACTGTCTGCAATCCTCCTTATCTCTGCTGCTCACAGCCTGTCAGATTCAGCTCTCCTGCAAGCCAGGAGGAAGCTGATCAGTGTGGCATGCTGCGGGACTTCAGATGGAGGAATCCTCCTTGCTCTGCACTGTTATCTGCTGGGCAGCATTCTTCAGAAATCTGAATGGGGGCACAGGAGGGATGGGAGCAGTTCTATAGACAGGGCGTTGTACCGTGTTAGCCATGAGTAAAAGCAAGAAGTTGGGCTCACGGTTTGCACCGCAGTACGCAAATCTCTTCATGGCAAAGATTGAAGAAGAATACCTGGATACTTGTCATATAAAACCCATGGCCTACTTCTGTTTTATCGACGACATCTTGATCATCTGGTCTGCAAGTGAGGAGGATCTTATCCAATTTCACAGGAACTTCAATGCCTTCCATCCCACAATCAAACTGAAATTGAGCTACTCTCACAGGGAGATTAACTTTCTCGACACCACCATATACATCAGAGAGAACAGCTTACAAACGTCCATGTACCGCAAACCGACGGATCGTACCACATACCAGCGCTGCGTAATATGTTGGCGCTTTATAAATACAATAAATAAATAAAATACCTCAGGTATGACAGTTTCCACCCCAAACATATAAAGAATTCCATAATTTACAGCCAGGCAATAAGATGCAATCAGATCTGTTCTAACAAGGATGACAAAGACAAACACCTGGATTACCTGAAGAAGAATTTCATAAAACAGGGATACAATCCTCTAATGGCTGAGACCCAAATCAAGAAAGCTAACAACATCCCTAGGACTCAGCTCCTGGAGTACAAGCAGAGCCAGGAAGAGAGCCGTGTCCCACTGGTAGTCACCTACAACCCACGCCTGGAAATCTTAAGAAAGATTGCAAAAGAACTTCATCCTGTTCTACACAAGGATCAGAGACTGAAAAAGATATTCCCTGAACCTCCCCCTCCTAGCGTTCCGACAGCCACCCAATCTTAAGCAGATGATAGTGAGGAGTGCCTTAAATAGGCAAGAACAGAATGGAACATTCCCCTGCCGAGGGAAAAAGTGTGGGACCTGTAAACACATCCATTCCACTGACAGGATACTAATACCAGGAACACAACAGGAATACAAAGTACAAGGCACCTTTTCCTGTGACTCATCTAATGTGGTATACCTGATCATGTGTGCAAAATGCCCCAAAGGAATTTATGTGGGAGAAACAAGTAAACCACTGCGTGATCGCATGACACACCATAGATCCACTATTAACAGCAGGAAAAAGGATATTGCAAAATATACTGATCTCCCAATACCAACACACTTTTGTTTACCTGGACACAGTTTAAGCGATTTTCGCGTCACTGTATTAATGGGTGGCTTCAAATCGGGAAACATGAGACTAACACAAGAAACAAAGTTTATACATTGGTTCAAAACTGTAGAAGATGGTTTAAACAAGGACTCTAACTTCTTGTGCTGGTACGATGGGTTTTAAATGCCACAATTCTTTTAATTTTAATTTTTCTATCTTTTCATTCATTTTTGTGGCATATGCTGTGTACGATGGAATTCACTGTCACTATTCATTTTATTTGCTTTCATGTGCTGGCTTTAACCACTTTACCCCCGCCCGTACGGATTTCTCCGTCCCTTTTTCCATCCTTTAACCCCCAGGGACGGAGAAATCCGTACTTTGCGCACTCCCGCTGCTGCCCGCGCTCCCGCTCGTAAACACGCCGCCGGCCGCTCGTAAACACGCCGTCCCGCCGCTCGCCCGGAGATCAATGAACGGGAAAATCCATTCCCGTTCGTTGATCTAAGCCCCGCAATGATCCGCTGCTCTCCGATGAGCAGCGCGATCATTGTGAAAAAAAAAACACTTACCCAGCCTCCTAATACTTCCTCCAAGAGTCTGGAAGGACTCTTGGAGGTTGCATTAAACAAAAAGTTACTGTGGCCACATTTTTCACATACAAATAAATTACTTTTACACAAAAAATTAACTCATTACCTCCCACACTCCCAATTTTTTTTTTTTTTTGTAATTAAAAAAAATTAAAAAATGTACAATAAAAAAGAATACATAAATAGTTACCTTAGGGACTGAACTTTTTAAATATTTATGTCAGGAGGGTACAACACTGTTACTTTATAAACTATGGGCTTGTAATTAGGGATGGACGCAAAACTGAAAAAAATGCACCTTTATTTCCAAATAAAATATTGGCGCCAAACATTGTGATAGGGACATAATTTAAACGGTTTTATAACCGGGACAAAAGGGCAAATACATTTCATGGGTTTTAATTACAGTAGCATGCATTATTTAAAAACTATAATGGCTGAAAACTGAAAAATAATAAATTTTTCCCAAATTTTTTCCTATTTTCCCATTAAAACACATTTAGAATAAAATAATTCTTGGCATAATGTCCCACCTAAAGAAAGTCTAATTGGTGGCGGAAAAAACAAGGTATAGTTCATGTCATTGCGATAAGAAATGATAAAGTTATAGACGAATGAATGGAAGGAGCGCTGAAAGGTGAAAATTGCTCTGGTGGTCAGGGGGTAAAACCCCTCAGTGGTGAAGTGGTTAAATGCCACAATTCTCTTAAAGAGAATCTGTATTGTTAAAATCGCACAAAAGTAAACATACCAGTGCGTTAGGGGACATCTCCTATTACCCTCTGACACAATTTCGCCGTTCCTCGCCGCATTAAAAGTGGTTAAAAACTGTTTTAAAAAGTTTGTTTATAAACAAACAAAATGGCCACCAAAAAAGAAAGTAGGTTGATGTACAGTATGTCCACACATAGAAAATACATCCGTATACAAGCAGGCTGTATACAGCATTCCTTTTGAATCTCAAGAGATCATTTGTGTGTTTCTTTCCCCCTGTTCTCATGCACTGAAGTTTCAGGCTGCTCGTTTCTTCCTGCAAACAGCTTTGCCCTTGTCTGTAATTCTTCAGTATGTGAAAGCCCAGCCAGCTCAGAGGAGGATTTATCCAGCTTGTAAAAGATAAGAGAGAAGAGAGAAGCTGCTCTAATCCTAAATAACACACAGGCAGTGTGCATAGAGGGGCCTGGAAGGGGGAGTTCATAGCAGAACCACAACACTGAAGAACTTGGCAGCCTTCCAGACACAGGCCGACAAGTCTGACAGGGGAAAGATACATTGATTTATTACAGAGACAGTGATAGTATAAAGTGCTGCAGTAAGC
Organism: Hyperolius riggenbachi; assembly: GCF_040937935.1. Taxonomy (NCBI): domain Eukaryota; kingdom Metazoa; phylum Chordata; class Amphibia; order Anura; family Hyperoliidae; genus Hyperolius; species Hyperolius riggenbachi. The sequence goes on along the minus strand of NC_090649.1, from coordinate 111,905,661 downwards.
CAGAACACATTAGAATAGCTTTTTGAACTTGTAGGATGATAAAAAACAGGATGCAATTTTTGTTACAGAGTCTCTTTAAGCTTAGAATTAATGGTGCATGTAACCAGGCCAGTTACCATTTGAACTCGGAATTTACGATGTCTCCCCAGCACCAGAGTCTGCTTTATGTCATGTTGAGGATTCTATTGATCTTATCAATTTAGCCAGGATGACTGGGAAAGCCTCCTCAGTAACAGTTAAGGCATCTAATTACATTTATGTTTGCTAAACAATGTTTCTCCTCTGTATGTCAGTGTATATAAGCTGTGTTTTTCAGTTTTGGTCAGGAACCAGTCAGACGAAGGCTTTTTATACGTCGAAAGCTCACTGTTTATCCATCTCTAAGTTAGCCAATAAATGGTATCATCCTGATTCAAAACTTCTTGCTTATAGACAGGGCATGGGGGTTAATTGAATTGACAAGGAGTGAAGGAGAGCCAGGGTGATTCACAGCTGAAACCTGAGCGGAGCTTTGTACAGATAAAATCACTAGAATCCTGCTCTGAAAGGGAAACTGCATGGTGTCACTTTATAATGGCTTGTGAGCTGCTCTGATCAGGCCAGAGTACAGCTTTCCCCTCTATTTGCTATAGAAGCTGGGGTCTATAGATTGTGAGCTAGTCTGAGGACAGTAAAGTGCTGCAGAAGAGGTCAGTGCTATATAACTACATAATAATATGGCAGGACATATGACTATGATAGGGATTAGATTGTGAGCTCCTCTGAGGACAGTCAGTGACATGACTATGTACTCTGTAATGTGCTGCAGATGATGCCTGTGCTATATAAATGCATAATTCCTTCAATTCCTTTTTTTTGTATAGCGCTTTCATCCTGTAGGACTCAAAGCGCTTGCGAGGCAGCCACTAGTGCGCACTCAGTAGGCAGTAGCAGGGGTAGGGAGTCTTGCCCAAAACTCCTTACTGAAAAGGTGCTGGCTAACTGAATAGGAAGAGCCCTTAACCATTACACTATCTAGCCAATAATTATTTGGTAGGACATTAGACTAAGGTAGGATTAGATTGTGAGCTTCTCTGAGGACAGTCAGTGACATGACTATGTACTCTGTAAAGTGCTGCAGAAGATGTCAGTGCTGTATAAATACATAATAATAATATGGTAGGACATTAGACTATGACTATGATAGGGATTCGATTGTAAACTCCTCTGAGGACAGGCAGTAACATGACTATGTACTCTGTAAAGTGCTGCAGAAGATGTCAGTGCTATATAAATACTTAATAATAATACAACAGGCATTGCATTTTGACTGTGGTACGGATTAGATTGTGAGTTCCCCTGAGGACAGTGAGTGACCTGACTATGTTAAATGCTGTGGAAGATCCTGTCAATATTAATAATAATGCCCAGAGCTTTGCGCTGCCCACAACTCTACTTGAAGTGAACCTAAACTGAGAAGGATATGGATTTTTCCCTTTAAAATAATACCAGTTGCCTGACTCGCCTGCTGATTCTGTGTCTCTAATACTTTTAGCCACAGCCCTTCAACAAGCATGCAGACCAGGTGCTCTGACTGAAGTCAGACTGGATTAGCTGCATGCTTGTTTCAGGTGTGATTCAGCTGCTAATGCAGCTGAAGAGATAAGTACAACTGCCAAGCAACTCGTATTGTTTAAAAGGAAACCTCCAAATCCCTCTCAGTTCAGATGCACTTTAAAAGTGCGCTTTTGACTCTGCCCTCAACTCCGCCCCCTGTCCGTTCAAAATTTTGGGTGTCCTGCTTTTTTAGGCCTTTTGTCCGTCAAAAATTAGAAATTAGGTTGGCAACCCTGCCCCCTGGTGGTGCCTAAACCTAAGATCCCCCTGGTGGTGCCTAAACCTAAGACCCCTCTGGTGGTGCCTAAACCTAAGACCCCCTGGTAGTGCCTAAACCTAAGACCCCCCTGGTGGTGCCTAAACCTATGACCCCCATGGTGGTGCCTAAACCTAAGACCCCCCTGGTGGTGCCTAAACCTAAGACCCCCCTAGTGGTGCCTAAACCTAAGACCCCCCTGGTGGTGCCTAAACCTAAGACCCCCTGGTGGTGCCTAAACCTAAGACCCCCTGGTGGTGCCTAAACCTAAGACCCCCCTGGTAGTGCCTAAACCTCGTTTAAAAATAATGTTTAAAAATTATAAATCATTAAATAATGTGTAATCATGAGAAGCAGTTATAAAACATTAAAAGTCTCCGGACGCCGCTTTTAAAACGTTATTTTTCTCCGGCGCCCTTTTTTCCTGTTGGGCGCCCATTAAACGATATTTATTATGGGAGTGAATGGCGGTGCCCTTTTTGTCCACCTGCCTCATGCGCCCAAATTTCCTGCCTCCTCAATCCACCTCCTCCTGGGCAATGGGGATGCAGAAAAGCTCTTTATCCATAACTTCAGACAAGGGCACTCCGCCAAGGAAAGGAAGCTTTGGTGCTTCTAGTTTTCTTAAGGCCAGTTTTACATCTAATTTTTGCATTGCGGTGGGGATGTGATGCTCCAGCCACATCACAAAAAATGACTAACATATGACCCTGTGGCAGAGTGCGACAACAGAGTTATATGCATAGTACATCCCCCCCCCCCCCTCCCGCATGCCCCTCGCCGAGTGACATACTCCCTGCTGGACAGGAAGTATGTAACTGGGATTTCCGGGGATCCCCACCGTTCCAACGCTTTTAAAAGGTATGCATCGCCTATTAACTTACAGTACTTCCATCGCAAAAGTCTGGCGGTAACATGCTGTTGACTTTGTTGTGGCTCGGCAGGGAATCGTAAACTTCCAGCAGAACGTGACGTGACATGGTAAGTGTGCTTCGCCCCATTGCCTTGCCTTGCTGTTGTGTTACCCTGCAGTAGAACAGGGTAACACAATGCACTCTTGCAATGCAAGTGTAAAAGGGGACTTAGTGTTTCTTACATGTTATGAGCCATGTAGTTCATAAAGTTTGGGAGAGTAGGGCACAATTTTTTTCAATTTTTGGTGAAAATTAAACCTTTAAAAATGTTAATGAATGTTTTAGAAATAGTTTCCTTGCTAGAAAATATCAGGGAAAATGTAAAAAGAAATCTCAAATCTATGTACAGTGTAAACACGAATTCAACTGCCATTTAGCTGGTACTTATTTTTCGCCTTGTAAGACACACTTTTTCTCCCCCAAAAGTGCGATTTTTGGATCGCTTGCAAAAAATTTGCATATGCGTTGACGTTTTTGCATTTACGATTGCGTACGCGTTTAAGCATTCGCAAAGTGGAAATGCATAGAAGAGGGACGTTTTTTGGTGAGTCGTAAAATACGGGTAAGTACTGGCACCTTATCTGCATAGCAATGACCAGGAATCAATTTGAAGATTTCTGAGCAGCCACTGCAGGCCATGGACATTTATGGCACTAAATCATTTTTGCTTTGTAAGTGCTTAAAGGGAACCTGAAGCGAGTAAAATTATTTAAAATAAACACATGACGTAGCTGCAAATGAATATTACATACTAACCTCACCATCAGTTCCTCTCAGAAGCTCACCATTTTCTTCTTACAGGGATCCCTTTCAGTTCTGACAATATTTTGTCAGAACTGAAATACAGTATACCAGTTGCTGTCAGTTATATATCAGCAGCTGTCAGTTACAAATTAATGTGCAAGGTAATGTCCATGTTTCCCTATGGCTCAAGTGGGTGATATTACAGTTTAACAGTGTGCTGACCAGGAAGCTGTTATGGGGTAATGGCCATTTTTAAAATGGAGGACGGAGAATTCCATTGATCCCAGTGGACAAATGGGACACAGGAGAGGAGAAAGAGATTAAATAGTAGACTACACAGGAGGTAAGTATATGACCTGTGTATGGGTATTTTGACTTTTTATTTTCAGTTCAGGTTCTCTTTAATAACCAATGGCCGTTCTTCTACATTTTATTTGTAATTGACTTTTTCTATTGCTGCTGCTAGTCGCAGTCATTAAAGTGATACTGAAGCAGGCAAAAAAAAGAAAAAAGTTAGGTACTCATCTATGAAAAGGGAAGTTTCTGGATTCTATAGAACCTTTTTGGTCTTGTACTTGTGTCCTTGGTCCAGTGCTGTCAACCCTGTCACCCAACTGGTTCAATCTGCCTTCACGGATGTTTGGAAGGTTTCGGAAGCACTCGTGTCGATGAGTACTTCCGAAGATGGGCCAGCCATCTTCAGAGGCACTCGGGAACACAAGTTCCCTTCCAAAACCTTCTGAGGACTACCGGATGTGGCAAATTTGAATGGAGAACAAGGACACCAAAAAGGGACCATGAAGGCTCTATGAGATCCAGTGCCTTACCTCTCCATAGGTGACAAAAAAAGTTAGATACTCACCTATGGAGAGGTAAGGCACTGGATCTCAAAGAGCCTTCATGGTCCTCTCTCGGTGTCCTTGTGATTGCTATTAGACTAAGAGGCGCCACAGGGCCCACATCCTCCCCAACACCTTAATATCTAGTTATCTGGCTTGCAGTCACTGCCATGTATCCCCTTTTCTTATTTCTTTCTGCTTCAAACACAATTAGGAATGACAGCTGAATGAATTCTGCGCCCCCTCCTACACTGCGCCCTGAGGCTGGAGCCTCTCCAGCCTATGCCTCGGCCCGGCCCTGATTACCAGTGCATATCCTTCAACTGTATTTGTGATTGCACTTATTATAGCATAGCTCTCTGTGTGGGTGACATCCTGCATACAACCCACATTTCCAGCTGGCCCTTATAGTCCACCAGCACACTCTATTACCACTGCATATGTTTCAACTGTATTTGTGATTAAACTTACTATAGCATATCTCTCTGTGTGTGTCAAAGTACACAGCCCAGTGTGTTCACAGCTGCTGTGTATTTGACACTGATTGTTCCTCTTTGTGATTACGCACACTGGGCTTGATTCACAAACGGGTACTAACTTAGTTAGCACGCCAAAGTTGCAGTATAAAGAGTTAAAGATGACCGGCACTAGATATGGGCTGGCAGACTTTTGGGGGGTAGGTGATCACTCACTGTGCCTCCGGTCAAGTTTCAATGTACGTAAAAAAGAGGAAAATACAGGCACCAGATGAGCAGCAAAGTTCACCATTTATTACATCCCACCATCAACAGATACACACACACAGGCTAAGCCTGAGAGCCGTTTCGCAAGCTCAGATGGCCTCTGAGGAAGCAAGCATCTGAGCTTGCGAAACGGCTGTCAGGCCTAGCCTGGGTGTGTGTATCTGTTGATGGTGTGATGTAATAAATGGTGAACTTTGCAGCTCATCTAGTGCCTGGATTTTCCTCTTTTTTACGTTAGTTAGCAAGCCTAAAATCCCCTTAGCACGCCTAAAGCCCTTTAGGATGCACAAAGTTTAGTGCTGCACGGTGCACGCGAGACGTCGGGCGCACCCGGTGTGGTGTTTTGGTTGCACCCGGTGCGACGTTTCACGCGCACCATGCCGCACTAAACTTTGCACGTGATCAATAAAAGCTTTGGGCGTGCTAACTGCTTAGCACCCTAGTTAGCACACCCAAAGCTTTTAGGGGCTCAATTCACTAACAGGCGCTAAGTGTTAGCGCCGCAGTGCTAAGCGAGTTTTCCCGCGCTAAGCAGCCATGCATGCAAAATCATGCACGCAAAGTTTTGCGTGCACGATTTAGCTGTGTGGTACAACGAAAGCGTTAAACTTTGCGCGCAAAGTTAATAGTTTGCACCTCCAAAGCCTTAAGACGTGCTAACTGAGTTGGCACCGGTTAGTGAATCGAACCCAAGGTGTACTAACTGAGTTAGCACCTTTTTGTGAATTAAGCCCACTGTCTACCACTATTGAATATTGTTAGTACTACTGCATACTATAATATGGAAAAAATGACAAGCAAAGGCAGGCCACCACGCAGGTCTTTTTCGAGGTCGTGCTGGTGTGATTTTGTGCTGCCCTCCACCAAAGCACAGTGTTCTGAGGGCACATACCCTCAACCCCCAAAATTCTGAGTACTTAGTTGATCTGATTCAGGCACCCCACAACTACTTACTACTCAGCCGGCAGCCACCACCACCACTACTACTACTACTAGCACCACAGCCGCTTCACTTGAGCTGTCGGAGGAGTTATTCACACAATCCTGTGATGAATTTACTGATGCACAACCATTATTGGTACAAGATGACGGCACTAAGGATATTACACCAACACCACCTCACATGTCTCAGTTAGGTGTTACACACATGGACATAAGGTGTGAGGATGATGATGAACTACCTGTTGTTGGTGCAATTTTGGAAGTGTCTGATACAAGCGAAGCTATGGATGATGATGGTAATGTGGGCATGGATGCCGTGTGGGAGCCTGGAAGATGATATGAACAGGGGGGACAGTTCAGAGAGGGAGACAGAGAGGAGATGAGTTGCTGTAAGCAGGAGAGGGAGCTTGTCGCAAACAGCTCGTGGCAGTGTCTGATGGCATGTATCATCACCTAGGGTCAGCCAGCCAACACGCCCTTCAACGCCTGCTGCTGCCACCACAAGAATGCCGTTATCTCTGTGCTCACCTGTGTGGCATTTTTTTTGTGTCTCTGTCTCAGATTACAGCAATGCCATCTATAATATCTGTCAATGAAAACTGAGTCATGGAAATCGCAACACCCACCTAGGGACAACTGCCTTACGAAGGCACATGATGTCCTAGCACAAACACCAATGGGATGAGCACATGAAGAAAACCAGCACACAAATGCAAAGCCACCCTCTGCCTCCTTTTCCTCCTCCTGGTCCAGCATCTTCAGTCGCTTTATCCTCTGCTGCCCTTGCACCTTCATAGCCACCCTCCTCCAGTCCGCCTCTCACCTTGAGCAGTTCCTGCTCCTCTGCCCACAACCAGGTGTCCATTAAGGTGTCCATTAGGAAATAATTGAGCGAAAGCGGCCAATGTCTTCCAGTCACCCCCTTGCCCAATATCTGACAGCTGGCTTGTCGGAAATGTTAGCCCGCCAGCTGTTACCATACAAGCTGGTGCACTCTGAGGCCTTCCAAAAATTTGTGGTGATTGGGATACTGCAGTGGAAGATACCAGGTCGCAATTGTTTTTCCAAAAAGACAATACCCAAACTGTACCGTAAAGTTGAAAGGCAAGTGGTGTCTCTGGCACACAGCGTTGGGTCACGGGTCCATCTGACCACGGATGCCGGGTCTGCAAAGCACGGTCAGGGCAGGTATATTACTTATTACTTGAAGGCCTTAAGTGCTTGAAAACATCTTGCGTGTGTAGACATGGATCAGCAGGTAGTGTAAGTAGTGTACTGCTTCACACTGACAGACCAAACTTACTGTGTAATGCACCGCAAACAGATGGCCGTGCTGGTGTGCACGTTGGTGAGAGTGCAGGTGATGGCGGCTTTCCAGCCCAAATGGTCGGGCTGAGGTAGCTCAATGACAGAACAACAGTGACTGTCCAGCTGATCAAATTTGGTCTGTCCACAATGAAGCAACAACCTTATTTTCTTGTGTGTGCCACCAACACACTCATATAGGTCATTGCTTCATTGTGTGCCTTCTGAACACTGTACTTTGGTCCAGGGCCGCACAAAATCACGTTATCATGACCTCAAACAAACCTGCCGGGTGGCCTGCCTCTGCCTGTTGTTTTTTCCATATTGGGGGGGGGGGGGTCAAAGGTATGCACTGACTTGACTAATACAATGTGCAGTCACAGAGATGCAGTGAAAGGTACTGACTGCTGGTATAATACAATGTGCAGGCACACAGATGCAGTGAACAGTATACACTGACTGCTGGTATAATACAATGTGCAGTCACGCAGATGCAGTGAAAGGTATACAATAACTAGTGGTATAATACAATGTGCAATCACCGAGGTGCAGTAAAAAGGTATGCACTGACTGCTGCTATAATACAATGTGCAGTCACACCGGTGCAGTGAAAGGTATGCACTGATTGCTGTATAATGATAAGACAAATAGACTTGAAATCCTAGAGAAGAGAATCTGTTATGGAGGGCAAGTCTGCCATCCATTCAAGTGAAAGGTATGCACTGACTGCCAGGTATAATACAATGTGCAGTTACACAGGTGCACTGAAAAGGTATTCAGTGACTGCTGGTGGAATGATACAATGTGCAGTCACACAGGTGCAGTGAAAGGTATGCACTGACTGCTGGTATAATACAATGTGCAGTCACGCAGATGCAGTGAAATGTATACAATAACTAGTGGTATAATACAATGTGCAATCACAGAGGTGCACTGAAAATGTATGCAGTGACTGCTGGTGGTATGATACAATGTGCAGTCACACAGGTGCATTGAAAAGGTATGCAGTGACTGCTGGTGGTATGATACAATGTGCAGTCACACAGGTGCACTGAAAAGGTATGCAGTGACTGCTGGTGGTATGATACAATGTGCAGTTACACAGGTGCTGTGAAAAGGTATGCAGAGACTGCTGGTATATAATACAATGTGCATGCACACAGGTGCAGTGAAAGGAATGCATTGGCTGCTAGTATAATACAATGTGCAGTCACACAGGTGCACTGAAAAGGTATGCAGTGACTGCTGGTGGTATGATACAATGTGCAGTCACACTGGTGCACTGAAAAGGTATGCAGAGACTGCGTGTGGTATGATCCAATGTGCAGTCACACAGGTGCACTGAAAAGGAATGCAGTGACTGCTGGTGGTATGATACAATGTGCAGTCACACAGGTGCACTGAAAAGGTATGCAGTGACTGCTGGTGGTATGATACAATGTGCAGTCACACAGGTGCACTGAAACGGTGTGCTGAATGTGCTGGGCCTGGCACAGTATAGCAATTAGCAAGGGCCAGCTGCGACAGACAGGGCTGTATATGCAGTGTCAGTGGGCCACACACAAAAAAAACACATCACAAGAACATTAGCTCTCAAAAGAGCTGTTTTGGTGGTGCTTTTCAGCAACAAATATTAGCAAGGAGCAAGCTAACAAGAGCCTAACTAACCTTTCTCTATCTCTGCAGCAATCTCTCTCCCTTCTCTCACTAAAACAGCAGCACACAGAGTGAGAACATGGCCGACGCTGCTGCCTTTTATAAGGTGGGGGGCTCCAGGAGGGAGTGCAGCCTGATTGGCTGCCATGTGTCTTCTGATTGTAATGTAGAGGGTCAAAGTTTAGCCCAATGATGTGGTATAGGGGGTGGGTCAAACTCGCCAAAGGTGTGTGGTTCGCCGTGAACACGAACCCGTGGAATTCACGCGAACAAGTTCAGGCCATCTCTCGTCACCTGGTTTGCACACATCTCAAGAGGGATTTTTGCCCACTCTACTTCACGGAAGCTCTCTACATCCTTTAGGTTTCTTGACTGCTGTTTGGCAACTAAAAGCTTTTGTTCCCTCCCCGACTTTCTAAAAGATTGAGGTCCACTCCATGACATTAATGAGCTTTTGCTTTAGCCACTCCTTTTTTGCCTTGGAAATATGCTTTGGATCATTCAGACCAACAAACTTCTGCACTGCTACTTTTAATATGTAATTAAGGTCCTTTATTTAATTCATCAAAATAAAAGCAAAAAAGTGTAGAGTGGTAATGCTGTTTCAGGCACCTTGCCCTTGCTCACAACGCACAGCAAGCCATTTGAGTACTGCCTATTCCTGTTTTGGCTTCTGCTTTGGGTCATTATCATGCTGGAAGTCCTATCCACAACTTATCTTCAGTGTTATGACTTAGTGAAGGAGGTTTTCATGCAAACATTTACAGTGTGTGGTTCTGCCTATTGGTCCCTTAATGTGGTGACGTTATTCTGTACCCTTAGCAAAAAAAACCAGCCCCAAAACAAAATGTTTCCACCTCTGTGCTTGACTAATTAGTCTATATGAGTGAGCTCTGAGGGAGCATCATGAAACATTAGTAGCGGAGTTATGCCCTTCACTGTTCAGATTGCTAAGTGATGCTAAATCAGCCCTTCACTAACTGGCGTGTTTTGAATGATCCGAAACCTAGCTTGAAAATCTGCAGCCAAATTCTTGCCGCCGGAGTGGCTTGATTGGTCTCCATCATCCCTCCTCATTATTGGATCATTCTCCGTGTGGCCAGCTGGCCGCTATCCAGCAGCCTTGTTGGGTGCACATGACCCACGGGGCATATGGAAGACAAGAGTTAGCAGCACTTATGGACTGATACAGTGGCCTACCTACACAATACGGGATTTAGCAGTGGACTGTACACTTCCAGGCTGACATTAGAATCTGGCAACTCGGCAGACGGAAAAGACTGTTCCTTACCATACTACACGCTGTTTGTGAATTGGAGGCAATAGTACAGACCTTCCCTGATCCAATTGACTACCCACTTATGACCCACATATGACCCTGGAATATCTGTTATGAATGGGGTGGTGTGTGGAGCACATAGGGTGATCAAGTGTGGGAGCGCTCCACAGCAGGAACTTCATTTTAAAGAGACACTGAAGCGAAAAAAAAAATGATGATATTATGATTTGTATGTGTAACACAGCTAAGAAATAAAACATTAAGATCAGATACATCAGTGTAATTGTTTCCAGTACAGGAAGAGTTGAGAAACTCCAGTTGCTATCTCTATGCAAGCAAGCCATTAAGCTCTCCGACTAAGTTAGTCGTGGAGAGGGCTGTTATCTGACTTTTATTATCTCAACTGTTCCTGGACTATTTACTTTTTCTCTGCTAGAGGAGAGGTCATTACTTCACAGACTGCTCTGAAAGACTCATTTTGAATGCTGAGTGTTGTGTAATCTCCACATATTATAGAATGATGCAATGTTAGAAAAAACACTATATACCTAAAAATAAAAGTATGAGAATATTTTCTTTGCTGCTTATCTTCTAGTAATTATTCATAGTACACAACCAATTCACTATATCATTTTTTTTTTCGCTTCAGTGTCTCTTTAAGTCATTTTAATTAATTGTGGGTTTTTTGTATATTATGTCCAATAAAATGTATACTTTTGAGATAATCACCAAGTGTGGCATTTTTCTATATTCTCTGTACATCATTTTATGTAAAGAACGGCATATAAAAAAAGAAAAAAACTCATACATTTACCATATTGGTGTCTACCGTTTTACCTCTTCTTTGCTTATGTTGCTTTGACAGTTTCAACACAGGCAAAATACCTCAGGCTTAATATTTGCGTATATTGCTCTATTTTCTTTTTTTATGTTGTGTGTGGGGAGGTAAAACTCTTTGGTCTGCTATGTCACCTGTCACATGTAGTGTAAACATGACTGACAAAAGCTTTTTTTCATGACATGGGGAACCAGCCCTGTGAGAGTGAATGAGTGAAGCGTAAGAGGAAATACCCAAATGTCACCTGTAAAATGAGGTGTGGTTATTCTGTCCCCTGTCTGGTCTACTTAAAAAGGAACTCCAGTGAAAATAATGTAATAAAAAAGGTGCTTCATTTTTACAATAATCTATAATCTATATATATAAAATCGGATGTGTGTATGTGTGTGTGTGTGTGTGTGTGTGTGTGTGTGTGTGTGTGTGTGTGTGTGTGTGTGTGTGTGTGTGTGTGTGTGTGTGTGTGTATGTATGTGCCGCGATCACTCGAAAACGGCTTGACCGATTTGAACGAAACTTGGTATACAGATCCCTTACTACCTGGGATGATATGTTCTGGGGGTCTCGCGGCCCCCCTGCACACCTGGGCGGAGCTACAAACAGCAAATCAGATTTCACCCATTCAAGTCAATGGAAAAAATGTAAAAGGCTGCCATTCTCACAGTAATCAAGCCAGAGTCCCCACACTTGGCACAGTTGGTCACTTGGTGACCGAGGTTACGAATCCAGGAAAAGTGGGAGGAGCATAAAACAGCCAATCAAATTTCAGCCGTTCATCTTAAATGGGAAAATGTAAACTGCAGCCATTCTTAGACTGTTAATTGCAGGGTTCTCAAACTTGCCACACTTGGTCACTGGGTGAATGTGATTAAGATTCAAGAAAATGGGTGGAGCCTACAACAGCCAATCAAAATTCACATATTGATTTTCAAGGGGAAAATTTAAACTGCTGCTATTCTTACACTTTTAATGGCAGAGGCTTCAAACTTGCTACAGTCGGTCATTGGGTGACTGGGGTCCAAATTCACTAAAGGGGCGGGGCCACATACAGCCAATCAGATTTCCTTGGTGGATAAACTGCTTCCATTCACACATTTTTGATGCCAGGAACCTGACAGCTCACAAACTTGGTCATTGAGTGACTGTGTGTCAAGGTTACAAAAAGTGGGCGGAGCCAAAACAACTTTTACTGGGAAAATATAAACTGCAGCCATTCTTACACCGTTAATGGCAGGGTTCTCAAACTTTGCACAGTTGGTCATTGGGTGACAGATTAAGATTTTGCAAGGTGGGTGGAGCCTACAACAGCCAATAAAAATTCACCTGTTGATTTTCAAAGGAAATATTTCATCTGCTACCATTCTCTTATACTGGTAAAAGCAGATGCCTCAAACCTGGTACAGTTGGTCACTGGGTGACTAGGGTCCAAATTCAGGAAGGGGGCGGAGCCACAAACAGCCAGATTTGTTTATTTTTCAATGGGAATATACAAAGTATTGATACCAAGGACCCCAAAGCTGATAAACTTGATAATTGAGTGACAGTATGTCAAGGTTAGAAAAAGTGGGCGGTGGCAACAACTTCATTTTTTACATTGCAGGGTTCCCAAACTTTACACAATTGGCCACTGGGTGACTGGGATGAATATTCAGAAATGTAGGTGGAGCCTACAACAGCCAATCAAAATGTACTTATTGATTTTCAAGGGGAATATTCACATTGCTACCATTCTTACACTGTTAGTGGCAGAGGCCTCAAACCTGATACAGTCAGTCATTGGGTGACTGGGGTCCAAAATCACTAAAGGGGTGGAGCCACAAACAGCCAATCAGATTTGTTAGATTGATTTCAGCCATTCTGTTATTGGCAGGGTTCTCAAACGTGACACAGTTGGCCACTGGGTGACTGGGACTAATATTCAGAAAAGTGGGTGGAGCCTACAGCAGCCAATCAAAATTCACCTTTTTTACATTGCAGGGTTTTTTACATTGCAGGGTTCCCAAACTTTACACAATTGGCCACTGGGTGACTGGGATGAATATTCAGAAATGTGGGTGGAGCCTACAACAGCCAATCAAAATGTACTTATTGATTTTCAAGGGGAATATTTACATTGCTGCCATTCATTCACTCTTAATTGCAGAGGCCTAACATCTGCTACAGTCAGTCACTGGGAGACTGGGGTCTAAATTCTAAAGGGAGCGGGCCAAAAACAGCCAATCAGATTTGTTTGATTTCAATGGTAAAATGCAACTTATTGATGCCAAAGACACCAAAGCTCATAAATTTGGTCATTAAGTGACTGTATGTCAACATTAGAAATAGTGGGCGAAGCCAAAAACAACTAACTTTTTACATGGGGAAATGTAAACTGCAGCTTTTCTTACACTGTTAATGGCAGGGTTCTCAAACTTCACACAGTTGGTCACTGGGTGACTAGGATTAATATTAGGAAAAGCAGGTGGAGCCTACGAGAGCCAATCAACATTCACCTATTGATTTTCAAGGGGAATATTGAAACTGCAGCCATTCTCACACTGTTAATAGCAGAGGCCTCAAACCTGCAACAGTCGGTCGTTAAGTGTTTGGGGTTCAAATTCAGCAAAGGGCGGAGCCAGATTTCCTTGCTGCATAAACTGCTTCCATTAGCACAATTTTGATGCCAGGAACCCAAAAGCTCACAAACTTGGTCATTGAGTAGTGGCTGTGTGTCCAGGTTACAAAAAGTGGGTGGAGTTAAAAACAGATTTTTCTGGGAAATTGTAAACTGCAGACCTTCTTTACTGTTAATTCTCAAACTTAGCATAGCTGGTTACTGGGTGACTGGGATTAATATTCAGAAAAGTGGGTGGAGCCTAAAAATGCCAATCAAAAATCACATGTCACTTTTCAAAGAGAATATTAAAATTGCTTCCATTCTTGCACTGTTAATGGCACAAGCCTCATACCTGGTACTGTTGGTCATTGGGTCACTGAGGTTCAAATTCAGAAAAGGGGACAGAGCCACAAACAGTGAATCAGATTTGTTTCATTTCATGGGAAAATACAAATTATTGATGCCATGGACCCCAAAACTCACAAACTTGGGCATTGAGTAGTGACTTTGTGTCCAGGTTACAAAAAGTGGGCGGAGCAAAAAACAACATTCACTGGGAAAGTGTAAACTGCAGCCCTTCTTACACTGTTTATTTCAGGGTTCCCAATCTTTGCCCAGATGGTCACTGAGTGACTGAGATTAATATTCAGGGAAGTGGGTGGAGCCTATAATAGCCAATCAAAATTCCCCTGTTGATTTTCAAGTGGAATATTTAAATTGCTGCCATTTTTACACTGTTAATAGCAGATGCCTCAAACCTGCTACAGTTGGTCATTGGGTGACTGGGGTTCAAATGCTGGAGAGGGGTGGAGCCACAAACAGCCTATCTGATCAGTTTAATTTCTATGGGATTATACAAATTATTGATGCCAAGGACCCCAAAGCTCACAAACTTGGTCATTGACTGTTTGGGTGTTAGGGTTAGAAAGTGGGCGGAGCCAACACCAGTCAAATACATACCCGGGCAACGCCGGGTCATCAGTGGGTGGAGACAAATACAAATTTCACTGGGAAAATGTAAACTGCAGCCATTCTGTTAATGGCAGGGTTTTTAAACTTTGCACAGTTGGTCACTGGGTGACTGGGATTAATATTCAAAAAAGTGGGTGGAGTCTACAAAAGTGAATCAAACTTCACCTGTTGCTTTTCAAAGAGAATATTTAATTGCTACCATTCTTGAACTGTTAATGGCACAGGCCTCAAACCTGGTACAGTTGGTTATTGGGTGACTGGGGTTCAAATTCAGAAAAGGGGGTGGAGCCACACACAGCCATTCAGATTTGTTTCATTTCAATGCAAATTATTGATACCAAAGACTGCAAAGCTCACAAACTTGGTCAGTGAGTAATTGTGTGTTAGGGTTAGAAAAAGTAGGTGGAGCCAACACCAGCCAAATACATACCCGGGCAAAGCCGGGCAATCAGCTAGTTAAGTATAAATGATTTAGTCAGTGTTTGCCCATTGTGAAAGCTTACTTCTCCCTGATTTACATTCTGACATTTATCACCTGGTAACATCTTTACTGCTGGCAGGTGATGTCTGTGGAAGGAGATGCTGCTTGCTTTTTTAGCAGCTGGTAACAGCTGTTATTTCCCACAATGCAACAATGCTCCCACAGTGTGATGTCAGAACCATGGTCCTGACATCACACTGTGGGAGGGGTTTCACCACAATATCAGCCATACAGACTTACAAAAACTGCTCCGACTCACTTGATTATCAGGAACAATCCGTGACCCTTGTTAACAAATTTTGTGAATACAATTTTTTGTGAATACAATATTTTGTTAGTACCCCAAAAATGGACTCATGACGCTAAACAAAAAGCGAAATATCCTTGAATTAAAAACACCCTAACCAATAACACGCAAACATACTCAAATACAACACTGCAGCTTATTACAAGGTACAGTGCACAATCTACAGATATTAAACATATCTTAAACATCAGATGGGAAATTCTTCCTCAGGATCCCCACCTTCGAATGTCCATTACAAAAAGGCCCATCTTACCTTTTAGAAGGGCTTCAAATGTACG
Source organism: Hyperolius riggenbachi (assembly GCF_040937935.1). Lineage (NCBI taxonomy): Eukaryota > Metazoa > Chordata > Amphibia > Anura > Hyperoliidae > Hyperolius > Hyperolius riggenbachi. Next base: position 111,889,918 of record NC_090649.1, on the reverse strand, counting down.
TAATCTCTTAGCCCCTAGTAAGTTGAAAACCCGATTTGGCCCTGATCTACACACATTACCAGCAGATAGAGATGGGCCGAACCTCCGATTTTTGGTTCGCGAAGGTTCAGTTCGCGCGAACTTTCGCGAACCGCAATAGACTTCAATGGGGAGGGGGACTTGGAAAACTAGAAACACTTATGCTGGCCACAAAAGTGATGGAAAAGATGTTTCAAGGGGTCTAACACCTGGAGGGGGGAAAATCTGGATTTGACGCAAAGCAGCGTTTTAAGGGTAGAAATCACATTGAATGCTAAATTGCAGGCCTAAAGTGCTTTAAAACATCTTGCATGTGTATACATCAATCAGGGAGTGTAATTAGTGTACTGCTTCACACTGACAGACCAAACTCACTTTGTAACGCACTGCAAACAGCTGATTGTGTAGTGACGGCCGTGCTGGACTGGTGCGCAACATGGCGAGATTGCTCTTTCTCAGTGAAATCAGGTAATGTCTGACTGCCTTATTAACTTTCGATGGTTCTTTTTCTACCATTGTTAAAGCTTAGCTTACATCTATTTACATCTATTTTTTTTAAATTACATTTTCTACTTGCTGTTCAGTACCTGCAACAAGAATCTGTTATGGAGGGCAAGTCTGCCATTGTCACCACGGGTAATGGCCGGGGAATCAAGGTTCAATTCCAGTCCAAAGTGGGAGCCTGAGACCCATGCTGTACCTGCCCTGACCGTGCTTTGCAGACCAGGCATCTGTGGTCAGATGGACCATTGACCCAGCAGAAGACAAACCAACTCGAAAGCATTTGCCAACAATGTTTTATGGAGGGCAAGTCTGCCATTCATTCAACTGTGTGAAACTTTCGATGGTACTAGTTTCTCAGTACCGTGGTGACTGACCACGGGTAATGGCCAGGGAATCCGGTTTCTATTCTGTTCCGGAGTTGGAGCCTAAGAAACGGCTACCACCACACATCCAAGCAAGGAAGGCATCAGGCATGGCATGCGGGCCCCGAGGTAGTGACCAAAAATAACAATGCGGGAGGACTTTCGAGGCCCTGCTGTTTTTGAAATGAATTTACTTTAAACCCTTTAACGAGAATCTGCTATGGTGGACAAAGATGACACCACTTGCCTTTCACGAGAATCTGTTCTGGAGGGCAAGTCTACCATCCATTCAAGTGAAAGGTATGCACTGACTGCCAGGTATAATACAATGTGCAGTCACAGATGCAGTGAAAGGTATGCAGTGACTGCAAACAGCCGTTTGTGTAGTGACGGCCGTGCTGGACTGGTGCACACAATGACGAGAGTGCAGGTGATGGTGGCTTTAATGCCCATATGATCGCCCGGCTGATGTAGCTAAATGACAGAACAGTGACTGTCCAGCTGATCAAATTTGGTCTGACCACAATGAAGCATCGACCTTATTATCTTTGGTGTGCCAACCCCCCAGACACTCATATAGCTGGCGGTCATTGGTTCATTGTGATACGCAAGCCCCTTCACTGCAGCAAGGTAATGATCATGAAGGGGAATGGGCACATGGACATGCCTTTTGTTTTGTTATTGCAGCCGATCAAACTGCAGCCAGAAAAATTAGGCAGGCATGTAGACGCCCCAGAAAAATTATTATAGCGGCCGCTGCTAGCAGTGGCCTAAAAAATTCAGGAATCCGCCTGGAGTTCTGGACCCTGTTGGTGGTGGCAGAGAAGGCAGTCAAGCGGCCGGCGGGCAGAGGTGGTGTGTGGGGAGCGACTTAGTCTTGGGGCAGGCAGCCAGTCACACAGTGTGAAGGCAGAGATGCTGTGTGTGGGGACTGACTTAGTCTTTTTGCGGGCAGTAGCCATCCGGGATCCATGCCTCATTCATTTTGATAAAGGTGAAGTACTGAACACTGTTGTGACTTAGGCAACTTCTCTTCTCGGTGACAATGCCTCCAGCTGCACTGAAGGTCCTTTCTGACAGGACGCTTGCGGCAGGGCAAGAGAGAAGTTGCATGGCAAATTGGGACAGCTCTGGCAACAGTTCAAGCCTGCGCACCCAGTAGTCCAAGGGTTCATCATTGCTGCTCACAGTGTCTACATCCACACTTAAGGCCAGGTAGTCGGCTACCTGCCGGTCCAGGCGTTGGTGGAGGGTGGATCCCAAAGGGCTACGGCAAGGCTTTGGACTAAAGAATGTCTGCATGTCCGACATCACCATGAGATCGCTGGAGCGTCCTGTCCTTGCCTGCGTGGACATGGGAGGAGGATTACTGGCAGTGGTACCTTTATTGCATTGTGCTGTGATATCACCCTTAAACGCATTGTAAAGCATAGTTGACAGCTTGTTCTGCATGTGCTGCATCCTTTCCGCCTTCAGGTGAGTTGGTAACAGGTCCGCCACTTTGTGCCTGTACCGAGAGTCTAGTAGCATGGCCACCCAGTACAGGTCATTCCCCTTGAGTTTTTTTTATACGGGGGTCCCTCAACAGGCTGGACAGCATGAAAGACGCCATCTGCACAAAGTCGGATTCAGATGTACTTTCCATCTCCTCTTGCTCTTCCTGAGTGATGTTACGCAAGTCCTCTTCCTCCCCCCAGCCACGAATACCACGGGAACGTGGAGCAGCACCCTGTGACGGCTGCTGCGGTTGTTCTTCTGCCGCCGCCTCATTATCCGAGTCTGACTCCTCTTCTCTTCTTCTCCACACGACTCCTCTTCTTTCTCCTCCTCCCCCCTCTGTGCTGCCGCAGGTATTGAGGAAACATCTGGTTCTGATGAAAATTGCTCCCACGACTCTTCCTGCCGTAACTGTTCCTCTTCACGCTCCTCCACAGCTTGATCCACCACTCTACGCACGGCACGCTCCAGGAAGTAAGTGTAGGGGATCAAGTCTCTGATGGTGCCTTCAGTGCGACTCATCAGGTTGGTCACCTCCTCAAACGGCTGCATGAGCCTGCATGCATTTCACATCAGTGTCCAGTTGTTGGGTCACAACATCCCCATCTTCCCAGATTGTGTCCTTCTACTGTAATTGTACAGGTACTGGGTGACGGCTTTCTCCTGGTCTAGCAGGCGAGAGAACATGAACAGGGTCGAATTCCAGCGACTCGGGCTATCGCATATCAAGCGTCTCACCGGCAAGTTGTATCTCCGCTGAATGTCCGCAAAGCGTGCCATGGCCGTGTAAGACCGCCTTAAATGTCCACACAACTTCCTGGCCTGCTTTAGGACGCCCTCTAAGCCTGGGTACAACATAGGCTCTGGGGAGATGGGGCTGTGTAGCGGGAGAGGAGATGGCAGCAGGTTGTGATTCACTTTTAATTGCATTTTAAAGAAATTGATACAGTCCACAGCACCTAAGACTTATTCAACTCATGGAAATAGTTGCAAAAACAACCTAACACCCTGGACTGACTTCAAAAGTATTAGTGAGGAAGAGATCTCAGACATCCTCCGTCGCCTCCGCCAGATAACCTGCGACCTGGACCCTGGACCAACGAAACATATGCTGAAATGCCCTGACCTGCTTGGTCCAGCATTTCACAAAATTAGTAAATTGCTCTCTGCAAACAGGGAGGTTTCCTACCTCTCTAAAAGAAGGAATCATAAAGCAGAGGCGTAGCTAGGGTTTTCAGCGCCCGGGGACAAAGACTATTAATGCGCCCCCTAAGGTGAAGGGTCATGACCAAATGTGGGCGTGGTTATGGGTGCTCCACATTTGGGCACGCCCCTTCAAATGTACATGGAGGTTAGCAGGCTCACGCTCACCCACCCTCCCTCAGTATGTACCTTCCAGCATGTTCCAAGACAAATTCAGCAATCATGAGCCCCCCCCCATCAAGACAAATTCCGCAATCATGAGCAAACATGAGGCCCCCAACATGACCAACTCAGCAATCATGAGGCCCCCAACAAGACAAATTTAGCAATCCTGAGGCCCCCAACAAGACAAATTCAGCAATCATGAGGCCCCTAACAAGACAAATTCAGCAATCATGAGGCCCCTAACAAGACACATTCAGCGATCTTGAGGCCCCCAACAAATCATGAGGCCCCCAACAAGACAAATTCAGTAACCATGAGGCCCCCAACAAGACAAATTCAGCAGTCATGAGGCACATAAATAGACAGCATTTCACATAAATAGGCAGAATGCCCCCTTAATATGGTAGACACCTCTCACCTGGCAGCAGTTCCCCAAAATACACTCAATCTGACAGCAGTGCTTCCCCAAAAATAGGTAGCCCCAGGTCTATAGGTGTCCCCAGAATAGGTGGCCAGCAATATAGATGTCCCCAGAACAGGTAGCCAGGGGTAGAGATGTCCACAGAATAGGTAGCCAGGGGTATATGTGCCCAGTATATGTAGGCAGGGGTACGTGTCCCCAGTATATGTAGCCAGAGGTATATGTGCCCAGTATATGTAGCCAGGAGTATATATGCCCAGTATATGTAGCCAGGGGTATATGTACCCAGTATATGTCGTTAGGGGTATATGTGCCCAGTATATGTAGGCAGGGGTATATGTGCCCAGAGTAGGTAGCCAGGGGTATATGTGCCCAGAGTAGGTAGCCAGGGGTATATGCCCAGTATATGTAGTTAGGAGTATATGTGCCCAGTATATGTAGGCAGGGGTATATGTGCCCAGAGTAGGTAGCCAGGGGTATATGTGCCCAGAGTAGGTAGCCAGGGGTATATGTGCCCAGAGTAGGTAGCCAGGGGTATATGCCCAGTATATGTAGTTAGGGGTATATGTGCCCAATATATGTAGGCAGGGGTATATGTGCCCAGAGTAGGTAGCCAGGGGTATATGTGCCCAGAGTAGGTAGCCAGAGGTATATGCCCAGTATATGTAGTTAGGGGTATATGTGCCCAATATATGTAGGCAGGGGTATATGTGCCCAGAGTAGGTAGCCAGGGGTATATGTGCCCAGAGTAGGTAGCCAGGGGTATATGCCCAGTATATGTAGTTAGGAGTATATGTGCCCAGTATATGTAGGCAGGGGTATATGTGCCCAGAGTAGGTAGCCAGGGGTATATGTGCCCTGAGTAGGTAGCCAGGGGTATATGTGCCCAGAGTAGGTAGCCAGGGGTATATGCCCAGTATATGTAGGCAGGGATATATGTGCCCAGAGTAGGTAGCCAGGGGTATATGTGCACAGAGTAGGTAGCCAGGGGTATATGTGCCCAGAGTAGGTAGCCAGGGGTATATGCCCAGTATATGTAGTTAGGGGTATATGTGCCCAATATATGTAGGCAGGGGTATATGTGCCCAGAGTAGGTAGCCAGGGGTATATGTGCCCAGAGTAGGTAGCCAGGGGTATATGCCTAGTATATGTAGTTAGGGGTATATGTGCCCAATATATGTAGGCAGGGGTATATGTGCCCAGAGTAGGTAGCCAGGGGTATATGTGCCCAGAGTAGGTAGCCAGGGGTATATGCCCAGTATATGTAGGCAGGGGTATATGTGCCCAGAGTAGGTAGCCAGGGGTATATGTGCCCAGAGTAGGTAGCCAGGGGTATATGCCCAGTATATGTAGTTAGGAGTATATGTGCCCAGTATATGTAGGCAGGGGTATATGTGCCCAGAGTAGGTAGCCAGGGGTATATGTGCCCTGAGTAGGTAGCCAGGGGTATATGTGCCCAGAGTAGGTAGCCAGGGGTATATGCCCAGTATATGTAGGCAGGGGTATATGTGCCCAGAGTAGGTAGCCAGGGGTATATGTGCACAGAGTAGGTAGCCAGGGGTATATGTGCCCAGAGTAGGTAGCCAGGGGTATATGCCCAGTATATGTAGTTAGGGGTATATGTGCCCAATATATGTAGGCAGGGGTATATGTGCCCAGAGTAGGTAGCCAGGGGTATATGTGCCCAGAGTAGGTAGCCAGGGGTATATGCCCAGTATATGTAGTTAGGAGTATATGTGCCCAGTATATGTAGGCAGGGGTATATGTGCCCAGAGTAGGTAGCCAGGGGTATATGTGCCCTGAGTAGGTAGCCAGGGGTATATGTGCCCAGAGTAGGTAGCCAGGGGTATATGCCCAGTATATGTAGGCAGGGATATATGTGCCCAGAGTAGGTAGCCAGGGGTATATGTGCACAGAGTAGGTAGCCAGGGGTATATGTGCCCAGAGTAGGTAGCCAGGGGTATATGCCCAGTATATGTAGTTAGGAGTATATGTGCCTAGTATATGTAGGCAGGGGTATATGTGCCCAGAGTAGGTAGCCAGGGGTATATGTGCCCAGAGTAGGTAGCCAGGGGTATATGTGCCCAGAGTAGGTAGCCAGGGGTATATGCCCAGTATATGTAGTTAGGGGTATATGTGCCCAGTATATGTAGGCAGGGGTATATGTGCCCAGAGTAGGTAGCCAGGGGTATATGTGCCCTGAGTAGGTAGCCAGGGGTATATGTGCCCAGAGTAGGTAGCCAGGGGTATATGCCCAGTATATGTAGGCAGGGATAAATGTGCCCAGAGTAGGTAGCCAGGGGTATATGTGCACAGAGTAGGTAGCCAGGGGTATATGTGCCCAGAGTAGGTAGCCAGGGGTATATGCCCAGTATATGTAGTTAGGGGTATATGTGCCCAATATATGTAGGCAGGGGTATATGTGCCCAGAGTAGGTAGCCAGGGGTATATGTGCCCAGAGTAGGTAGCCAGGGGTATATGCCCAGTATATGTAGTTAGGGGTATATGTGCCCAATATATGTAGGCAGGGGTATATGTGCCCAGAGTAGGTAGCCAGGGGTATATGTGCCCAGAGTAGGTAGCCAGGGGTATATGCCCTTTATATGTAGGCAGGGATATATGTGCCCAGAGTAGGTAGCCAGGGGTATATGCAGGGCCGGATTTGTACTTTTTGCCACCCAAGGCCCAGTGTCAACAGCCGCCCCCCCCCCCCCCCCGCATTTCTTTCAACACTGCCTACCAACCTTTTAACCTTTGAAATAACCCATAAAATCTTGCTTATTTATTATTAATGCATGCGTGTTTGTACACACACATACAGTACAGATGCCCTTAAAGGATATATGAGGTAAAGTAAAGAAGTGAAGCTTTACTTGCTTGGTCTTCATACAGCCCCTAGACGTCTATCTGCTCTAGTGCTGAAGTTCTGCTGTCCTCCAGGCTGCCGCTGTCCCATCCGTAAGATTGCCAACCCCCATCTGGACATGCACACCTCTTGTGATCGTGCTCCCAGAGCATTATGTGCTTGTGCTGTTCACAAAGAATGCATCCGTTCATAGAAGTGCGATCACGAGAGCCACACAGCACATCCACACATGCACAAAAGTCTGGGTGGGTGATCTTACGGAGGGGACAGACAGCAGCAGCCTGGATGACAAAGCAACTTCAGCGATGGAGCAGATAGATATATAGGGGGCCCAGGTAACTAAAGTTTCACTTCTTTATTTTACCTCATATAGCCTTTAAAGAAGCAGCCATACCTGAGGGCTTCTTACCAATCCCCATAAGGTAGATGGCTCCTCTGTTTTGCTAGGGGCCCCTCTGTTGCTGTGCTGTGACCCCTTTAATGCTCCATCCAGCGCATGCTCTATCCTCTCTGGTGTCAAATCACGGTCCCAACTAGGCATGAGCAAAACGATCGGTACCTGTGTTCCAAATGCTTTGCAACAGAACTTAAATTTCAACTGTCGCACTCCATGACAATGGAGTTAACTCACCCTTGTCGCCAACTCTGTGCGCTGCCCTCCACATAGCATTTCAGCTCTCCAGCTACTTCATCGTTCACAATTGGAAGAACAGAAATGCAACGTGCAGAGGAATGCACAGAGGTGGCAACGAGGGTGAGTTAACCGACCTTCCGCAGTGTGCATCAGTGTAAATTTTAGTTATATTCATAACCATTTAGAACAGCGGTACCAATTGGAACGCTCATCCCTGCTCCCAACAAAGAAAAAGCAGCAACTCCTTCAGCGAGTGTGATGTTAAAGTAAACTTGAGAGGGGAAAACAAGTTCTATTTTAATTACCTGAGGGTTCTTTCAGCCTTTCATAGCCTTACAAGTCCCCAGGTTCCAGCCTGGTCCATTCAATTGTGTCGCTACACCCTCTGAAATACGATTTCCTTGATCATGCTCCCATGGTGGGGAGCATTCTACTAATGTGCAGAACGCTCCCAGCAGTGGGAACATGATTGAGGAAGCGCACAGCCTGGGGCGCGCATGTGCAGTAGCCACAACTGGTCTAGTGGACAAGCTTTTGGAGGGAGACAGTGACACAGAAAAACAGACCGGGAAGAAACCAAGGGACCTGTAAGACTACGAAGGGCTGGAGGAAGCCCCAGGTAAGTAAAATAAAACTTTTTCCCCTGTCTCAGGGGTCCTTTAAAGGAAAAAGATTTATACTTACCTGGGGCTTCCTCCTGCCCCCTGTAGTCCATCTGCTTAATTACCACCATTCTCCCACAATGAAGTCCGTAATCCAGCCCAGTTGCACGCCAGAGTGCATGTGCGCTAACGGGAGAAGGACCCTGATCAAAATACCATTCAGAGCATTTTGTGCAAGCGCAGTTACAGAGTTAGTAAAATGCGCATGCACAGAACACTCCCTACAACGGGAGTGTGATCGGTGGCGATCAGGATCGTCCGCACACCGCACATATGCTGTAAAGTGTGACTAAACAAGACAGAGAGCATTGGCTGGATAGGGCAGAAGCAGACCATTAGGGGACCACAGACAGCAAAGACAGAGGATGGGGACTGGTAAGAAGCCCCCCCCCCCCGCATATATAATTACCTAATTAATATTAAAATAACTTACATACATTAACAAAATAACATTTGATTTCTAAAGGGGAGGGGGGGCCTCAGCACACATCACCACCCAGCATTTGTCATTTTACATTTGATTTTACAGTTAGAGTGACACAGACAGACATGATGCTGCAGCAGACTATTTCTAACTGTATGTTCACTCACAGTTAAGAAGGTGCAGGGTGCAAACACTGAAAGCTGGAGCCCGGGCTGTGCAGAGCAGATAATTAGGGATGGTAGGTCTCGTTCCCCCTTCGGCGCCTGTGCATGAGGTTCTCATGCAACCATCAGCCCCAGCGGCACCGCGAGACCTCCCTATTCACATTCAGTCTCCTGGCCAGCGCTGTGCTGATGTGACGTCACATGCATAGTCACGCCAGTGAAGTTGATTGACAGCGTGGCCCTCCAGTAGCAGGATGCACTCTCACCGCTTACCACAAGTTGGAAGCTTGGAGCTGGCTGGCTGGCTGGGACTCAAGAGTGAGAGAGTCTGCCTACAGTACCTAGTACTGGCCAGCTGCCAGGTGCAGGCAGACTTGCTTGGGTCCAGGCAGCTTCACTATATGAACGCGTTGCCTCCGATCTCCTCCTCAGTCCTCCGGGTCCCGCCTCCTCGTAGCCAGGCAACCGCAGCCGCCGCCTCTACCTCACACACACAGAGCAGATCGGCAAGCAGGGAGGGCGGCTGCGGATAGACAGTTGCGGTTTGCGGGCGGCTCAGCTGACAGCCTACAGTTAACCTGTCACCCGTGGCCGCCCCAATAAAGGTAGCAAATTTAATCGCCCTAGTCCTGAGCCTCGGAGGCCTGCCCACAAATCCGGCCCTGGGTATATGTGCCCAGAGTAGGTAGCCAGGGGTATATGCCCAGTATATGTAGTTAGGAGTATATGTGCCCAGTATATGTAGGCAGGGGTATATGTGCCCAGAGTAGGTAGCCAGGGGTATATGTGCCCTGAGTAGGTAGCCAGGGGTATATGTGCCCAGAGTAGGTAGCCAGGGGTATATGCCCAGTATATGTAGGCAGGGGTATATGTGCCCAGAGTAGGTAGCCAGGGGTATATGTGCACAGAGTAGGTAGCCAGGGGTATATGTGCCCAGAGTAGGTAGCCAGGGGTATATGCCCAGTATATGTAGTTAGGAGTATATGTGCCCAATATATGTAGGCAGGGGTATATGTGCCCAGAGTAGGTAGCCAGGGGTATATGTGCCCAGAGTAGGTAGCCAGGGGTATATGCCCAGTATATGTAGTTAGGGGTATATGTGCCCAATATATGTAGGCAGGGGTATATGTGCCCAGAGTAGGTAGCCAGGGGTATATGTGCCCAGAGTAGGTAGCCAGGGGTATATGTGCCCAGAGTAGGTAGCCAAGGATATATGCCCAGTATATGTAGGCAGGGGTATATGTGCCCAGAGTAGGTAGCCAGGGGTATATGTGCCCAGAGTAGGTAGCCAGGGGTATATGTGCCCAGAGTAGGTAGCCAGGGGTATATGCCCAGTATATGTAGTTAGGGGTATATGTGCCCAATATATGTAGGCAGGGGTATATGTGCCCAGAGTAGGTAGCCAGGGGTATATGTGCCCAGAGTAGGTAGCCAGGGGTATATGCCCAGTATATGTAGTTAGGGGTATATGTGCCCAATATATGTAGGCAGGGGTATATATGCCCAGAGTAGGTAGCCAGGGGTATATGTGCCCAGAGTAGGTAGCCAGGGGTATATGTGCCCAGAGTAGGTAGCCAGGGGTATATGCCCAGTATATGTAGTTAGGGATATATGTGCCCAATATATGTAGTTAGGGGTATATGTGCCCAGAGTAGGTAGCCAGGGGTATATGTGCCCAGAGTAGGTAGCCAGGGGTATATGCCCAGTATATGTAGTTAGGGGTATATGTGCCCAATATATGTAGTTAGGGGTATATGTGCCCAGAGTAGGTAGCCAGGTGTCCCCCTCCCCAGCAGGAGGGGAGCAGCGCTAAGAAGAGGAAGAGCTGCTCTCCCTCCCTCGCTCTCCCCTCCAATGTCCGGGTGCTGGCAGCGGCGGGCGGAACTTACCTCCGTCTCGTCGCAGCGCCGGATGGATCTGCCACTACTCTGGTCAGGTCCAGACCAGAGCAGCGGCTGCGCACCCGAACTTCCGGCCGGCGCTGGAGCGAGACGGAGGTGAGTTCCGCCCGCCGCTGCCAGCCACCCAGACATTGGAGGGGACAGCGAGGGAGGGAGAGCACCTAAGGTGAGGGAAGGAGGGGGGAGATGGCCCCCCTTCCCCACCGTCCGCACAGCTCTCCCTCTTCTCTGCGCTGCTCTCCTCACCCGCCGAAAAAAAAAAAAAAAAAACCCGCAGCTCAGCCAGGCGGAGGGCGCCCTTGGGGACCAGGCGCCCCGGGGCACTTGTCCTACCCCGACCCCCCCTAGCTCCGCGCCTGTCATAAAGCCCCTTTTTAAAAAACCTTCCATGGATCCAGATGCAATGAGCAGCTACAGACCTGTCTCCAACCTCCCCTTCTTAGGTAAAGTTATTGAAAAGGCTGTCTATCTGCAACTTGAAACCAGGCTGTCAGTAAACAACATCCTGGACCCTCTACAATCTGGCTTTAAGAAACACCAGAGCTGTGAAACAGCCCTCATCCAAGTCTGCAACGATCTGCTCATGGCAAGGGACAGAGGGGTATGCTCCATCCTAATCCTGTTGGACCCTCGTATGCGTCATCACGTAGAGGACGTGAGGTCAGAGAAAGGGCGGAAGTACCACAAGGGTACTACCGCTGAACCGCCCGCTGCCCGGCCTCAATGCGTCCTACTCGGACTCCTCCTCCTCACTCACACCACTGCCAGCCAGCCACTGCAGCAGCCATCACCGGTACTATTTAACTTTACGCAAACTTTTGTATGGGGAAGCGGGCAGGGGGGGGAGCGCTAGCGGAGGGGGTGGGGGGAATTTCCAACCCCCTCCCCCCCCCCCCGCGATCAGGGCATGCTCCCCCCTTATGCCTGCGACCCCATAGGGGGGCCGTATTGCGGCATGTTTGGGTCCCCATTGACTTCCATTGAGTTCGGGGTTCGGGCCGAACATGCCGAACATCTGGCCCATGTTCGGCCTGTTCGGCCCGAACCCGAACATCCAGGTGTTCGCCCAACACTATCTGGGCCCTGGATACATGAAGGACTTGCTGAAGCTGCACCACACCTCTCACAACCTCAGATCAGCAAGTTCTATAAACTTGGTCACTCCCAGAGTGCACCTTAAAAAATCTGGAGATAGAGCCTTCTGTCATGCTGCCCCTACTCTTTGGAACTCCCTGCCACACCCAGTAAAGACAGCACCATCCCTGGAGCTATTCAAATCCAGACTGAAAAGCCACCTGTTTAGCCTGGCATTTCCGGGAACCAGAGAGGATCAAGAAAAGGTTTTATACATACCTGGGGTTTCCTCCAGCCCCATACGCACAGATCGCTCCCACGCCGCCGTCCTCTGCTGCCCGGATCCGCCGGTACCGGGTCCCATCATTGCCGCGAGTCGGCCAGTCGGCCGGCGAACGCGGCCGATTCTCCGCATCACACTGAGCTCCCTCCATGAACGTAGGCATGAGGCTGCCTACTGCGTAGCCGCATGCGTACGGGTATGGAGGGAGCCCCTGTGATGCGGACAATTGGCCGCGTCCGCCGGAAGTGACAGGCCCGGTGCCGGAGGTTCCAGGAAGTGGAGGATGGCGGCGTGGGAGCGATCCAGGCTTATGGAGCTGGAAGAAGCCCCAGGTATGTATAAAAGCCTTTTTCTGTTTTAACAAACCATTCCTCTCTGGTTCCCTTTAAAAAATTCTTCCTCTGTACCATGATGGTCTGAGCCATGCTTATGCGCTTTTGAGTCCTACGGGAGAAAAGCGCTTTACAAATGTTATTTGTTGTTGTTGTATATGACTCGAGTAATTTATGTGTTGTAAATCTTGACACGATTCATGTACGATTGAGGAATCATGAGCCAATATTGACTCCCGTGTTGCATTCTATATTTTTCCCATACGCATATCAGCTTTGTTGTTTATTGTTTCAACTCACAGTTTATCCCGGCATTTCAAACTACACCACAATTGCGACCCCGCAGAGGTGTCCTTTAGAGATGGCCCGAATGGTTCGCCGGCGAAGAGTTCCCAGCGAACATCAGCTGTTCGAGTCCGTGGTGGGTAATAGGGCTGTTCGATCCGCCCCCTACACCTCGTCATTGGGCTAAACTTTGACCCGCTACATCACAGTCAGCAGACACATGGCAGCCAATTAGGCTGCACTCATCCACGGACCCCCGCCCCCCTATAAAAATGCAGCAGCGTTGGCAATGTTCTCAGTCTCTGTCTGCTGCTGTAGTGAGGAAAGGAGAGACCCGCTCACCCAAATGGCTTGCTGGCCCGGGCCATGGCATCACAGCTCCTTCCCTACTCCCTGGTGCAGGAGGGGAGCGATATGCGGACGCTGCTGCAGCTTGGCATCCCCGAGTGGCAAATCCCCAGCTGCCACTATTTCTCCAAAAATGCCATCCCAGCACTTCACAAGTTTGTGGTAGCCCGTTCGCTCGATTACTCTGTGGGCGAGCGGGTCCACGTCACCATGGACTCGTGGAGTAGCCAATTTGAGACCGGTCGCTACCTGTCCTTTACAATGCACTGGGTGACACTGGTGGAAGGGAGGGAGGACAAGAGCCCAGCAGGCCAGTTGGTGGTGCCACCACATGAGATCAGGGGGGATGCAGCAGGCTCCTCTCATCCCACTCCCTCCACACCCGGCAAGCACACCCGCCTCGGCAGCAGCAGTGCCAAGCCTCGGCACTGCCAAGCACTGCTGAAATTAGTGACTTTGGGGAAGGAAAAACTTAAGGCTGCCAACGTCCTGGCTACCCTCAGGAAGCAGGAGCGGAGGTGGCTGACCCCCAGAGGCCCTGGTAGGGGGTTATGTGGCGGCCGATAATGGGGCCAACCTGGTGGCCGCAGTGCAGCGAAACCTCCAGCATATCTCCTGCTTGGCCCACATTCTAAATCTCATAGGTGCAGCGCTTCCTGCACACCTACCAGGGGATGAGCGACTTGCTGCAAGATGCCTGGGAAGTGGTATGCTTTTTCCACCGCTCAGCCACTGCCTCTGCACTCCTGTCCAGCTTACAGCGGCAATATGGCAAGCCACACCGCCTGATAATTGATGTGCCAACTCACTGGAATTCGAATCTGGCCATGTTGGAGAAGCTGCGTCAGCACAGGCTGGCTCTTAGGGCCTACATTTTAGACCCAAGTGTCCCCAGCCACCAGCAAGTCCCCATCATCACTGCAACTCAGTGGACACTGATGCAGCAAGTATGCCTGGTGCTGAGTCCCTTCCTGGAGGCAACAAAGATTGTCAGCGAGGAACCGGCCTCCGTCTGTCAGTGGGTGCCCATGGTTTGCCTGCTGGACAAGGCAATGTGTGATTTGATCGAACAGGGGGAAGAAGCCCTGAGGCAGCTGGATCAGGAGCAGATGGCAGCACAGTCCAGATCACAAGGGGGCTCACAGGTAGTGCAGGAGGTGGAGAATGTGGAGGAGTTGGAGGTCCCTAGCCTGAATGCTGAGGAGGAGGAGCAGAGCGCCGCTGGCATTGTACGGGGATGGCGGCTTGGGGAGGACACTGCACAGGAAGAGGACAGCAATATGGTATGGGACGACAACAAGGATGAAGAGGTTGTTGCCGATGCCAATGCCCACTTGTTCCCCATGGCTGCGCACATGTTGTGCTGCCTTCGCAGGGACCCCCGAGTGATTCAGATGCGTTCAAGGGAGGACATCTGGATCATCTTGATGCTGGACCCACGTCTGAAGGGGAAGCTGGGGGAGTTCATGATGCCTCCACCACGGAGCAACTCACAAGGGAGTGCTTGTGCGCAGACTACTGGAAGCATTCCCCCAGCCTTCCACCCCCACTGTAACTGCTCTGCCAACCCAGCAACAGGTGCCTGATGCCGCCACCAGCAGCACAACCACCACCAGCAGCAGCAGCCGGCACCCCGGAGACCTGAAGAGCCTAAGCCAAAGCCTGTATGCAGTGCAGCGGCCCAGAGCAGAGGTGCCAGCGACAGCATCCACCTCCAACCAGCACCAGCAGCGACTGACCAGCATGGTGGCTGACTACATGGGGTCATTCAGCGGGCTCAATGACACCGACAGCCCCGTGGACCCCTTGGAGTACTGGGTCAAGACAATTGACATCTGGAGGGAGCTTGCCCAGTATGCCCTGGAACTCCTGTCCCGCCCCCCTTCCAGTGTCCTCTCTGAGAGATGATTCAGTGCGGCCGGTGGCGTGGTCACTGAGAAGCGCTCTCGGCTGTCCCACGCCTCTGTGGACAAACTCACCTTCCTCAAAATAAACCAGGCTTGGGTGGAAGGAGAGTTCCTGGCCCCTATTGCTGTCATGTCATTGCTATTGCTGCGAAAAATTTTTATAAAAACCTTTCTGGGTCTTTTTGGCGTCGGCCACTCATCTTCCTCCAGTGGTACCATCACCGCCAGGTGCCATTGGGACTTAACTTCACCTCTGTGATTGCTTAACGTGTATTTCCCTGTTTAAAACCACTTATTTCCAATTAATAGCCCCATTTAAAGTGTTGCTTTCACTTTAACCACTTGAGGACCACAGTCTTTTCGCCCCTTAAGGACCAGAGCCTTTTTCTCCATTCAGACCACTGCAGCTTTCAGGGTTTATTGCTCGGTCATACAACCTACCACCTAAATGAATTTTACCTCCTTTTCTTGTCACTAATACAGCTTTCTTTTGGTGCTATTTGATTGCTGTTGCAAGTTTTAGTTTTTATTATATTCATCAAAAAAGACATGAATTTTGTCAAAAAAATGATTTTTTTTTACTTTCTGTGCTGACATTTTTCAAATAAAGTAAAATTTCGGTATACGTTTTTGTCCAAATTTATTCTGCTACATGTCTTTGATAAAAAAAAATCCATTCAGTGTATATTTTTTGATTTGGGTAAAAGTTATAGTGTTTACAAACGATGGTGCCAAAAGTGAATTTTCCCATTTTGAAGCATCTCTGACTTTTCTGACCACCTGTCATGTTTCATGAGGTGCTAAAATTCCAGGATAGTGTAAATACCCCCCAAATGACCCAATTTTGGAAAGAAGACATCCCAAAGTATTCACTGAGAGGCATGGTAAGTTCATAGAAAATTTTATTTTTTGTCACAAGTTAGCGGAAAATGACACTTTGTGACAAAAAAAA
This sequence comes from Hyperolius riggenbachi, assembly GCF_040937935.1. NCBI lineage: Eukaryota > Metazoa > Chordata > Amphibia > Anura > Hyperoliidae > Hyperolius > Hyperolius riggenbachi. The sequence continues at coordinate 111,873,916 of NC_090649.1, read as the reverse complement.
AAAAGTTTCCATTTCTTCTAACTTGCGACAAAAAAAATGAAATCTGCCACGGACTCACTTTTCTCCTCTCTGAATACCTTGAAGTGTCTACTTTCCAAAATGGGGTCATTTGTGGGGTGTGTTTACTGTCCTGGCATTTTAGGGGGTGCTAAATTGTAAGCACCCCTGTAAAGCCTAAAGGTGCTCATTGGACTTAGGGCCCCTTAGCGCAGTTAGGCTGCAAAAAAGTGCCACACATGTGGTATTGCCGTACTCAGGAGAAGTAGTATAATGTGTTTTGGGGTGTATTTTTACACATACCCATGCTGGGTGGGAGAAATATCTCTGTAAATGACAATTTTTTGATTTTTTTTTTACACACAATTGTCCCATACACCCCAAAACACATTATACTAAGATTTTATTTTTTTGACACAAGTTAGTGAAAAATGACACTTTGTGAAAAAACCATAAAAAACAATTTCCGCTAATTTTTGACAAAAAATAAAATCTTCTATAAACTCATCATACACCTAATGGAATACCTTGGGGTGTCTTTTTTCTAAAATGGGGTCACTTGTGGGGTTCCTATACTGCCCTGGCATTTTACGGGCCCAAAACTGTGAGTAGTCTGGAAACCAAATATCTCAAAATGACTGTTCAGGGGTATAAGCATCTGCAAATTTTGATGACAGGTGGTCTATGAGGGGGCAAATTTTGTGGCCCCCCCATAAGCAGGGTGGCCTTTTAGATGACAGGTTGTATTGGGCCTGATCTGATGGATAGGAGTGCTAGGGGGGTGACAGGAGGTGATTGATGGGTGTCTCAGGGGGTGGTTAGAGGGGAAAATAGATGCAATCAATGCACTGGGGAGGTGATCGGAAGGGGGTCTAAGGGGGATCTGAGGGTTTGGCTGAGTGATCAGGAGCCCACACAGGGCAAATTAGGGCCTGATCTGATGGGTAGGTGTGCTAGGGGGTGACAGGTGGTGACAGGAGGTGATTGATGGGTGTCTCAAGGTGTGATTAGAGGGGGGAATAGATGCAAGCAATGCACTGGCGAGGTGATCAGGGCTGGGGTCTGAGGGCATTCAGAGGGTGTGGGCGGGTGATTGGGTCCCCTAGGGGCAGATAGGGGTCTAATCTGATGGGTAGCAGTGACAGGTGGTTACAGGGCGTGATTGATGGGTGATTAGTGGGTGTTTATAGGAGAGAACAGATATAAACAATGCACTTGGGAGGTGATCTGACGGCGGGTCTGCAGGCGATCTGATGGTGTGGGTGGGTGGTCAGATTGCCCGCAAGGGGCAGGTTAGGGGCTGATTGATGGGTGGCAGTGACAGTGGGTGATTTATGGGTGGCAGTGACAGGGGGTGATTGATGGGTGATTGATAGGTGATTGACAGGTGGTCAGTGGGTTATTACAGGGAAGAACAGACGTAAATAATGCACTGGCGAATTGATAAAGGGGGGTCTGAGGGCAATCTGAGCGTGTGGGCGGGTAATTGGGTGCCCGCAAGGGGCAGATTAGGGTCTAAACTGATGGGAAACAGTGATGGGTGATTGATGGGTAATTAGTGGGTGTTTAGAGGAGAGAACGGATGTAAACAATGCACTTGGGAGGTGATCTGACGGCGGTTCTGCAGGCGATCTGATGGTGTGGGTGGGTGATCAGATTGCCCATAAGGGGCAGGTCAGGGGCTGATTGATGGGTGGCAGTGACAGGGGGTGATTGATGGGTGGCAGTGACAGGGGGTGATTGATGGGTGATTGATAGGTGATTGACAGTTGATTGACAGGTGGTCAGTGGGTTATTACGGGGAAGAACAGATGTAAATAATACACTGACGAATTGATAAGGGGGGGTCTGAGGGCAATCTGAGCGTGTAAGCGGGTGATTGGGTGCCCGCAAGGGGCAGATTAGGGTCTGATCTGTTAGGGGAACAGTGACAGGTGGTGATAGGGGGTGATTGATGGGTATTTAGTGGGTGTTTAAAGGAGAGAACAGATGTAAACAATGCACTTGGGAGGTGATCTGACGGCGGGTCTGCAGGATGGTGTGGGTGGGTGATCAGATTGCCCATAAGGGGCAGGTTAGGGGCGGATTGATGGGTGGCAGTGACAGTGGGAGAGTGATGGGTGATTGACAGGTGATCAGTGGGTTATTACAGGGGGGATAAATGCATACAGTACACAGGGGGGGGGGGGGTCTGGAGAGAATCTGAGGGGTGGGGGGGTGATCAGGAGCACCCAGGAGGAAGTTTAGGGCTTTAAACAAAAATAGCGTTGACAGATAGTGACAGGGAGTGATTGGTGGGTGATTAGGGGGTGATTGGGTGCAAACAGTGGTCTGGGGGGGTGGGCAGGGGGGGTCTTAGGATTGCTGTGGGCGATCAGGGGGCAGGGGGGGGGGTAAGTGTGCTTGAGTGCTTACCGTGGCGGCTGCAGCCTGCTCTGGTGGTCCCTCAGACACTGGGACCACCAGGGCAGGAGGCAGCCTGTATAATACACTTTGTATACATTACAAAGTGTATTATACACTTTGTAGTGGCGATCGGGCAGCTAGTAACCCGCCGGCAGTTCCGAACGGCCGGCGGGTTACAGTGCGAGGGGGGCGGAGCCTGTCGCCGGCGGCTGATCGCGTCACGAAAGAAGCGATCACCGCATAACCACGCCCGACGCCGCCGATGGGCGTATTGTGGTCGTTTGGGCCCAGCTCTTGCCGCCGCCCATCGGCTGGGGGCGATCCTCACGTGGTTAAAATCTATTTTCTCAAAAACGAAAAATTATTTTTGGAATTATCACCTTGATAATCCATGCAATTTGGGGGATTGTAGCATGTATGGGGGCTTTGCTATTGACGTTATACGAAAACCCCGAATCTGGTCGTGGATCCCGCCATGATTGCGTTATTCACAAGCAAAAATCTGAGTCGAAGCGTAGACACGATTCAAAATCCGGAACCAATCACGATTTTTTTTTGCCAAATTCATGGATCAGGACATCTGAGCACCCCTACTTGTTGGTGGTTTGAAAGGCATTTTATGACAAAGTGAGAAAACTCAGGAGGAAAACGTGAATTGCATTTGGACTCTTGTGTCCGGACACTAATCAATGGAAGCATCCTGTTGCTTTTTTTTTTTTTATGTAACTTAGGAGAAACAAGCATCTATATATATAATAGAGTAAGTGCCTCAACCTTCAAACAAGAAGAAGAAGTAGCGCCCTGCCCCCAGGGCTGGTCCAAGCAAGAAGAAGGGGCTGGTACAAGCAAGAAGAAGAAGTAGTGCCATATCAAACCAAGGGCAAAGAGGGATCATTTGCATATTCAGTAGCAGTGCATTGTGGGTAACCACAAATGTTCACTTATAGCTGAAATATTGCAGATTGGCTTCTTTTTTAAGAAGGAAAATTACACCAAGCTTTGCTTTTTTTTAGTAGGAGGGTTTTTTGGTCTCTTTTATCCTCCTATACATTCTTAGTAGTTTGGGTCACCCTGAGCTGCTTGGTTACTCTGTTGTACTGGTCCAAGCCCTATCTCATGCAGCCTTATTGATCCCTGCTATACATTCTTAGTAGTTTGGGTCACCCTGAGCTGCTTGGTTACTCTGTTGTACTGGTCCAAGCCCTATCTCATGCAGCCTTATTGATCCCTGCTATGTACTGATGAGGACCAAAAGTCTGAAACAGGATGCCACATGTGGGTTTGATATGGCTGTGTAAAATTTAAAGCAATATGCTTGCTATACACCAGTGGTTCTGGTCTGGATGCTTGCTTGGCTTACTAAGGGTGAAAAGGAATTATTTGCATATTTAGTAGCAGTGCATTGTGGGTAACAACAAATGTTCACTTATAGCTGAATTATTGCAGATTTGCTTCTGTTTTAGGAAGGCAAATTACACCAAGCTTTGCTTTTTTTAATAGGAGGTCTTTTTGGTCCCTTTTATCTCCCTATACATTCCGAGTGGTTTGGGTCACCCTGAGCTGCTTGGTTACTCTGTTGTACTGGTCCAAGCCCTAGCTCATACAGCCATATCAATCCTTACCATGTACTGATGAGGACCAAAAGTCTGAAACAGGCTGTCTACATGTAGGTTTGCTATCACTGTGTAAAATTTAAAGCTGTTTGCTTGCTATACACCATCAGCTCTGGATGCTTGCTTGGCTTACCAAGGGGGAAAATGGGTAATTTGTGTATTTAGTAGCAGTGCATTGTGGGTAAACACAAATGTTCTCTTATAGCTGAATTATTGCAGATTTCCTTCTGTTTTAAAAAGGCAAATTACACCACAACAGTGCAAATTACACCACAACATTGCAGGAAGTGACGACAGTGGAACGCACGATGGAACATGGAAGAGGTGAGTCATCCCCACCCGCTGCCTCTTACTAATAGTGGCGGCTGCTACCTTAAGTCGTCGGGGGGGGTTCGGTTCCTGCTGAGCTTAAGCTGGAGGGGGAGTGCACATGGGGGACCCAGGTGAGGGGGTGGGGTTCCTGCTGAGCTTAAGCTGTAGGGGGTCAGTGCACATTGGGGGACCCAGGTGAGGGGAGGGGGTTCCTGCTGAGCTTAATCTGGAGGGGGAGTGCACATGGGGAACCCAGGTGAGGGGGGGGGGGTCCTGCTGAGCTTAAGCTGGAGGGGGAGTGCACATGGGGGACCCAGGTGAGGGGGGATTCCTGCTGAGCTTAAGCTGGTGGTAGAGCACACATGGGGGACCCAGTTGAGGGGGGGGGGTCCAACCCCTCTCCCCGCCGCTGTGCCCAATACCCCCTTCCTGCCCTCTACCCTCATATGCGGCGTATGCTACGCCGCGGGTCGGCTAGTATATCTATATTTTTTTCAATTTGCAAAACATAAAAGTTACAAATTGCTTCAATATGGGCAAGTCTGCAGAGATGGATCTCATTGGTTAACAACAGTAGTGCAATTACACAAAGTAACACCCTACGAAAAAAGGTTAGACAGATAACATTGCTTTTCAGCAAATTAGCAATATGACCCACCATAACTCTTTGTCATAGTAAAAGTAAAAGATCTCTGATACATTAACCAAAATATAAAGCAAAAAGGATAGAATTGTAATATTTGTAAACTTAATACCTTATAGAAAACAATGGTTAGTATTTGGTCTTCTCCAGCCAGTCTGCTGAATGATTGTGTGCTGATACATCATATGTACACGTAGTCATCTCTCCTGCAATAGTAGCATATCCGGTTGGCTGATTTTACAAAAAAACGTCAACATCTACAATGCAGTTGATTAATGAAACTATTTTGTGTTTCGCTGAATCATTAAAGAGACTCCGTAACAAAAATTGCATCCTGTTTTTTATCATCCTACAAGTTCCAAAAGCTATTCTAATGTGTTCTGGCTTACTGCAGCACGTTCTACTGTCACCATCTCTGTAATAAATCAACTTATCTCTCTCTTGTCAGACTTGTCGGCCTGTGTCTGGAAGGCTGCCAAGTTCTTCAGTGTTGTGGTTCTGTGATGCATCTCCCCCCTCCAGGCCCCTCTCTGCACACTGCCTGTGTATTATTTAGATTAGGGCAGCTTCTCTCTTCTCTCTTATCTTTTACAAGCTGGATAAATCCTCCTCTGAGCTGGCTGGGCTTTCACATACTGAGGAATTACATACAGGCAGAGCTGTCTGCACTCTGCAGGAAGAAACAGCCTGACACTTCAGTGGAAGATAGCTGCAGGGGGAAAGAAACACACAAATGATCTCTTGAGATTCAAAAGGAAGGGTGTATACAGCCTGCTTGTGTATGAATGTATTTTCTATGTGTGGACATACTGTACATCAACCTACTTCCTGTTTTGGTGGCCATTTTGTTTGTTTATAAACAAACTTTTTAAAACTGTTTTTAACCACTTTTAATGCGGCGAGGAGCGGCGAAATTGTGACAGAGGGTAATAGGAGATGTCCCCTAACGCACTGGTATGTTTACTTTTGTGCGATTTTAACAACACAGATTCTCTTTAACCTTTTCCATAGTGCCACAGAAGCTGATGTCCATCCACTGTCCTGCCCCCTTTCCAGTGTCCTCTCCGAGAGATGATTCAGTGCGGCCGGTATCGTGGTCACTGAGAAGCGCTCTCGGCTGTCCCACGCCTCTGTGGACAAACTCACCTTCCTCAAAATAAAGCAGGCTTGGGTGGAAGGTGAGTTCCTGGCCCCTATTGTGGGCCACAGGGGGACATGAAGTGGCTGCTGCAATGTGTTAACCATGCCTGCCTTTCTGAAGAAAGTTACAACCTGCCTACCTTGGTTCATTTGTTGGCTGTGGTACTACCAGTGAGGTGCCATGGTCCTTCTGTGCTGCTTAACTGACCGGCCGCTTTGTCCTCCTGACTCAGTCGCTATTAAAGTCTGCATTCACATTGCCCGGGTCCACTTACGCATCCAATTTTTTGGGCAGCACTATCAAACTGTGGTACTACCAGTGAGTTGCCATGGTCCTTCCGTGCTGCCGCACTGACCGGCCGCTTTGTCCTCCTGACTCAGTCGCTATTAAAGTCTGCGTTCACACTGCCCCGGTCCACTGACGCATCTAAATTTTTGGGCAGCACTATCAAACTGTGGTACTACCAGTGAGTTGCCATGGTCCTTCTGTGCTGCCGCACTAACCGGCCGCTTTGTCCTCCTGACTCAGTCACTACTAAAGTCTGCATTCACACTGCCCCGGTCCACTGACTCTGCTGTCATGTCATTGCTACCGCTGCAAAAAAAAATTATAAAGACCTTTCTGGGTCTTTTTGGTGTCGGCCACTCATCCTCCTCCAGTGGTACCATCACCGCCAGGTGCCATTGGGACTCACCTTCACCTCTGTGATTGCTTAACGTGTATTTCCCTGTCTAAAATCACTTATTTCCAATTAATGGCCCCATTTAAAGTGTTGCTTTCACTTTAAAATCCATTTTCTCAAAAACGAAAAATTATTTTTGGAATTATCCCCTTGATAATCCATGCAATTTGGGGGATTGTAGCATGTACGGGGGCTTTGCTATTAACGTTATATGAAAACCCGAATCTGGTCATGGATCCCGCCGTGATTGCGTTATTCACAAGCAAAAATCCGAGTCGAAGTGTGGACACGATTCAAAATCCGGAACCAATCACGCTGGAGGCGGATTTTTTTTGCCAACGCCTGTGGTTGCCAAATTCGTGGATTGGGTCATCTGAGCACCCCTACTTGCTGGTGGTTTGAAAGGCATTTTATGACAAAGTGAGAAAACTCAGGAGAAAAACGTGAATTGCATTTGGACCCTTGTGACCGGACACTAATTAATGGAAGCGTCCTGTTGCTTTTTTTTAATTTATTTTTATTTATTTATTTTTTTTATGTAACTTGGGAGAAACAAGCATATGTCTATATTTTTTTAAATTTGCAAAACATAAAAGTTACAAATTGCTTCAATATGGGCAATTCTGCAGAAATGGATCTCATTGGTTAACAACAGTAGTGCAATTACACAAAGTAACACCCTACGAAAAAAGGTTAGACAGATAACTGTGCTTTTCAGCAAATTAGCAATATGACCCACCATAACTCTTTGTCATAGTAAAAGTAAAAGATCCCTGATACATTAACCAAAATATAAAGCAAAAAGGATAGAATTGTGATATTTGTAAACATAATACCTTATAGAAAACAATGGTTAGCATTTGGTCTTCTCCAGCCAGTCTGCTGAATGATTGTGTGCTGACACATCATACTTACACGTAGTCATCACTCCTGCAATAGTAGCATATCCGGTTGGCTGATTTTACAAAAAAAACTTCAACATCTACAATGCAGTTGATTAATGAAACTATTGTTTGTGTCACTGAATCATTAACCTTTTCCATAGTGCCACAGAAGCTGATGTCCACCTTAGGCCCCTTTTACACTTAAAGGGGACCTGAACCGAGTAAAACTATTTAAACTAAACACATGACGTAGCTGCAAATGAATATTACATACTTACCTCACCCTCAATTCCTCTCAGAAGCTCACCATTTTCTTCTTACAATGATCCCTTCCAGTTCTGACACGATTTTGTCAGAACTGAAATATACCAGTTGCTGTCAGTTATATATCAGCAGCTGTCAGTTATAACTGAATGTGCAAGGTAATGTCCATGTTTCCCTATGGCTCAAGTGGGCGATATAACAGTTTAACAGTGTGCTGACCAGAAAGCTGTTATGGGGTAATGGCCATTTTTAATATGGAGGACGGAGAATTCCATTGATCACAGTGGACAAACAGGATGCAGGAGAGGAGAAAGATTGATGAGTAGACTACACAGGAGGTAAGTATGACCTGTGTATGTTTATTTTGACTTTTTATTTTCAGTTCAGGTTCTTTTTAATCAGTTGCTCTCAGTTATAACTGAAAGAAAACTGATTTTCAAAGTAATGCCCATGTTTTCATATAGCGCCTTTCACGCTTAACGCGTTTTAACTGAAATCTACTTATATCTACTACTCACTGCACTGCTATTAAAAAAAACGCATACCAACCCGCACTAACGCATACTAACGCACACCAACTTATTAAGTGTAAATTGGCCCTTAGGATATAACAAGCATGCTCTTCATTCTTTCCAAAAATCTGCCCTTAAACCTCCTTTTCTACCTCTCCCACTGTAAAAAGCATGTCATATCTCCTCCTTCAATTTCAACAAAGATTCCCACATACTTTGACCAGCGGTGGTATGATCCACACTGCCGTAGTCTCTCACCACTTCCTGCTTCCGTTCCACTGAGCACTAACACAGTGCATTACAATTCCACTCAAGGGAGCAGCAGGCAACTCCCCCCGCAGACCTACTTCCAGTTGTGGTGCCCATTTCTGGTTGTATTCCACTGAGTGGAATACATGCATCCCTGACTTCCTCACTCAGCCCAAACAGCATTTAAACAAATCCGAAATGAAAATAAACGTATGAGAGAATTAATTTTATATGTAGGACGTATAATAAATAGAACAGGAGAGGAGGTAAAATTTGTTTGAGTGGTAACTTGTATGACCGAGCAATAAACCGTTATAGCTGTAAAGTGCTGAATTGTAAAAAATGGCCTGGTCACTAGGGTGGTTTAAGCCCATGGTCCTTAAAGCGGATCCGAGATGAAAAACCAACTATAACAAGTAACTTGTCTATATATCTTATCTAAAGTTTAGATAGTTTACACAGCGTATCTAGCTCCAAACAGTTTCAATAGAATATGATTATTTCTTCCTGTGATACAATGACAGCAGCCATGTTGTCTGTAAACATTACACACAGGCAAGCATATCTGCATCTTCAGCACTCAGCCTGTGAAAAAAACCTAATCCCCCTCCTCCCCTCTGCCTCTGAAATCTCTGGCTAGTAATACCTCCCCCCACCTCCTGCCCAGACTGGGCTCCCATGACCCCTTGCTACTGTCTGAAAATGCCAAGGCTCTCTGAAAAGCTGTGGGCGAGGCTTGTTAACAGTATTAAAACAAAAACAAAAAAGTATTTGGCTTGAGGAATTCCCTATAAACAATAGGACAGGAACACAATTATGCAATGAGTAAAAGTTCATCTCGGATCCACTTTAAGTGGTTAATTGTCAATATTTTCTATTTTCTTGATAGTTAATTATCATCACATTTAAATGCAGCCAAATAAGTTGAGCACTTTCCAGAAAGGTCCAACCAATGAGATCTCTCTCTCTCTCTCTCTCTCTCTCTCTCTTTCTTTAAAAGACCGCTGTCACTAAATACTGTGAAATTTTAAATACATACATTATACATTATAACATGTAGATTTCTCCCAGAGTAAAATGCACTATAAAATAACTTTTTTTCCCCCTAAGATGCTGTCATTCAGGCCTCATTCCCATTGCGTTCCGCTTGCGTATCCGTCCACGCTGGGCTTTATCAAAGGCGTTTTTTTCCCTCTCCCGGCGCTTGGGTGGGCGATGCAGTTTTGGCGCTTACCTAAGCGCTTTTCTAAGCGCTTTTCCCGAGCGGTTTTGTAATTCACTCCCTGACGCTAGTCAGGAAATGAACTCTTTGAACCGGAAAATAATAAATACAATGTATTTATTCTTAAAAAGGCAAATGCAATCGCTGCACAAAGCGATTTTGTGAACATTTTGCGTTTTGCCTATACCTTCCATTGTAGCGGAATCACCTCAAAAATTGTCCAGGCACCTCTTTGCTTAGCGGATCGGAAACGAACTGCTCAGATGGGAACTCTTTCATAGAGAATCATTGCACAAGTGCTTTCAGGGCGATTTTGAAAATTGCTAGCGCTTAAAAAATCTCAAAAACGCCCCTAATGTAAATGAGCCCTCACAGTGCATAGTAAAAAGCTGATCGGTCTGACAAGTTTTGGACTAGCCCATCTCCTCATGGGGATTCTCAATTAGGCCTTGTTTAAATTATGAATTGCACAGCGATATTGCAACCGTTGAGCGTTTTTGTGCGCGATTTTATTTTAGCGATTCCTGGCATTTTCTGAGCGTTGGGCGATTTTCTAAGTCCTTTTGATGAGCGATTTAAATTTTTTACTGACATCAGGAAGTGAACTCTTTGACCCGGAAAAAATAAATAAAATGTATTTATTCTTAAAAGTGCTTGGGAAATTGCTATACAAAGCGCTTTTTCAAGTGCTTAGCGATTTTCCTATACCTTCCATTATAGCCAAAACGCTCAGAAAATGGTACAAGCAGCGCTTTGGTCAGCGAAAAGCAATCAAAATGCGCAGATTTGAGAACACCCGAATTGGGAATCATTGCACAAGTGGATTTAAGGTGATTTTCAAAATTGCCGGCGCTTAAAAAAACCCCGAAAACGCTCTAGGTGTGAACAAGCCCTGATTTCTTTATTTACAAAATAACTTACTGACATGCAGTTGCTGACAGATCTGAGAGATTTTGGACTAGTTCATCTCCTCGTGGGAGATTCTCAGTACTACATTTACTCTTTACAAAAGCACTCTCTGAAAAGGATATATACAAAAATGTCTGCCAGCTTTCCTACTCTCTTGCACACTATTTTGGTAGTTGGACTGAGAAACTGCAGTTCAGTAAGTGATTTTGTAAATAAATAACTGAGGATCCCCTACGAGGAGATAGATTTTACTCTGGGAGGAATGTACATTTTTGGGTATGTATTAACGACCGCTTAAAGAGAATCTGTATTGTTAAAATCGCACAAAAGTAAACATACCAGTGCGTTAGGGGACATCTCCTATTACCCTCTGACACAATTTCGCCGCTCCTCGCCGCATTAAAAGTGGTTAAAAACAGTTTTAAAAAGTTTGTTTATAAACAAACAAAATGGCCACCAAAACAGGAAGTAGGTTGATGTACAGTATGTCCACACATAGAAAATACATCCATACACAAGCAGGCTGTATACAGCCTTCCTTTTGAATTTCAAGAGATCATTTGTGTGTTTCTTTCCCCCTGTTCTCATGCACTGAAGATTCAGGCTGCTCGTTTCTTCCTGCAAACAGCTTTGCCTTTGTCTGTAATTCTTCAGTATGTGAAAGCCCAGCCAGCTCAGAGGACGATTTATCCAGCTTGTAAAAGATAAGAGAGAAGAGAGAAGCTGCCCTAATCTAAATAATACACAGGCAGTGTGCATAGAGGGGCCTGGAAGGGGGAGTTCATAGCAGAACCACAACACTGAAGAACTTGGCAGCCTTCCAGACACAGGCTGACAAGTCTGACAGGGGAAAGATACATTGATTTATTACAGAGACTGTGATAGTAGAAAGTGCTGCAGTAAGCCAGAACACATTAGAATAGCTTTTGGAACTTGTAGGATGATAAAAAACAGGATGCAATTTTTGTTACGGAGTCTCTTTAACGCCGATAGGCGTCGGCTGGTCGTTAGTGGTTTAGCATGGAAACGGCCCCCTATTCGAGCGGCCTTTCCATGCCAGTTCACGGAGGGTGTCTCCGCGAACAGCCGGCGAGCCTCCGATCACGGCTCGCAAGCTAAATGTAAACACGTGGGGAAAAAAATCCCTGCTGTTTACATTATACGGCGCTGCTGCGCAGCAGCGCCGTAAAGGAGATCGGCGATCCCCGGCCTCTGATTGGCCGAGGATCGCCGGCATATGATAGGCTGAAGCCTGTCAGTTCCGGCGCAGGACGGATGTCCATCCTGCGCTGCCCAAGGAATGGAGGGGAGGGAGGGAAAGCCAGGGAGGGCGGAAAATGCTGTGGAGGGGGGCTTTAAGAAGCCCCCCCCGCTAGGCACATTTGAGCGGCGGCCATCATACCCCCCCAGCAGGACATCCTCCTTGTGGGGAAAAAAGGGGGGAAGTCTGATCGCCCTGCGTGCCTGCTGATCTGTGCTGTAGGCTGGAGAGCCCACGCAGCACAGATCAGCCAGAATCCCCCTGGTCCTCAAGTGGTTAAAGTTTACAATTTTTCATAATAGTTGTCCTTTAAGCCTACTAAATTCCCAGATGTTGCCATCTCACTACTTTAAAATTTCCACAGCTTCTTAAAACTATGTCCCTAAATTGCTCATGGTGTATACCCCAAATAAAATGTTTCTGCAATGCCAGGAAGCAATTAAAGACTTTGCCAATGTGCTCTCTCTTTATACAGGAAATTCACTTTTTACCAGAAGAAAATCCTTACTAACCATATATTTGTCACAACTGCTTGGAGGGGAAAAAAAGGAGTATAAATTAGAAGAATCAAAAGGGAGAGAACACTGCCCTTGTTAGCTTACAGTCTAAACTAATAGGATCCAAGACTTCTCACAAGTGTCGCCTCTCCTTTGTAATTCTCTCCCACAGCCTGTCTGTTATACACCAAGTCTGGAAACACACCCTTAGGGCTCGTTCACACTATGGGCTTGATTCACAAAGCGGTGCTAACAGTTAGCACGCTGGTGAAAAGCCCTTTATCATGCCTAAACTCAGTTTAGGCATGATAAGTTTAGGTGTGATAAGTTTAGGTGTGATAAGTTTAGGCATGATAAGTTTAGGTGTGATAAGTTTAGGCATGATAAGTTTAAGCGCCAACTACGTTAGCACCGCAGTGCACAGCTGATCAAAAGTTTTACGCTAGCAAAGTCTGGTGCACTTCGTATAAAGTTTAATGGCGCTGCTTTGCGTGCGGGACTTTGCAAGCGATCTAAACTTATCTAAACTTAACATGCCTAAACTTATCACACCTAAACTTATCACAGCTAAACTTATCATGCCTAAACTGGCTTTTCACCAGCATGGTGCAATGGTTATCACGCCTAAAGTATTTTAGGCATGCTAACTGGGTTAGCACCGCTTTGTGAATCGAGCCCTATGAGCGTTTTTTAAGCGCTGGCGATTTTAGAAATCGCCCCAAAAGCAATTATGCAATGATTCTTTATGAGTGTTCACATGTAAGCGTTTCTATTTCATTGAAATCGCAAACGCGCTACATGTACCATTTTCTGAGCACTTTTGCTATAATGGAAGGTATAGGGAAATCGCAAAACGCTTGAAAAAGTGCTTTGTGGATTTCCCAAGTGCTTTTAAGAATAAATACATTGTATTTATTCTTTTCCAGGTCAAAGAGTTCAGACTGACGTCAGGAAGTGAAAATCTCAATCGCTCAGCAAAAGTGCTTAGAAAAGCACTTACGAAACTGCTTTTCTAAGCTCAAAACACAGGGAAAATCGCTTTGAAAAACTCTCAAAAAATCGCTCAGCGCTTGCCATAGTGCGGAAGAAGGCCTAAAGTATACACGAGGTGAGTAGATAAAGTATTTTTACATACCTGGGGCTTCTTTCAGCCCCTACAAGTCACGTGTGTCCCTCGCTGCAGCTGTCTCTCAGAAGAGTCCACAATCTAATCCCTACCATAGCCATATGTCTATGTATGTATTGTGTGGTGTATATACAGTATTGTAGTCTAGGGTCAATTTTAGTGGTAAGCCAGTTAACTTATCTTTATATTTTTGGGATGTGGGGAGAAACAGGAGTGCCTGGAGGAAACCCACGCAGACATGGAAAGAACTTTCCAACTCTGTGTAGACAGTGCCCTGGCTCAGAGTACATTTGAAATCGGTGCCGGTAGACTTGGGTGCAGGATACAGCCGGTATATGGCTGATCCTGCTTCTGCACAAGTCCGGGCCGATTTAATTACTATTCCCCCTCCAGGCCGCCATGGATAGTGGGGGAATTAAATAATTCGGCTTCCAGCGATTGCTGGAGGCCGAATTATTATGTTTTTAAGCAACCTCTGCTCCGTATTCTGACGGAGCCGACGTTACTCACTGAGCGCTGCAATAGGAATGATTCCTATTGTAGTCTATGGAGGCGCCGGCTGCGCCCAAATCTAGCAGCGCTGAAAAGCACTGCTCCGCTGGCTGAGATTTGAACTGGGGACCAAGCCAGGGAAAACACATTTTAAACCAATGTAAAAACACTGAACTTACCTGGGCCTTCTACCGGCTCCCCGCACACGTCAACGATCGTCTGTCCCTGCAGCAGCTTACTTCTGGGTTTTGTGACTTTATAGTCACGGGCCACAGTGCCTGCGCTCCCGACTACCAGGCGCAGTGCTCCGCACCATTAAGGTCACAAAAACGGCCGTGAGCCGCGGTGGGGAGCGGAGGATCGTTTTGTCCTGGCACAGGCACAGGACATCTGCAGGGGGTGGTAGAAGCCCCAGGTAACACTACACAGAGAATTAATGTGTGCATCAAACCAAGTTAAAACCTGCCAAATCTGGCTTTGCAAATTTGGCCTAATTGGCTTCTCACACGACGTTGCTCATGCAAATATGCATTTGCTTTCTCATGCCAAAATTTGCAGGGTCTAAAACTAACACCGCAAAGCGGTTGCCCAGCGGGGATTAGTTCATGCTACATTAGCTCTATCCAGGAGTGCCACATGGAGGCTCCCCAATGCCCCCATACAACCCTCTCACTGCTTAGAAACCACAGCGGCACCCCGGAGTGCGCTCCATTACACCGAGCGTCACATGCTAATTATGTGACGCTCGGTGTAATGGAGCGCACACGCAGCGCAGAGGGGACAGCAGCTTCTGAGCCTCGCACTGTGCGACGGCCAGAAGTGAAGGGGGAAGGACATACTGCGCACACAGGGCGCAGTATGTCCGGGGCAGAGGTCAAGCAAGTCGCCGCACACCGGAGTGTATAGAGTGTGAACGGCGGCAGACGGAGGGGGGCGGGAGGAACAGTCGGTATGTGCGTATTACAACCTATACAGTGCTGCACTCATTTTAACCACACATGTTCAGTTGTGGTATCCTTTAAGAAAAGTGCAAATCCATTCCTTAACTGCTGCAGATAATAAGTGCTAGTTAGCATTTCTTCAGATAGTGCAGGCTAGATGTGATTTGTGGAGGGCTCCTCCCCCCTCACTCAGAGCTTGCTGACAGCAGGTGCGTTGGTTACCTCAGCAACAGCAATTCCCCTCACACACTGCACTGCCTGAGAGACCTTCCTAACTCCTTCTATTCCTTATAGTTTAAGAAGGAATCTGCACTAGCTAGTCATTTCTTAGGATGTCTGAGACAGTTCTGCATAAATTTCTAAAAACCTACTAATATTTTGTCTCAGACACTCTTGATAAATCTGTCCCAGAGAGTTTAATGTGTGCATAAAAGCCCCAGGTAAGTTCAACTCTTTTTTTTTCAGCTAACAGTTGTTCTTTAAATCTGTAAGGCAGCTTTCTCACTTACCATTGCAAACTGTGCATGCAATTTTCCACAATTTTTGGAAGCATTTGTAATTTGAAAGGTATTATCCTTTGTTTTTTTCCCCTTCTTTTGTGGCTTCTGTGCTGGCTGGTCTTGCTTTCTGCTGGATGGGCTGGCCTGCAGCCAGGTTCGGTCAGTTCCCCCATAGTATTCCCTGACCTTCTAGTGGACCCCATCCCATGCTCCCATGGGCCTCCCATTCAGGCACCACAACTCCCAGCATGCCCCCATAGTAGAACCACAGCTCCCTGCATGTCCCCCATAAAGGCACCACAGCATCCAGCATGACACCACAGCTCCCTGCATGCCCTCATAGAGGCATCACAGCACCTAGCATGGCATGACAGCATCCAATATGCCCCCATAGAGGCACCATAGGACTCAGCATACCCTGATTGCTTTTTGCTGTGGTGCCATGGTGGATGCTATAGTGTCATGCTGGTTGCTACGGTGCCTCTGTGGGGCGCACTTGGTGCTGTTATGTCATGCTGGTTGCTGTGTAGTGTCATGCTGATTGCTATGGTGCCTCTGTGGGGCATGCTTGGTGCTGTAATGTCATGCTGGGTGCTGTGTAGTGTCATACTGGGTGCTGTGGTACCTCTGTTTTGCATTCCGTGTACTGTGTGGTGTCATTCTGAAATGTAGAATAATTAAAACAAAAAACAGAAAAACAGAAAATGCAGGACATATGCAATGTAACTGGGGGGAGGGTGGGGTTAAGTAAGCTTAGAAAAAGAGGCTGGTGGCCAACATGGTGTCGCGTATGTCTAATAAGTGAGCAGGTAATTTGGAAAGTAAACTGGGTACTCACAAACCCGAGTTGCTGTACATCAACCACCTTCTGCACATGTGGGGAGAACCCATCCCACACTACGGTAATAGAGATGGCCCGAACCTCCGATTTTCGGTTCGCGAACTTTCGCAAAAGTTCGATTCGCACGAACTTTCGCGAACCGCAATAGACTTCAATGGGGAGGCAAACTTTGAAAACTAGAAACATTTATGCTGGCCACAAAAGTGATGGAAAAGATGTTTCATGGGGTCTAACACCTGGAGGGGGGCATGGCGGAGTGGGATACACACCAAAAGTAAGTCCCGGGGAAAAATCCGGATTAGACGCACAGCAGCGTTTTAAGGGCAGAAATCACATTGCATGCTAAATTGGAGGGCTAAAGTGCTCTAAAACATCTTGCATGTATATACATCAATCAGGGAGTGTAATTAGAGTACTGCTTCACACTGACACACCAAACTCACTGTGTAACGCAACGCACACAGCTGTCCGTGCTGGACTACTGTGCACCACGCCGAGATTGCTCTTCCTCACTCAGTGATGTCAGTTAATGTCTGACTGCCTTATCAACTTTTGATGGTTCTTTCTCTACCATTGTTAAAGCTTACATTTGATTTTTTAAATTACTTTTTCCATACCTCCCAACATTTGAAGATGTGAAAGAGGGACACTTAAGCCACGTCCCCTGTGCGGCCTTAAGCCACACCACTGCTTTTGCAGGAGGGTGACAATGGGAGGAATGAGTTTGCGGAGGAGGGTGCCAGTGGGTGGGAGTGGGTGACACTGGGTGGAAAGGGGGGTGCCAGTGGGTGGGGGAGAAAGGTGCCAGTGGGTAGGAGGAGGGTGTCAGTGGGTAGGAGGAGGGGGACAGTGGGTGGGGAGGAGGGCACCTGTGGGTGGAAAGGTGGGTGCCACTGGGTGGGGGAGAAAGGTGCCAGTGGGTAGGAGGAGGGGACAGTGGGTGGGGAGGAGGGTACCTGTGGGTGGAAAGGAGGGTGCCACTTGGATGGGGAGAAAGGTGCCAGTGGGTAGGAGGAGGGTGTCAGTGGGTAGAAGGAGAGTGACACTGGGTGGGGAGGAGGGTGACACTGGGTGGGGAGGAGAGTGTCACTGGGTGGGGGAGAAAGGTGCCAGTGGGTAGGAGGAGGATGTCAGTGGGTAGGAGGAGGGGGACAGTGGGTGGGGAGGAGGGTACCTGTGGGTGGAAAGGAGGGTGCCACTGGGTGGGGGAGAAAGGTGCCAGTTGGTAGGAGGAGGGTGACACTGGGTGGGGAGGAGAGTGACATTACATGGAAAGGAGGATGGCACTGGGTGGGGGGAGAAAGGTGCCAGTGGGTAGGAGGAGGGTGTCAGTTGGTAGGAAGAGGGTGACACTGGGTGGGGAAGAGGGTGACATTGGGTGGAAAGGAGGGTGCCACTGGGTGGGGGAGAAAGGTGCCAGTGGGTAGGAGGAGAGTGTCAGTGGGTAGGAGGAGGGGGGCAGTGGGTGGGGAGGAGGGTACATGTGGGTGGAAAGGAGGCTGCCAGTGGGTGGGGAGGAAGGTGCTAGTGGGTAGGGGGGTCATCAGTGGAGGGGTGGAGAATGCCCGTGGGTGGGGAGGAGGGAGCCACTGGTTGGGGAGGAAGGTGCCCCTGTGTGTAGGGAGATTGCCCTGGGCAGAGAAGAGATGGCAGAAATGATCAAGGCGCCAGCCGCGCCAATAAGGGATGCGGGAGCCTGCTTTATTCCTCCCTCCCTTCCTCTGAATGCCCCCACCTGCTGTGAATGTCCCCCCCCCCCCCCCCCCGGTAGGCAGTGCGTGCGCAACAGAGCGGACAGTCCTCTTTCCGCAGATCCAGGCGCACCTGCAACTGGAGTCTTCTGCTTCCTGTTTACCATGACATCACAGGAAGCAGAGAGACTAGTTGCCGGTGCCCATGGATCTGCAATAAGAGGAGTTACTGCTCCGCTGCGCACACACTGCATGGTGGGGGCATTCAGAGGGAGGGAGGGAGGAATAAAGCCGGCTCCCGCATACTTAATTGGCGCGGCTGGGGCCTCGATCATTTTTTTTGTGTTCTCTCCCCAGCTGGCCGGGACGTAAGGGGGGCTTCCCGGGATAGTGGGAGAGCCCCCCCAAATCGGGAGAATCCCGATGAAATCGGGATGGTTGGGGGGCATGCTTTTTCTGCTGGCTCTACAGTACCTTCAACGAGAATGTTATGGAGGGCAAGTCTGCCATTCATTCAACTGTGTGACTGATAAAGTTTCAATATCACTTTCTCAGTACCATGGTGACCACGGGTAAGGGCCGGGGAATCAGGGTTCGATTCCTGTCCGGAGTGGGAGCCTAAGAAACGGCTACCACCACCACCCATCCAAGAAAGGCAGCAGGCACGCTGTGGGCAAAGGAGCAGGAACGGCTACCCAAACACATCCAAGGAAGGCAGCAGGCAGTGCAGGCACGGCATGCAAGTCCAGACTCAGGGAGGTAGTGACAAGAAATAATAACACAGGAGGACTCTTTCGAGGCCCTGCTGTATATAAGACGAACCAACTTTAAATCCTTTAACGGAAATCTGTTATGGAGGGCAAGTCTACCATCCATTCAAGTGAAAGGTATGGACTGACTGCCAGGTATAATACAATGTGCAGTTACAGATGCAGCAAAAGGTATGCAGTGACTGCAAAGTGCAAACAGCTGTATGTGTAGTGATGGCCGTGCTGGACTGGTGTGCACCATGGCGAGAGTGTAGGTGATGGCGGCTTTCCAGCCCATATGGTCGGGCTGAGGTAGCTCAATGACAGAACAACAGTGACTGTCCAGCTGATCGAATTTGTCCACAATTAAGCAACAACCTTATTATCTTAGGTGTGCAACCCCCCCCCCCCCCCGAGACACTCATATAGCCAGAGGGCATTGCTTCATTGTATATATTATACTAACACTGCGTGTGCTCATGTAGGTAGATGCACTGCACATATGTAGGTATGCAGTGATTGGTATTACAAATGTGCAGCTGTCACACACACACAGGTACTGTGAACAGGTGCAGTGACTGGTGGTATATAATAACACTGTGTGCACTCACGTAGGTAGGTAGGTGCATTCAACAGGTGGGTATGCAGTGATTGGTATTACAAATGTGCAGCTGTCACACACACAGGTAGTCACTGAATTTGCTGGGCCTGGCAGTGGCACAGTAGGAATTGCCAAGGGCCAGCTGCAACTGACTGACAACACAAGTGTCTGTGGGACACACAAAAAATAAAAAATAGATCACAAGAACAACATTAGCTCTCAAAAGAGCTGTTGAGGATGAGGAGTGTTTTTTAGCAATAAGTATCAGCAAGAAGGAGCAAGCTAACAAGCCTAACACAAGAGCCTAACTAAGCTTTCCCTATGGCAGCAGGTTTTCTCTAGTGATGAACGAAAATGCAAATATTCTTTTCGCCGAATTTTCACCAAAAAAGCACTAATTTCTTTTCGACATGCAAATTTTCGATTTAATATTTTCGCATTAATTTTCGCCTAATGGCAGTTATTTTCACATTAGATACATACAGTAGTTTGCGTACGTGTTTCCGCGTAGCGTAGTACCACTATGCGAATAGGGGAAACGTAGTATGCATAAGACCATGCTCCCATGCGGAATCCTTTCCGCATCAACCCAAGTAGTACTGCGCATGCGCTACCGGTTTCTATGCGTAATGTATAGTTGTCATGCGGAAATAAGTCCGCATGTGCTGGGTGCATGAATTGTGTCAGTGCACATGTGTAGTTTTCGTCCGTACACGTAAAACCACGTGTATGTCACAAACACGTTTCTGATTGGCTGATGCGTACAAAAACAACAGGAAGTTGTCCAAACCCGGCATGCACATGCAGACTGTACGCATTGGACAGCACTGCCGAGTCTGACCTCCTGCAAGTTGCAACAATGCCTCCAAACATGCCACCAGGGATGAAAAGAATGCTCATTGAGGTAAGCAATCTTCTATTTTAACAAAATGCATATTTTTTGGGGTACTTATTCTGACTGCATTTCTTTAATCTTTACATGTCCCATTTAAAAAGATATCATAAGTGTTGTAGACAATTGTTTTTAGTTTATCTCTGTAACTTTGCCTGTACCAGTATTGTTAATAGTAGAGAGTGAGACACATTTAAATCATATCACTAACACTCTGTTGCATGCAGAGTGTTAGTGATATGATGCAATTATATTGTTGTAACTAGCTGACCTAAGACCCACAAAATGCAATCGGATTGTCGGCCGATTTC
This sequence comes from Hyperolius riggenbachi, assembly GCF_040937935.1. Lineage (NCBI taxonomy): Eukaryota > Metazoa > Chordata > Amphibia > Anura > Hyperoliidae > Hyperolius > Hyperolius riggenbachi. Next base: position 111,853,180 of record NC_090649.1, on the reverse strand, counting down.
CACACAAAATGCAATCAGATTGTCGGCTGATTTCCACACAAAATGCAATCAGATTGTCGGCCGATTAATACACAAAATGCAATCAGATTGTCGGCCAATTAATACACAAAATGCAATCAGATTGTTGGCCGATTTCCACACAAAATGCAATCAGATTGTCGGCCAATTAATACACAAAATGCAATCAGATTGTCGGCCGATTTCCACACAAAATGCAACCAGATTGTCGGCCGATTTCCACACAAAATGCAATCAGATTGTCGGCCAATTAATACACAAAATGCAATCAGATTGTAGGCCGATTAATACACAAAATGCAATCAGATTGTTGGCCGATTTCCACGCAAAATGCAATCAGATTGTCGGCCAATTTGCACACAAAATGCAATCCCTGGGGGCCCCTGTGCTGAAAGGTAGGGGGGTAAAGTGCAGAAAGGGAGGAAAGTGTCACAGAACAGCGGGGAGAGGGGGAAGCCTCCCCCCCTCCCTCACCTGGGGCCCCCCTTCCACGCTTCCCTCTCCAAAATTGCAGCCAGCTAGCAGCGGCAGCGAGCGGGAATCACTCAGGGCCTGTTTCCACTACACGCAGATTCTGCATGCAGAAAACTGACTCCAATGAATGCCTATTGGCCTGTTTCCACTGAACGAAATTTTTCTGATGCAGATTTTCCATAGGCATTCATTGGAGTTGGAGTTTTCTGCATGCAGAATCTGCATGTAGTGGAAACAGGCCCTTACCGTTAGAGTCAGATAGCTCTGCGTGCCGCTGCTGGTCTGGTCTCCTGCACTGCACTGTCCAATCATGCTCTCACAGGAAGTACTTTAAGAGCGTGATTGAACAGTGCAGTGCAGAAGACCAGACCAGCGGCACGCAGAGCTATCGCTCTCTCTGCGACAAGCCGTTCCCCGCTGCTGCTGCTGGCTGGCTGCAATTCTGGAGGGAGGAGCGCGGAAGGGGGGCCCTTCCTGCTTTGTGCCCCCCTCCTTTTCAGCACTAGGGTCCCCAGGGCCCCGGAGGCCCACCGGGAAAATTCCCGAGCTCCCGGTGTGCCTGTCCAAGCCTGCGCGCACCCTCTCGGCCGTCCTGCCTCTTTCCCCGTCCAGCGTCCTATCCCAAAGGCTGTGTCGGTGCAGGACATGCACAGTAGCACAAAAGCTCTGACACAGGGACAGGATGCAGGGACACTTGTATTTTATACATAGAGATAGTACTGTTAACCAGGGCCGGGGACAAGGTCCGCCACCAACAGAGGCTGAAGTGCCCAAGTGTGGCCCCCCGATGGGTGTGACCATGAAACGATGTGGATGGAGCTAATCGTAATGTAACAGTGTAAGGCAAAGACGGTGGGCCTTAGTTTTCTCCCAAAACATAGGCAAGAGACCCTAAAGGTAATTACAAAATGTGCCCCCCCCCCCACCCACAAACAAGGGACAGGGACAGCAGGCAGACCCCTTCAGTCAGGAAGACATGTAATGCGGCAGCTTTTCACCGGAAAATACATATAGGGCTCAATTCACAAAGCGGTGATAACCCAGTTAAAGACTTTAGGGGCTTGATTCACAAAGCGGTGCTAACAGTTAGCACGCTGGTGAAAAGCCCTTTATCATGCCTAAACTCAGTTTAGGCATGATAAGTTTAGGGCCTCGATTCACAAAGCGGTGATAACCCAGTTATCACGCCTAAAAGACTTTAGGCGTGATGACCTTTTCACCACTGAGTTATCACCGATTTTTCCTGCTCTTCGCGCGAAGTTACCGCGCGTAAGCGCGTTCGCGCGTACGCGCGTAAGAGCGCGCGCAAAGTCCCATAGGGTTTAATGGGAGCTTCGCGCGAAGCGTCGGGCGTACGCGCGGCAACTTCGCGCGAGTTTCTTCTTATCATGCCTAAAGTGACTTTAGGCGTGATAAGGGCCTTTTCACCATGGTGCTAACACTTTGCACCGCTTTGTGAATCGAGCCCTAGGTGTGATAAGTTTAGGTGTGATAAGTTTAGGCATTATAAGTTTAGGTGTGATAAGTTTAGGCATGCTAAGTTTAAGCGCCAACTGCGTTAGCACCACAGTGCACAGCTGATCAAAAGTTTTACGCTAGCAAAGACTGGTGCACTTTGTATAAAGTTTAATGGCGCTGCTTTGCGTGCGGGACTTTGCAAGCGATCTAAACTTATCTAAACTTAACATGCCTAAACTTATCACACCTAAACTTATCACACCTAAACTTATCACGCCTAAACTGGCTTTTCACCAGCATGGTGCAATGGTTATCATGCCTAAAGTCTTTTAGGCATGCTAACTGGGTTAGCACCGCTTTGTGAATCGAGCCCTAGGCGTGATAACCATTTTATCATGCCTAAACTCAGTTTAGGCATGATAAGTTTAGGCATGATAAGTTTAGGTGTGATAAGTTTAGGCATGATAAATTTAGATAAGTTTAGATCGCGCGCAAAGTCCCGCACGCAAAGCAGCGCCATTAAACTCTATGCAAAGTGCACCAGACTTTGTTAGCGTAAAACTTTTGATCAGCTGTGCACTGCGGTGCTAACCCAGTTGGTGCTTAAACTTATCACGCCTAAAAACTTATCACACCTAAACTTATCATGCCTAAACTTATCACACCTAAACTTATCACACCTAAACTTATCATGCCTAAACTGAGTTTAGGCATGATAAAGGGCTTTTCACCAGGGTGCTAACTGTTAGCACCGCTTTGTGAATCAGGCCCCTAAACTTATCATGCCTAAACAGAGTTTAGGCATGATAAAGGGCTTTTCACCAGGGTGCTAACTGTTAGCACCGCTTTGTGAATCAGGCCCCTAAACTTATCATGCCTAAACAGAGTTTAGGCGTGATAAAGGGCTTTTCACTAGCGTGCTAACTGTTAGCACCGCTTTGTGAATCAGGCCCATAATGTGTCAACGTACGTTTCCACAGACAATTCACATAAATGGTGCAGCTTTTCCCCAGATAATTCTAGTGGGGTGGTAATTCAGTCAGATCTTTGTGGTCCTGCTCACCCTTCACATTTCCATTCAATTATATATTTAAGGCCTGCTGTCACAGGATCTTCTCTGTCACTCACATAACACATGAAATGAAATAATGTAGTTATTATGGCTACCAATATCTGTCAGCAGGTATAGGTGGCACTTATCCTCTTGTAGTCATCATTGATCCCTAGTATCTGTCCACATTCATAGTTGGTTGGTTCCCACAATTTTGAACACTGTTATTATGAATAGTATTATAATCTTTTACATTATGTAAGAAAGAAGATTCTTAATTAATGTATAATACAGTGATCGTTAACCACTTGAGGACTGCAGTGCTAAACCCCCCTAGTGACCAGGCCATTTTTAGTAATATGTGCCACTGCAGCTTTAAGACTAAGCTGCAGATCCGCACAACACAGCACACAAGTGATCCCCCCCCCCCCCTTTTCTCCCCACCAACAGAGCTCTCTGTTGGTGGTGTCTGATCGCTCCCCCCATGTTTATTTTTTTTTAAATAAATATTATTGTTCTTGTTTTTATTTAAAAAAACCCTGTTTCTTTAATTATCATCCCTCCCCCCCCCTCCCCACAGCCAGCCAATTATGACGATCGGCTGTCATAGGCTTCTGCCTATGAGAGACGATCGCTCTCTTGTCCCCCAGGGGGACAGCCGTGTCACACGGCTGTCCCCAGTTCAGCGCTGCTGCTGATCGCAGCGCTGCACAGAGTAAATAGACGGCGTGATCACCTGTCTAACAGTCTCCCGAGGGGCAATCGCCGCTCGGGGACTGAAGAGGGGGCGGGGCTCCGCCCCCCTAGCAGGAGATGCGTGCGCAGCCTGCGCGCGATCTCCTGCAAAACAGAGCCCCAGGACCTTACGCCGATCAGCGTTAGGCGGTCCTGGGGCTGCCGCCGTGGCCACTCCCATCGGCGTGACGCGGTCGGCAGAAGGTTAATACTGTAATATTTCTTTTACAGCAATTTACCAGAGGCCGCTATGACCTCTCCACCCCTGAAGCCAAAAAAACGCTGGTCAGGAGGGTGCAGGCGATCCTGCGCACCGATTTCCAGAGGGTGCTAATCACAAAGCAGGTCCAGGTCATGTGGAGTGACCTGAAATGGAGGGACAAGGACCTGCTGAAGCGGGTGGTGGCAGAAATGGGATGTAAGTCAGCAAACTATTCGTTTATGTTTGTCTATCTTGGGTTTTATACAGTGGGTTGCAAAAGTATTCGGCCCCTTTGAAGTTTTCCACATTTTGTCACATTACTGCCACAAACATGAATCAATTTTATTGGAATTCCACATAAAAGACCAACACAAAGTGCTGTACACATGAGAAGTGGAACGAAAATCATACATGATTCCAAACATTTTTTACAAATCAATAACTGCAAAGTGGTGTGTGCATAATTATTCACGCCCCTTTGATCTGTGTGCAGTCAGTTGCCTATAGACATTGACTGATGAGTGCTAATGACTAAATAGAGTGCACCTGTGTGTAATCTAATGTCAGTACACATGCAGCTGCTCTGTAAGGGCCTCAGAGGTTGTCTAAGAGAATATTGGGAACAACAACATTGTGAAGTCCAAAGAACACACCAGACAGGTCAGGGATCAAGTTATTGAGAAATTTAAAGCAGGCTTAGGCTACAAAAAGATTTCCAAAGCCTTGAACATCCCACAGAGCACTGTTCAAGCGATCATTCAGAAATGGAAGGAGTATGGCACAACTGTAAACCTACCAAGACAAGGCTGTCCACCTAAACTCACAGGCCGAACAAGGAGAGCGCTGATCAGAAATGCAGTCAAGAGGCCCATGGTGACTCTGGACGAGCTGCAGAGATCTACAGCTCAGGTGGGAGACTCTGTCCATAGGACAACTATTAGTCATGCACTGTACAAAGTTGGCCTTTATGGAAGAGTGGCAAGAAGAAAGGCATTGTTAACAGAAAGCATAAGAAGTCCCATTTGCAGTTTGCCACAAGCCATGTGGGGGACACAGCAAACATGTGGAAGAAGGCGCTCTGGTCAGATAAGACTAAAATGGAGCTTTTGGGCCAATATGCAAAACGCTATGTGTGGCAGAAAACTAACACTGCACATCACTCTGAACACATCATCCCCACTGTCAAATATGGTGGTGGCAGCATCATGCTCGGGGGGTGCAATTCTTCAGCAGGGACAGGGAAGCTGGTCAGAGTTGATGGGAAGATGGATGGAGTCAAATACAGGGCAAACTTGGAAGAAAACCTCTTGGAGACTGCAAAAGACTTGAGACTGGGGCGGAGGTTCACCTTCCAGCAGGACAATGACCCTAAACATAAAGCCAGGGCAACAATGGAATGGTTTAAAACAAAACATATCTATGTGTTAGAATGGCCCAGTCAAAGTCCAGATCTAAATCCAATCGAGAATCTGTGGCAAGATCTGAAAACTGCTGTTCACAAACGCTGTCCATCTAATCTGACTGAACTGGAGCTGTTTTGCAAAGAAGAATGGGCAAGGATTTCAGTCTCTTGATGTGCAAAGCTGGTAGAGACATACCCTAAAAGACTGGCAGCTGTAATTGCAGCAAAAGGTGGTTCTACAAAGTATTGACTCAGGGGGCCGAATAATTACGCACACCCCACTTTGCAGTTATTTATTTGTAAAAAATGTTTGGAATGATGTATGATTTCCGTTCCACTTCTCACGTGTACACCACTTTGTATTGGTCTTTCACTTGGAATTCCAATAAAATTGATGCATGTTTGTGGCAGTAATGTGACAAAATGTGGAAAACTTCAAGGGGGCCGAATACTTTTGCAACCCACTGTATGCTGTATCTATTTATCCTAAAAAAAATTCCGTGGGCTGAATACTATAGAGTTGTGCAGTATGTACAGTTAAAGTATATATATCTGTAAGCTATTCACAGAACAGCACTTTTCCCACATTTTGTTTTGTTAGGGGCAAAAGGGGTTAAACAAATATTTTTTTGTGCTCCTGTGTGGTCATAGTGATAATAGTGCAGTATTTGCTAATTGTTAGTTTTTGATAACCACTGATGATTGATCACCAGGCTTTTTTAGAAAGATTTGATAGTGGCTATCATCCATCAGACCCTAGATCTTCTCCAGGATGATTCGGCTCTGGTGCACAGCCATTTTAAGATCTCACCAGTTATTCAATTTTATTGATGCTTATGCTCTTGCTGGGCCACTCAATGGCATACACAGAATTGTCTTAAAGCCACTCCTTTGATATCTTTGCTGTGTGATTTTGACACACCTGTGGCTTCCTACAGCCCCATGGGCACGGATCGCTCCCACGTCCTCAGTCTTCTCTAGAGATGGCCCGAACGGTTCGTCGGCGAACGGTTCCAGGCGAGCTTTGGGTGGTTCGCGTTCACCAGCGAAGGCGAACTTTTGCGGAAGTTCGATTCGCCCCATAATGCTCTATTAGGGTCAACTTTGACCCTCTACAGCACAGTCAGCAGGCACATTGTAGCCAACCAGGCTACACTCAGCCCTGGAGCCACTCCCCCCCCCCCCCCTTATATAAGGCAGGCTCTGCCGGCGATTACACTCACTCGTGTGCCTGCAATAGTCAGAGTAGGGCGAGCTGGTGCAGATTGTTTCTCCTAGGGAAAGATTAGTTAGGCTCTTGGCTTGTTGGCTTGCTCCTGGCTGAATCTTATTGCTGTAATAGCACCCCACAACAGCTCTTTTCAGAGCTAATCCTGTTCTTGTGATCTATTTTTTTTTCTTCTCTGTGTCCCACTGACACTTGTGTTGCATAGACAACCTTGTTAATTCATACTGTGTGTGTGTGCAACTGCCAGCGGCCCAGCACATTCAGTGACTACCTGAGTGTGTGACAGGGAGCTGCACATTGTAATACTCAGTACTGCATATACCTAGTACCTGTTGTGTTTAGTTAACCCACCTCATCACTGCATATACCTACCTTTGTGTTGAGTTAACCCACCTCACTGCATATACCTACCTTTGTGTTGAGTGAACCCACCTCACTGCATCTACCTACCTTTTGTGTTGAGTGAACCCACCTCACTGCATCTACCTACCTTTTTGTGTTGAGTGAACCCACCTCACTGCATCTACTTAGCTGTTGTGTTGGCTGAACCCACCTCACTGCATCTACCTACCTTTTGTGTTGAGTTAACCCACCTCACTGCATCTACCTACCTTTGTGTTGAGTGAACCCACCTCACTGCATCTACCTACCTTTTGTGTTGAGTGAATCCACCTCACTGCATATAACTACCTTTTGTGTTGAGTAAACCCACCTCACTGCATATACCTACCTTTGTGTTCAGAGAACCCACCTCACTGCATATAACTACCTTTTGTATTGAGTGAACCCACCTCACTGCATATACCTACCTTTGTGTTCAGTGAACCCACCTCACTGCATATAACTACCTTTTGTGTTGAGTGAACCCACCTCACTGCATATAACTACCTTTTGTGTTCAGTGAACCCACCTCACTGCATCTACCTACCTTTGTGTTCAGTGAACCCACCTCACTGCATCTACCTACCTTTTGTGTTGAGTAAACCCACCTCACTGCATATACCTACCTTTGTGTTGAGTGAACCCACCTCACTGCATATACCTACCTTTTGTGTTGAGTGAACCCACCTCACTGCATCTACCTAGCTGTTGTGTTGAGTGAACCCACCTCACTGCATATACCTAGCATCCCCCCGCCCGAGATGGACAAAATGGACAAACCAGGTAGAGGAAAAGGTAGAGGCAGACCCAGAGGAAGGCCACCTGGCACCGGCAGGTCTGTGCAAGGTCGTGTTGATGTGATTTCGTGCGGCTCTGGCCCAAAGTACAGTGCTCAGAAGAAGGCACGTGCCATCACTTCCCAAGATTGTCAGGATGTGCTTGACTATTTAACACAGAACACCTCATCTCCCGCAGCCACCAGCGCTACTATAAGCACCACATCCGCTGGATTTAACACTTCGCAGGAGTTATTCGGTGGGGAAATCACTGATTCACAGCCAATACTGCTACAACAAGATGAAGGTGCTAAGCAAGTTATACCACCTCATACGTCTGAGTTAGGTGACAATAGTATGGACGTAACGTGTGAGGAGGAGGATGATGAAGTACCTGGTGTTGGTGCAGTTTTGGGGGTGTCTGAGTAAAGCGAAGCTGGGCAGGAGGATTATAATGACGATTATATGGATGCCACGTATGTTCCCACTAGAGGAGATGACCGGGGGGACAGTTCAGAGGGGGAGTTCGAGAGGAGTAGGAGGAGACGAGTCCATGAAAGAAGCAGAGAGAGCTCATCCTCAGAAACAGCTGGGGGCAGTGTCCGGCGCCATGTATCGCCAGCTATGGACAGCCAGCCAACATGCCCTTCAACGTCAGCTGCAGATGCCACCATAGTGCCATCACCCCAGGGGGGCTCTGCGGTTTGTAAATTTTTTAACGTGTGTGTCTCAGATCGGAGCAAAGCTATCTGTTGTCTCTGCCAGCAAAAATGGAGCCGTGGAAAGGCCAACTCTCACGTAGGGACTACGAAGGCACCTGGAGAAAAGGCACAAACAGCAAAGGCAAGAACACCTGAGGAAAAGCAGCACCCAAAAGACAAGCCATCCTCCGCCTCCTCTTCCTCCTTCAGGTGCAGCGTCATGAGCTACTTTCTCCCTTGCACCTTCACAGCCACCCTCCTCCACACCGCCTCTGCACTTGAGTGGTTCCTGCTCCTCTGCCCACAGCAGCCAGGTGTCCGTGAATGAAGTCTTTGAGAGGAAGAAGCCAATTTCTGCCAGTCAACCTCTTACCCGGCGTCTGACAGCTGGCGTGGCGGAACTATTAGCTCGCCAGCTATTACCAAACAAGCTGGTGGAGTCTGAGGCTTTCCGTAAATTTGTGGCCACTGGGACACCGCAGCGGAAGATACCAGGCCACAATTATTTTTATAAAAAGGCCATACCCATACTGTACCATGTAGTTGAGAGGCAAGTGGTGTCATCTCTGGCGAAGAGCGTTGGGTCAAGGGTCCACCTGACCATGGATGCCTGGTCTGCCAAGCACGGGCAGGGCCGCTACATTACGTACACAGCCCATTGGGTCAACCTGGTGAACGATGGCAAGCAGGGAGTACGTGGCTGCGCAGCGGACCAACTTGTGATACCTCCACGGCTTGCAGGCACGGCCTCCTGCCACCTCCTCCCCTTCTCCTCCTGCTACATCCTCTTCGCTGTCCTCCTCCTCCTTGGCTGAGTGGCAGTTCAACTCTAGTGATGCTGCCATCTCCTCCTCTCCAGCTACACAGCCCCATCTCCCCAGAGCCTACGATGCATGCCAGGTACGATGGTGTCACGCCATCTTAGACATGTCTTGCCTCAAAGCGGAGAGTCACACTGGACCAGCTCTCCTGGCTGCTCTTAACAAAGAGGTGGAGCAATGGCTGACCCCGCACCAGCTGGAGATCGGCAACGTGGTGTGTGACAACGGCAGCAATCTCCTTTCCGCTTTGAATTTGGGAAAGCTGACACATGTACCCTGCATGCCACATGTGTTGAATCTGGTCGTTCAAAGATTTGTGTCAAAGTACACAGGCTTAGGGGGCGTCCGGAAGCAGACCAGGAAGTTGTGTGGCCATTTCAGGCGATCTTACACAGCCACGGCATGCTTTGCGGACATTCAGCGGAGAAATAACTTGCCGGTGAGACGCTTGATATGCGATAGCTGGAATTCGACCCTGCTCATGTTCTCTCGTCTGCTAGACCAGGAGAAAGCTTTCACCCAGTACCTGTACAATTACAGTAGGACACAATCTGGGAAGATGGGAATGTTGTGGCCCAACAACTGGACACTGATGCAAAATGCATGCAGCATCATGCGGCCGTTTGAGGAGGTGACCAACCTGGTCAGTCGCGCTGAAGGCACCATCAGCGACTTGATCCCCTACGCTTACTTCCTGGAGCGTGCTGTGCGTAGAGTTGTGGATCAAGCTGTGGAGGAGCGTGAACAGGAACAGTTACGGCAGGAGGAGTCGTGGGAGCAATTTTCATCCGAACCAGATGTTTCCTCAACACCTGCGGCAGCACACAGGGGGGAGGAGGAGGAAGAAGAGGAGTCATGTGGAGAAGAAGAGGAGTCAGACTCGGATGAGGAGGAAGGTGTTTCTGTGGAAGAGGAAGAGGCGGCGACAGAAGAACAACCGCAGCAGCCGTCACAGGGGGCTTGTGCTGCTCCACGTTCCCATGGTATTGTTCGTGGCTAGGGGGAGGAAGAGGACTTACGCAACGTCACTCAGGAAGAGCAAGAGGAGATGGATAGTACATCTGGATCCGACTTTGTGCAGATGGCCTCTTTCATGTTGTCCAGCCTGTTGAGGGACCCCCGTATAAAAAAACTCAAGGGGAATGACCTGTACTGGGTGGCCACACTACTAGACCCTCGGTACAGGCACAAAGTGGCGGACCTGTTACCAACTCAACAGAAGGTGGAAAGGATGCAGCACTTGCAGAACAAGCTGGCAATGATGCTTTTAAGGGTGATGTGACAGCACAACGCAATAAAGGTACCACTGCCAGTAATCCTCCTCATCCCATGTCCACACAGGCAAGGACAGGACGCTCCAGCGATCTCATGGTGATGTCCGACTTGCGGACATTCTTTAGTCCAATGCCAGATCCACCCTCCACCAACGCCTGGACCGGCAGGTAGCCGACAACATGGCCTTAAGTGTGGATATAGACACTGCAAGCAGCGACGATGAACCATTGGACTACTGGGTGCGCAGGCTTGACCTGTGGCCAGAGCTGTCCCAATTTGCCATCCAACTTCTCTCTTGCCCTGCCGCAAGTGTCCTGTCAGAAAGGACCTTCAGTGCAGCTGGAGGCAGTGTCACTGAGAAGAGAAGTCGACTAAGTCACAAAAGTGTTCAATACCTCACCTTTATCAAAATGAATGAGGCATGGATCCCGGATGGCTACTGCACGACCGAAGACTAAGTCAGTCCCCACACACAGCATCTCTGCCTGCAGGCCGCTTGCCTTCTCCACCACCACCAACAGGGTCCAGGACTCCAGGCGGATTCCTGTATTTTTAAGGCCGCTGCTAGCAGCAGCCACTATACTACTTTTTCTAGTGCGTGTACATGCCTGCCTAATTTTTCTGGCTGCACTACAACAACAAAACAAAAGGCATGTACATGTGCCCATTCCCCTTCGTGATCATTACCTTGCCGCGGTGAAGGGGCTTGCATATCACAATGAAGCAATGACCGCCGGCTATATGAGTGTCTCAGGTGGGGGTGGCACACCAAAGATAATAAGGTCGTTGCTTCATTGTGGGCAGACCAAATTTGATCCTGCTGGGCAGTCACTGTTGTTCTATTATTGAGTCCCCGACTGTCTACGTGCCGTTTCTGCATTCATGTCCTCCCGCCTACTTAAACTTAACATGATTAAAACAGAAATTGTGATTTTTCCACCATCGCTATCTACACCCCCACCAATTGCAACCATAACGGTAGACAACACCCCAATAACCTCAACCACTAAGGCCCGCTGCTTGGGGGTTATACTTGACTCAGAGCTCTCCTTTAAACCTCACATTGCCTCATTAACCACCACCTGCTATTTCCAGCTCAAAAATATATTCCGTATCCGTCCCTTCCTCACACAAGAAGCCACCAAAATGCTTGTTCATGCCTTAATCATCTCCCGCCTAGACTACTGCAACACCCTGCTCTGTGGCCTACCAAAAAACAGGCTAGCACCTCTCCAATCCCTTCTAAATTCAGCGGCCCGCCTCATTCATCTTTCCACACGCTCTTCCGATGCAGCCCCACTGTGCCATTATCTCCACTGGTTACCCATTACCCAGAGGATCCAGTTCAAACTCCTGACTCTAACATACAAAGCCCTCCACGAGTTGTCTCCTCCATACATCTCCTCACTAATCTCAAAATATTGTCCCTCCCGCAACCTTCGCTCCTCCCAAGAAATTCTCCTGGCCTCTAAGCTGATCACCTCTTCTCATGCTCGCATCCAGGACTTTACACGAGCATCACCCCTTATCTGGAACTCTCTTCCACAGCCTGTACGTCATGCTCCAAACCTGGACATCTTCAAACGCACTGTTAAAACACACCTTTTCAGACAAGCTTATAACATTCTATAGCCCATATATACTTCTCTGTCACAATGTAATCAGAGGCAAAGAATCACTGCCTCATCCATCCTCCACCCCCTTACCTAGTGTGTCCCCCACTACCCATTAGATTGTAAGCTCGCAAGGGCAGGGTCATCCTCCTAATGTTTACTGTTCTTGTAACAATATTTGTGCTGCTTGGAACTCTGCTGTACATTTGTTAGTTGTATATATGTTCCCCTTGTCGTCTTATTGTGCTTTGTAAAGCGCTGCGGAATATGTTGGCGCTATATAAATAAATAAATAATAATAATTATTGAGCTACCACAGCCCGGCAACCATGTGGGCTGGAAAACCGCCACGGCCTGCACTCTGGCCATGTTGTGCACCAGTCCAGCAAACCGAACCGTCCGCAGAAGTTCGTGAACTGAAAATCGGAGGTTTGCGACATCTCTAGTCTTCTCCATCTTCTGCACCGGGTCCCGTTACTTCGGACAGTCGCAGTAAGTCTGTGCAAGTCAACTGCGCCCACTACGTATCTCCCCAGAGATACGCCAAGAGTGCACTTGTCCTACGTCAGAATTTTCCGTGACGGGCCCAAATAACTGGAGCAGGTGCAGAGGACTGAGGATGGCGTCTCGTGGAAGCGATCTGTCCCCAGATTACATGTAAAATGTATAATCATTGTATCAATAAGGTTAAGCTATTTTTCCCATTCTTTCCACAGTATCTCTATCTTCTCACTTACAAGTGAGAAGAGAAATGAGGAGGCTGAGGCAAAGGCTGAGGAGGCAGGAACTGGGACTTCCAGATCTTGCAACAGCAGGTTCTGGAGTTGAGGGAGAGATCTGCGCGACAGGAGGAAGAAATTGCCCAACTAAAGGGCACCGGCGGCAGACGGGATGCTTAACTTTTTTGTTGTTGTAAATAGTTATTTGTTATTTGTGTTGTGGCTTCATAAATGCTTTGCTGTATACCTCTGTTGTACCGAGTGGTTATTTCTGTCAACATTGCTCTTCTATCAGCTTGAATCAGTTGGCCCATTCTCCTCTGACCTCTAGCATCAACAAGGCATTTTCGCCCCCACAGGACTGCCACATACTGAATGTTTTTCCCTTTTCACACCATTCTTTGTAAACCCTGGAAATGGTTGTGCGTAAAAATCCCAGTAACTGAGCAGATTGTGAAATACTCAGACCGGCCCGTCTGGCACCCGCAGACATAATTTTTCAAGTTACAGCTCTACTTTCTGTAGGAGCCATAGTTTTAATAGCATTGAGAGCGGGCATACCGGGATGGAGAGGGATTAAGAGAGGGAGTGTAAGTGTATACTCTTCATATGCGCTTGGGTATACTTAAAAGCTTACCCAGCGCCCCTGCTCAGCGTCCCTTTCATTTTTTTTTATTTTTTATTTTTTTTTTGTGGGGGGGAGGGTAGGTAGTTTGGACTGGTTTTCAGGCTTTAAAATAATTACCAAGCCTCCAGCGACATTTTGTAGCCTTCCTGAAGCTCCTAGCATGCTCCTAGTGGCTTTCCGACGTCCTCTGTGCACGGCAGTCGGCAGCAGGCGTATCACTTGACTCTAGGCAGGTCAGGTAACACGCCGGCTTCCATGCAAGGAGGATGGCAGAAAGCCGCTAGGAGTTTCAGGAGGGCTGCAAGATGTTGCTGGAGGTTCAGTGAGTATTTTGGAGCAGGTTTGTGTTTTTTCTGCTGGTGGTTCAAGCAACCGACAAGCACATGAATACGGCTTCAGGTGAACCCAGCTGGTGGTGGATATTGGGGACTTAACATATGTACAGTGTATATATATATATATATATATATATATATATATATATATATATATATATATATATATATATGTATATATATAGATAGATAGATAGATAGATAGATAGATAGATAGATAGATAGATAGATAGATAGATCTGATAATATATCTGTATGCATGTACTGTATATCTGATATATACATATAAATACAGGTAGCCAGACCTCTCCCTCCAGTTAAATATAGGTAGCCAGACCTAATTCCTCCCCCCCCCCCCAAGTAATTCATCGGTAGCTAGACCAGACCCTACTACCCCCAGTAACTCATAGGTAGCCAGACCTCTCCTCCCTCCCCCCCCCCCCCAGTAAGTCATAGGTAGCCAGACCTGCCCCCCCCCCCCCCATTTAAATATAACAGTAGCAGAAGAAGTTGAATTAATAAGAATGTGGGGTGCACCCTAATAGCGGGGACACCAATATAAATAGCAGCAACATCTTTTTTTTTTCTTCAGTGCTCCCTGACAGTGAGAACACTGCCGTGTATCAGGAACAGAAGGAGGTAAATGAATGAAAAAGTATGGTGCACCCTAAAGGTGAGGACACCAATAAACATAACAGCAACAGGTGTTTTTTATTTTTTTATTTTTTTGTGCTCCGATAGTGGGAACGCTGCTATCTATCAGGAACAGAAGGAGGTACATTAATGGAAAAGTATGGTGCACCCTAAAGGTGAGGACACCAATAAACATAACAGCAACAGGTTTGTTTTTTGTTTTGTTTTTTTGTGTGCTCCCTGACAGTGGGAACGCTGCCTGCAGAGTAAAGTGCGCACTAGCATTTAATCTTACCATTGCCTCTCCGTGCATACCGGGATCTCATCTAGTCTTCTCAGCTTCCTGCTTCCTGTAACGTCACAGAAAGCAGGAAGCCGAGAAGAGCCAGATCCCGGTATGCACGGAGAGGCCCATCCCGCATATCGCATCCCCGGGGCTGGTGCCTCGATCCGTTTTTTTCCCCTCTCTGCCCAGCGCCCGGGACACAAGGGGGGGGGGGGGGGCAGTACAGGATGTCGAGAGGGCCCCCCAAATCAGGACAGTCCCGACGAAAAAGGGACGGTTGGGGACTATGGTATAGGGGCGTGTCGAATATCGCCATGCGTGACAGTTAATAATGGCGCACAGCGCCAGGGGAATAAAAAGGGCGCCCCATAGACTTACATTATATAACGCTATTTAGCGTTATAAGTGTTAAAAAATGGCGCAGGCAGTGTGCCTTACACTTATAACGCTAAATAGCGTTATAATTGTTCAAGAATGCAGCGGGGGTCGGGGGAGGAGAGAGTCAGCGGACACTGGAGGGCATAGGCAGCGGGGAGGATGTGTGCAGAAGCATACGTTACCTTGTCCTGGCCGCCGATCGCTCCTTCCCTCCGCTCCTGCACTTCTTCCATTCGTTTACTGTAGTCCTGCAGCCGGCCAATCACCATGTGGCTTCAGTCTCCGCATGCTGATTGGCCGGCTGCGGGACTACAGCAAACGAATGGAAGGAGCGGAGGGAAGGAGCGATCACTGGCCCAGGATAAGGTAACGTATGCTTCTGCATACATCCGCTGCCTATGCCCTCTAGTCTCCCGCTGCCTCTCTCCCCCAGCCCTGCATGTTTATCATGGCGCACCGCTCTGCAATCAATGTAGCATAAAACGAAATTTACCGTTTTATTGTATTTACATTAAAACGGTAAATAGCGTTTTATGATACATTTATCGGCAGAACGGTGCGCCATTTTTCTCCCTGCGCCATTTTCGGATGGACCCATCGCCATGTGCTCGCCACTCGCAGCGGGCACAAATACCTGATCTTCGCCGAAAAAGGTTGCTGGCAAACTGTTCGGGCCATCTCTAGCAATAATATGATTTCATTTACAAATAAATAAATATAAATGAGAAATGAGCAACTAATCTGGATGAAAAAAAAATTGTAAGGGAAGGCACCTTCATTTCTTTAGGACCATTGATTTACTTTAAAAATAACATTAAATGGACACTATAGTGAGAGGGATATGGCGGCTACAATATTTATTTACTTTTAAACAATGCCAATTGCCTGACAGTCCTACAGATATCTTTGGCTGCAGTACTGTCTGACTTTAATCACACAAGCTGAAGTTCATACTTATGCTACGCATTTGGCTGAAAGTAGACAGGATGAGCAGGACAACCAGGACATTGGCCTAGTTTAAATGGGAAAAAAGGTAGCCTTCCACATCCTTCTCACTACAGTGTTCCTTTATCTGACAGAATGATTCATCTATAATATGAAGTTTGATAAATTTTTGCTGTGAAACACTTCAGTAGCAGCTACTCTACTCGGCGGTCTAAGTGAGTCACCTAGTGGTTATTTCAGGTATTACTCTTGTATCTAATGACTGTAATCCATTTTCTAGCAAGATAGCCCACTGTATACAGTTATATCTTCATTTTATTTGGGAGATAATTTGTCCATTAGATAATAATGATTTACTTTATTTTTATCCCAATGGGGTAATTTGGGGGGTATTTAGACTATCCTGGAATTCTAGCACCTCATGAAACTTGACAGGTGCTCAGTAAAGTCAGAGATGCTTTAAAATGGGAAAATTCAATTTTTGCACCATAGTTTGTAAACGCTATAACTTTTACCCGAACCAATAAATATACACTTATTGGATTTTTTTTAATCAAAGACATGTAGCACAATAAATTTGGACAAAAATGTATATAGAAATTTTACTTTATTTGAAAAATGTCAGCACAGAAAGTTAAAAAAAATCATTTTTTTGACAAAATGAATGTCTTTTTTGATGAATATAATAAAAACTAAAAATCACAGCAGCAAAAGAAAGCTGTTTTAGGCACAAAAAAAGGAGGTAAAATTCATTTAGATGGTAGGTTGTATGACCAAGCAATAAACCGTTAAAGCTGCAGTGGTCTGAATGGAAAAAAGTCCCTGGTCCTTAAGGGGTTTTATGACTGCAGTCCTTAAGTGGTTAAATAGGCTGATAAACACTAAAAATAATCATAAGCTTTGATCGGACATATTTATAGTATGCTGGAATTCTACCACCTCATGAAACCTGACAGGTGCTCAGAAAAGTCAGAGATGCTTCAAAATGGCACTGACTATGGGAAACCCAGCAAGGCGGTGTAGTGGTTAGCACTCTTGCCTTTCAGTGCTGGGTCCTTGGTTCATATCCCAGCCAGGACACTTTCTGGAAGGAGTTTGTATGTTCTCTTGGTGCCTGTGTGGGTTTCCTCCCACATCCCAAAAATATACAGATAAGTTAATTGGCTTCCCCCTAAAAATGTACTAGTCTATGATACATACACTACACATATTGGACATATAACTATGGTAGAGATGAGATTGAGAGCTCCTGTGATGGACAGTTAATTGACAAGACAGTATACTCTGTACAGTGCTGAGAAAGATGTCAGTGCTATATAAGTATTACATTATAATAATAATGGATGTGTAAATTAGATTGTATAGCATGTGTTATCCAAACATTGAAAATCGGGGTTGTGTGATAATTGGTTAGAACCTGTTTGGAATTTTATTACTGTCATGTGTTCTCATGTGGTGGAATTTTCTTCACTTCATCTACCAGCAGGAAGTAAGCTATTCTGTGAATCGCTGAGAAGGAGAAATGAATAATTGTTAACAAGATGTAAGCCTGGACATAGGATTTTATCAAAAAAATCCTTATGATTGAATGTTTGAAGTGGTATATTGCACTTACCTTAACCAGTTCACCCGCAAGGGTTTTTACCCTAACGAACCAGAACAATTTTCACCTGTCAGTGCTCCTCCCTTTTATCCCCTAATAACTTTTTTTAATACGTATCACAAGAAAATGATCTATACCTCGTTTATTTCACCACCATTTAGGCTTTCTGTAGGTAGTACATTTTGCTAAGAATGTTTTTATTCTAAATGCGTTTTAATGGGAAAAATACAAAAATAATGGAAAAAAATTCATTATTTCTCAGTTTTCAGCCATAATAGTTTTAAAATTAAACGTTCTACTGTGGATAAAACAGACACATTTTATTTGCCCAGTTGTCCCGATTATTAAACCGTTTAAATTATGTCCCTATCACAATGTATGGCGACAATATATTATTTTGAAATATAGGTGTTATTTTTCTGTTTTTTTTTATTATTTTTATTTTTTTTTCGTCCAGTCCATAATTACAAGCCCCTATGTAGTAAAGTAAAAGTAATTTTCCGTCATAAAATATAGATTAAAAAAGCTGAGTCCCTAAGGCAACTGTTTATGTATTTTTTTAAGCTTATTGTTTTTACACTTTGCAAGTGTAAGTTATTAATTTTATTAATATTGTGTATGTATGTGTAATATACTTTTTTAGGAATTTATTTAGGAAGTGTTCACTTTTTTTGCTAAACTGTGGTGGCTTCCTGTTTTCTGAACAGACGCGGCCGCTATTCGCGGACCACTCGGTCCTCTTCCCCAATCACTTAATACTAATTGCCCACAGAAGCTGCAGCGGGAGTGGCGCGCACACGTGCGGAGCGGCGGCGGTAACGCGTAACGTATTACAATAACATGTTGCTGTTAACAGGCTCTAACATGATGTTTTAATATGATAGATTGCCATTAACTGGCAATCTATCATATTAAAACATCATGTTAGATGTTTTAATATATATTAGAAGTTTAACTGATCTTTGATGGGTAACTATTTGATGGGACATTGTGAAGCATTGAATTTTCCCATTTTGAAGCATCTCTGACTTTTCTGAGCACCTGTCAGGTTTCATGAGGTGGTAGAATTCCAGCATATTATAAATATGTCCGATCAAAGCTTATGACTATTTTTAGTGTTTATCAGCCTATTTAACCACTTAAGGACTGCAGTCATAAAACCCCTTAAGGACCAGGCACTTTTTTCCATTCAGACCACTGCAGCTTTAACGGTTTATTGCTTGGTCATACAACCTACCATCTAAATGAATTTTACCTCCTTTTTTTGTGCCTAAAACAGCTTTCTTTTGCTGCTGTGATTTTTAGTTTTTATTATATTCATCAAAAAAGACATTCATTTTGTCAAAAAAATGATTTTTTTTAACTTTCTGTGCTGACATTTTTCAAATAAAGTAAAATTTCTATATACATTTTTGTCCAAATTTATTGTGCTACATGTCTTTGATTAAAAAAAATCCAATAAGTGTATATTTATTGGTTCGGGTAAAAGTTATAGCGTTTACAAACTATTGTGCAAAAATTGAATTTTCCCATTTTAAAGAGACTCCGTAACAAAAATTGCATCCTGTTTTTTATCATCCTACAAGTTCCAAAAGCTATTCTAAGGTGTTCTGGCTTACTGCAGCACGTTCTACTATCACCATCTCTGTAATAAATCAACTTATCTCTCTCTTGTCAGACTTGTCGGCCTGTGTCTGGAAGGCTGCCAAGTTCTTCAGTGTTGTGGTTCTGCTATGAACTCCCCCTTCTAGGCCCCTCTATGCACACTGCCTGTGTATTATTTAGATTATGGCAGGTTCTCTCTGCTCTATTATCTTTTACAAGCTGGATAAATTCTCCTCTGAGCTGGCTGGGCTTTCACATAATGAGGAATTACATATGGGCAGAGCTGTCTGCACTCTGGAGGAAGAAACAGCCTGACACTTCAGTGGAAGATAGCTGCAGGGGGAAAGAAACACACAAATGATCTCTTGAGATTCAAAAGGAAGGGTGTATACAGCCTGCTTGTGTATGGATGTATTTTCTATGTGTGGACATACTGTACATCAACCTACTTCCTGTTTTGGTGGCCATTTTGTTTGTTTATAAACAAACTTTTTAAAACTGTTTTTAACCACTTTTAATGCGGCGGGGAGCGGCGAAATTGTGACAGAGGGTAATAGGAGATGTCCCCTAACGCACTGGTATTTTTACTTTTGTGCGATTTTAACAATACAGATTCTCTTTAAAGCATCTCTGACTTTACTGAGCACCTGTCAAGTTTCATGAGGTGCGAGAATTCCAGGATAGTATAAATACCCCCCAAATTACCCCATTTTGGAAAGAAGACATCCCAAAGTATTCGCTGAAAGGCATGGTGAGTTCATAGAAGATTTTATTTTTTGTCACAAGTTAGTGGAAAATGACACTTTGTGAAAAAAAAACTATAAAAATCAATTTCTGCTAACTGTTGCCAAAAAATAAAATCTTCTATGAACTCATCATACACCTAACGGAATACATTAGGGAGTCTTCTTTCTAAAATGGGGTCACTTGTGGGGTTCCTATATGGCCCTGGCATTTTAGGGGGCCAAAACCGTGAGGAGTAGTCTAGAAACCAAATGCCTCAAAATGACTGTTCAGGGGTATAAGCATCTGCAAATTTTGATGACAGGTGGCCTATGAGGGGCCGAATTTTGTGGAACCGGTCATAAGCAGGGTGGCCTCTTAGATGACAGGTTGTATTGGCACTGAAGTGCAGGAAGCGCAGGATGATCTCAAATCGTGACCTGGACATGGCAGCAGAGAACATGGGCATGTGATGTATTGGGTGCGTAGACCAATAAGACCACAATACATTCTTTTTGACTAGACCCATGATAACCCTCCTGGCGGTCTATTAAAAACCGTCAAGGGGCAGCGCAGCCGTTTTTTTGGAATTTTTTTTTTAAATCATGTAGCGAGCCTAGGGCTTGCTACATGATAGCCGCTGTGCAGCGGCATCCCCCTAACCTCTTTGATTGCCTCCGGCGATCGGTGATCAGGAAATCCCGTTCAAAGAACGGGATTTCCTGGAGGGCTTCCCCCGTCACCATGGCGACGGGGCGGGATGACGTCATCGACGTCGTGACGTCATCGGGAGTCCCGATCCACCCCTCAGCGCTGCCTGGAGCTGATAGGCCAGGCTGCGCAAGGGGTCTAGGGAGGGGGGGTCATCACGGCGCGGCGGATAGCGGCAAATCGGCGCGGGGCAGCGGTGATCGGTGTGCTCGCGCAGCTAGCAAAAAAAAAATTGTGCAAATCGGCCCAGCAGGGGTTACCGCCAGGAAGGTTAAGGAGAAGGCACCCCAAAAAATGTTACGTTCTTGGAGTGGCTTCCACCGTATAGGCTGGGCATAGTAGCTTCTTGGATTGGTGGTTGCATATTGTTTGTCATAACGGTTGGTCTCGCCAAAATTAAGTCGTACCAGCAGCGATCAGAAAAAAAAATTCTGTCACTGCGGTGGGGTGGGTGAGGGTTTGGCCAGGTGATCAGAAGCCCACAGGGGGGCAGATTAGGGCCTGATCTGATGGATAGGAGTGCTAGGGGGTGACAGGAGGTGATTGATGGGTGTCTCAGTGGGTGATTAGAGGGGGGAATAGATGCAAGCAATGCACTGGGGAGGTGATCGGGGGTATCTGAGGGAAATCTGAGGGTGTGGGCCGGTCATTGGGTGCCTGCAAGGGGCAGATGAGGGTCTGATCTGATGGGTATGCTGGGTAGCAGTGACAGGTGGTGACAGGGGGTGATTGATGGGTGATTAGAGGGGAGAACAAATGTTAATAATGCACTGGGGAGGTGATCAGAGGGGTCTGGAGGGCTATCTCAGGGTGTGGGCGGGTGATTGGGTGCCCGCAAGGGGCAGATTAGGGTCTGCTCTGATGGGTAGCAGTGACAGATGGTGACAGGGGGTGACGGGGTGATTGATAGGTGATCAATAGGTGATTACAAGGGAGAATATATGCAAGCAATGCACTGTCAAGTTGATCAGAGCAGGTCTGGGGGGCTATTTCAGGGTGTGGGCGGGTGATTGGGTGTCCGCAAGGGGCAGATTAGGGTCTAATCTGATGGGTAGCAGTGACAGGTGGTGACAGGGGGTGGAGGGGTGATTGATAGGTGATCAGTTGGTGATTACAAGGGAGAATATATGCAAGCAATGCACTGGCGAGTTGATCAGAGCGGGTCTGGGGGGCTATCTGAGGGTGTGGGCGGGTGATTGGGTGCCCACAAAGGGGCAGATTAGGGTCTGATCTGATGGGTAGCAGTGACAGGTGGTGACAGGGTGATTGATGGGTGATTAGTTGGTGTTTAGAGGAGAGAACAGATGTAAACAATGCACTTGGGAGGTGACGGCGGGTCTGCGGGCGATCTGAGGGTGTGGGTGGGTGATCAGACGCCCGCAAGGGGCAGGTTAGGGTCTGATCTGATGGGTAGCAGTGACAGGTGGTGACAGGGGGTGATTGATGGGTGATTGAATTGAAATGAAATACACTTTTCATGATTGCTCTCCCTTGGCAGGAGCATTCTGCACTTGCATACTTCAAGTTGTGAACTGTGCAAGTGCAGAATGCTCCTGGCCATAGGAAGACAGGCCCTAGTAGACTATAGAAAACTACAGGGCCTGGAAGAAGCCCCAGGTAAGCTCCGCCCTACACGTTTCGTGCATGAGCACTTATCAGGGGCTGGAGGCGTCTGGGTAGTCAGCGTATTTAAGTCTAAAACTCTCTCTTGGCTATCCAATCGGGCAAGTGCCCTCATCCAAGATGGCCACTCACCTATTTCTGCCCACACCTGCCAGGCCGATACGAGTTGATTCCACCAATAGCTTATCGCCACATCAAATGTGGCAATAAGCTATTGGTGGAATCAACTCGTATCGGCCTGACAGGTGTGGGCGGAAATAGGTGAGTAGCCATCTTGGATGAGGGCAATCGCCCGATTGGATACGCTGACTACCCAGACACCTCCAGCCCCTGATGAGGGTGCATGCACGAAATGCGTAGGGTGGAGCTTACAGGCGTGGAGTGGTTGGCGTGGAGCAACTTGTTACTATATGCTTATGTATACTGGGATCATGTGAGCGTAATTGCTTTTAATATCTTTTAATAAACATACAGTTGTATGCTATTTGAAGCTTTTTAGTTACTAGATTCAGTCTGCTGCTTCTTGGATGATCCGTTTGGCTGAGCCTGCTGCCTTGGGAGTTTTCAGGCTGGGAGCAATAAGTGCATGAGCTGTCTTATAATGTGGATGGCATATTAATAAGGTGAGAGGCCACGTGTAATATTAGGAAGCACTTGCACGCTGAAGGAGAGAGTGGGAGTCTCCAGAGTCACAGTCACAAATGTTTTATTGCTGTCTGTGGCTTGGCAGCTGCACTATTTGGTGAGAACCTGTGAGACCTATATGGTGGTGATATTGAGCACAGATAATCCGTTTGGAGCACTGGTGTGAAGTAAAGGACAATTTAATGTTGATACAGAGTCACGCTATGGTTTTTTGTTTCATTTTCTTTATTTTGAGCACTATATTGAAGAGGGACCTCTTCTGGAGTACATGAGAGCGCAGCGTCTGGATGAAGTGATAGTTTAATTAGTGTATGGCTTCACACTGACAGACTAAACTCACTGTGTAACGCACCGCAAACAGCTGTTTGTGTAGTGATGGATGTGCCAGACTGGTGCACACCGTGGCAAGAGTTCAGGCGAAGGTGGTTTTCAAGCCCATATGGTCGGGCTGAGGTAGCTGAATGACAGAACAACAGTGACTGAGTGTCCAGCTGATAGAATTTGGTCTGTCCACAATGAAGTAACGACCTTATTATCTATCTTAATGGGTCAGGTGTGCACCCCAACCCCAGCACACTAATTTAGCCGGTCATTGCTTGAATTTGCTTCATTGTGATATGCAAGCCCCTTCACTGCGACAAGGTAACGATCACGAAGGGATATTGACACATGTACATGCCTTTTGTTTTGTTGTTGCAGTCATAGTGCAGCCAGAAAAATTAGGCAGGCATGTACACGCACCAGAAAAATTATTATAGCGGCCGCTGCTAGCAGCAGCCTTAAAAAAGAATCCACCTGGAGTCCTGGACCCTGTTGGTGGTGGTGGAGAAGGCAGTCAAGCGGCCTGCAGGCAGAGATGTTGTGTGGGGACCGACTTAGTCTTGGGGCAGTCACATGGCGTGCAGACAGAGATGTTGTGTGTGGGGAATGACTTAGTCTTCAGACAAGCAGTAACCCTCCGGGATCCATGTCTCATTCATTTTGATAAAGGTGAGGTACTGAACACTTTTGTGACCTAGGCGACTTCTCTTCTCACTGACAATGCCTCCAGCTGTCCGCATGTCCGACATCACCATGAAATCGCTAGAGCGTCTTGTCTTTGCCTCCGTGGACATGAAAGGAGGAGGAAGATTACTGGCAGTGGCACCTTTATTCCGTTGTGCTGTGACATCACCCTTGGTAATTTAAGTGGCATGGAAATAAATGCTAAAATTAGTGATTAATAAAAACACGGACAACCGAAATGGATTTAAATGGATTTAAATGGCCGTAGGCTCTATTTATTGCGGTTTAAATAATTAATTAATTTAATTGTTTATTAAATGGGTAAACAACATAAATAGTAATAAAACGATTCAGAACCAAAGGTATCAATTGATACTTAATCAAACCATAAAGTCTTTATACCAGTGTAATTGTTCATTCAAAAGTCCAAAGGACAGCTAGCCCATCCACAATCGTGGGCGACTATAACCACCAATAAAGTCAATCCGCCTACGACATAAACAGAAGAAAAGGGATGGGGGGGTGGGTGCTTCCAGCTTGCTTGACTGAAGACTGAGGAGAAAGGTCAGAGCATCACAGGTTTGAGGTAAACCCTTCTGTGATTGGCCAGCAGAAATTGGCTTCAACAGCCAGCTGCCAATCAACTGAGAGAGACCCCTCACCTCTGCTCAGCAACCCAATTCTCCTCACAGCTCCTAGGACCGCCCAGCATCTGTAAGAGATGAAAAACACAGCAGCATCAGAAGGAAGGGGCACATGTCATTATATAGCCTCATACAAATCTATATCCCCACATTACCACTCAGATATCAATTAATAAAAGACTAGCATGAATGTATATGCATATAACCTACCCACAAAACATACCTATGTATACATTAATATGCATACACATCCATACCTAAAGTTATGAAGTAACCTTCCCTGAACTGTCCCACCACCAAATTACCAAGAGGCCTGCGTTCCATGCTCTCACTATGGCCTTACATGGTAATTTAAGTGGCATGGACATAAATGCTAAAATTAGTGATTAATAAAAACACGGACAACCGAAATGGATTTAAATGGATTTAAATGGCCGTAGGCTATATTTATTGCGGTTTAAATAATTAATTAATTTAATTGTTTATTAAACGGGTAAACAACATAAATGATAATAAAACGATTCAGAACCAAAGGTATCAATTGATACTTAATCAAACCATAAAGTCTTTATACCAGTGTAATTGTTCATTCAAAAGTCCAAAGGACAGCTAGCCCACCCACAATCGTGGGCGACTATAACCGCCACCAGCCAGGCTAAGGCCTGGCACCCCAGCCCACGGCCCTCTCAACCATAACCTGCAAACCCATGTTGAAGATATCTAAGCCTATGAGAGAAAGATGTACCCAATCAGGACGGTACAAACCGCGGATGTCACCTTCCAGCTCCGTGTGGCGGAATGTAAAACCGTCAACCTGGGATAGAAATTTGCTCATGGCAAAATTGTCCCGTCTACGGATCTTTTCATGGAATCTCTTAGAACCTCGAGACAACCATAGGTAACGTTGCACAATTTCTGAAAACACCAGTACTGTGCTGGGGAAAACTTCATGGATCTGCATCAAATCTTGTTGCATTTGTGCCAAAAGCTCCAGGGTTTTTACTTTACCGAAGTCATTCCCACCTAAGTGGACAATTAAAACATCCGGGACTGGCCATGAATCTAACAGGGAATACACCTTGGGAATAAAGGCACCCCAGCGCATACCTCTAGCACCCTTCCAATAAATCTGAAATCGGTCAACACTCAAGTCCAGATTAACAGTATATGGTCTTTCCTTGGCTCTCATCCGTGCCCAAAAAATGTAGGAGTGCCCTACAATCCAGACAACTTGTTTCAAACCTGTAAAAATATAAGTTGTTAATAACATGACAATGTAGGGCGAATGTACAGCATATACCTCCTAGATTCCCATCTCCCAATACGTTTGATAACCGCTTCAGGGAGACCCAACCTAGCCGCTTCTGTGGCCGCTCCTATTCTAAAAGAGTGGCTAGAAAATTTGAGCGCCTTCAGGCCCAGAATGCTAAGGCATTTACTTAAAACCGACCTAAATTGGAACATGGACAGGGGGGAACCGTCAGCATGCGCTAAAAAAGACAAGGATGGAGACCGCAACTGCAAAAATTCCGAGACTACCCGGAAAGGGCAAGAAAAACTACCATCTAGGCGGTATAAGGTAAGCCAAGTACCTCTACCGAACCTATCCATTTTGGACCGTTTAATGAGCACTTGTACAGCCTCATGTGACAGAGTCACATCTTGATGGCCCAGACCCGTATGGACCTTTTTGGATTTCGAGACTAACTCCGAGATACGCAGTGCGCCAAAAAAGGCGAGCGAAAATGACGCCCTAAATAAACGAACCTCATAATCAGACAAACAGATGAGTGGTAGAACCCGTAATAAGTCCTCGAGCAGACAAAAAGTAATAGGGCGTCTACCATCTGGGGAAGCAGGAACCGTCTTTAAACCCTTCAACAGTTGTTTAACTAAAAAATAATCTGAACAAGGGGAAGCATTGTGCAAGCGCCTAAAGAACGAAACGCCAGATAATCTACACTGTAATGCTGAAATGGACATACCATCTGAAGTCTTAGCACAGATAAATGACAAGAATAATTCTACTTCATTTGCTAATGGTGACATGGAGCAGACATTCGCGAACGCGCACCAGTCAGCCCATGCAGCCGAGTACTCAGCCCACGTTCTAGCCGACAGCGATTGGCGTATTGCCGATGCCACTAGCTCCCGATCAAACTCCAAAGATGGACTGGACAAGGTACACCCTCTTCGCTCGCAGATGGCGCCAGCTCCCTGAATAAGGCAAATTGCTGTCGGGATAAAGTGTCAGCAATCAGGTTTAGTTTCCCGAGCAGGTGCACTGCTTTTAGCCATACATTAAAACGCAGACACAACAGCACTAATTGCCTCAGGATTTGCAAAGCGGGAAGCGATTTTGAAGTAAGCGTATTGATTGCGAATACAACTCCTTTGTTATCAGACTGCAACAGAATACGCTTGTTTGCAAAACCGCTTCCCCAAATGACTAACGCCACCAGAACCGGGAAGAGTTCTAACAGTACGATGTTCTTTGTGTAACCCTGCGAGAACCAGCCCTCAGGCCACCGTTCAGCACTCCAACAACCTTGCCAGTAAGCACCGTAGCCAATAGAACCAGCCGCGTCTGTGAAAAGGTCTATATGCTCATCCTTGACAAATTTTTCTTGCCACATTGATCTACCATTATAGTGAATTAAGAAATGGTACCAAACCAGCAGATCTTCTTTGACCTGTCTCGTCAATCTAACATGCCAAAAGGGATTTTTAAGGCCAGATATCTGCCGAGCAGTGCGTCTGGAGAAAACCCTTCCCATGGGCGTGATCTTGCTTGCAAATGCCAAACGGCCCAGAAGCTCCTGCAATTCCCGGACGGTCGCTTTTGACTTACTCAATTAGTTCTGTTACAGGCAGAACCGACTTTTCTTCGGCCAAAGGAACGCCTAAAAATTCGGAAACGCAACAAAAAGTTAAAAATAAATTCCACGCCGCATCAGACTCAGGAGGACCGACAAAAATGAAGTCGTCGAGATAGTGCAAGACGCGGCTGACGGGGCATTCAATCTGAACCGCCCACTCCAAAAAGGTAGCAAAGATCTCGAAATAACAGCAGGATAGAGAACAGCCCATGGGAAGGTACATATCATAATAGAATTGTCCTTCAAATTGAAAACCAAGTGAATTATAAGCGCCTGGCCAAATGGGCAACAAACAAAAAGCCGACTTAATGTCGGCCTTCGCCAACAAGGCTCCCTGACCATATTCCCTGATCACAGACACGGCTTGATCGAACGATAAGTAAGACACTGAGCATAAGCTGGCATCAATAGAGTCATTCAGAGATTTACCTTTAGTGAAAGACAGGTGGTGAATCAAACGCCATTCACCAGGATCTTTTTTAGGAACTATCCCTAAAGGTGAAACTCTGAAATTCTCAAATGGAGGAGAAATAAAAGGGCCCGCTACTCGGCCAGCCCTTACTTCCTTAGCAATTTTCTCCCTAACAATGTCAGGTCGTTGATTAATTGATTTCAAATTGTTGGCCCAAAAGCAGCCCAAACCATCAAAAGGAGGAAGGTGGAAACCTTCCATGAAGCCGTT
This sequence comes from Hyperolius riggenbachi, assembly GCF_040937935.1. NCBI lineage: Eukaryota > Metazoa > Chordata > Amphibia > Anura > Hyperoliidae > Hyperolius > Hyperolius riggenbachi. The sequence continues at coordinate 111,825,001 of NC_090649.1, read as the reverse complement.
TGCCAAAAAGGACTTAATCTCCGGATTTGGGCAATGGCTTAGGTACAGCATGAGATTTTGTGTTTTCACCGGCGTCTGAGCTGCGAAAAAAGGACTCTTTCGTGGACCCTTGAACTGCCGTCGCCGCTTTTTTAAAGCATCGCGCCGCCGCGTGTGAACCACCGCAATGCGCGCACTCGTGCCGGTAGCGGCAATGTGACGCGAAACGGCATTGCGACTCGTTGAAAGCGTGGCATACTCCTTTCTTGAAAGGAATAGTACCCGAAGAACTGCTCGGAATGCTTGGTTTGGGCTTGACCTGCTGAGGAATCATTAATCGTAACCAAAGCTCTGCATCCTTAGAGCCCCAGCGCTGGGAGGGATACACTGACATTTTCTGTCTAAAAGCTTCATCGTAAAGAAACCAAGCTATCCCTCTGAACTGGCGCTGGGCTTCAAAAACTGAATCCAAATGTTGAAGAAGGCCTAAGGCTAGGCCAGAGTCTTTTTCTATTAAAACGCTCATGAAAATCAAAAAGGCCTGTAGCAAATTAGTAAAACTCCTGGCTACAGGCCTCTGTCTATTGTCCTCCTCCTTCTTTTCTTTTAAGTAATCTTTCTGGAAAGGCAGTAGTGAAAGAATATCGATATACTCCCCTCGCCATATCTTATCCTTTACTGCCTGAGGCAGATGATAACCTAAGGGTGACGAGGAAACGGGCATAGGCTCTTTGTATGCCGCCTCGGAAACACCCGGTCTCAAAACAGGGGATAAAGTTTGAGGGAGAGCAGCTGCAAAAACAGTACTGGTAGAAGGAGGAGGAACAGGGACAGAAACAGTCTGTGTGCACGGAGGCACCCAAGCTGCAGCAGGAGAAACCACCGGAGAAGGCCCCGGCATTTTTTCGACAACCTGCTGCAAACAATTCAACAAAACTGTAAATCTGTTAAATAAACCCTCCCCAGAAAACCCCATGTTCTCACCCGGGTTGGGAGCTGGGATCCCGTGGGCAGGTTCCTCTGCTTCCCCCTCCGATGAGCTGGACTCCTGGTCTGCAGCTGGGAAGCCTGATACTCCTTGGAGTGGGTAGCCTGGCTGGTGTGAGGCTGGAGGCTGGAGGTGCTGCTGGGTGCAGGCCTGGGACTGGGCCTGGGGAGCCACTGATGCTGGAGCTGGAGCGGAGGCTGAAGGTCCGGGAAGGTCCGCGCTGGATGTGGAGGCCGGCGGGGATACGAAGGCCGAAGAGGCTTGGGGGACCACAGCAGAGGCAGGAGGAGCGGCAGAGTTCCGGGCAGAGGTGTTGGAGGGCCGCCATGGAACGCAAACAGGCCCAGGATCACTGGCAAGATGGCCGCCGTGACGACTTCCGCCCATGTGACCGGGCGAACTTCCGCCCTTACTCGCGCAGCCACTTCCTGTGGGCTTGGAAAGAGGTCCCCGGGAGTCCGGCGAGTATGGGCGCCTGGGCTTTTTGATCCTCTTCGCCGGCGGTGCGGAAGGGCTGCCTGCACCCGCTCCGGCAGCGGAGGATGAAGAGGCCGGCTGTTTAGACTTCTTGGAGCGGCTCCTAGATGCGCGCTCCAATGATCCCTGGGGTGGAGAGGCAGCGGCAGCAGCTGAAGGAGGCACCACGGGCGGCATCGGAGCAGGAACAAGGTCAGTAGCTGGGGCCTGGGGAGCAGAGATAGAGTCCAGCAACAGGCGCAGGCGATCTTCACCCCCTTCAGACCCGGCCACAGCAGCCAGCCGCAGCCAAATTTTATCCATTGACAAGAATCAGGGGAAATGAAATAAAGAAAAGAAAGAAAAAGGAAATAAATAAATAGATAAAGAAAAAAAAATAATGAAGGGAAAAAGAAAAAAGAAAATAAGAGAAAATATGAAATAAAAGAAATAAATAAACAGGAAATAAATAAAGGAAATAAGAAAGAAAGAATGGAGAAATAAAACTAAATAGTTAAGGAATTAAAGTAGCTAAAGACTGACAGTTAAGCCCAGCATTGACAGAGACAGGATCAGCAGGTCCTGCTTCCAGCTTGCTTGACTGAAGACTGAGGAGAAAGGTCAGAGCATCACAGGTTTGAGGTAAACCCTTCTGTGATTGGCCAGCAGAAATTGGCTTCAACAGCCAGCTGCCAATCAACTGAGAGAGACCCCTCACCTCTGCTCAGCAACCCAATTCTCCTCACAGCTCCTAGGACCACCCAGCATCTGTAAGAGATGAAAAACACAGCAGCATCAGAAGGAAGGGGCACATGTCATTATATAGCCTCATACAAATCTATATCCCCACATTACCACTCAGATATCAATTAATAAAAGACTAGCATGAATGTATATGCATATAACCTACCCACAAAACATACCTATGTATACATTAATATGCATACACATCCATACCTAAAGTTATGAAGTAACCTTCCCTGAACTGTCCCACCACCAAATTACCAAGAGGCCTGCGTTCCATGCTCTCACTATGGCCTTACATAAACGCACTGTAAAGCATAGTTACCAGCTTGTTCTGCAAGTGCTGCATCCTTTCTGCCTTCTGGTGATTTGGAAACATCTCCACCGCTTTGTGCTTATACTGAGGGTCTAGTAGTGTTGCCACCCAGTAATGGTCATTCCTCTTAAGTTTTTTTATACGGGTGTCCCTCAACAGGCTGGACAGCATGAAAGACGCCATCTGCACAAAGTCAGATGTCGCCGTACTAGCCATTTCGTCTTGCTCTTCCTCAGCGATCTCAGGTAAGTTCTCCTCCTCCCCCTAGCCACGAACAATACCATGGTAAAGGTAGGCCCCCTGCGACGCCTGCTGCGGTTGTTCTTCCGCCTCCTCCTCCTCCATAAAAAAAACACCTTCCTCATCTGACTCCTCTTCCCCAGACGACTCCTCCTCCTCCCCCTTCCTCTGTGAGTCCGCAGGTGTTAATAATGCCGCAGGTGATGTTTCCAAAAACTCTTTCTCCTCCTCCTCCTGTTCCCGTTCCTGCTCCTCTACAGCTTGATCCACCACTCGACGCACGGCACGCTCCAGGAAGAAAGCATATGGGATCAAGCCACTGATGGCGCCTCCACTGCGACTCACCAGGTTTGTCACCTCCTCAAACGGACGCATGAGCCTGCATGTATTATTCATGAGTGTCCAGTACTTTCGGCCATAACATCCCCAGTTCCCCAGAGCATGTCCTTTCTCTGTAGTTGTACAGATTCTCTTTGATGGCTTTCTCCTGTTGTAGCAGGCGGTCAAACATCAGGAGCATTGAATTCCAACAAATCAGTGTAACAATGGTGTAACTCAGAGAGGATCTGATTACCGGTGATCTGCAGTATCACTGGGAATACAGATATATACCAGATTATAGATGATCTGCAGTATCACCGATAATCCGATATACTAGCTAACCTCTGGACACCTGAGCAGAGTAAGAGTGTTTGGTGCAACAGTAATACTTTGAGTATTGCACCTTAGGAGAAGGTACAGAAGTAGTAAGGAGCACTGCTCCGAAGTATGTTCCTTCCGTATACCTAGACTCTCCCGGGGGAGGAGCTAGGCTAAAAGTAGGAAGGACAGAGTGCGAGTGACACCAGAGCGAGGGTGTCACTAACAGGTCTGGGAACCGCCTCTAACAGTAAGGTCGGTTCTCGAGGTCGGACAAGCCAAGTCGTTACCACACAGACAGATACAGTACAGATTCAGAAGGCAGAAGCAGCGTCTAGTAAACAGGCAGGGTTTGGCAACAGGGTATCAGATATATCGGGGTACAAAATCAGGAGGCAGGTGCAGAGTCTTAGAGCAAGCCGGGGTTCGGCAACAGAGTATCAGAAATATCAAGGTACAGAATCAGAGTTCACAAGAGTAGTCAGGCAAACAGAAGGTAATAACAGATAATACAATATAAATTTCCTAACGCTAAGGTGTGAGATCCGTGGCCGTCAACACCTTTGGAACTATGCTAGAACACAGATACAGACAGGTCTGAGTGCTACCACAAAGTGTTCGCAACGCCAGACAACGGGCAAGTGAACAGCCCGCAGTATATATACAAAGCAATCTCCAGCACCTCCCTAAGTGCTGGACCAATGAGCAGGGGCAGATTTGTCAGCTGACCGGCCGGGTCAGCTGACCTCTTACTGGCTGCCATATAGTCCCTGCCTCTCCGCGCGCACGCGCATTACTCTGGAGCCAAAGGGACTACGAGTCCCAGCACACCAACATTGTCTGGCAGCCTCTCGGCTACCCCATGCGTGGGGTAGGTCACACCACTAGCCGTACCGGCGGCGGCCTCCCCGCGCTGGGGCACAGGGACAACAGGGCCGTGCACACCAGCCGCCGTGTCAGACGCGGCGGTTTCCGCATTCCGTCATGCCCTTTCTGGGAGCAGCCGCCTCACGCTGAGCAGAGGCGGCTGCGTCTCATTACAATCAGGCTATCGGAAATCAAGCGCCTCACCGGCAAGTTGTTTCTCCACTGAATATCGGCCAAGTGCGCCATGGCCGTGTAGGACCACCTGAAATACCCACACACCTTCCTGGACTGCTTCAGGACCTCCTGTAAGCCTGGGTACTTGCACACAAATCTTTGTATTATGAGATTGAGCCCATGTGCCATGCAGGGTATATGTGTCATCTTTCCCAAACTTAAAGCCGAAATGAGATTGCTGCCATTGTCACACACCACGTTGCCAATCTCCAGTTGGTGTGGGGTCAGCCACTGATCCACCTGTTGGTTTAGAGCAGCCAGGAGAGCTGCTCCAGTGTGACTCTGGGCTTTGAGGCAAGACATGTCTAATATGGCATGACACCGTCATAACTGGCATGCAGCATAGGCCCTGGGGAGCTGGGGGTGTGTAGTTGGAAGGGGTCTAGCAGGAGGAGTAGGAGGAGAAGGAGAGGAGGTGACAGCAGGCCTGCCTGCAAGCCGCGGAGGTGTCACAACTAGGTCCACTACACAGCCACGTACTCACCTGGTTGACCCAATGTACCGTATAAGTAATGTACTTGCCTTGACCGTACTTGGCAGACCAGGCATCCATGGTCAGATGGCCCCTTGACCCAACGCTGTGTGCCAGAGATGACACCACTTGCATTTCTACATCACGGTACAGTTTGGGTATCGCCTTTTGGGAAAAGTAATTGTGGCCTGGTATCTTCCACTGCGGTGTCCCAATCACCACAAATTTCCAAAAGGCCTCAGAGTCTACAAGCCGGTATGGTAACAGCTGGCGAGATAACAGTTCCGCCAAGCCAGCTGTCAGACGTCGGGGAAGGGGGTGACTGGCAGACATTGGCTTCTTCCGCTCAAAGATTTCCTTCATGGACACCTGGCTGCTGCTGTGGGCAGAGGAGCAGGAAGCGCTCAAGGTGAGAGGCGGAGTGGAGAAGGGTGGCTGTGAAGGTGCAAGGGATAAAGCGGCTGAAGAAGATGCTGCACCTGAAGGAGGAAGAGAAGGCGGAGGGTGGCTTCGCCTTTGTTTTCTGCTTTTCCTCAGGTGGTCTTCCCATTGCCATTTGTGCTTTTTCTCCATGTGCCTTCGTAAGGCAGTTGTCCCTACGCGGGTCTTGGTCTTTCCACGACTCAATCTTTGATCACAGATAGTACAGAAGGCATTGCTCTCATCTGAGTCATACACAAAAAAAAAAAACTTCACACCGCTGAGCCCTGGAATGATGGCACTTTGGTGGTGGCGTCAACAGCTGACCTTGAAGAGCATGTTGGCTGGCTGTCCATAAGTGGCGATACATGCTGCCGGACACTGCCACCAGCTGTTTCTGATGGTGACGAGCTCCCCCTGCTTCTTTCAGCAACTCGGCTCCTCCTACTCCTCTCTGACTCCCCCTCTGAACTGTCCCCCTGTTCATCTTGTCTATTAGGAACCCACATGACATCCATGGCAGTATCATCATCATCATCATCATCCTCATCATAATCATCCTCCACAGCTTCGCTTGTATCAGACACCTCCAAAACTGCACAAAAAAACAGGTATTTCATCATCCTCACACCTTAGCTCCATACTGGCACCTAACTCAGACATATCAGGTGGTGGTGTAACATGCTTAGCGCCATCATCTTGTAATAAGAATGGCTGTGAATCAGTTAATCGTGCGGAAGCTGAGGAAGATGAGGTGTTCTGTGTTAAATAGTCAGCTACATCCTGGCAATCTTGGGAGTTAATGACACGTCGGTGGGTGGAGTCAGCATAGCTGTCTGTCCCGCAGCTCCCCATGCTGTCTGTTGCCACGTGGTCCCGGGCCAGCGTTCTCCGCCGTCATACTGACATGCAGCCAGCATCCTCTGCCATTACCTGGATATGCAGTGCAGTAGGACGGAGTGCCTGTCACAACTTTAGAGCGGGGGAGCAAACTCAAGCAAAGCTGGACCGCAGGACCGAGCAATGTTTCAATCATCTATAACACCGGGTGAGAGCCATCCATATTCTAAATAATAGAGCAAGTTAACCGATGAACTGAAACATGGTGATAAAATGGCCAAGCTCAGCGGTGGGACAACACTTTAATCACAAATAACAGGGGGCCCCCGGGACTTAAGCATAGTGGCACAGTTGATTGGTGGGTGTATGCACGGACAAATGTGGTTTGATGAGCTAAATTTGGTGTCTGGCCAGAGATAAGCTTACCTATCACCTATGTCTATATCATCTGTGTTATATCCTATTGTGAAACCATAGACAGCGATTATGCAGTGCGCACTTCGCAGATCTTTGTTTTTAAACTATGTGGAGTTTGTCATTTCTTCCTGCTTACATTATGTAAGGGGAGTTGTTTTAGATCTTTTGGCTATTTAATAAAGGAATATTGGTATACTTCAGGAAGCCTAGTGACCTACATTATTTTGGTGTTATTGGAATAATATATTGGGTTTGGCTTTTCCCCCCGTATCATTTGTGAATGGGACAGGGATCCAATATGATCAAAACATTGCTTGGTAAACTTTGTTATTGAGTTAATGGCACGTGCCTTAGTTCTGAACACTGTACTTTGGTCCAGGGCCGCACGAAATCATGCCACCTCGACCTTGAACAGACCTGCCGGGTGGCCTGCCTCTGGCTCTGCCTGTTGTTTTGTCCATATTGGGGGGGGGGGGGGGGTGAAGTGAAAGGTATGCACTGACTTGACTGATACAATGTGTGGTTACACAGGTGCAGTGAAAAGGAGACTGCTGGTACAACAATGTGCAGTCACAGAGGTGCAGTGAAAAGATTGTAGTGACTGCTGGTACAACAATGTGCAGTTACAAAGGTGCAGTGAACAGGTTGCAGTGACTGCTGGTACAACAATGTGCGGTTACACAGGTGCAGTGAACAGGTTACAGTGACTGCTGGTACAACAATGTGCAGTCACACAGGTGCAGTAGAAGGTATGCAGTGACTGCTGGTATATAATACAATGTGCGGTCACAGGTGCAGTTACAGGTATGCACGGACTGGTATTACACAATAAAATATGTAGCTGTCACACACCCAGGTGCAGTGAACAGTTATGCAGTGACTGGTATTATATAACACCGTGTGCTGTCACGCAGGTGCAGTGAACATGAACAGGTATGCATGGTCAGACTGCTATTACAAATGTGCAGCTGTCACACACAGGTGCAGTGAACAGTTATGCAGTAACTGGCATTATATAACACTGCGTGCTGTCATGCAGGTGCAGTGAACATGAACAGGTATGCACGGTCGGACTGGTATTACAAATGTGCAGCTGTCACACACAGGTGCAGTGAAAAGGTAGGCACTGAATGTGTTGGGCCTTGCACAGTATAGCAATTAGCAAGGGCCAGCTATGACACAGAGGGCTGTATAATGCAGTGTCAGTGGCACACACACAAAAAAAACAACAACAAGAACATTAGCTCTGAAAAGAGCTCTTTTTGTGGTGCTTTTCAACAACAAATATCAGCTAGGAGCAAGCTGCAAGAGCCTAACTAAGCTTTCCCTAATCTCTGCAGCAACTCTCTCCCTTCTCTCACTATTGCAGCAACACCGAGTGAGATAATGGCCGACGCTGCTGCCTTATATACGGGGGGGGGGGACCAGGAGGGAGTGCAGCCTGATTGGCTGCCATGTGTCTGCTGACTGTGATGTAGAGGGTCAAAGTTTAGCCCAATGACGTAGTATAGGGGCGGGTCGAACTCACCATAAAGTTCGCGTTTTGACGCAAATGCAAACCACCGATATTCACTCTAATAAGTTCGTGGCCGAAACGTTCGGGACAACTCTACTCCCTCCCACACCAGTACAGTAGCCAGGTGTGCCCCCCACCCCAGTATGTTAGCCAGATGGTCTCCTCCATCCTCCCCAGTATAGTAGCTAGATGTGCCCCCCCCGTATTGGTAGCCAGGTTTAGGTGTTCCTAGTATAGCTAACCAGATATAGGTGCCCCAGTATAGCTAACCAGCAGTGGCTTAGCTAGAGACTATAGGGCCCCACAGAAAAATGTTCATGGAGCCATCAGATTTAGGCACTCTTGAGCAATACCTCCTGCCCCTACCATATGGATATAAGTTTACTGGGCAATTTTCATTTCCATGCAATATGCACTGTGTAGGGTACACGGGCACTGAGACAAAGTCATAGAGTGGAGGAACAAAGGAAAGTTATAAGAGAACACATTAAGTACCACCTGGGCCCCCTGATCTCCAGGGACACATAGCAGTTGCTATGGCTGCTGCTATGGCTATTGCTACGCCCCTGCTAGCCAGGTATAATTGCCCCCAGGATAGGTAGCCAGGTATAGATGCCCTCAGTATAGGCAGCCAGGTACAGACGCCTCCAATATAGCTAGCCAGGTATAGGTGCACCCAGTATAGCTAGCCAGTTATAGGTGCCCCCAGTATAGCTAGCCAGTTATAGGTGCCCCCATTACAGGTAGCCAGGTATAGGTGCCCTCAGTATAGGTAGCCAGGTGTAGGTGCTCCCAGTATAGGTTAGCCAGCTATAGGTGCCCCCAGTATAGGTAGCCAAGTATAGGTGTCCCCAGTATAAGTAGCCAGCTATAGGTGCCCTAGTATAGGTAGCCAAGTATAGATGCCCCCAGTATAGAAAGCCAGGTATAGGTGCCCCCACCATAGCTAGACAAGTATAGGTGCCCCCAGTATAGGGAGCCAAGTATAGGTGCCTCCAGTATAGCTAACCAAGTATAGGTGCCTCCAGTATAGGGAGCCAAGTATAAGTGCCCCCAGTATAGGGAACCATGTATAGGTGCCTCCAGTATAGGAAGCCATTTATAGGTGCCTCCAGTATAGGTTAGCCTCTAGTATAGGTTAGCTAGGTATAGGTGCCCCCAGTATAGGTTGCCAAGAATAGGTGCCCCAGGATAGGTTGGCATGCAGAGGGGGCAGCAGGCGCATGAGCAGCGGTAGAGCAAGTATTCAGAGCAGGCCCCTGTGCTGCGTGGGGGTGCACAGTGACGGTCACAAAGAGGGGCTGAGCGGTTATTATTATTATTTATTGTATTTATAAAGCGCCAACATATTACGCAGCGCTGGACAATAAATATATACAATGATACAAGGATGACAGACATAACAAGGTTATACAACATACAGCAAAGTTATACATTCAAATTGTACAAAATACATGATCATGCGATATGGGCTGGTTAGGTAGGCCCAGTAATACAAGTACAGGCTGTCATAGGACAGGAGTACATGATCCTGTAGATTACACTAGGGAAAAGAGGACCCTGCCAGAGGCTTACAATCTAAAGGGTGGGGTGGAAAAACTAGGCGGGGCTGTGAAATATTCAGTAGAGAGTTACTGTGTGGTAGGAGGTGGGTAGGCCATCATAAAGAGGTGGGTTTTGAGCGCTTGCTTGAATGTGTTGAAAGAGGGAGCAAGTCTGATGGATGGTGGAAGGGCGTTCCAGAGGGTGGGAGCGGCTCTTGAGAAATCCTGCAGGCGGGCATGGGAGTGGGAGATGCGTGGGGTGGTGAGGCGAAGGTCGTTGGAGGATCGGAGGGGGTGACCTGGTGTATACCTGTGAACAAGCTCCGAGATGTAGGTAGGGCAGGTTTTGTGCACAGATTTAAACACCAGGCATAGAATCTTGAAAGTAATACTGAAACGGATAGGGAGCCAGTGCAGGGATTCACAAAGGGGAGATGTGGATGTGGAGCAGTGCGAAGAATGGATGAGTCTTGCAGCCGCGTTCATCACTGATTGAAGGGGGGCAGTACGTTTCAAGGGGAGGCCAGAAAGGAGGGGTTACAGTAATCAAGGCGGGTGATGATGAGGGCATGGATGAGCAGTTTGGTCGTGTCCGGGGTTAAGAAGGGGCAGATCTTGGAGATATTACGGAGGTGGAAATTGCAGGCTCTATTGATGTTTTGGATTTGTGGGATGAAGGAGAGGTCAGAGTCCAAGGACACCCAGACAGTGGGCCTGGGAGGTAGGGCGAATGGTTGTGCTGTCGATTGAGTGGTGGAAATCTGGGAGGGGTGCAGTAGCATGGGGTAGAAAGATCGGGAGCTCAGTTTGTCTAGGTTAAGCTTCAGTTATCAGATACATATCAGATCCACCACCGCATGTACTTCTTCCTGGTCCTGCGTTCCTTCTCACAGTAACAGCATCCCCAAAGGGGCGCAGTTACTATGAGATGGAAAGCAGGACCAGGAAGTAAGTAGTACATGTGGCACTGGATCCCTAGCAATATGAGTATCTGATTACTTGCTCAGACGCTCCATGCACACGCCTCTGCACCCCCCCTAACCCCCGCCCCCACACACACGGCATGTGGGGAGGACAAGCAGGGCCCGGGTCCGGCCGCAGCACCAATCTCTGCAACCACAGCCCTTACGCCAGTGCATTTCACCAGTACTGTCTCCAGTAAGTAGAGAAATATATTTCGTGTGGCTAAACTTAAATGTACAAAAGCCACTAGATGGTGCTGTTTACACGCAATGGAGTGAATGTTAGCAGGACTTGTTCAATCATAGCATTTATAAATACTGTATTGAGTCATGTTAGCTCTCAGACAGAGCAAAAACAGGGGCGTAGCAATAGGGATTGCAGAGGTTGCAACTGCATCGGGGCCCTTGGGCCAGAGGGGCCCCGAATGGCCCTTTCTCAACTACAGTATTAGCTCTCTATTGGTCCTGTGCTCATAATAATCACTTCTATAGATACTTTCAATAGTGGTAATCATTATCAAACTGTTCCCCATCCTCTTCTTGCACCTCTGATGCTGTAGTTGCCATTGGCAGGTTTTGGTGCTCCGTAGGGATGATCGGAATGAGCAAATTCCGTTCCGCCGGAATTCCACCAGCGCTAAATTCCGTCGCCATTACATTTCCGCGGAATTTTGCTAATTTCCACGGAATTCCGCATTCCGGCAGAAAAATGAAAGTAATCGCAAATGAAACCTTGTTTATGCTAAATGGTAGCCCATGGGACCTAGTGGCTGTTCCCCCGGTCATTTAAAAAAAAAAAAGAATTCATTTTTTTTAATTTTTTTGCAGCAGGAGGTGTCGCTTAAGCCATATAGTGTTGGGCGAACACCTAGATGTTCGGGTTCGCGAACGTTCGCCGAACATCGCCGCGATGTTCGGGTGTTCGCGCCGAACTCTGAACATAATGGAAGTCAATGGGGACCCGAACTTTCGTGCTTTGTAAAGCTTTCTTACATGCTACATACCCCAAATTAGCAGGGTATGTGCACCTTGGGAGTGGGTACAAGAAGAAAAAAAAATATTTGAAAAGGAGCTTATAGTTTTTGAGAAAATTGATTGTAAAGTTTCAAAGGAAAAACTGTCTTTTAAATGTGGAAAATGTCATGTTTCTTTGCACAGGTAACATGCTTTTTGTCGCCATGCAGTCATAAATGTAATACAGAGAAGAGGTTCCAGGAAAAGGTACCGGTAAAGCTAACCCAGCAGCAGCAGCACACGTGATGGAACAGGAGCAGGCGCAGGAGGAGAAGGCCATGCTTTTTGAGACACAACAACCCAGGCCTTGCATGAGGACAAGAAGCGTGCGGATAGCATGCTTTTTACCGCCATGCAGTCATAAATGTAATAAAGATAAGAGGTTAAATAAACAGGGACCGGGCGTCAACGCTAACCCAGCAGTAGCAGACGTGATGGAACAGGAGGAGGCGCAGGAGGAGAAGGTCACGCTTTCAGGTGCAACTCAGGCCTTGCATGAGGACAAAAAAATGTGTGCGCAAAGCAATGCAATGAGTAGTTTTCAGGACACAATGGGCTATTCGGAGGAGCTATTCCCACCCCCACAATCTTCTACCTGTGAAAGGTCAATGGAACAGCCACAAATGTTGTGCCCGGATTCACAACCTTTTTCTGTGGAAAATGCACCTCGCACTGAAATGCAAGGCGAGGCCGAGGATGAACATGACGTCAACAACTCAACATGACGCAAAATGGGGGCGGAACAGAAAGCTGCTTTCAATGTTTTGAAGGCCTTAATTGCCTCCGGTGGCCAGTTAGATGCATCATTCATCACACCCAAATCCCAGAGCAATGTGTGCAGGAATTTGAATCGCAGGAGGTGTACCGAGATCATCTGGACAAGTGACCAAGTGACCAAGTGACAAGTGACCAAGTGACAAGTGACAAAGTGAAAAGTGACAAAGTGACCAGTGACAAAGTGACAAAGTGACAAAATGACAAAGTGACAAAATGACAAAGTGACAAGTGACAAAGTGACAAGTGACAAGTGACAAAGTGACAAGTGACAAAGTGACAAAATGACAAAGTGACAAGTGACAAAGTGACAAGTGACAAGTGACAAGTGACAAAGTGACAAAATGACAAAGTGACCAGTGACAAAGTGACAACTGAGAGGTTGTTCTGGGGAGCTCCACTGCACTCAGTCGCATATGAGGAGAGGTCTCGTCGGGACTGCTGATCCTCCTCAGCTTGCTCAAAGCCTTGAGGGTTCCTGAAGATCCTCTGCTTGGAGTTCGCCGGGGTTCAGCTTGGTGTCGGGGTCGGCGGCGTCCTCCTCACTCCAACGTTGCAGATCTTCTGTTGAAGGAAAAAACAAACAAACATTGTTAAAAGTCCAGTACCGCTTCTGAAGGACTCACCAAGAGATGCAGGAGCGCTTCAATCTAGCGCACCATCGCTCGCTGGGTGATGTCCCTCCCTACGCGCTGGAATTCTACGTTGCACATGCTAGCACGCTTTTGCGCAGTGCCGAGGCGCATTCCAGCAGCTAGCTACCAAGCTTCTGTGGATCTGATTGGGCCACCATGTTGGATCTCTGCCAAGTCCTCCAAAATTTTGAGCAATCCACGTTGCGTGACTGAGCAGTGACAACTATACAGTCAGCATTACAATACCACTGCTGTGTTTACTGAAGAAATCAATGTTGAAGATGGAAAACCGCTGGCATGATGCAAGTGGGGGATTCTGAAGATGAAAACGATCAGCGTGATGATACCAACATCAGGCAACCTGCCTCAGGAAACGCTGGTCCCAGCTATGACAAAGAACAGGACGAGGAACAGCTGGAGTTGGAGCAGGAATTGGATGCCCCCTGTAACGAGCAGTGCACACAGATTTGCACTGAATGCAGAATGTCACTTAATGTGGAAATACTGAAGACCAAAACCAGGGTAAATGTGAAATAAAGTAATGATTTATTTACAAGGACAGGATATATACACAAGTGATGCTGCAATTGGTGCATGAACATAAATACAAATGAATTGTACAACTAGCAATATGATTGCAGGCAATTGTCTTGCGATCAGACGTACACAAACCAATAATAATATATACAGTGTGCACACAGTGAACCCCGAACCCTGTCTAACTAAGCTAACTAACTAATATATACACAGGATAATATACAACCAAGCGCAGGACATATGCAGCAGGCAATAGGTTAGTCAACAAGCCGAGATCAGATACCAGGACATCAAGCAATACAATCAGTGAGCAGAAGAATAGTCAAACAAAGCCAATATCATAAACCAGGGAATCAAACAATCAGGTAACAGGCAGACAGGTTACAGGTAACAGGAATCAGGTAACAGGAATCAGGTAACAGGAATCAGGTAACAGGAATCAGGTAACAGGAATCAGGTAACAGGAATCAGGTAACAGGAATCAGGTAACAGGAATCAGGTAACAGGGAAAGGACCAGAACACAGGCTCTAGGCTATCATCACCAATGAACTAGCAACAGTGTTCTGTTGTAGCTGGACTTTTATACTCTGCAGCATGGTCATGTGACCTCTTCCAAGGCTGCAGAGACACAGTTCTTGAATACAGAGACCTCTGCTGGTGGGCAGAGGGAACTTCAGGAGGAATGTACAATGTTCTTGAAATGAGAGGGGACATCTGCTGGTGAACAGAGGAAGTCCATACAGTTCACAAACGTCACCAGCAGGAACAGATCGTGATAGTACCCCCCCCTTGAGGAGCGGCCTCAGGACGCTCCACCAGACTACCAATTCACATCCACCTGGGTCCCAAGAAACATTGGGCGAAAAGGCAGACAGCAGACTGGAGACCGTCAGGCAACAAGGCAAGATGCACAGCAGTCTGAAGAACATCAGGAAGGACCAGGAATCAGATGTCATCAGGAACGGCAGCAGGCAGAACCAGGAACCAGATATCAGGAAAGGCAGCAGGCAGAACCAGGAAGCAGATGTCATCAAGCAGGGCAGCAGGCAGAACCAGGAACCAGATATCAGGAAAGGCAGCAGGCAGAACCAGGAAGCAGATGTCATCAAGCAGGGCAGCAGGCAGAACCAGGAACCAGATGTCATCAGGAAAGACAGCAGGCAGGACCAGGAACCAGATGTCATCAGGAAAGGCAGCAGGCAGAACCAGGAACTGGATGTCATCAGGAAAGGCAGCAAGCAGAACCAGGAACCAGATGTCATCAGAAACGGAAGCAGGCAGGACCAGGAACCAGATATCAGGAAAGGCAGCAGGCAGAACCAGGAAGCAGATGTCATCAAGCAGGGCAGTGGACTAGACACCAGCAGGAAGGACAGCATGTAAACAAGTCTCCAGCCAAACAGTTCAATAGTATACCTCCACCAGGACAACCGATTTGGCTTTAGCAGAGGTCTGCAAAACTGGGCTTTGTTGTCAGAAGTCTGTAGGAGCTGAGGAACAACAAAAGTCTGAGGGTGGGCATCAACAAAAATCTTTAGAGGGTGGGCATCAAACAAGGTAGCAACAGGCTGGCTAGCTTCAGGCAGGGTGGCAACAGGCTGGCTAGCTTCAGGCAGGGTGGCAACAGGCTGGAAAGCTTCAGGCAGGGTGGCAACAGGCTGGAAAGCTTCAGGCAGGGTGGCAACAGGCTGGCTGGCTTCAGGCAGGGTGGCAACAGGCTGGCTGGCTTCAGGCAGGGTGGCAACAGGCTGGCTGGCTTCAGGCAGGGTGGCAACAGGCTGGCTGGCTTCAGGCAGGGTGGCAACAGGCTGGCTGGCTTCAGGCAGGGTGGCAACAGGCTGGCTGGCTTCAGGGGTCTGGACCATTAGCTGAGCGCTTGGCTGGGCCGTTGGCTGAGCACCTTGCTGGGCCGTTGGCTGAGCACCTTGCTGGGCCGTTGGTAGACACCCTAATACAGTCTGTGCAAGCTGAAACATATCCTGTGCGGGCTGGAGCAAAACCTGTGCGGGCTGGAGCAAAGTCTGTGCGGGCTGGAGCAAAGTCTGTGCGGGCTGGAGCAAAACCTGTGCGGGCCGGAGCAAAGTCTGTGCGGGCTGGAGCAAAGTCTGTGCGGGCTGGAGCAAAGTCTGTGCGGGCTGAAGCAAAACCTGTGCGGGCTGAAGCAAAACCTGTGCGGGCTGAAGCAAAGTCTGTGCGGGCTGAAGCAAAGTCTGTGCGGGCTGAAGCAAAGTCTGTGCGGGCTGACGCAAAGCCTGTGCGAGCTGAAGCAAAACTTCCGCTGTACCTGTTGGCAGAGATGCAGCTGGACAGGATGGCTGAGATGCAGCTGGACAGGAGGGCAGAGATGCAGCTGGACGGGCTGGCAAACTTACTGCTGGACTCTTTGGCAAAGATGCAGCTGCACAAGATGGTAAAGATGTAGCTGGGCAGGATAGCAAACTTTCTGCTGGACCTGGTGACAGAGATGCAGCTGGACTGGTTGGCAAAGATGCACCTGGACAGGCTGGTAAACTGGTTGACAGTGGCTGGAGCGAAGTGCTGTCCCTTGCAGACTTGGCAGGAGCTGTAGGCTGTGTAGACATGTCAGAAATTGTAGTTTGCAAAGATCTGGCAGGAAGAGATGAAGTTAACCACTGCTGTACCGAAAGTAAGAAGACTGTGAGCTGAATACAGGTTTCTGCAAGCTGGATGCAAAGTTCTGCTGGCAGGATGCATGAGTGTGCAGGCAGCTGGAGACAAGGTTCTGCAGATGGCTGTATGCAAAGTTCATCAGGCGGCTGGGTGCAACAGTCTGCAGGAGGCTGGATGAGAGGTGCTGCAAGCGGCTGGATGAGAGGTGCTGCAGGCGGCTGGATGAGAGTTTCTGCAGGCGGCTGGATGAGAGTTTCTGCAGGCGGCTGGATGAGAGTTTCTGCAGGCGGCTGGATGAGAGTTTCTGCAGGCGGCTGGATGAGAGTTTCTGCAGGCGGCTGGATGAGAGTTTCTGCAGGCGGCTGGATGAGAGTTTCTGCAGGCTGCTGGATGAGAGTTTCTGCAGGCGGCTGGATGAGAGTTTCTGCAGGCGGCTGGATGAGAGTTTCTGCAGGCGGCTGGATGAGAGTTTCTGCAGGCGGCTGGATGAGAGTTTCTGCAGGCGGCTGGATGAGAGTTTCTGCAGGCGGCTGGAAGCAAGAGTCTGCAGGCGGCTGGAAGCAAGAGTCTGCAGGCGGCTGGAAGCAAGAGTCTGCAGGAAGCTGGAGACAAGGTTCTGCAGATGGCTGTATGCAAAGTTCATCAGGAGGCTGGGTGCAACAGTCTGCAGGAGGCTGGATGAGAGGTTCTGCAGGTGGCTGGATGAAAGGTTCTGCAGGCGGCTTGGTGCAAGAGTCTGCAGGCGGCTGGGTGCAAGAGTCTGCAGGCGGCTGGATGAGAGGTTCTGCAGCAGGCTGGACGAGAGGTTCTGCAGCAGGCTGGACGAGAGGTTCTGCAGCAGGCTGGACGAGAGGTTCTGCAGCAGGCTGGACGAGAGGTTCTGCAGCAGGCTGGACGAGAGGTTCTGCAGCAGGCTGGACGAGAGGTTCTGCAGACGGCTGGAAGCAAGAGTCTGCAGGCGGCTGGAAGCAAGAGTCTGCAGGCGGCTGGAAGCAAGAGTCTGCAGGCGGCTGGAAGCAAGAGTCTGCAGGCGGCTGGAAGCAAGAGTCTGCAGGCGGCTGGAAGCAAGAGTCTGCAGGTGGCTGGGTGCAAGAGTCTGCAGGCTTTGGTGTCAAAGTTTGTAAGGTGATTCCACCTGGATCTGGTGCAACAGGTAGTGAATGGTGAATAGATGAAGTTGGGAAGTATTTCCGTTTATGCTTTGCTTTCTTGACAGTTCTCAAAGCGAGAACAGGCTCTTGGTATGTAACTGGATACTGCTTTAACCAAGGTGTAGATCTTTTTGCAGTCTGAAGGGGAACTGACTTGTGATTAGAAGCAGGTTTAGCCACTGAGCACTGTGTGAGCTGGTCATTAGAAATATTAGCAGAAGGAAAGTAAGTGGACAGAACTCTCTCCCATGCATCAATTAAAGGAGAAACAGACCTTTGCATGCACACACCCAAATCAACCAAAGTTTTTGCAGATTTTATATATGCGGAAACAAATTGTTCATCTTTTTGAGCATAATAGCTAATAAAAGACCTCCAATCATCATTCAAATCATTAAACAGACACTCAATCTCCCATTTTCCAAACGGAGGGTCCCAGTCACTTTTAATGGGAGCAGATAGATTACTCTGAACATAGCTTAAAGGGTTAATTGGCTTAATCTGTTGATTAGGCTGATAAAAGGTTGTTGTAGCTGGATTTTTAGCTACCAAGAGACTTTGCAGAATTTGCAGCAGGGCTTGTACATCAGACACTGAAAAAATATTTTGCTGCACAAAATAATTAATTTGTGAAATTAATTGCTGCAATTCATCATAAGAGTAATCTAAAAACTCTTTATAACAGTGTTTTCTATCCTCCTCTGCAAATATGGCAAAGTAATCTATGTCCTGCGGAGTCCAGTTTAACCCCATGGCTGGAACAAATGAACCTTCAGTATTTCCTAGTGACTGTTTTGGCTAGTTCATTCTGTAACGAGCAGTGCACACAGATTTGCACTGAATGCAGAATGTCACTTAATGTGGAAATACTGAAGACCAAAACCAGGGTAAATGTGAAATAAAGTAATGATTTATTTACAAGGACAGGATATATACACAAGTGATGCTGCAATTGGTGCATGAACATAAATACAAATGAATTGTACAACTAGCAATATGATTGCAGGCAATTGTCTTGCGATCAGACGTACACAAACCAATAATAATATATACAGTGTGCACACAGTGAACCCCGAACCCTGTCTAACTAAGCTAACTAACTAATATATACACAGGATAATATACAACCAAGCGCAGGACATATGCAGCAGGCAATAGGTTAGTCAACAAGCCGAGATCAGATACCAGGACATCAAGCAATACAATCAGTGAGCAGAAGAATAGTCAAACAAAGCCAATATCATAAACCAGGGAATCAAACAATCAGGTAACAGGCAGACAGGTTACAGGTAACAGGAATCAGGTAACAGGAATCAGGTAACAGGAATCAGGTAACAGGAATCAGGTAACAGGAATCAGGTAACAGGAATCAGGTAACAGGAATCAGGTAACAGGAATCAGGTAACAGGAATCAGGTAACAGGGAAAGGACCAGAACACAGGCTCTAGGCTATCATCACCAATGAACTAGCAACAGTGTTCTGTTGTAGCTGGACTTTTATACTCTGCAGCATGGTCATGTGACCTCTTCCAAGGCTGCAGAGACACAGTTCTTGAATACAGAGACCTCTGCTGGTGGGCAGAGGGAACTTCAGGAGGAATGTACAATGTTCTTGAAATGAGAGGGGACATCTGCTGGTGAACAGAGGAAGTCCATACAGTTCACAAACGTCACCAGCAGGAACAGATCGTGATACCCCCACTGCCGAGGGACAGAGCGGTGCACGTTGGACTTCCACAATTTAGCGGGAATGGACAGCAGAAGAGGAAGAAAGTGATGCTGGTGACGAATATGGTGCATCCCAACAATCACAACGCTCACAAGAACATGAAGACAGAGGAGTCTGGCAGGACTCTCTGGCACACATGGCTCAATTCATGCTAGACTGCATTGAACGCGGCCCGCGCATTATTCACTATTCATTATTATTCATTATTCTGGAATCTGGACAACACCAATTACTGGGTTTATACCCAGTTTATACAAACACAATGTTAAAAAACTGATTGAAGAAAGTGTCAGACAGGTCAAAAATGGAACAATTCCAGCAGGCCCTTGAGGATGGAGACTTTAGAGAGGAGATTGACATCCTCCTCCTTCTCTAGCCAGTTGTACGCCGACAGACTGACTTCAGCAAACCCAGGAGGACCAGGAGGGCAGCAAAGAACACAAGCTGCTGCTAGTGCCGAAAAGGGAATGGTATTGGCAGTGTCCTTGGAGTGGGACCATTTTCTGACACCCATGCAGCAGCCCACAGAACAGCAATCGGCCAGTTCCACGTCCTCCAACACCAATCGCCTGGAGAAGATGGTCAAGGTCCAGGACTACATGTCAGATGTAGGGATGCTTGGAAAATTCCACGGAATTATAAATTCCGTGATTCCAGCCGGAATTAGGTTATTTCCGATTCCGGTAGTCAATCGGAATTCCTATACCTCTCAAACGGAATTCCGCGGAAATTTTCCGGAATAGCAAAGCATGCTTATATACCATAGCTGGGATTTGAACCCAGGACCTAGTGTGTAGTAGGTATCTGTCTTAACCTCTAGACCATGACCCACACTACATGCTAAAGCTGGCGGTAGCATAAACCATACTTCCATTATGATCAATTCGATAGAAAAAGTAGCATGATTAAGGATTTGTACTTTTTGAAAAGCATGCTTATATACCATAGCTGGGATTTAAACCCAGGACCTAGTGTGTAGTAGGTATCTGTCTTAACCTCTAGACCATGACCCACACTACATGCTAAAGCTGGCGGTAGCATAAACCATACTTCCATTATGATCAATTCGATAGAAAAAGTAGCATGATTAAGGATTTGTACTTTTTAAAAAGCATGCTTATATACCATAGCTGGGATTTGAACCCAGGACCTAGTGTGTAGTAGGTATCTGTCTTAACCTCAAGACCATGACCCACACTACATGCTAAAGCTGGCGGTAGCATAAACCATACTTCCATTATGATCAATTCGATAGAAAAAGTAGCATGATTAAGGATTTGTACTTTTTGAAAAGCATGCTTATATACCATAGCTGGGATTTGAACCCAGTACCTAGTGTGTAGTAGGTATCTGTCTTAACCTCAAGACCATGACCCACACTACATGCTAAAGCTGGCGGTGGCATAAACCATACTTCCATTATGATCAATTCGATAGAAAAAGTAGCATGATTAAGGATTTGTACTTTTTGAAAAGCATGCTTATATACCATAGCTGGGATTTGAACCCAGGACCTAGTGTGTAGTAGGTATCTGTCTTAACCTCAAGACCATGACCCACACTACATGCTAAAGCTGGCGGTAGCATAAACCATACTTCCATTATGATCAATTCGATAGAAAAAGTAGCATGATTAAGGATTTGTACTTTTTGAAAAGCATGCTTATATACCATAGCTGGGATTTGAACCCAGGACCTAGTGTGTAGTAGGTAGCTGTCTTAACCTCTAGACCATGACCCACACTATATGCTAAAGCTGGCGGTAGCATAAACCATACTTCCATTATGATCAATTCGATAGAAAAAGTAGCATGATTAAGGATTTGTACTTTTTGAAAAGCATGCTTATACACCATAGCTGGGATTTGAACCCAGGACCTAGTGTGTAGTAGGTATCTGTCTTAACCTCAAGACCATGACCCACACTACATGCTAAAGCTGGCGGTAGCATAAACCATACTTCCATTATGATCAATTCGATAGAAAAAGTAGCATGATTAAGGATTTGTACTTTTTGAAAAGCATGCTTATATACCATAGCTGGGATTTGAACCCAGGACCTAGTGTGTAGTAGGTATCTGTCTTAACCTCTAGACCATGACCCACACTACATGCTAAAGCTGGCGGTAGCATAAACCATACTTCCATTATGATCAATTCGATAGAAAAAGTAGCATGATTAAGGATTTGTACTTTTTGAAAAGCATGCTTATATACCATAGCTGGGATTTGAACCCAGGACCTAGTGTGTAGTAGGTATCTGTCTTAACCTCAAGACCATGACCCACACTACATGCTAAAGCTGGCGGTAGCATAAACCATACTTCCATTATGATCAATTCAATAGAAAAAGTAGCATGATTAAGGATTTGTACTTTTTGAAAAGCATGCTTATATACCATAGCTGGGATTTGAACCCAGGACCTAGTGTGTAGTAGGTATCTGTCTTACCCTCTAGACCAGGGGTCCCCAAACGTTTTGGGTTGAGGGCCGGGTCAACATACTTCAGACCGCTGGGGGGCTGGAGTAAACATAAAATGATGTAGAAGTCTTTGCGGACCAGACAGTGAAGCATACCCAGGTGACAATCTGCAAGCCAATTGGACAGCAGTGTAACCTGATGTGGAATTTGATTGGAAACCAGCAAAATTTCTGCTTTCTGGCTTCCATGTGGATAGGGGGTGCTGCACTGCTATTCCATATGTATAAGCAATACATTTTCTGTGTGGGGGGCCGGTAAGAAAGCCTTAGGGGGCCACATTTGGCCCGCGGGCCCTTAGTTTGAGGACCACTGCTCTAGACCATCAACCACACTCAGGGCCAGGCTTTAGCATGTAGTGTGGTCAGAGGTGGGACAAGGTCCTTCAGCACCCAAGGCTGAGACGGCAAAGTGCGCCCCCCCATCCCTCCCACCCCAGCTGTCACACACTGATTGCTATTACACTAAGAGGTGCCCCAGGGCCCCCCCCCCCCCCACCCCCAACACCTTAATCTCTACTTATCTGGCTTGCAGTCGCTGCCATGTATCACCTTTTCTTATTTCTTTCTGCTTCAAACACAATTGGGAATGACAGCTGAATGAATTGTGCACCCCCTCCTACACTGCGCCCTGAGGCTGCAGCCTCTCCAGCCTCAGCCTTACTAGTGGGTAAGACAGGTACCTACTACCATGCAGTGTGGGTCATGGTCTAGAGGTTAAGACAGATACCTACTACACACTAGGTCCTGGGTTCAAATCCCAGCTATGGTGCATGCTTTTCAAAAAGTACAAATCCTTAATCATGCTACTTTTTCTATCGAATTGATCATAATGGAAGTATGGTTTATGCTACCGCCAGCTTTAGCATGTAGTGTGGGTCATGGTCTAGAGGTTAAGACAGATACCTACTACACACTAGGTCCTGGGTTCAAATCCCAGCTATGGTATATAAGCTGTTTTGAAAATCTGCAATTCCCTACTGGATGGATGGATGGAGAGAGGGAGAGAGGGAGAGAGGGAGAGAGGGATTGATTGATTTTAAAATTTTTCCGACGGAATTCCGTATAAGTCGGAATTCCGCGGAACTGACCCGGTATACCGTCGGAATGGAACGGTAACGGAATTTCTATATGACGGAATGCGGAATTGTGCCGGAAACGGAAATGGGCTATTCCGACCATGCCTGGTCAGATGGCGTAGCTGTGTTGAACAATCCATCTGCAGACAGACGGTGAGTGTGACAGGCAGCACAGAAGGACCATGGCAACTCACGCATAGTACCACAGTTTGATAGTGCTGCCCAAAAAATTATATGGATCCGTGGACCCGGGCACTGCGGGCAGTACTGGGAAGTGGGAACGCAGATTTTAGTACCTAAACACACGATACAATATGTTTTCCGGGGTCGGACTCTGAGGCACATACAGATGGTCCCGATCATCATCCTCATCATACAACTCTTCTCCTGAGTCTGACCCACCCACCACCTCTGCCACCCCAACATCCCCAGACACTGACCCCTCATCGTCCTCAACATTAACTTGGGATGCTGGCCTGAGCCAGACCTCCTCCTCCACATCAGGCCCCATCATCTCCTCAATGGCAGCCCTCATTAATCGCTCTGGCGACGGACCGATGGACACAACGTTCTCCTCCGGGGAGGGCTGCTGCTGACCACTGGCTGCTGGGGTGGATGTTATAGCTTGCATGGGGCGTTGGCTGTTGCTGTTGTTGGGAGTGCTGCTCACAGCGGAGGTCTCTGAGGAACTCATGGTGAGCTCATATAGTGGTTGGCGGTGAGTGGAGTATTACTGATCCCAGCAATATACACACTGACTGGCAGAGTACGCAATGCTATATAGTCTGGCTGAGGCTGAGCGGTGTACACAGAGTGGCAATACACACAATGTTATATAGTCTGGCTGAGCGGTGTACACAGAGTGGCAGTAAACAATGCTATATAGTCTGGCTGAGCCGTGTACACAGAGTGGCAGTAAACAATGCTAAATAGTGTGGCTGAGCGTTGTACACAGAGTGGCAGTAAACAATGCTATATAGTCTGGCTGAGCGGTGTACACAGAGTGGCAGTAGACACAATGCTATATAGTCTGGCTGAGCGGTGTACACAGAGTGGCAGTAAACAATGCTATATAGTGTGGCTGAGCGTTGTACACAGAGTGGCAGTAAACAATGCTATATAGTCTGGCTGAGCGGTGTACACAGAGTGGCAGTACACACAATGCTATATAGTCTGGCTGAGCGGTGTACACAGAGTGGCAGTAAACAATGCTATATAGTCTGGCTGAGCGGTGTACACAGAGTGGCAGTACACACAATGCTATATAGTCTGGCTGAGCGGTGTACACAGAGTGGCAGTAAACACAATGCTATATATAGCGTGGCTGAGCGAGGTACACAGTGGCAGTACACACAATGCTATATAGTCTGGCTGAGCGGTGTACACAGAGTGGCAGTAAACACAATGCTATATATAGCATGGCTGAGCGAGGTACACAGTGGCAGTACACACAATGCTATATAGTCTGGCTGAGCGGTGTACACAGAGTGGCAGTAAACACAATGCTATATATAGTGTGGCTGAGCGAGGTACACAGTGGCAGTAACCAATGCTATATATAGTGTGGCTGAGCGAGCGGTGTACTACTGTTCCCAGCAGCGACACACAATGACTGGGGGGACCCTGGCTAGCGTGGCTGGAGAGCGAACTACCCTGCCTGCCTACCCAAAGCTAAACCCACAGACAAATGGCGGAGATATGACGTGGTTCGGGTATTTATTTACCCGAACCACGTGACTGTTCGGCCAATCAGAGCGCGTTCGGGTCCGAACCACGTGACCCGTTCGGCCAATCACAGCGCTAGCCGAACGTTCGTGGAACGTTCGGCCATGCGCTCTTAGTTCGGCCATGTGGCCGAACGGTTTGGCCGAACACCTGATGGTGTTCGGCCGAACTCGAACATCACCCGAACAGGGTGATGTTCTGCAGAACCCGAACAGTGGCGAACACTGTTCGCCCAACACTACATGGGACCTAGCAGTGGTCCCATGGCGGTGGTTTTGGCGCCGCAGGAGGTGTCGCGTAAGCTATGGAACCTGGTGGTGGTTCCATGAAGGAAATTTTGGCGCCGCAGGAGGTGTCGCTTACGCCATGGGACCTTGCGGTGGTCCCATGGCGGTCATTTTGGTGCTGCAGGAGGTGTCGTGTAAGCTATGGGACCTGCCGGTGGTCCCATGGCAGTCGTTTTGGCACCGCAGGAGGTGTCGCTTAAGCCATGGGACCTAGCGGTGTTCCCATGGCGGTGGTTTTGGCGCCGCAGGAGGTGTCGCTTACGCCATGGGACCTTGCGGTGGTCCCATGGTGGTCATTTTGGCGCCGTAGGAGGTGTCGCGTAAGCTTTGTGACCTGGCGGTGATTCCATGGAGGTGGTTTTGGAGCCGGAGGAGGTGTCGCGTAAGCTTTGGGACCTATACAGAATGGTTGGGATAGGTGAGATAGCTAGGGAGCTGGTTGCTAACGTAGAATTGATTGGTTTTTGTTAACACTGTAATTGGTGCTGAAATAATTCCGATTTTCATGCAGAAATCCATTTGGGTGGTTTTTGTAAGCCTCTGATTGGTGCAGAAATTCCTATTTTCATGAAGAAATCCTGTTGTCTTCACTAATTCTAGGGGATTTCTTGTGATTGGCTTACAAAATTCCGCATTCCGCCGGAATTACGCATCGTTCCACAGAATTTCTGCAATAGCTCTAACGCAATTCCGTTCCGATGCGACAGAACGGAATCACCAAATTCCGGCCGGAATCGCGGAAAAATGAATTCCGCGGTACGCGGTGAGCATCCCTAGGGCTCTGAATCAATTGTTATGTATAGAGTGCTTAGGGGGCCCCAATGTAAATCTTACACCACTGAGCAGAACCTTTTAAATATGAATATAATTTATTAACTGACTCAAACAATATTTTTTTTCAGTCAGTGATTGAATGCAGAAAAGGATCAAAATTAAAAGGGGCCCAAGGTGAGGTACTAGCCTTCATATTGCCCATAGTCTCTTTGGTGAGCTGAGGTGGGAGTGTGGCAATAGAAGGTGGTAGCTGGGCCCCTTGATGCCCTCCTCTAGGCCCCAGGCAGTTGCCTTGTGAATGATCCTGCTCTGATTGAATTGTATCATCCTCATTTAGAACTTTCCCATTATTATTCTTACTACATATTTCTACAACACTAACTACTGGGGTACCAGCTCTTGTAGGCACAAGGAGGCCAGGTGCTGGGGGGGGGGGGGGTAAATTCTTACCTTTACTCCTGATACAGTGGCTGCTCCTTTAGAACAGGTACAGTATTGTTGTGGCTGTGATCTTGTGGCTGTGGTCCTAAGGCCACATTTGTGATGGTGGATTGTTCATGGTGGCAGCACTTTTAGGGGGGTGGGTCATAGGGGCCACACTAGTTCTATGACCCCTGGCACACAGGGAAAAGGGGCAGGGTGGCAGGCTATGAAGGTCACCACAGGGGAGGAAGAAGTGTGTGAGAACTTGGGGGTGGGGGAGGATCAAGGTTTCTCTGGAAGGCCCTTTTATTTGTAGTTGCACCCTTGGCATTAACACATTACATGTAACTATCCATGAGAGGCTGAGAAGCAGTGAAGTGCAATGCTGTCAGCCGTTCATGTAAAAGAGCACTACATGGTATATTCTCTAAATGAATAACATGTGTTAAGTCTCACATGCAATGAGCAGAGCAAAATACATTGCATGTGATGTATTGGTTTAGGCCAGTGGGGGCCAACCTTTTTTTTACCCAAGAGCTGCACTTCATATTAAGATACATTTTGCGGGCCAGTCTCTTGGGGTCTTCTCCATAGCACCTCTGCGCCTGTGCAATCGTAAACGTTGCACTCGTGCAGGTGCATAGGCCACCAGCTAGGCCAGGCCAGCGGCTGCTATGGAGGAGACCTCGGTAGACCTCGGGAGACCAGCTGCAAGCGGAGCTGGGATGTAGGACACATAATCAGCCAGAGCCTGGAGGAAGCCCCAGGTAAGTTGTTATGCTAATTTAAAAAACACAAAAAGGGTCCCCCTGTTTACTTGCCGTCTTACACACTTTAAGGCTCCCCCTCTTTACAAAGTGCCCTTCTGTGTTGCACTCGCTCACCCTCGGTCCGGAGCTTCAGCACGTGTAAGTAACGTCAGAGGCTGCCTTCAGATACTTGTACCGAGGTCACGCTGGCTGACCGGCAGCACCTGTAACAGAGCAGGAGCTCCGTGATTAGCAGTGTGCCCCGCTTATCAGGCTGCCGGGGAACTGAAGGCAGAGTCTGAGTTACTTACACAACTGAAGCTAAGTGATCCCTCGACACACGGGGACACTTTGCAAAGAGGGGACACACAGCGCTGCGTTTATGACCCAAGTCACGGGCCTAACGAGTTAGCTTTGCAGGCCGCAAATGGCCCGCGGGCTGTAGGTTGGGCATCAACCGGTTTAGGCTTTACTAATTGGGTGTAAGACTTTATGCATATTATTCATATTACTGCAGTTTAGTGAATATATCACACTTGTAACATTTCCTCAGCTTTTGTGTATCCAAGTTCTGGGTACTTTTGTATATTAGGAGAATTAAGGCAGGAAGCACAGTTATTAGATGCCACATGTGGCAAAACGCACTACACCACACTGGTGACTGAAGTTAATGGCCCACTCGAGAGTTCCTTTTTTTTTTGTATCTGTCTATATTCATTTTATGCATATTTTTTCTCTGATAACAGGACAGCAGAAAATAGAGCGTGGAAAATGCTGTCAAAAATGTAATTGCACAGTGCCGAAAAAACAGAAAACACAAGGCAAATCACTTGTGCGTCATGCCTAAGGAATAATTTCCATGGCTGATCACCCATGTTCTAGAAATGATAATAAATAGCTTCTATTTTGCAAAAGAATCCCTAAATCTCTGTCCGATCTTGTTTTTTTTTTGTTTGTTTTTTGTTTTTTAATACATTTATTATGGTTTTCCAAGGCTGAAGATTCAGCTGTCTTGGGTTGGATAGCATCTGTTATTGGGTAGCTGTCACACTAACCCTCCAAGTGTTCCAGTGAGAGGCTTTTCAGACATCACCTCTGGAAGTCTTCTGCGATGGCATGGATGCCATCATTCACCTCCCCACAGGGGCACACTTTGTGAACCTCTTATGCATGTGGCATGGGAGGGAGCATCAACACCGGCACAAAGGCTGGAATCACACCAGTGCCCAGTGCTGTTTTGTTGCACTACACCTGTGTTGTGCTTCTATTGCGTTCTGCCCCTTAGCGGTCTTTCTGCTAGTTTGCTTGTAAATATCTACCGACACTCCTGTCAGTCTTGGAAGAAGGTGCCTTGCACTCACTAATTGGAAGGCCACAAGCCACAGTTATAAGTAGGAGTGATCCGTATGCGGAGAAAGCATTCAACAGGGATATGTGGTATTAGAACATATTGGCTTAGGTGAAAATATGAGATTGGTACTATGTAGAGCGGTGAAATAACACTCGGCACTCAGGCCCAGTCCGTGCACTTGAGGGGCAGGCTCTGCACTTGCTTGATGTACTGTAAACACTTCCCCTTTCCCAAGACACTCAAGTGGATGGCATGTAGCTGGAACTCAGGGCGTGCACCGGTATCTAATTCTGTGAACAACAGTCTGGTAATATACATACATGAAGACAGACCGGGCACCAATCCCTTTTACGTTCTTTAATATAGCATCTTGCCAAAAGACATTGCAGTGGTACATTCACATCAATTCACATTGGATGGATCAAACCTGCATAGATGAGTGTCCGGGGAGTGCGGGATGCTGGTGACCAGGGAATAGTGGACGGCACTACAGCCGTTTCGCGCCCAACTGGCGCTTGCTCACGTGCTTGCGTCCTGTATTTTAGGTGAAAATATGAGAGCCTGAATATTGTCCATGTATAGAGACCTGACAGCAAGAGTCAAGGTAAACGGGACTCTCTCAGATCCACTGGAGATAAAGAACGGGACCCGACAGGGTTGCCCTCTGTCCTCCTTGGTATTTGCCCTAACTCTGGAGCCCTTCTTGAGAACAATTCAAACTAATGTTGATATTTCCAGAGTAAAGATAGGCCCAACAGAACATAAGATCACGGAGCCGATGACTTGCTATTTTTCTTGACAAGTCCTAAGATATCTCTACCCAATCTGTGGAAAGCATTTGCTGAATTTGGGAAAAGTGTGAGGCATTAAATATAGGATTAAAAGACGAGGAAGTAGACCAGTTGAAGGCAAATTTCCCGTTTAGATAGGTGAAAGATACCCTAAAGTACTTGGGAATAAAATTGGCTAGAGATATCCAGGAGATAACAAGAGTAAATTATCATCCACTGCTTACTATACTAAAAAAAGATTTGGAAAAGTGGGGTAAGTTAAGACTCTCCTGGTTTGGCAGGATTAATGTGCTAAAAATGAACATTATGCCGAGGCTGCTGTATGTCTTCCAGGGCAGGCCCTCCCCGTCCCCCTACCAGGAAGATAGCTTGATGAAGTTAGGAGAGTTTTCCCAAGATTTATTTGGCAATGAAAAACCGTAAGGCTCAAATTTGCACTCCTTACACAATAAAAAGATAGAGGGGGGTTAGCAGTCCCAGATCCTACGAGATATTATCAGGCAGCGGTCTGCACTAGGGTAATTGATTGGAACAGAAATGAAATGACTAAGCAATGGGTCTCAATAGAAAGTGCTTTTATCGAGGGAAAAATAAGAGATGCCCCATGGTTATCCTATGTTCCAACTGCATAATCAATGCCAGGAACCTTAGTGGAGCATACACTGAAAGTCTTCAATAGCGTAAGGAAAAGAAAAGATATGGCTATAAGCCCCTCCCCCTTGATGCCAATACTAGATAACTGTGGATTCCCGCCTGGGTGCCAGAAGGGAAGCTATGGGGTCTGGAGACAAGGAGGAAAGTTGCAGATCCGCCCCTTGATTAGAAATAGGTAATGGATAGATGAAAGGGAAATAATAGAACAAATGCATTTAGAGAGGATAGATGCCTGGAGCTTGATTCAGTTTAAACATTTTCTCCTATCACTACGGTCAAAAGAGACCCTCTCAAGGGAATTAACCCAATTTCAGAGGCTCTGCCAACAAAGAGTATCCTGGCGAAAATATACAAACTTATGGAGGTGGAAGAAGACCATACAATAAAACATGAAATAAAATGGGAAAGAGATATTGGAAGGGAATTGTCAACTGAACAATGGGGGGGGGGGGGGTAATTAGGATGACAAATGGTGCATCAGTGTCGACAAGGATACAAGAGTCAGGTTACACAATTGTAATGAGGTGGTATGCTACACCGGCCAGATTAAATAAGATATGTGGGACCAATCCAATGTGTTGGAGGTGTGGAGAGGAAAGAGGGGATCTAATACACGTTTGGTGGGCATGCAGGGCTTTGACCCCTTATTGGAAGAGAATAAAACAATAGACATGGAAACTGGCAGAAATACCAATGACTGATGACCCTGGGGTGTATCTGTTACATCTCGCTGTGCTGAAGAATAATAAATATAGAGGCTCCTTGGGGATGCACTTGATTAACGCAGCAAGGATTTTAATTGCAAGAAACTGGGAGACCCCCAAAAATACCCTCTTTAAAGCAGTGGTTTATGGAAATAGATCATATACATTCCATGGAAGAATTGTCGAGCGTAATCTATGGAAAAGAAAAAGAGGATGGGATAAGTGGTTGGAATTTAGAGAAACTGAGGAATACAGGAATACAGGAGAGGAGAACTAGAGACAGGGGGAGGAAGTGACACCATGGACAGGGAAGTATAAGTTAAATTATTAGACAACCCAAGGAGACAAAGAAAAAGTAGGATTTGTATCATGAAGAGAGACCAGATATCTTTATCTTGTCTTTAATCACATTGGTGATTCTTCTTCTTCTGATGGGGTCTTTGTCCCATATGCAATTTACCTTTTCTCCTGCGTTTTCTCCTTGGAGATAATTTTCATCTTGCATTTAAAATAACAATTCAGAATTTTGCAATTGAAAAACTACCAAAAAAAAGTTGAAAAACCACTGTAAAAATTATTTTGAGTATTTTCTTGCTTGCTGGCGATTTAAAATTCATTTCATTTACAAGTTGTGGAAATATCACCAAGGAGAAAACTCAGGTGAAAAAGAGAATTGCATATGGCCCTTTGTCTTTTCTTTATTTTTCCTTCTTTCTTCCTACTTTGTTTTTTTCTCCTATCTATAGGCATGTTGACTGGTGAGCGGAATGAGTCCATTTTGCTTGTGCTCCCCCTCTAAACCACCCAGAAAAGATGTTGAAGCAACACAAGATAGAAATTAACTGACATAGAGGATTCAGAAGGAGAGGGAAAAAGATGGATGTGAAATGTAGGAGTAAATCCTCGGAAACAGCGGAGATGGGTCGGACTGGATGAGGGAGGGGGGTGCTTAAGATAAAGAAGTAGAAGTTTTTGGAGGTGATTAAAATTGTGAATCAACATGTGACACAAATAACCTAATTGTATGGAAAACAACTTTTTGATAAATAAAGAATAAAAAAAAAAAATAATAAGTAAGAGTGATCAATGAGACCAGGAGGGGGACACCTGCAACCATAAAACAATAAAGCAAAGGGTGGCACTTCCTATAATGCTATATTATTTTTCAAGACAAGAAACAGAGAAGCAATTGTTTCAGAATTTATAGAATAAAACACTTCATCGCAGGCTCACTTATGTCCACCACCGAGAACACCATAAAAACAGATGCGCTTAAAAGATCCTTACAGACCTTAACTACAGGGTCTGTAATAAAGCTTTATGAGGTCAGCAGCAGGTGTCTTCACAGCCGGCCTCCTCTCCAGTTTGGACAGAATAACTCAAATCCTCATATGCAGTGTTTCACCAAAATTAGAGGCATGCAAAAAAACAATGCACATCTAAGCGTATCTGTAGCAATTTTAATGTAGCGCAGTAAAAAACAGCATAAAAAGTTTTAAAAAGGGGTCACTCACATCAGGGTCCTTGTTACAGGGACCCACAGAGAAGACAGCACATAAATCATAGGACGCCGTCCAGCCACACGTCCGCCTCACTCGACCGGTTTCACTATTAAAGTTTCCTCAGGAGCTAAAGGACATGGTGGCTGGATATACCTATATATAGTTTTTTTACCTTAATTAGGCAGAGTTGTGCAGAGATAGCCGCACGGGAGAACGCCGTCAGTGCTTCCGGGAAGATGGTGGTGCGCTCCACGCAACATCACTTCCCCTTCCGCCCTCATGGGGAATCAATCCAGGCATGTTTCCGGATATTATTCCGTATCAGTATGTGGCAAAGCGTCTCCCTTACATTTATAATTATTTATTGAGACCCAATATAGTTAAATTAAAAGGTTATCAGATTATTGTGCAAGAAGAGAATTACCTGCAGGCATAACGTGGGGATGAACGGCGTCCCATTTACAGAGATCACATCATTTTCTATCAAACACTACCATCTACTGGTGATAAAAATTCATTACATGCTGAAAAACCATCTCATGTATAAATCAGTCCATTTCTTATCCTACACTGCCATCTCCTGGTCATAAAATTTCATTACATGTTGGAAATTTCTTTACAAGTTATAAAATCCGTCACAATTCAATAAGTGATCAAACACTCCCATCTAGTGGTTGAAGTTCACATTAACATATTTCTCAAAGACCTCATACATTTGAGATGAAACAATTCAGATCTAATTCAACATTTAATCCATGTGGAATCATACAATTTAGCTCATATATCCATTTTGTTTCTAGTTTCGACACTTCTCTTATTTTATTGGAACCTCTCCAATTACCCAGATATTTCTGAATACCGCAAAAAAACAGTCCCAAGGGGTCTTTGTTATGTTTTATTCTAAAATGGTCAGACACTGAATGTCCCTCAAAACCGTTCTTTATATTGTTAACA
The DNA here is from genome assembly GCF_040937935.1 of Hyperolius riggenbachi. NCBI lineage: Eukaryota > Metazoa > Chordata > Amphibia > Anura > Hyperoliidae > Hyperolius > Hyperolius riggenbachi. The sequence goes on along the minus strand of NC_090649.1, from coordinate 111,792,424 downwards.
TGTTCCCCCAAACGTTCTTCCAATTTCCTTTTTGTCCTCCCCACATACTTAAGACCACATGGACATATGAGTAAATATACTACGAATTTCGACTCACATGTAATGAATTCTTTTATCTCATAAAAATCTGAAAAAATATTCTGTTTTCTAGGAGTCTGAGTGCAAGTAGTACATGCCACACATTTTCTACATTTAAAAAAACCTTTTTCCCCAAAGAAGCTTAACCCTCTATAATGGGGTTGGTCAACGGCACTTCCTGTTATTAGACTTTTTAATGTGGGTGCCTTTCTGTAAATGATTTCTGGTCGGTTGGGTGATAATGAGCCTAAAACAGGATCTTCTCCCAATATGGGCCAATGTTTAGTTAAAATTTTCTCCAACTTTTTGTGTTGTACATTATATTCCGTCACAAACGGACAAAATAACTCCTTTTTTATTCCTTGTCCTCCTTCTCCCAACATTGTAGTTCTGTCAAGAGCTAAAACTTCCCTTTCTACTTTTTCCAAATCTGATTTATTATACCCCTTATTAATAAAACGTTCCCTAAGTCCCTTTGCTTCTTCAAGAAAAACACTTCGATTACTACAATTTCTATACAATCTCATATATTGTCCCTTGGGAACGGCCCTCATCCAATTCTGATGGTGGCAGCTTCCCATGGGAATAAATCCGTTACGGTCTGTGGGCTTAAAAAAAGTCTGGGTACTTATACCCTCTTGACTCATTCTAATCTGAAGATCTAAAAAGTGGATCGATTCTCTACTGTACTCACAGCTTAATCTAATGTTTAACTCATTTCTATTAAGATTCTCAATAAATTCAAGCAAGCTCGTCTCCCCCCCACACCACATAAAAAGCACGTCGTCTATGTAGCGGCCCCAATATAGGAGGCCCTCCGGCGCGGCCCCATAGACGACGCGCTTCTCCCACTGGGCCATGAATAGATTGGCCATACTGGGTGCAAACTTTGCCCCCATGGCTACTCCTACCTTTTGGAGGTAATAATTTCCCCCAAACCAAAAATAATTATGCGTCAAAGCAAACTGGACGCATTCTAACAAAAAATTAATCTGTCCCTCAGAGTAGAGCTCAAATTTTTCAAGGTAAAAAGAGATGGCTTCTAAACCCTCTCGATGTCCAATTATAGTATACAATGAAGTGACATCTGCCATCCCCATATATGGGGGATCTGTAAAAATTAATTGTTGCAAGACATTAATTACATGTTTAGTATCTTTGAGGTAGGATCTAGTTTTAATTACTAACGGTTGTAAAAATTTGTCTATGTATTCGCCCAATCTGTATGTGACTGAATCAATCCCACTCACGATGGGGCGACCAGGGGGTTGAGTTTCATTTTTATGAACTTTAGGAAGGTAGTATATTACTGGAGTCCTCACAAATGATGGTTTTAAATATTTAGCCTCTCGGGAATTAACATAACCTTCTTTTTCTCCTCTATCAACAAGGGCATATAGTTTTTGTTTATATAACCTTCTTTTTGTTTCAGAATTTGGCCAGGTTCTTTTATCAACACAAAGTTGTTCAAATGTTAAAGGGACTCCGAGCAGTGCAGAAACTATGGAAAGATGCATATCATTTTAAAGCTCTCTTTCTCCTCTTTCCAATGATATATAAACCACCACCCTACGCCTTTTAGTTTTCGCTAATTTCGCAATTGAAATTGCCGCGGCCGCGATTTCAATCGCGTATATAGAAAAAACTAAAAGGCGTAGAACGACGATTTAGGTGTCGTCAGAAAGAGGAGAAAGAGAGCTTTAAAATGATATCCATCTTTCCGTAGTTACAGTGTATTACACAGGGCGACTTTTTCTGCTGAATGGAGCTGCTGACTTTGAGAAAAAGTCGCCCTGTGTAATACAATGTAACTATGGAAAGATGGATATCATTTTAAAGCTCTCTTTCTCCTCTTTCTGACGACACCTAAATCGTCGTTCTACACCTTTTAGTTTTCTCTATATATGTGATCGAAATTGCGGCCGCGGCAATTTCAATCGCGAAAATAGCGAAAACTAAAAGGCGTAGGGCGGCAGTTTATATATCATTGGAAAGAGGAGAAAGAGAGCTTTAAAATGATATGCATCTTTCCATAGTTTCTGCACTGCTCGGAGTCCCTTTAAATACTCACCTGAACCATCCTGCAGCTCACCGACAAAGCATAGAGAATAACTTTGCTTATTTGACTTAATACAAGTAAAATAAGTTTCTCAGTAGTAGCCACGGATGAGTGGCATCAACAATACGTCTACTGATTTTGCGGCCCAATAATTTTATCAAATTGGATGAAAATAGGAATAACAACGAGCATGCTCGATCGATGATTGGAATGATTTTGGGCCCATATCAGTCGAATGCATTGATTAGACATGCTGCAAAGATCACAATCCGACGCGGTCGAACACATGTGCAGTGGTAACGGCATTCGATATTGAAAAGGTACCACGCCGCCTGCCTGGCCACCCCAAGTGAAAATGTCACCCCAATACTCATGTGGTGTAAAATCTCACCTGTCCAGCTGCTGTGACTCCCGGGCCCATATGCAATTAACCTTTCCACCTGAGATTTCCCCTAGGAGATACTTTTTCATCTTCTTTTTAAATGTAACTGTTAAGCATTTTGTAATCTAAAAAGTAAAGAAAAGGTATTATCAAAATTATATTGAGTAATTTTTTGCTTGCTGTTGGCTTAAAAGGGATTTTATGACATGGTGTTAAATGTCAACTTGGAGAAAACTAGGGAGAAAAAGAGAATTGCATATGGGCCCCAGTCTCTGCCGCTGTCTCCCCTGTATATACATGCCACCACGTGGTGTTTTCGTGTGAAGGTGGCACTCGGGGGGGGGGGGACGACAGTGGAGGAGAGTGGGTACTGCGGCAGTTGGAAAGGTGACATTTACAATGCACGGGCACCAGGAGGACACTGCATTGGGGGATTGGGGGGGGGGGGGGTTTGCAAGGCCGATTCCAGCTAGATTGCATGCTGAAATCTAGCAGGAATCGGTCTGCGGTGTATGGGCACCCAACAGATCTCTCTCTCTGAGCGCTAGTTGTAGGGGCACCTTTAGATTGAAACCACTGCCGCACACTTTTTACCTCTGTACACAATTGCCTTATTCTATTGAGCATGCACAGACCTTACTGCATGCAGGCCCTGTATGGATGTCCATGTCCAAGACTTAGAATGTGGAGAAAATAACTGTATTTGGCTTTCGCCAATTTGAATAGAAAAATAGAGCCCCAATTGGATCGGTGGGAGTTGAGGGGAGGGGCCTGAGGGCCATCCAGAGGTTTGCCACTACTGAGGTAAACATGTAACCTTAGCAGTGCCTGGATGGTATACTGGTTAAGGGCTCTGCATTTGACATGGGAGACCAGGGCTTGAAACCTGGCTAGGGTCAGTACCTATTCAGTAAGAAGTCCTTGGGCAAGTCTTCCTAACACTGCAGGGTGGCCTCTTGATCACACCTTTAATGGCTGCAGCTCTTGAAGCGTATGAGTCCAACATGAGAAAAGCACTATACAAATGTTCGGATTAGTATTATTATAGAAATAACTTTTCAGCACTTTGCAATTGAAAAAGTGCCAAAAAGAAGGTGACAATGACTATTAAAGTTATTTTGAGTATTTTATTGATTGCTGGTGGTTTAAAGTGGTCTCAGCAGTTATTTTTTGCTCTGAAAGATTATTTACAGCCTAAACCTACTACCAGCAAAAAAAATTGTAGCAGAACAGCATTCAAACAGTTAAACACAGCACTTTGTTCTGCAGTGGAAAGCTCCTTCAGCTTATGATCTGCATTATCAAAAAGAAGTGGTCACATTATCTTTTGTTTACATTCCTCAGTTGCTACAATTAGGTACACTCAGCCACATGCTGAAATAGAACTGTACTGAGCTCACAAGCAGAGATAGATGAGAAATTATCACTAGATAGGTAAAATCTACGAATATAATGCAATGGCAGGTTTCTGAGCAGATAAACTGTAGTTTGGGAACTTGTAAACAGACAATATTACTTGTGCACAAAAGCAAATGTGATAACTGTATGGGTAATACAAAAGTAAGAAAACACATTTTTGTTGAATTTTATGTCAGAGTTTTATTCCACTTTTAAAAATTTACTTCCCCCCAGATCCTAGATTTTAAACTAGGATCTGGGGGAGGCGGGAGGATAAAGTCTCAATACGTAGACAAGATAAGGTAAAAAGACAGTGGGAGCCTAACATTATGGGGGGTGGAGAGGGGAGTGGGGACAGTGTAAAGATTAACGAGGTTGGTAAAACTTCAAGTAGCCCATTTCATGTAAACAAAACTGGTAAATGTGGTGGTAAAAATATAAAGTGCATGGTAACCAATGCTCGGAGCCTTGCAAATAAAATAGACCAACTAGAGTTCATTCTGAATGACAAAGGCTATGACATTGTGGGAATAACCGAGACATGGATGGATGAAAGCCATTAATGGATAGCCAATTTAGAGGGATACAATGGGCTCAATTCACAAAGCGGTGCTAACCCAGTTAGAGACTTTAGGCGTGATAACCATTTTTATCATGCCTAAACTCAGTTTAGGCATGATAAGTTTAGGCATGATAAGTTTAGGCATGATAAGTTTAGGCATGCTAAGTTTAGATAAGTTTAGATCGCATGCAAAGTCCAGCACGCAAAGCAGCGCCATTAAACTCGATGCAAAGTGCACCAGACTTTGCTAGCGCAAAACTTTTGATCAGCTGTGCACTGCGGTGCTAACCCAGTTGGTGCTTAAACTTATCACGCCTAAAAACTTATCACACCTAAACTTATCATGCCTAAACTTATCACACCTAAACTTATCATGCCTAAACGTATCACACCTAAACTTATCACACCTAAACTTATCATGCCTAAACTCTGTCTGTCTAGCGTGCTAACTGTTAGCCCCGCTTTGTGAATCAGGCCCAATGTGTTTAGGAAGGATAGAACAGGGAAAAAAGGTGGAGGGGTTTGTCTCTTTGTTAAGAATTCTTTTACAGCTGTCCTCAACGATGAGATGGAGGAAGATTGCGAAGATGTGGAGTCCGTTTGGGTAAATATATTAATGGTGGAAGTAAAAGTTGCCAATTGCTTATTGGGGTATGCTACAGGCCACCTCATATTAATGAAGCTGCAGAACAGCGATTACTACAGCAGATTGAAAAAGCTGCCAGTAAAAATGAGGTCATAATTATGGGCGACTTCAACTTTCCAGACATTGACTGGGGTGTTGAGGCTACCCATTCTGGTAAAAGCAGCAGATTTCTGTACAGCACTACAGGACAATTACTTGACTTAAATGGTAACGGAACCAACCAGGGGGAATGCGTTACTGGATCCAGGGGCGTAGCAATAGGGGGTGCAGAGGTAGCGACCGCATCAGGGCCCTTGGGCCAGAGGGGCCCCAAAGGGTCCTCCAACAACTGCAGTATTAGCTCTCTATTGGTCCTTTGCTCATAATAATCACTTCTATAGATACTTTGAATAGTGGTAATCATTAACAAACTGTTCCCCATCCCCTTCTTGCACCTCTGACACTGTAGTTGCCATTGGCAGGTTTTGGTGCGCCGTATCAATTGTTATGTATATAGTGCTTGGGGGGCCCCATTGTAAAACTTGCATCGGGGCCCACAGCTCCTTAGCTACGCCACTGACTGGATCTGATCATTTCTAATAGACCAGATAATGTATCAAATGTGCAGGTTCAAGAACATTTGGGAAATAGTGATCACAACATGATAACGTTTGATCTGGTGACTGATAGGCCACGGGACAGCGGGACCACTAAAACTATGAATTTTAGAAAAGCAAAGTTCAATCAACTTAGGCAGGCACTAAGTTTGGTGAACTGGGATAATGTACTACAAGGGGAGGACACTGAAGGGAAATGGCAAGCTTTTAAACGTATTCTCAATCAATATTGTAGTATGTATATCCCATATGGAAACAAAATGTCTAGGAATAAAAAAGGCCTCTATGGATGAATAGAAAGGTTAGAGATAAAATGAAGAGTAAAAAGAATGCCTATAAGATTCTAAAACAGGAGAGGACCGAAGTTGCACTAAGCAATTACAAGGAGTGCAATAAAAATTGTAAAAAAGAAATTAGGCTGGCAAAGATCGAAGCTGAAAATCAAATCGCTAGGGATATCAAATCTAACCTAAAAAAGTTTTACAAGTACCGGTAATTGCATACTGATGTACTTACATTTGACAGACCTTTGCAGGCCAATTTTTTTTGTTTTTTTGTTTTTGTTTAATGAATTTCAAGGTGGTGGTTGGCTTTGACCAGAGGGCAGCAGCTAGAGGGGGTACTGCCCACAGAAGGTTACATTTCAAGCCAGTTGGTAGCAGAAAGAAATAATGTTTTGTTTTAAAATAAAAAAAATTTAAAATCATTAGTTTATTCCTAATGAGGAACACTAAGCCTGGAATATCATTTAAGTGGACCTCAACTCACAACTTCCTCTCTGCTCCGAAAGATATGCAACAGCATAATAACCTTTAAACAAAAAACATTTCTTTGTAACAGCTGATACAAATCCTACAATAAATCTGCACTGTTTCTACTTCCTGATTTATGGAAGCAGACATATTGTTAACATCCTGTGCTTTTAAATGAGCTTATCTGTTGTAGCAGTCAGCTGACACAACGGAGTGATCACATTACAGTTGTGATTAGACACAGATGAGGGAGAATTAGACAGGCTAAACTCTCTGAATACATACAGGGTGCATTTCTCTCTGTTTTCCTTCTGTCCAGTGCAAGAGTTCAGCTCCAGTTTAATCATTTGCTAGAATATTTAAAATGTGTGATGTTATATTTCACCGAGGCAACATATTACTGAAGATGCTAAGATGTGAAGGAGGAATACACGTAGATCACTACTGTTTTATCATCTGCACAGCATACAAATAGGAAGTAGTAAAATAAATAAATAAAATGACTAATTAATGGAAGCAGCACATGAGCCATATAGAACAACCTGGTGCATGGAGACTATTCGTGATTGTCAGGGGGGTCATTAGAAGCTTTGGTACACTCTGAGGACTCTCCTTGCTGTAATTACTATTGTGTGGTAAAAGCAGAGAGCACAGCACAACAAACACTACACAACCATTACAAGGAGATGTTTTTGCACATCTCTGATGGCTTCTGAACCCGTTCTGACTTCCAAACCATACAGTTTACACTCAATCAAATTGCTAAATACAGTATAACCTTGTTATAATAAACTTGGGTATGGTAAACATTTGGGTATTGTAAACTACCACTCCAGGTCCCAGCCAATGCCTATTATAAGTCTATGGCAGCAACGCTTGGTATAGTAAACCTGGATATAATAAAACTTCTGTTGTAGTAAACATGTTTTTTGGCCCCTACGTAATACTGACTCTGGATATAGTAAACAGTGGGCAGTGCATGCGTCACATGTCAGTGTGAAACCCATGGTTGGCTGCTCTCTTCAGGCTATGAAATGAATAAGAAATTTCAAGAAAAAAAGGATGAAATATCGAACTGTTTTCTTTTTAACAGCCTCTGGTTTGCTTTGAGTAATTAAAAACACATAAAGGATAAATACAAGTGGTGTAGCAATAGTGGATGCAGAGATTGCAACTGCACTGGGGGGCATCTATTTAGTCTGTACAGCGCTGCGATCTACGGCATGTGACACGGCTGAAGCCTATGACAGCCGATTGCTGTCATAGGCTGGCTAGGGGAGGGAGGGGGAGCTAATAAAATAATAAAAAAAAATAAGAAATGTATTGTTGTTTTAAAACAATAAATATTTGTAAAAAAATAAATAAATAAACATTGGGGGAGCAATCACAGCCCACCAACAGAAATCTCTGTTGGTGGGCAGAAAAGGGGGGTGGGGGAAATAACTTGTGTGCTGAGTTGTCTGGGCCTGCAGCGAGGCCTTAAAGCTGCAGTGGCCTATTTTGTAAAAAATGGCCTGGTCACTAGGGGGGTTTAAGCCTGTGGTCCTTAACCACTTGAGGACCTAGGGCTTTCTACCCCTTAAGGACCGGCCACTTTTTTTCCATTCAGACCACTGCAGCTTTCACGGTTTATTGCTCGCTCATACAACCTACCACCTAAATGAATTTTGGCTCCTTTTCTTGTCACTAATACAGCTTTCTTTTGGGGCTATTTGATTGCTCCTGCGATTTTTACTTTTTATTATATTCATCAAAAAAGACATGAATTTTGGCAAAAAAATGATTTTTTTAACTTTCTGTGCTGACATTTTTCAAATAAAGTAAAATTTCTGTATACATGCAGCGCGAAAAATGTGGACAAACATGTTTTTGATAAAAAAAAACCCATTCAGTGTATATTTATTGGTTTGGGTAAAAGTTATAGCGTTTACAAACTATGGTGCAAAAAGTGAATTTTCCCATTTTCAAGCATCTCTGACTTTTCTGACCCCCTGTCATGTTTCATGAGGGGCTAGAATTCCAGGATAGTATAAATACCCCCCAAATGACCCCATTTTGGAAAGAAGACATCCCAAAGTATTCACTGAGAGGCATAGTGAGTTCATAGAAGATATTATTTTTTGTCACAAGTAAGCGGAAAATGACACTTTGTGAGAAAAAAAAAAAAAAAAAAAAGTTTCCATTTCTTCTAACTTGCGACAAAAAAAAATGAAATCTGCCACGGACTCACCATGCCCCTCTCTGAATACCTTGAAGGGTCTACTTTCCAAAATGGGATCATTTGTGGGGTGTGTTTACTGTCCTGACATTTTGGGGGGTGCTAAATTGTAAGCACCCCTGTAAAGCCTAAAGGTGCTCATTGGACTTTGGACCCCTTAGCGCAGTTAGGCTGCAAAAAAGTGCCACACATGTGGTATTGCCATACTCAGGAGAAGTAGTATAATGTGTTTTGGGGTGTATTTTTACACATACCCATGCTGGGTGGGAGAAATATCTCTGTAAATGACAATTTGTTAATTTTTTTTACACACAATTGTCCATTTACAGAGATATTTCTCCCACTCAGCATGGGTATGTGTAAAAATACACCACAAAACACATTATACTACTTCTCCTGAGTACGGCGATACCACATGTGTGGCACTTTTTTGCACCCTAACTGCGCTAAAGGGCCCAAAGTCCAATGAGTACCTTTAAGATTTCACAGGTCATTTTGAGAAATTTCGTTTCAAGACTACTCCTCACGGTTTAGGGCCCCTAAAATGCCAGGGCAGTATAGGAACCCCACAAATGACCCCATTTTAGAAAGAAGACACCCCAAGGTATTCCGTTAGTAGTATGGCGAGTTCATAGAAGATTTTATTTTTTGTCACAAGTTAGCGGAAAATGACACTTTGTGAAAAAACACAATTAAAATCAATTTCCGCTAACTTTTGACAAAAAATAAAAACTTCTATGAACTCACCATACTCCTAACGGAATACCTTGGGGTGTCTTCTTTCTAAAATGGGGTCATTTGTGGGGTTCCTATACTGCCCTGGCATTTTAGGGGCCCTAAACCGTGAGGAGTAGTCTTGAAACGAAATTTCTCAAAATGACCTGTGAAATCCTAAAGGTACTCATTGGACTTTGGGCCCTTTAGCGCAGTTAGGGTGCAAAAAAGTGCCACACATGTGGTATCGCCATACTCGGGAGAAGCAGTACAATGTGTTTTGAGGTGTATTTTTACACATACCCATGCTGGGTGGGAGAAATACCTCTGTAAATGGACAATTGTGTGTAAAAAAATCAAAAGATTGTCATTTACAGAGGTATTTCTCCCACCCAGCATGGGTATGTGTAAAAATACACCTCAAAACACATTGTACTACTTCTCCCGAGTACGGCGATACCACATGTGTGGCACTTTTTTGCACCCTAACTGCACTAAGGGGCATAAAGTCCAATGAGTACCTTTAGGATTTCACAGGTCATTTTTGTTTCAAGGGCCCCTAAAATGCCAGGGCAGTATAGGAACCCCACTAATGACCCCATTTTAGAAAGAAGACACCCCAAGGTATTCCGTTAGGAGTATGGTAATAGTTTTTTTTCACAAAGTGTCATTTTCCGCTAACTTGTGACAAAAAATAAAATCTTCTATGAACTCACCATACTCCGTACGGAATACCTTTGGGTGTCTTCTTTCTAGAATGGGGTCATTTGTGGGGTTCCTATACTGCCCTGGCATTTTAGGGGCCCTAAACCGTGAGGAGTAGTCTTGAAACCAAATGTCGCAAAATGACCTGTGAAATCCTAAAGGTACTCATTGGACTTTGGGCCCCTTAGCGTACTTAGGGTGTAAAAAAGTGCCACACATGTGGTACCGCTGTACTCAGGAGAAGTAGTATAATGCGTTTTGGGGTGTATTTTTACACATACCCATGCTAAGTGGGAGAAATATCTCTGTAAATGACAATTGTTTGATTTTTTTACACACAATTGTCCATTTACATAGAAATTTCTCCCACCCAGCATGGGTATGTGTAAAAATACACCCCAAAACACATTATACTACTTTTCCTGAGTACGGCGGTACCACATGTGTGACACTTTTTTGCAGCCTAGGTGCGCTAAGGGGCCCAACGTCCTATTCACAGGTCATTTTGAAGCATTTGTTTTCTAGACTACTCCTCGCGGTTTAGGGCCCCTAAAATGCCAGGGCAGTATAGGAACCCCACAAGTGACCCCATTTTAGAAAGAAGACACCCCAAGGTATTCCGTTAGGTGTATGGCAAGTTCATAGAAGATTTTATTTTTTGTCACAAGTTAGTGAAAAATGACACTTTGTGAAAAAAAAACCAATAAAAATTATTTTCCGCTAACTTTTGACAAAAAATAAAATCTTCTATGAACTCGTCATACACCTAACATAATACCTTGGGGTGTCTTTTTTTTCTAAAATGGGGTCACTTGTGGGGTTCCTATACCGCCCTGGCATTTTACAGGCCCAAAACCGTGAGTAGTCTGGAAACCAAATGTCTCAAAATGACTGTTCAGGGGTATAAGCATCTGCAAATTTTGATGACAGGTGGTCTATGAGGGGGTGAATTTTGTGGAACCGGTCATAAGCAGGGTGGCCTTTTAGATGACAGGTTGTATTGGGCCTGATCTGATGGATAGGAGTGCTAGGGGGGTGACAGGAGGTGATTGATGGGTGTCTCAGGGGGTGGTTAGAGGGGAAAATAGATGCAATCAATGCACTGGGGAGGTGATCGGAAGGGGGTCTGAGGGTTTGGCCGAGTGATCAGGAGCCCACACGGGGCAAATTGGGGCCTGATCTGATGGGTAGGTGTGCTAGGGGGTGACAGGAGGTGATTGATGGGTGTCTCAAGGTGTGATTAGAGGGGAGAATAGATGCAAGCAATGCACTGGCGAGGTGATCAGGGCTGGGGTCTGAGGGCATTCTGAGGGTGTGGGCGGGTGATTGAGTGCCCTAGGGGCAGATAGGGGTCTAATCTGATAGGTAGCAGTGACAGGGGGTGATTGATGGGTAATTAGTGGGTGTTTAGGGTAGAGAATAGATGGAAACACTGCGCTTGGGTGGTGATCTGTTGTCGGATCTGCGGGCGATCTATTGGTGTGGGTGGGTGATCAGTTTGCCCACAAGGGGCAGGTTAGGGGCTGATTGATGGGTGTCAGTGACAGCGGGTGATTGATGGGTGTCAGTGACAGGGGGTGATTGATGGGTGATTGATAGGTGATTGACAGGTAATCAGTGGGTTATTACAGGGGAGAACAGATGTAAATATTGCACTGGCGAATTGATAAGGGGGGGTCTGAGGGCAATCTGAGATTGTAGGCGGGCGATTGGGTGCCCGCAAGGGGCAGATTAGGGTCTGATCTGATGGGTAACAGTGACAGGTGGTGATAGGGGGTGATTGATGGGTGATTGATGGGTAATTAGTGGGTGTTTAGAGGAGAGAATAGATGGAAACACTGCGCTTGGGTGGTGATCTGATGTCGGATCTGCGGGCGATCTATTGGTGTGGGTGGGTGATCAGTTTGCCCGCAAGGGGCAGGTTAGGGGCTGATTGTTGGGTGGCAGTGACAGGGGGTGATTGATGGGTGATAGGTGATTGGCAGGTGATTGACAGGTGATTAGTGGGTTATTACAGGGAAGGACAGATGTAATTAATGCACTGGCGAATTGATAAGGGGGGGGGGGGTCAGAGGGCAATCTGAGCGTGTGGGCGGGTGATTGGGTGCCCGCAAGGGGCAGATTAGGGTCTGATCTGATAGGTAAAAGTGACAGGTGGTGATAGGGGGTGATTGATGGGTGATTGATGGGTAATTAGTGGGTGTTTAGAGAAGATAACAGATGTAAACGATACATTTGGGAGGTAATCTGACGGCGGGTTTGCGGGCGATCTAATGGTGTGGGTGAGTGATCAGATTGCCCGCAAGGGGCAGGTTAGGGGCTGATTGATGGGTGGCAGTGACAGGGGGTGATTGATGGGTGATAGGTGATTGGCAGGTGATTGACAGGTGATCAGTGGGTTATTACAGGGAAGAACAGATGTAATTAATGCACTGGCGAATTGATAAGGGGGGGTCTGAGGGCAATCTGAGCGTGTAGGCAGGTGATTGGGTGCCCGCAAGGGGCAGATTAGGGTCTGATCTGATAGGTAACAGTGACAGGTGGTGATAGGGGGTGATTGATGGGTGATTGATGGGTAATTAGTGGGTGTTTAGAGGAGAGAATAGATGTAAACAATGGATTTGGGAGGTGATCTGATGTCGGATCTGTGGGCGATCTATTGGTGTGGGGGGTTGATCAGATTGCCCGCAAGGGGCAGGTTAGGGGCTGATTGATGGGTGGCAGTGACAGGGGGTGATTGACGGGTGATTGACGGGTGATTGACGGGTGATTGACAGGTGATTGACAGGTGATCAGGGGGATAGATGCATACAGTAAACAGGGGGGGGTGGTCTGGGGGGGGGGGTCTGGGGAGAATCTGAGGGGTGGGGGGTGATCAGGAGGGGGCAGGGAGCAGGGGGGGGGATAAAAAAAAAAATAGCGTTGACAGATAGTGACGGAGTGATTGATGGGTGATTAGGGGGGTGATTGGGTGCAAACAGGGGTCTGGGGGGTGGGCAGGGGGGGGGGGTCTGATGGGTGCTGTGGGCGATCTGGGGCAGGGGAGGGAGAAATCAGTGTGCTTGGGTGCAGACTAGGGTGGCTGCAGCCTGCCCTGGTGGTCCCTCGGACACTGGGACCACCAGGGCAGGAGGCAGCCTGTATAATACACTTTGTAAACATTACAAAGTGTATTATACACTTTGTATGCGGCGATCGCGGGGTTAACATCCCGCCGGCGCTTCCGTATAGCCGGCGGGATGTTGCGGCGAGCGAGCGGTGACAGGCGCCGGCGGAGGATCGCGTCACGGATGACGCGATCGCTCCGCCCATGCCCTTAAATGGACCGCCGCCTCTGTGGGTGAGGCCGTCCTGCAGGGCTCCACTTCCCCGCCGCCCCTGTGTAGTGGGCGGTCGGGAAGTGGTTAAGTGGTTTAAAGGAAACCTGAGATGGGGCAGGAGAAAAAAAAATGATACATACCTGGGACTTCCTCCAGCCACCTCCAGACTGATCGCTCCCTCGCCGTCCTCCTCCGACTCCAGGAGGATCTTCTGCAATTGGTCCCAGAAAGTCCTCCAGTCTAGGGCGTACTGTGCATGCACCCTGACTGCACGCCCCCATCGTGCTTCTGTCATCGGAAGCGTTCTGCACTGCACAGGCATAGAACACTCCCAGCCATGGGAGCATGACGGGCGAGCACACGCGGCCAGACAGCCATGGAGGACTTTCTGGGGCCAATTGCGGAGGATCCAGGTGACGCAGGAGGACGATGAGGGAGCGATCAGCCTGGAGGAAGCTGGAAAAATCCCCAGGTATGTAAATTTTTTTCTCCTGCCCCATCTCGGCTCGGTGCACTCCAGTCTTCATTCATCACTGGCTGCATCTTCTCTGTGACCCAAGGCATGTTATTACATAACTAGTAAACAGGCCCGCCCTTTAACCCCCTTGCCGTTACAACTCTGGCGGCAAGGGGGCAGCGCAACACTTTTTTTTAATTTATTTTTTTTTTAAATCATGTAGCGAGCCCAGGACTCGCTACATGATAGCCGCTGACAAGCGGCATCCCCCTATCCACTCTGATCGCCTTTGGCGATCAGAGTAAGCAGGAAATCCCGTTCAGAACGGGATTTCCTGCTGGGCTTCCCCGGTCGCCATTACGACCGGGCGGGATGACGTCACCGACGTCATGGACGTCAGAGGGAATCCCGATCCACCCCTCAGCGCTGCCTGGCACTGATTGGCCAGGCTGCGCAAGGGGTCTGGAGGGGCGGTGCGGCTCGGCGGGTAGCGGAGAATCGGCGGGGAGCGGCGGCGATCGGAAACTGCACGCAGCTAGCAAAGTGCTAGCTGCGTGCAGGAAAACATTTTTTTCAAAATCGGCCCAGCGGGGCCTGAGAAATCCTCCTACGCAGGTTACCCCAAGCTGAGCTCGGTATAACCGGCAAGGAGGTTAAAAACGGCCGCTAGGCCACTAGCCTTCCCCCCCACCCGCAATGCGTGCAGAGACACGCCCCGATTGCCCATCCCCCATCGCTGTCCAAAGTATATGCGCACAGGGAGATGTTGCTGGCTTGGCAGTTGGAAAAAGCTTTTATTTTCCACAATGCAATGAGGTTCACAGACAGCAAACTGTCAAGTCTGGAAGCAGGGACACTGGGACAGGACACAGAGGTTTTATTATAGAGGACTAGTGACCTTTATTTAAAAACGGTCTAGGTCTGTCACTTATCCACCGCAAGCATGCACCCGTCGTGCGCACACACGTCACACGCACCGCCGCATGTGTGCACACACGCCCACCCCTTCTGGCCCCATCCTCCAGCGGCTCTCGGCAGTGTCTCTGCGTCTTGTCCCTGCACATGCGCAGTGCAAAAAAGCACTGACACAGGGACAGACGCAGGGACACTTGCAAATTATATATAGCGATAACATGTGCTAGGAGGAGAGGCACCCCTGTGAGAATGAAGTTGGGAAGTGCAGGGAGCCATGGCCTGACAGGGGTGCCCGCCAGCCATAACAGGTGAGATGCTAGTCTACTGAAGACTATACAGGGGCCGCACGGAGCTTAGGTTTTTGTTGTTGTTGTTGTTTTGTTGAGGATGGGGGGGGGGGGGGGCAGCAGCTAGCTCAGGTACCCTGGGAGAAAATTTGGCTGCAACAAAGGGCTCCTCATGCTGCTTTCTAGTTTTGGAGCGTCTGCCTGGGGGGCCCCACGATATTGCCCCACTGTTACTAGAACCAGCCCTGGCGTAGCTAAGGGGCTGTGGGCCCCGATGCAAGTTTTACATTGGGCCCCCCCCCCAGCACTCTATACATAACAATTGATAAGGCGCACCAAAACCTGCCAATGGCAACTACAGCATCAGGTGTAAGAAGGGGATGGAGAACAGCTTGTTAATGATTACCACGATTCAAAGTATCTATAGAAGTGATTATTATGAGCTCAGGACCAATAGAGAGATAATACTGTAGTTGAGGGATGTCCCTCCGGGGCCCCTCTGGCCGCCCTGATGCGGTCGCTACCTCTGCACCCCCTATTGCTACCCTTTGCACCCCCTATTGCTACTAGTGTTGGGCGAACAGTGTTCGCCACTGTTCGGGTTCTGCAGAACAACACCCTGTTCGGGTGATGTTCGAGTTCGGCCGAACACCTGATGTTGTTCGGCCAAACCGTTCGGCCACATGGCCGAACTAAGAGCGCATGGCTAGCGCTGTGATTGGCCGAACGGGTCACGTGGTTCGGACCCGAACGCGCTCTGATTGGCCGAACTGTCACATGGTTCGGGTAAATAAATACCCGAACCACGTCATATCACCTCCATTTGTCTGTGGGTTTAGCTTTGGGTAGGCAGGCAGGGTAGTTCGCGCTCCAGCCACGCTAGCCAGGGTCCTCCCAGTCATTGTGTGTCGCTGCTGGGAACAGTAGTACACCGCTCGCTCAGCCACACTATATAGCATTGTGTTTACTGCCACTCTGTGTACCTCGCTCAGCCACACTATATAGCATTATGTTTACTGCCACTCCGTGTGCTGGGAACAGTAGTGCACTGCTAGCTCAGCCACACTATATAGCATTGTGTTTACTGCCACTCTGTGTACCTCGCTCAGCCACACTATATAGCATTGTGTTTACTGCCACTCTGTGTACCTCGCTCAGCCACACTATATAGCATTGTGTTTACTGCCACTCTGTGTCTGCTGGGAACAGTAGTACACTGCTCGCTCAGCCACACTATATAGCATTGTGTTTACTGCCACTCTGTGTACCTCGCTCAGCCACACTATATAACATTGTGTTTACTGCCACTCTGTGTCTGCTGGGAACAGTAGTACACCGCTCGCTCAGCCACACTATATAGCATTGTGTTTACTGCCACTCTGTGTACCTCGCTCAGCCACACTATATAGCATTGTGTTTACTGCCACTCTGTGTCTGCTGGGAACAGTAGTACACTGCTCGCTCAGCCACACTATATAGCATTGTGTTTACTGCCACTCTGTGTACCTCGCTCAGCCACACTATATAGCATTGTGTTTACTGCCACTCTGTGTCTGCTGGGAACAGTAGTACACCGCTCGCACAGCCACACTATATAGCATTGTGTTTACTGCCACTCTGTGTCTGCTGGGAACAGTAGTACACCGCTCGCTCAGCCACACTATATAGCATTGTGTTTACTGCCACTCTATGTACCTCGCTCAGCCACACTATATAGCATTGTGTTTACTGCCACTTTGTGTCTGCTGGGAACAGTAGTACACCGCTCGCTCAGCCACACTATATAGCATTGGGTTTACTGCCTCTCTGTGTCTGCTGGGAACAGTAGTACACCGCTCGCTCAGCCACACTATATAGCATTGTGTTTATTGCCACTCTGTGTACCTCGCTCAGCCACACTATATAACATTGTGTTTACTGCCACTCTGTGTCTGCTGGGAACAGTAGTACACCGCTCGCTCAGCCACACTATATAGCATTGTGTTTACTGCCACTCTGTGTCTGCTGGGAACAGTAGTACACCGCTCGTTCAGCCACACTATATAGCATTGTGTTTACTGCCACTCTGTGTACCTCGCTCAGCCACACTATATAACATTGTGTTTACTGCCACTCTGTGTCTGCTGGGAACAGTAGTACACCGCTCGCTCAGCCACACTATATAGCATTGTGTTTACTGCCACTCTGTGTACCTCGCTCAGCCACACTATATAACATTGTGTTTACTGCCACTCTGTGTCTGCTGGGAACAGTAGTACACCGCTCGCTCAGCCACACTATATAGCATTGTGTTTACTGCCACTCTGTGTACCTCGCTCAGCCATACTATATAGCATTGTGTTTACTGCCACTCTGTGTCTGCTGGGAACAGTAGTACACCGCTCGCTCAGCCACACTATATAGCATTGTGTTTACTGCCACTCTGTGTACCTCGCTCAGCCACACTATATAGCATTGTGTTTACTGCCACTCTGTGTCTGCTGGGAACAGTAGTACACCGCTCGCTCAGCCACACTATATAGCATTGTGTTTACTGCCACTCTATGTACCTCGCTCAGCCACACTATATAGCATTGTGTTTACTGCCACTTTGTGTCTGCTGGGAACAGTAGTACACCGCTCGCTCAGCCACACTATATAGCATTGGGTTTACTGCCTCTCTGTGTCTGCTGGGAACAGTAGTACACCGCTCGCTCAGCCACACTATATAGCATTGTGTTTATTGCCACTCTGTGTACCTCGCTCAGCCACACTATATAACATTGTGTTTACTGCCACTCTGTGTCTGCTGGGAACAGTAGTACACCGCTCGCTCAGCCACACTATATAGCATTGTGTTTACTGCCACTCTGTGTCTGCTGGGAACAGTAGTACACCGCTCGCTCAGCCACACTATATAGCATTGTGTTTACTGCCACTCTGTGTACCTCGCTCAGCCACACTATATAACATTGTGTTTACTGCCACTCTGTGTCTGCTGGGAACAGTAGTACACCGCTCGCTCAGCCACACTATATAGCATTGTGTTTACTGCCACTCTGTGTACCTCGCTCAGCCACACTATATAACATTGTGTTTACTGCCACTCTGTGTCTGCTGGGAACAGTAGTACACCGCTCGCTCAGCCACACTATATAGCATTGTGTTTACTGCCACTCTGTGTACCTCGCTCAGCCATACTATATAGCATTGTGTTTACTGCCACTCTGTGTCTGCTGGGAACAGTAGTACACCGCTCGTTCAGCCACACTATATAGCATTGTGTTTACTGCCACTCTGTGTACCTCGCTCAGCCACACTATATAGCATTGTGTTTACTGCCACTCTGTGTCTGCTGGGAACAGTAGTACACCGCTCGCTCAGCCACACTATATAGCATTGTGTTTACTGCCACTCTGTGTACACCGCTCACCCAGCACTATATAGCATTATTGTGTTTACTGCCACTCTGTGTCTGCTGGGAACAGTAGTGCACCGCTCACCCGCCACTGTATAGCATTGTGCTCTGTGTCGCTGCTGGGAATAGTGGTGCACCGCTTACCCACCACTGTATAGCATTGTGCTCTGTGTCGCTGCTGGGAATAGTGGTACACCGCTCACCCACCACTGTATAGCATTTCTGTACTGCCACTGTACTGCTACCAGTCAGCGTGTACTTTAAGGATAAGTGAAATGAGGAAGAAATCCGGTGAAAGAGGGAGGGGCAAGGGAAGAGGTGTTTCCCCTGACGGTTCACGTACAGGCCACAGGGGAGCACCCAAGAAAACCCACTCAATACCGCCCATGTTGTCCAGGACAACAACCCTCACAAATCCAAAAGAACAGGACCAGATAATTACTTGGATGACCTCTCAAGCGTCCAGCAGTGGGTTAAGCAGCACCAGCACATCACGCACGAGGTCCGAGTCCTCAGCCAGTTACAAGGAGCCAGTGGGCACAAAGCTGACACAACCGGCAGCGACACCACGCACACAACTGCCAGATAACCAGTCCGATGAATTACCTCAGGACACAATGGGGTATTCGCAAGAGCTATTCCCAGCCCAACAAACTTCCACCTTTCAAAGGTCAATGGAGGAACAGCCAGAAATGTTGTGCCCGGATTCACAACCATTAACTGTGGGAAATGCACCGCGCACTGAAATACAAGGCGAGTCCGAGGAGGACTCGGAAACCCAAATCCCAGAGCAAGTTGGGCAGGAGGGGTTGCAATTGCAGGAGGTCGGCCGACAAGATCTGGAAGACGACGTTGGAGTGAGCTGCGCAGAGGTTGTTCTGGGGAGCTCTACTCCACGGCGGCGGCCCCCCACAATGACATATGCCGAGTTTCAGGAGATGGAAGAGGAGGATATGGACAATGTGGACATAGACCCAGATTTTGTTTGTGAACGAGAACATCACCGTCATAGCAGCAGCACAGATGAGTCTGTTGAAGAACCCACTGCTGCACGAGTTCGCCTTGTGCCACAAGGTAGGCGGCGCGCAATTTCAGGCACCACAAGCGTGGAAGTTCAAGTGAGAGGCAAAAGAGGGGCAAACAGAAATCGCCAGCAAGGCAGGTGCTCCAAAGTCTGGGCTTTCTTTGAAGACTGCACTGAGGAAGGTACTATGGCGATTTGCAAGGTGTGCAAGACTCGCCTGAGCAGGGGGAAAAGTATTAACAACCTCTCCACCACCAGCATGAGCCGCCACATGCTATCCAAACATCCCACTCTGTGGGCAAACGCGGCAGGACAGGGTACCAGCAACACTGCCTCCCTTGGGGTCACCAGACTCACCACCAGACCCGCCTCAGCAGCAGCAGTAGCCCAGCCATTGCGTGGTTCACAACATTCACAAACATCAGATGACGCTGACACTGTCACTTTCAGGAGTAGTGCTCTTGAGGTCTCCCAGTGTTCATCAAACACAACAACCAACAGCCGTTCAGTGTGCAGTCCTACGGTTCAGTTGTCTGTCTCGGAGATGTTTGAGCGCAAGAGGAAATTGCCAGCAAATGACCCCCGGGCCGTGGCAGTAACAGCCAGCATAGCCAAGCTTCTGGCCTGGGAAATGCTGCCATATCGAGTGGTGGAGACAAACAGCTTCAAGGGCATGATGTCAGTGGCCATCCCACGTTACGTGGTTCCCAGCCGCTACCACTTTGTGCGCTCTGCAGTGCCTGAGTTGCATGAGCACGTGGTCAGCAAAATAACCCGAAGCTTGAAGAATGCCGTTGCCTGCAAGGTTCACCTCACCACTGACACCTGGACGAGTGCGTTCGGCCAGGGTCGATACATCTCCCTTACCGCGCACTGGGTGAACCTTGTGAAGCCTGGCAGCGATTCCTCACCTGCTACGGCGCGGGTGTTGCCCACGCCGTAAACAGCTGCACCGCCGTCCCTCCCACTGGATAACAACAGCAGCACCTACCTCTCTGACTCCTTCTCCTCCAACGCATCTCAAAGCTGTACCTCATCCGGAAACGCTAACCCAGCAGCAGTAGGATCGTGGAAGCAGTGCAGCACAGCTGTTGGCATGCGTCAGCAAGCGTTGCTGAAGCTGATCTGCCTTGGGGATAAGCAGCACACAGGGGAGGAAATTTGGAGGGGAATAAAGGAACAGACGGATTTGTGGCTGGCACCGCTGGACCTGAAACCGGGCATGGTTGTGTGTGATAATGGGAGTAATCTCATTCGTGCTTTAAGGTTGGCTAAGCTGACACACATCCCTTGCCTGGCGCACGTGATGAACCTAGTAGTTCAGCGGTTCCTGAGGACATACCCAGGCGTGGCCGATCTTCTGTTGAAGGTGCGACGAGTGGCCAAATATTGTAGAAATTCCAGTACTGCTTCGGGGGCACTCGCCAAGATGCAGGAGCGCTTCAATCTCCCCCAATCGCTTGCTGTGTGATGTCCCTACTTGCTGGAATTCTACGCTGCACATGCTAGCCCGCTTTTGCGAGCAGAAGAGTGCAGTGGTCCAGTACATGACGGCGCAGTACCGAGGCGCATCCGGACAGCTGCCAAGCTTCTGTGGATCCGATTGGGCCAACATGTTGGACCTCTGCCAAGTCCTCCAAAATTTTGAGCAATCCACGTTGCTTGTGAGCAGTGACAACTCTTCAGTCAGCATTACCATACCACTGCTGTGTTTACTGAAGAGGTCAATGTTGAAAATCAAGGAAACAGCTGTCATGATGCAACTGGGGGAATCTGAAGGAGAAAACGATCAGCGTGATGGTACCAACATCAGGCCATCCGCCTCAGGAAACGCTGGCCCCAGCAGCTATGACGAAGAAGAGGAGGAGGAACAGCTGGAGTTGGAGCAGGAATTTCCTGCCACCACTGACGAGGGCCAGAGCGGTGCACGTTGGACTTCCACAATTCAGCGCGAATGGTCAGCAGAAGCAGACCAGGAAGAAGGTGACGACTATGATGCATCACAACAACTATCACAACGCTCACAAGAGGATGATGAGGATTCTGGCAGGACTCTGGCACACATGGCTCAATTCATGCTAGACTGCATTGAACGCGACCCACGCATTGTGCGCATTCTGGACAACACCAATTACTGGGTTTATACCCTTCTGGATCCACGGTACAAACACAATGTTCCAAAACTGCTTGAAGAAAGAGTCAGACAGGTCAAAATGGAAGAATACCAGAAGGCCCTTGTGGAGACTTTAGAGAGGAGATTGACATCCTCCCCCTCCTCTAGCCAGTTGTACGCCGACAGACTGACTTCCGCAAACCCAGGACGACCAGGAGGGCAGCAAACAACACAAGCCGCAGATAGTGCCCAAAAGGGAATGGTATCGGCAGTGTCCTTGGAGTGGGAAAATTTTCTGACACCCATGCAGCAGCAGCCCACAGAACAGCAAGCGTGCAGATCCACCTCCAACACCGATCGCCTGGAGAAGATGGTCAAGGACTACATGTCAGATGGCGTAGCTGTGTTGAACAATCCATCTGCACCCTTCAACTATTGGGTATCGAAGCTAGACACCTGGCATGAACTGGCAATGTACGCAATAGAGGTGCTGGCTTGCCCGGCAGCCAGCGTTATGTCGGAACGCTGTTTCAGTGCTGCCGGAGGCATCGTCACAGATTAGAGTATCCGCCTCTCCACAGAAAATGCAGACCGTCTGACTCAAATTAAAATGAATCAATCCTGGATTGGAAACGACTATGCAACACTCCTGGACCCCAACCAAGTAACATGAACAATGACCATCTGTGATGGGTTAGCGTTGCCGGTCCCTGTTTATTGAACCTCTCATCTTTATTACATTTATGACTGCATGGCGGCAAAAAGCATTGCTATATCCGCACGCTTTTTGTCCTCATGCAAGGCCTGGGTTGCGTTTCAAAAAGCGTGGCCTTCTCCTCCTGCGCCTCCTCCTGTTCCATCACGTGTGCTGCTGCTGCTGCTGGGTTAGCGTTGCCGGTCCCTGTTTATTGAACCTCTCATCTTTATTACATTTATGACTGCATGGTGGCAAAAAGCATTGCTATTTTCGCACGCTATTTGTCCTCATGCAAGGCCTGGGATGTTGTGTCTCAAAAAGCGTGGCCTTCTCCTCCTGCGCCTCCTCCTGTTCCATCACGTGTGCTGCTGCTGCTGGGTTAGCATTGCCGGTCCCTGTTTATTGAACCTCTCATCTTTATTACATTTATGACTGCATGGCGGCAAAAAGCATTGCTATATCCGCACGCTATTTGTCCTCATGCAAGGCCTGGGATGTTGTGTCTCAAAAAGCGTGGCCTTCTCCTCCTGCGCCTCCTCCTGTTCCATCACGTGTGCTGCTGCTGCTGGGTTAGCGTTGCCGGTCCCTGTTTATTGAACCTCTCATCTTTATTACATTTATGACTGCATGGCGGCAAAAAGCATTGCTATATCCGCACGCTATTTGTCCTCATGCAAGGCCTGGGATGTTGTGTCTCAAAAAGCGTGGCCTTCTCCTCCTGCGCCTCCTCCTGTTCCATCACGTGTGCTGCTGCTGCTGCTGGCCTGGGTTAGCGTTTCCGGTCCCTGTTTATTGAACCTCTCATCTGTATTACATTTATGACTGCATGGCGGCAAAAAGCATTGCTATATCCGCACGCTATTTGTCCTCATGCAAGGCCTGGGATGTTGTGTCTCAAAAAGCGTGGCCTTCTCCTCCTGCGCCTCCTCCTGTTCCATCACGTGTGCTGCTGCTGCTGCTGGCCTGGGTTAGCGTTTCCGGTCCCTGTTTATTGAACCTCTCATCTGTATTACATTTGTGACTGCATGGCGGCAAAAAGTATTGCTATATCCGCACGCTATTTGTCCTCATGCAAGGCCTGGGATGTTGTGTCTCAAAAAGCGTGGCCTTCTCCTCCTGCGCCTCCTCCTGTTCCATCACGTGTGCTGCTGCTGCTGCTGCTGGCCTGGGTTAGCGTTTCCGGTCCCTGTTTATTGAACCTCTCATCTGTATTACATTTATGACTGCATGGCGGCAAAAAGCATTGCTATATTCGCACGCTTTTTGTCCTCATGCAAGGCCTGGGTTGCGTCTCAAAAAGCGTGGCTTTCTCCTCCTGCGCCTCCTCCTGTTCCATCACGTGTGCTGCTGCTGCTGGGTTAGCGTTGCCGGTCCCTGTTTATTGAACCTCTCATCTTTATTACATTTATGACTGCATGGCGACAAAAAGCATTGCTATATCCGCACGCTATTTGTCCTCATGCAAGGCCTGGGATGTTGTGTCTCAAAAAGCGTGGCCTTCTCCTCCTGCGCCTCCTCCTGTTCCATCACGTGTGCTGCTGCTGCTGCTGGGTTAGCGTTGCCGGTCCCTGTTTATTGAACCTCTCATCTTTATTACATTTATGACTGCATGGCGGCAAAAAGCATTGCTATATCCGCACGCTATTTGTCCTCATGCAAGGCCTGGGATGTTGTGTCTCAAAAAGCGTGGCCTTCTCCTCCTGCGCCTCCTCCTGTTCCATCACGTGTGCTGCTGCTGCTGCTGGGTTAGCGTTGCCGGTCCCTGTTTATTGAACCTCTCATCTTTATTACATTTATGACTGCATGGCGGCAAAAAGCATTGCTATATCCGCACGCTATTTGTCCTCATGCAAGGCCTGGGATGTTGTGTCTCAAAAAGCGTGGCCTTCTCCTTCTGTGCCTCCTCCTGTTCCATCACGTGTGCTGCTGCTGCTGCTGGCCTGGGTTAGCGTTTCCGGTCCCTGTTTATTGAACCTCTCATCTGTATTACATTTATGACTGCATGGCGGCAAAAAGCATTGCTATATCCGCACGCTATTTGTCCTCATGCAAGGCCTGGGATGTTGTGTCTCAAAAAGCATGGCCTTCTCCTCCTGCGCCTCCTCCTGTTCCATCACGTGTGCTGCTGCTGCTGCTGGCCTGGGTTAGCGTTTCCGGTCCCTGTTTATTGTACCTCTCATCTGTATTACATTTATGACTGCATGGCGGCAAAAAGCATTGCTATATCCGCACGCTATTTGTCCTCATGCAAGGCCTGGGATGTTGTGTCTCAAAAAGCGTGGCCTTCTCCTCCTGCGCCTCCTCCTGTTCCATCACATGTGCTGCTGCTGCTGCTGGCCTGGGTTAGCGTTTCCGGTCCCTGTTTATTGAACCTCTCATCTGTATTACATTTATGACTGCATGGTGGCAAAAAGCATTGCTATATCTGCACGCTTTTTGTCCTCATGCAAGGCCTGGGTTGCGTCTCAAAAAGCGTGGCCTTCTCCTCCTGCGCCTCCTCCTGTTCCGTCACGTGTGCTGCTGCTGCTGGGTTAGCGTTGCCGGTCCCTGTTTATTGAACCTCTCATCTTTATTACATTTATGACTGCATGGCGACAAAAAGCATTGCTATATCCGCACGCTATTTGTCCTCATGCAAGGCCTGGGATGTTGTGTTTCAAAAAGCGTGGCCTTCTCCCCCTGCGCCTCCTCCTGTTCCATCACGTGTGCTGCTGCTGCTGCTGGGTTAGCGTTGCCGGTTCCTGTTTATTGAACCTCTCATCTTTATTACATTTATGACTGCATGGCGGCAAAAAGCATTGCTGTATCAGCACGCTATTTGTCCTCATGCAAGGCCTGGGATGTTGTGTCTCAAAAAGCGTGGCCTTCTCCTCCTGCGCCTCCTCCTGTTCCATCACGTGTTCTGCTGCTGGTGCTGGGTTAGCGTTACCGGTCCCTTTTCCTGGAACCTCTTCTCTGTATTACATTTATGACTGCATGGCGACAAAAAGCATGTTACCTGTGCAAAGAAACATGACATTTTCCACATTTAAAAGACAGTTTTTCCTTTGAAACTTTACAATCAATTTTCTCAAAAACTATAAGCTCTTTTTCAAATATTTTTTTTCCTCTTGTACCCACTCCCAAGGTGCACATACCCTGCAAATGTGGGGTATGTAGCATGTAAGGAAGCTTTACAAAGCACGAAAGTTCGGGTCCCCATTGACTTCCATTATGTTCGGAGTTCGGCGCGAACACCCGAACATCGCGGCGATGTTCGGCGAACGTTCGCGAACCCGAACATCTAGGTGTTCGCCCAACACTAATTGCTACCCCCCTGCCTGCACACCACTGATAAACACCTCTATATTTGCATTGAATAGTAGTAATCCTTAACTAATAATTTCCTTACTACTCTAACTACACCTCAACTGACACTAAAAATTGCACTGGGAGGTTTTTAGTACTTTATATCAATAGTGTTGTGCTTGGGACCCCATGTACAGTTCGCACTGGGGCCCCAAGCTCCTCAGCTACACCACTGAACAGAAAGACTACAAGTCACAAGCTTTCTAGATTTGAAAGACGTTATATAGGGTGAGGTACAAGATCAAAGTAATGGGTCATCTGTTATAACTTCAGAATATTTGGTATCCTGTGGAGCAGTTCCAAATTCCATCAGCCCAGCAGCACATTGTATATACAGCATCCTCCCTCCCTGCGCCTGGCTGCTGCTTCTCCCTCCGCTCACCTCCCTCCTCCCGCCACCATGCACCCCCTGCTGGAGGCCGCGCAGCACTGCAGGGGGAGGGAGCGCTCTGTTGCTTTGGTAACAGCTTGGCTTCGGGGGAGATGATCGGTTACATTGGATACATTGATGAATAGGAAACTTCAGCATCCAGAGAGCCGAGTGACCCGGCGGCGTGAGTGCGGGAGAGCCGCAGCGGAGATCCGCGTGACCCCAGGTGAGAAGCTGGGAATGTGCAGCTCGCGCTGTGTGTTCTGTAGAGTGCAGAGGATGCGCTGATTCTAGGTGGAGGGCAAACACTGGACAAAGGGCCGCTGCCTAATGTAACAAGTTGTAAGCATGGCAGTCCTTAGTTCTCTCCTGTGCATCAGTCTGCCTGTACAGTGCTTGTGAGGTGTTATCCAGCCTATGCTGCTTGCTAATAGATCTGTGCGGAAGTGTATTCTGTCCCACCTAGGTAAAAGTGTATGGTACTCACAAGATAGACACCTGTCAGCCATAAAAATAAAACTACTGAAAGGTATTCAATAATTTGCCTTTGTCTCTGTGTCCTCTCATGTCCCTGTGACCGTGCTTTTGCGCTACTGCGCATGTGCAGCATGGTCGGCCGTTGGGACAGGAGGGGGACAGGCGCAGTGCGCGGGGGCATGTGCATGTGCGCTGACATGTGGCGTCAGACACGGGAAGGAGGGGAGTTGTGAGGGTGGCCTAGAGCTTAGGTCTGCTAGTAGGGAATAATCAGGGGTCGAGTGGGGCGTGGATGCGGGTGGACGGCGTCCACTTACTATTTCCCGAGGGTGGACGCCGTCCACCCTGGCAAGGCTGGCATGTGTGTGTGGAGGGGAGCAGCGCAGTGGAAGGAGAGCTCTGAGCAGCAGTGGAGAAGGGGGGCCATCTCCCCCCCCCCTTCCCTCACCTTAAGGCTCTCCATCCCTCGCTGTCCCCTCCAGAAGTAATGTGCAGGCAGCCGGCAGCGGGCGGGACTTCTCCACCGCTGCTCACAGCTCTCCTTCCACTGTGCTGCTCCCCTCATGCTGGGGGGACACCTGACTACCTATTCTGGGGACATATACCCCTGGCTACATATACTGGGCACATATACCCCCTGATTACATATACTGGGGCACATATACCTCTGGCTACATATACTGGGACATATACCCCTGGCTACTTATACTGGGAACATATACCCCTGACTACATATACTGGGCACATATACCCCTGCCTACATATACTGGGCACATATACCCCTGCCTACATATACTGGGACATATACCCCTACCTACATATACTGGGCACATATACCCCTGGCTACATATACTGGGCACGTATACCCCTGCCTACATATACTGGGCACATATACCCCTGGCTACATATACTGGGGACTCATACCCCCTGGCTACATATACTGGGGACACATACCCCTGGCTACATATACTGGGCACATATACCCCTGGCTACGTATACTGGGCACGTATACCCCTGGCTACATATACTGGGGACATATACCCCTGGCTACATATACTAGGCACATATACCTCTGGCTACATATACTAGGGACTACTATACTCATGGCTACTTATACTGGGGACACCTATAGACCTGGCTACCTATGCTGGGGGTACCTATTTTGGGGGAACTGCTGTCAGATTATCTGCATTTTTGTGGAACCGCTGTTATGTATTTTGGGGAACAGCTACCGGATTATGTGTATGTTAGTGGAATGGCTGCTGCCAGATTATGCGTATTTTGGGGAACTGCTGCCAGATTGTGTATGTTTGGGGGACCACTGCTGCCAGATTACATGCATTTTGGGTGTTACGTGTACTTTGGGTGATCCGCTGCCAGGTTTTGTGTATTTTGGGGAACTGCTTCCAAATTATGTGTATGTTGGGGGGACTGCTGCTGCCGCCACATTGTCTATTTTGGGGGAACCACTGCCATATTATCTGTATTTTGGAGGAACTTCTACCAGATTGTGTATTTTTGGTGAAATGCTGTCAGATTGCATCTATTTTGGGGGGATACACTACGGCAGAGCTCAAACTTCCCCGGTAGACCTTTTACATCACTGCTAAGGTCATGTATATTTGGCCCCACCCGTGACCACACCCACATTATGCTTGATCACGCCCATTTTTGGGCGCTACGCGCGGCACAGGGGTTTTCCAGGTGAGTCCACTTACCTCTTTTCCCAGGACTAGACCCCTGGGAATAATACTGATTAACTTGTGACAGTGACACCTTTAAAGGCTAGTGTGGCTTCCCATAATGCATCACTCTCGAATATGCAAGTCATCTCACCTGTACAATTTATAGGCTTACTGTGTACCAGCGTTTCCAGATGTGTGCATGGCTTTCAGCAGCATCTCCAAAACGTCTAGTCTTTTGCAGGGGCATAACAACAGCCCATGAGGCCCCCTGTGAAACTGTCATGGGGACCCAGACTTCTCCCCGCAGTACCCCATCTCCACCCCACCCTCCCAACCCACACATCCTTGCCCGGACGCAGAATAGCACAGGGGCTGGAGTAATATTTACTTGCTCCAGTAGTGCTCTATGCATTGCAGCCGCACCCTCTCAGCTGCCAGCTTCCATTTGCCAGCCCCGACCCCTGACACGCATTGGTCATGTGTTCGGGAGCCAGCGAATGGCAGCAGAAAGTGTATGGTTGTGATGCATCGGGAAGACTCACAGTGCTGGATCAGATCAGGTAAACATTACCCCATTACCTGAGCTACTCTGCATGTGGGTAATGAGAGAAAGCAGGAGTGGGCCCCCCAGCGGTTGCAGGGGCTATTTTCACGCCTCTGGTCTTTTGAGGGTGATCTGGGCACGCAGTTTGAAGTCAAAACGTGTAAAAAGGACACCAAATGGGCCGCCATAGCCGTAGGCTAGGACAGCCATTGGCTGCCTGTGCCTAATAGTCGCATCTAGCTACTATCAGTGGTAATGGACAATGGTGGCACTCAATAAAATAGCAAACGGCCCCAGCGCCTGCTCTTTTATTGCGCCAGAGGCGTTACTTACGACTGCAAGCCTTTGGCGACACACAACATATTGGTGGGTATGGTTAGGCATTGGTGGGAGCGGTGGCTTAATATTCTTAATTTTCAGAAGGAAAGGAAAGACAAGCAAGGAGACAAAATAAATCTATCTTTACTTACCTCTCTGCAGCTCCGGTCTTCTCCCAGGTCCCGCTGGCAGCCTCTAAAGATCGCGGACCCGCGGATGGGTCGGCATCTATTGTGCATGCACGAGGTGTGCGCGCACGTCCCTGGGAGCATACTGCGCTTACCCCTGCATGTGCTGAAAATGCCAAACCATTGGGGGTCAGCGATACTTCAGAGGCTGGCAGCCGGGAAGACTGGAGCTGAGAGGGACACACGTGACTTCTAGGATCTTGAAGAAGCCCCAGGTAAGTAAAGATAGATGTATTTTGTCGCCACGCTTGTCCTCTGTAACTAGAAGAATATTGGTAATTTTGTGCGTCCCAAGGAGGAGAAAAGGTAAAAGGACCTAAGAATCCTGGGTGCCAAAGACACAGGGTGGGAACACACTAGGCAGAAACGCTAGCGTTGTGGGAAAAAAACCCTGCACCTAATGCAAGTGAGTGGGCTGCATGAAAAAACACCTATCTTTGCGTTCTGCAATGTGCTTCTTTTTAAAATGCATATGCGTTTTGTGTATGTGAACAGCAAACGCATTCAAACGCAGGCAAAACTCAAGAAAAAGCACATCTGCGGGGGGAAAAAAACGCAAAACGCAAATGCACATAAAAGGCATGGCAAACGCACCAAAAACGCACAAACGCATATGCAGCAATACGCGAGATTTCACGCACTGCCTAGTGTGTTCCTAGCCTCAGTGATGCGCATAAAAAAGGGAAAACTAGCCCACCTTACTCCGCCCCATAGAAAAGCTACTGTAGGTCAAATTGGTGAATAACTACTGGACATGACGGAAAGGTTACCTTTAGGCCTCATTTTGCTTCTGTGCACTTTTGTCTGCTTTTATCAGTACATCAATGTTACAGATTGATACATGTTGCTGAAAAGCAGACAGAAGCGGACAGAAGTGTACAAGTGGAAAAGAGATTAACAGTTATGGTAGCCACTAATGACACCATCATTTTTGTCCAATCTTACCAAATCTAAGTAGTAGAAGTGAAAACTCAGTGAATATATTGAATGGATATTTTAGGCAGTCTTTTATATCACATAAAAATAGTAAGATTTGACAATAGAGATTAGATCTTTAGTGGGCACCATTACAGTAAAGAATACTTTCTGTGTACTGCATGCTTCACTGTAAGCGGTGCACTGCAGGAATATCATGTAATCATGTAATTCGACTTTTCCCCTTCCTGTGTGTTGCGATCCTGTTTTTCCTAGCAACACAACTACACAATGTGAATCTAGCCTAAGATGTCAGAACACACAGTGTATCAGACCTCTTAGTGTTTGGAGCTGCATAGCTACTGACTGATTAGTTCCTTTGTTGCCAACCCCAGCTACCACCAAAGGCATTTACAATTGGCACATGAGCAGTGGAACTGAACTAGGAAGCAGCAGTCTGGTCTGATAAATCACATTCTCTTTGGCCTCAAAATTCTTTAGAACTCAGTCTGATCAAGCATGCGTGAAATATGTTAGAAAACAAAGTACCTTTGATTGTTCTGTTATGGAGACTAGACAGAGAGGCATGCTCAGAGAGTACTTTGGACTGGTTTTTGTTGGCACTGGTCAGGGGTGCTGATCAGACAAGATTTTCTTATTTGAGTGCTCACTTCTCAATAACACCCAAAAGACATAAGACTAGAAGCACCCAGTCATTTGACTTATCTCTTATCTGTGGGAACACCACACCTTACCGCTTTGGAACTGAGACCCTTCATAAAATTTCCAAAGTCCCGTCCTGCATGACTTTTCCGGTCTCCGCACTGCAAATGGACTTGTCCACAATCAAACAAATCTGCCCCAGATCCCTCCAACCAAATTAGGTCTCTCTTGCTGTCCATTGAAAAAATACACAACAGACACCAACAGATAGCAAAACATAGTGGAAGCAGGCGCGGCCAGCCATGCATGTGCAGTATGGCCGTGTTTGTAGATGGTGGGGAGCTTGACCGTGAGAGTATATCCAGCAATTTCTTGTTGAATATGTCCAATTGCGGCAACGGCGTAGTCGTAAGTAAGTATATAACTTTTTGTATCCCGACCTGTTCAGGTTCACTTTAAATAAAAGAAAAAGCATTTTGTTTGGGTGCTAACATAGCTTTAGAAGTAGTTTTAAAGGCTTAGGATCTGCGTTCATTTGAATGCAGAGCATATTGTGTAGAAATGTAAGGCGTCTTTGACATGAGAGGATGAACTGCGCACTTATTGGGCAGTTAAGCCTCCCACCTGCTGCCCCCCAAGTGCTTTCCAACTGGTGGAAGTTAAATGACAGCATTTGCAACCTTACTTATGATAGTGCTTGACACGCAGTGTGGTTACCTGGCATCATGATATGTCAGAGTGTGGCCACGGTCTTGCTCAGATATTACTCAGCGCGGTCCCCACCTCTATGTGCCGCTCATGCAAAGCTCTAGTGAGCGTCAGGCCAATGCCCAGAAGTGGCTGATAGGGGGTGAATTTACTGCCTTCAGCTTCCTGTGTGAAAGAGGCCTAAAAAGAGAAGTTTAACAAATGCTTTGAAATTTAGTTATGCCACAGCAAAATCTTCAAAGCAAAACTTTACTCTAATGATAAAAACCTACTTGTGAACATCATGGAAAGAAATTAGATTTTACTGCTGTCCCCACTGACTTATAGCACGTTTTCATGCTCGCTTATGGAAACGCGATCGCAGGGACAGCAGACAGTGCATAGACTGCACTGCATGCCGTTTCCATACATGCACGGCGATTCACTGCTGAATCGCCGCACATGGTTTGCTGCATTTCGGGGTGCTTCAGCCCGCGATCCCATTCAGTATAATGAATGAGATAGCAAGCCCCACCCCCCGGCGTGAGTGATGTGCAGAGCCACGGGGCTCTGTGCTGCATGGAAACGAGCCCTGACAAGGTGTTTGTGCTGCTGACTTTGTTCTACCCTCTTTCCACACTAAGTATTGATGGCCCTGCCTAGGACAACTTATGTAGAAGCATGTGACCAGTTAGAACAGCTGGTAGATTTGTAAGGCCCTGCTTTGCTGGTCATAATCATGTGTTAAACCAGAAAGTCATCAGAGCTAATCAGAATCTTACAAATGTATAGTCCTGGGGGTGGAGGTGCCCAAAGATAGGTAATGTGATGAAACAAAAAATAATAATAAGGTGGAGGGAGGTGATTTATTCAACATTATTAAAAGGACAACATGTTTCTCAGGTCTCAGTCCTCTTCATCAGGTCAATACAAGTGCCTTTAAAATAAGGTCACAAGCATGGATGCCAGACATCGTCCAGAAAGAAAGATTTCTGGTGTCCATGCTTGTGACCATATTTTAAAGGCACGTGTATTGACCGGAAGAAGCGGACTGAGACCTGTGAAACGTGTTGTCATTTTAATCATGCTGAATAAATAACTTATTTTTTTTACATTAGCCCTGTGTAACGCTTGGTGGTGTATTCTCCACAGTCAGCATGCAACGCATGAGCTGGCGTGGAGGAGGTACACACACTAGCACCAGGAAACAGGCTATCCCTAGTATAGTGGAGGGGAGGACTGACTCCAATAGGAGATTGTGGCGCACAGAGCCGGTGCAGATCTGACAGCCACAAACAATGCTTTCGTTATAACGTCTCAGCGCAAAGTAGCGCTGAGCGCACAAACCAGAACTGAGGAGATCAGGACAGGTAGACAGAATGAACGCTTGCTTGCTAGCTAGCGGCTACTTAGCGACAGCAAGCGTCCAAAACCAGACAGACTGGAATGAGGCAGCCAATGCGATGCGGCGATGGCGTGCCTCACAAAGACAGGACAGGACAGTCAGAAAATAGCAGGATTAAGATAGATGAACGTAACACAGATAAATATACAATAAGTATGTTTTCCTAGCGTATTACAATTACAGCTATCAATGAAACTATTTGTAACTTCTGACTAACATATGTATATATCGGCAATGAACCGATATATGACATAAGCAGGAACGCTGACTAAGAATGGAGTAACACAGGGAACAGGACTCAGAAGGATTCGCTATCTCTTCGCAGAGATGAACGCAATCCACAAACGGTAACAGAACAGGATTCAGAAGGATTCGTTATCTCTTCGCAGAGATGAACGCAATCCACAAACAGAACCAGGAGCAGGGTAACTACCTCAGCACGGGTGGTCACGGTACGCGCAACCTACCAAAGCGTGCTGGAAAGCTGACTAACTGCACACAGGATATAAACAGTTCGTGTACGTATATATCAGCAACACTGATATATCAACGTAACACAAATACAAGGAAAATAATAAACGTGCTGGTATGCATATATATTGGCAATGAACCAATATATGATGCAAAGACCAGCAAAGTATCTTTAACAAGAAACACGATCGGGGGCTAAAGCGACAGCAAGACAGGCTTAAGCTGAAGCTATGAAAACCCAAGGAAACCCTGCAGGAAGCAGATCTTTATACTGAGGTCATCCAATGGGAGCAGACATGCAGATTCCCACACAGGTGAATGATAATCAGTCACAAGCTGACAGCAGGGAAAGACAGACAAAGCTATGCAACTTGCATGGAAATAGATCAGAACTGCCTGAGCTGCAGCACTAATACTTCCAGTAATAGCTGCTGCAGCAGCGATCATTACAGTACCCCCGCCTTTAAAAGTGGATTCCAGACGCTTTTCAAAACTGAAATTTCCAACAAAACAGTCTGACTGATAATTCATGATGACCGGGACAGCCCGGCAAGACCGAATTCCAGAATCAGTCCCCACAAGACTGGACCCATCAGAACCAGAACCTACAGAACCATGCCCATCAGTACTACAAGCCCCAGTGTGACACCCATCAGAACCATGATTTCCAGAAGAAAGCCCTCCGAAACTCCCTGAGCGATACCCACCGCCTTCCAGGAACAGTTCAGAAACGCCAAAGCCTTTGCAATGCCCACCGGTACTGTCTTTACCAACACAAAACCCACTGTTGAACCAGTCCAAGGCACCAGGACAAGTTTTCTCAGAGACCTCCCAGAACACCTTGAAGCTCCAAAGAGATCCCCATAGGTCAGAATGCCCCTTAGGCTCACATGGAGAACCATCAAGAACCCCTATGGAACCTAGGGCAATTCCCGAGTCAGGGCCACAAGGACAAACATCAATATCAGGGCTTTCAGGGACCAGAACCATCTCTGGGCATGCAGGCAGACTGGCAATATCAGAACGTGTTCCCACTAAGGAAGCATCAGAGCACGCTAACACCTTAGACACACTTGGGCATTCTGGCACACAAAGAACATCTGGGCACACCGGCACAAGAGAAACCTCTGGGCATGTCAAGGAACTGTGAGCCTCAGGGTCAGCCAAGACAGGACCAAAACCAGGACTGGCCAAAAAAAAATCATCATGACTAAACTTCGCAACTACTGGACTTTTACACGAGAATGCTGGATCAGACTTAGATGTCGCTGGTTCCAGCAAAGTCAGTAACAAATCAGATTCAGGGGCACTAACAAGACAGGACAAATCTTCTGATGTATGCACTGAACCAGACAGGGACTCCACAACTACCTCTGGACTGGACAGAGACTCATTTAATACACTGGATTGGAGCTCATGAGGCGCTGCAGAACAAGTCAGTATTGCAGCAGCCCCCACTGGACTAGGCAAAACTGAGGAATTCCCTGGACAGGAAGGGAACTCTGGAACCTCTGCCACAGCGACCAGAGAACCAGAATCTTTCAGGATACAGGGCTGGGTTTCAGGAACACTCATCAGACCGGACTGAAATTCTGAGATTTCTATTATTTTGACCAGAGAATCAGAATTATCCATGTTACAGGGCAAGACTTCTGAAACATTCAGAGGACAGGGCTGGAGTTCCTCGGCTGTTACAACACTGGAGAGGGACTCAACAACATTGGTTAAATCAGACTGTGTACAGGACAAGGTATCTGACACACTTGCTGACGAGGACAATATTTCAATGGCTTCTGCTGTGCTGGGCAGAAATTCATCAAGTTTTATTAGAGCAGACTTTAATTCCAAAACAGCTGCTAGACAAGTGAATATTACTGCAACACCAACTGAGGTAAGCAGTGCTTCAGCCTCCTCTGCTAGAGGGTTTAAAGTATCCAAAGTACTGGGTGAAGCATAAGACTCTGCGACCACAGCTTCACTGGACAGGATCACTGAACAGTCCATATTGCAGGGCAAAACCATGGAAGCACCTGCTGGACAGCATAATGATTCTGTGACCTGAGTTTCATTGGAGAGATCTACTGCACAATTCATGGTACAGGGCAAATTTATTGGAAAATTTTCTGAACAAGGTAATAATTCTGCGATTTCAGGTTCACATAGCAGATGCTCTGAGCTATTCACGAAACTAGAGCGAGGTGTAGAAACAGGAAGATCAAGACACAATGTTTGCGCATCTAAATCACCATTCATTTGTAAAATTGGAAAATTCAGATGCTGGGGTTCTGAGTTTACTAGACAGGATTGCTGGGACTCGGAAACTGATGCAGTGCACCTACTGGCATCTGCTGGATCAGACAGGAGTTGAACTTTATTAACACAGGTAATTTCTGCAGAAGTGTTTGCAGAGACAGGCAAGATTTTTCTGGTGTCTGTTTCACTAAACAAAGAGTCATGAGTACTGGCTAGGCTGGACTCGGAAGTCAGCAGGACCTCTGGATTCTCTGCTGAGAAATTTGCGCAGGGCAAGGTTAAGAATGTATCAGTGGCTTCTGTTTTACTGGGAAGTAACACTGAGTTATCCATGGTACAGGGTGGAATTGCAGGAACTTCAATTTCACACAAAAAGAGCTCCGAATCACCTGC
This sequence comes from Hyperolius riggenbachi, assembly GCF_040937935.1. Lineage (NCBI taxonomy): Eukaryota > Metazoa > Chordata > Amphibia > Anura > Hyperoliidae > Hyperolius > Hyperolius riggenbachi. Next base: position 111,756,387 of record NC_090649.1, on the reverse strand, counting down.
TGAATCAGCCAAAGGTGCTGAAGCAGGCGGGTCAGAACGCCAAATTTGCGAATTCGGAGTCACATAAAAATCATCCAAAATCAGTTCCCACACATCAATCAAGGGAGCCACACAGTCATACCTACACACACCAGCCTCTATTAGGTTATAGGCTGACTTAATGCATGCGTTCAATACCATTTCACTTTTTGCACTGTAAAATTGACAAAATGAACTTGAATCATTCTTCCATTCACAGACCAGGGCTTCCATCTCTCCCCTCTCGAATGGAGGATCCCATGCATACTTAACAGGCAGATCATGGTTTGCAGATATGATTGTGGCAGGCACATGTATAGGGTTAATTAGCAGGTGATTGGCAGATTCCTTATTCTTAAGAATTTCCAATACCTGTAGCAAGTGTTGAACTGTAGTGTATGCAAACTTTCCTTGCTTTACAAATAAGTTGATTTGTTCAATACTCTGTAATATCTCCTCATAATCATACTCAGATAATTCTTTTAAACAAAAATCTTTATTTTCCCTAGCCAGGGAGGAAAGTTCATTAGTAGTTTCATAAGTCCATTTAACTCCCCTGAAAGACAATTGCATTTCATTATCTGTTAATGGCAGAATCTCATTATAGGTCTCAGTCGCTAAGGATAACGATTCTGCAGATTGGACACGTTTCTTAGAACGTTTGCGTTTTGCCTTTGACCTTGCGGTTTTTGGCGATTTATTCAAAGCTGCAGGAAAATTATCAGTAACACTTTCTGCTTGCTGCTCATTCTTGCAAGCAATTGAAGGAGCAGCTGATTGGCCTGCTGCCAGGAGTTCATTAAGAGGAAAAGGCAATGGATCTATGCGCAACCAGTTATGGATCACAAACGCTAGAAATTCCAGTGGTCTCTCTTTCAAATCGGAATGATTGAGAACATCAAATGCCCACTGGAATAATTCCCCTTTAAACAAAATATAACTTAGTTGGAGTGCCCAGGTTGAAACAGGAGTCGCTTGGAGATCAGGATTGGTCAGGAACCTGGCACATTCAGAGAAAAACTCATTTTCTGTTTCAGAGCTAAGTTCTTCAAATTTTTTAAAGGAACAGGAACCATAATTAACAGTGTCATACTTTCTGGGAATCCCCCGCACAATGGGGATTGGTAATGGGGTTTTCATAATGTAACGCTTGGTGGTGTATTCTCCACAGTCAGCATGCAACGCATGAGCTGGCGTGGAGGAGGTACACACACTAGCACCAGGAAACAGGCTATCCCTAGTATAGTGGAGGGGAGGACTGACTCCAATAGGAGATTGTGGCGCACAGAGCCGGTGCAGATCTGACAGCCACAAACAATGCTTTCGTTATAACGTCTCAGCGCAAAGTAGCGCTGAGCGCACAAACCAGAACTGAGGAGATCAGGACAGGTAGACAGAATGAACGCTTGCTTGCTAGCTAGCGGCTACTTAGCGACAGCAAGCGTCCAAAACCAGACAGACTGGAATGAGGCAGCCAATGCGATGCGGCGATGGCGTGCCTCACAAAGACAGGACAGGACAGTCAGAAAATAGCAGGATTAAGATAGATGAACGTAACACAGATAAATATACAATAAGTATGTTTTCCTAGCGTATTACAATTACAGCTATCAATGAAACTATTTGTAACTTCTGACTAACATATGTATATATCGGCAATGAACCGATATATGACATAAGCAGGAACGCTGACTAAGAATGGAGTAACACAGGGAACAGGACTCAGAAGGATTCGCTATCTCTTCGCAGAGATGAACGCAATCCACAAACGGTAACAGAACAGGATTCAGAAGGATTCGTTATCTCTTCGCAGAGATGAACGCAATCCACAAACGGTAACAGAACAGGATTCAGAAGGATTCGTTATCTCTTCGCAGAGATGAACGCAATCCACAAACAGAACCAGGAGCAGGGTAACTACCTCAGCACGGGTGGTCACGGTACGCGCAACCTACCAAAGCGTGCTGGAAAGCTGACTAACTGCACACAGGATATAAACAGTTCGTGTACGTATATATCAGCAACACTGATATATCAACGTAACACAAATACAAGGAAAATAATAAACGTGCTGGTATGCATATATATTGGCAATGAACCAATATATGATGCAAAGACCAGCAAAGTATCTTTAACAAGAAACACGATCGGGGGCTAAAGCGACAGCAAGACAGGCTTAAGCTGAAGCTATGAAAACCCAAGGAAACCCTGCAGGAAGCAGATCTTTATACTGAGGTCATCCAATGGGAGCAGACATGCAGATTCCCACACAGGTGAATGATAATCAGTCACAAGCTGACAGCAGGGAAAGACAGACAAAGCTATGCAACTTGCATGGAAATAGATCAGAACTGCCTGAGCTGCAGCACTAATACTTCCAGTAATAGCTGCTGCAGCAGCGATCATTACACCCTGTGGTTTGGGTTCTTCTATCCGGAGTGGTAAAGACACGTCCCTCCACCTTATTATTTTTTATTTAATCACATTACCTATCTTTGGGCGCCTCCACCCTAAGTACTATACATTACATCTCCATTGGAGGTGTTCACCTTCCTGTTATCTACAGCCAAGAAGGACCAACCAGGAGTGCGACCATCCAGTTCCAGTAGGACCTGGAATAACGAGCGGGGATGTTTTTTTCCCTGTTGGCGATATATGGTGGTTGCAGGGACTGCAACTCACCTTTGTGAGTATAAATACTCTTATACTACAATCTAACATCTAATACACCACAATACTGCATGATTTGGCTCCTGGTCTCTCCTTGTCATACAGTACAGGTGACCGTGGTTTTCCCACAGTGACCACCTTTTTTTACACATGTATAGGCCAGGGGTGTCAAACTCAAATACAAAGTGGGGTCTACTGACCACCTTTCTCCCATATAAAGTTCTCTGGTGTTTAATGGTCCTCCTCCAAACCCTGTACAGTTCCCTGGTTTCTAGCGGTCCTCCTCCCTCCCCTATTTAGTTCTCTGGTGTCTAGTGGTCCTCCTTCCCAAATACAGTATATTTCCCTGGTGTCTAGTGGCCCCAAACCTCCCCTATACAATTCCCTAATGATTAGTGCTTTCCCCCTACTTACCCCATATCGCTTGCCTGGTGTTCTAGGGCTTCACTTCCGGTATAGTTTCCCTGATAGTCTAGTGTGGGCCAAACATAATGCAAAGTGTGGAAACCACTTGGGGGCCCAATTGAACAGCTCTAGCCACATTTGGCCCACGGGCGAGAGTTTGACATGTATGGTGTAGGCCATACCTATCTCAAAGTAATATAATGTTTTCCATTAAATTGGTACAACTTGCTAGAAACATTATTAGGAAGTTCTCACGTATTGTAAACTTGTGGCGGGAAAATGCTTTATGTTCTTCACAGAAATAAGTTCAAGTTCAAGCACTCTATTGTCATTGTGTAACAAAACTACTTTTCATGACAATGGCATATAAATTGCCATCACCTAAAGTTTTCTAATAAAGAAATCACGTACTGTGTTATAATAGTGTGCTGGCAGGCAAGGTGCAGTGCCTCTGCTTCCCAGCAAGCAGGCATGTGTTGCTGTGTGACAGTGACAGTTGCCCTCTTTGCAGAATACAAAGAGCTCACTGTTTCTGTCACTTTCTAGCATTTTATATTTTGTTGGCTTTAGATAAGAACATTCCTCCTCTATCTGCTGAATATCCCAAACTTCTGTACAAGAGACAGTGTAAAAACAAAGCAGCAATGATAATTCTACTGCTTTCACCTTGTATCCATGCAATAAATAAGCCCTGCTATTCTTCAGTTCAAGCACAATTTTTATATGTATTTAATTTGAGTATTTCTACTGAAAACAAATGATAAGACTGCAAGGCTGTCTCTGGGCTTTAACTACTTAAAGGAATCATCAGGCTTTCCATTACCTCCCCCCCCCCCCCCCCCACATGGAAAGCCGGGTGATTCCTTTAAGGACCGCTGTAGTTGAAATCTACTCCCCTGTTTTGATAGCTATCTGGCTGGCAGGGCGTGGATTTCAACTCACTGCCGGTGCGCGCATCCGCCATCTGTTACTCCCGCCGATCTCGCCGCAGTTTCCCGTCGCAGCTCACTCGCTCTGCCTGTCTCTATGACGGCAGAGTCCTGTGAGCGGGTCAGGAGCTGATTTCATTGGCTCCTGGCCCTGTCTTTCAATGTAAGCAACTCAGGAGCCAATGAAAGCGGCTCCTGACCGGCTCACAGCAACTCTGCCGTCATCGAGACGGCAGATTGGGTGGCCCAGGTTCCCCGACGTGCAGCAGTGACAATGGTTGTGACGGTGTGTGCGTTGATTCGTTGGAATTCTGCCGTTTCTGTACCAGCGGCCTCTGGTACTTAAAGAGTAACTGTCAGGCTGCAGAAGCTAATTTAAACCTCTATTCTCCTGTGTTAAACAGTTTAGACAGAAGCCAAAAGACATTACTAAAGATAAAAATCTCTCTTACATTTAATGTGTGCTTATCACCAAAGCTAAGCTCCTAAGGAGGACGCAAGCCGCATTCCATACTGCAAAGCATTCTGGGGCCCTCCCCTCGGCTGCTAAGGAGAAGACGGGATCAAGTTTCAGCAGCTTCTAAACTCACAGCACAGATAAATCTCCGGGAAGATTACTCTGCAGGAGTCCGCTATTGTTCCTAGCCACATGGCTCATTAATATTCACTGCACACTGTGTTATTCTGTACGAGCTGTTCTGTGATCAGAAGCAGGCAGGACATGACGACACATTTGGCTTCACAAACATGGAACCTGCCATGGGCTGTCAGGAGCATCATTCTCTGCATATACTATATACAAATTCTGTGAAATCCAAACGTGGACAGTGAAATGCATATGTAATGTAAGTACAGCCAATCTTTAGCTACTGATATATGTGTTTATTTTCTCTGAGACCTTATACCTAACAGCTCCTCTTTAAAGAGGATCTGTAACATCAAAACATCCCCTGGGGGGTACTCATCTCGGGTGGGGGAAGCCTCTGGATCCTAATGAGGCTTCCCACGCCGTCCTCCGTCCCTCAGGGGTCTCACTGCAGCCCTCCGTGAAATATGACGTCAATATTTACCTTCCCGGCTCCTGCGCAGGCGCTCTGACGGCTGTTGGCTCCGAAGTAGGTGGAAAAACACGATCGCCGTCGGGCCTGCTCTACTGCGCAGGCGCAAGTTTCCGGCGCCTGCGCAGTAGAGCGGACCCGACTGAGATCGGGTATTTCCGTGTAGTTCGGAGCCGAAAGCAGCCACAGCGCCCCCGCTGGAGCCAGCAAAGGTAAATATTGAACTGACAGTCAGGTCTGTCGCCGGCTGTTCGGAGGGCTGCAGCGAGACCCCCGTGGGACAGAGGACGGCGTGGGAAGCCTCATCAGGATCCGGAGGCTTCCCCGCCCGAGGTGAGTACCCCCCAGGGGATGTTTTTCATGTTACAGAGTCTCTTTAAGGGGCAGAGACCGCTGGTACTTAAGTGGTTAGTAAAAAAAATTAAAGTAACGAATGGAAAAAATTTTAGATTTGTGGATCCCTGACCGGCTGGTTTCAGACTACACATTGGCATTAGTAGTGTCCCCACCGCCAAATACAGGCCTTCGGGGATTACTGTGTTAATACATCGTAGTCCCCTTCTGACCGACACCAAATAGAAAGTGATGATCACTTGCGCTCACTTCCTGGTTCAGAAATATGGAAGTGCATGGAAGCGTATTTAAAGAGCATGGAAGCGCTTTCACGCATGCGCGCCACACTGCCACCACCATCTTTTTTAACAAACCCTAAGGCGCCATAGACTTACATGAGTCCCGGTCCACCGCAGGTCACCGCACAACTGCGCTGTAACATAGGTTTTTCAGAGCATCGGGGATACGGTGATTACGTCACTTGCGTCGCATCGCGCCGCACCGGCTTAGTGTGAAACCACCCTGAAATTACATCGAACACTAACCTACCGCTATCTAAGTCTAACACTAACCCCCTTACCCACTCCTAATGCAAACCTACCACCATCTAAACCTAAATACACTAACCTGGGGCATAATAACTGAAAAGTGGAAATAATCGGTCATGCCCATTAAAGGCCAAATTCCCAATAATCAATCCAATCAGATTAATGGAATTGATCCATTTTTCATTTCAATCACATCGAACTGATAATTTCCAATCAATTACCACTGCGATCAAACATGATCAATCAGCTGGGGGCCAAATTGAATGACTCTAAGGGCCACTATTCTATCGTTAATGACCCCCTTTAGTCAGGAAACTGATTGCATGATTAAGCTAATAAGATACTATACTTATCAATAAAGACAACAAAATGAATTTTTCTGTCTTAAAAAAAAATCTGCTTATCACCATCTAGGACCACTATCACAAAGTATAAAAATAAAATGTAAAGCGCATAGGTTCACATACATAAAATCCCAAAGTAAAATACACCATAAATTACTTTTTGTCCTGTGAGACTATTACTTACAATAGGAGTTATCAAATTGACAGCTCTGACAGGTTTCACAATAATCCATCTCTTCATGGGGATTTCTCAAAGTTTCCTTTGTTCCTTTCAAAAACATTCCCTTGAAAGTTCCATCCAGGCTGCCTATTTGTGTGTAAGCTCTATGCTATTCTGGCAGTTGGACTGTGCCAGTGTTCTCCAGGGAGTGCTTTTGAAAAGAAAGTAATGTTTGAGAATCCCCCAAGAGGAGTTAGACTAGTCAGAGCTGTCAGAAATAGAGTAAGTGACAGCGACAGTTGCAATGATCATACCGGGCTGAGTCTGTGAAATGACTGTGGAGTGACCAGCAGGCCTAGATAGTCATTTGAGTGTCCATGTAAAACCCCAACAAGCTAAAATACACCCTGAGCACATCAGAAGTACCTCTACACTCGCCACATGTCATGTCAGGGAGAACCTGACCTCTAAGCAACAAAGATTGTTCTATCTGTAACTGATAATGCTGACGTCAATAGCTTAAAGGGAACTGGCATTGTTTACAAGGAAATAAATATGGCAGCCTCCATATCCCTCTCACCTCAGGTTCCCTTTAACTCACTTGGCTGCAAAGCATAGTTAGTTTGGCTGAAGGGGAAAAAAACAAAAAAAAAAAAAACCCTCTTGCCTAAATAAATAAATATTTTCTTTAAAATGCACCAAAGATGAGGGAATAAAAAAAAAAAAAAAAAAAAAAATATATATATATATATATATATATAGTGTTCTCCCCAGAACATGTTTCCAGCCGGGTGGCATGAAATAGTAGCAGGGTGGGGCAATATGAGAGAATGCAGGGCCAGTGCTTCTGTGCGCAACTCTGCTTATAGCATAGGAGGAGGTGAGCCGATGATATCCGGGTGCTCACTAAAAGTAGCCGGGTGGAGCACCAGGCTAAAAGAACCTGGGGAGAACACTGATATATATATATATATATATATATATATATATATATATATATATATATACACATACACACATACCTGGGGCTTCCTCCAGCCCCCTACAGGCTGATCGCTCCGAACGCGATGTCCTTAAAAGGAATACTGTAGGGGGGTCAGGGGAAAATGAGTTGAACTTACCCGGGGCTTCTAACGGTCCCCCGCAGACATCTTGTGTTGGCGCAGCCACTCACCGATGCTCCGGCCCCGCCTCCGGTTCACTTCTGGAATTTCAGACTTTAAAGTCTGAAAACCACTGCGCCTGCGTTGCCGTGTCCTCGATCCCGCTGATGTCATCAAGAGCGCACAGCGCAGGCCCAGTATGGTCTGTGTCTGCGCAGTACACTCCTGGTGACATCAGCGGGAGCGAGGACACGGCAACGCAGGCGCAGTGGTTTTCAGACTTTAAAGTCAGAAATTCCAGAAGTGAACTGGAGGCGGGGCCGGAGCATCGGTGAGTGGCTGCGCCAACACAGGATGTCTGTGGGGGACCATTAGAAGCCCCGGGTAAGTTCAGCTCATTTTCCCCCGACCCCCCTACAGTAGCCCTTTAAAGAGGAACGGTAGTGAAAATAACATGGTTAATAAAATGTCTTATTGTTTACAAAATTAATGTATAGATTATTTAGTCAGTGTTTGCCCATTGTAAAAGCTTTCCTCTCCCTGATTTACGTTCTGACATTTATCACTGGTGGTTACATCTTTAGTTCTGCCAGGTGATCTGTATGGAATGTTCATTACTGAGAGTTCTAGGCACAGAGGGAGATATTGGTTGCTTGGCAGTTGGAAACAGTCGGTATTTCCCACAATGCAACGAGGTTCACAGATAGCAAACTGTCATGACCAGTTTCACTACTATGTCAGCCATACAGACGCCCTTGATGATCTATTCGAGAAAATATAAAGATTTCTCAAGGGAAAGGGGGTATCAGGTGCTAATTGGAATAAAGTTCAATTCTGGGTTAAAGTTCCGCTTGGCTTTCCTGTCTCCAGAAATCACTGCAAAATCACATTGCAAATTTGCTTTCAGCCTTTTGGGCGCCCAGCCCAATTTAGGAAAAAGATGCAGAACTGTTTTTCATGAATTAAATGTTACATTCTAGTGCATGTTAGGAAGTGAAAGCAAAGATCTTATGTATGGCCAGTTTGCTACTCCATCATTCAAAGTGTTTTTTGTTTTTGTTTGTTTGTTTTACTATGTCACCAAGACCAGAGTAGTTGCTTTTGGCAGCAGAGACCTGTGTGAGCAGCAGGTGACCACAGGAGCAGGCCAGGTCTAGTTACTTGCCAACATTAATATATTAACTTAGGAATGCAAACTAGGTATAAATTACACAGACTGATGCACAGAGGGACGCAGGAGTCAGATTTCACAAACTGCTGCTGCTGCCATTTCCTTATTTTCACCTGCAGTAATTCTGTTATACTGCATTGTACTGGCTGTCAGAGGAAATGTTAAAGCGTAACTGTCAGGCATAAAATAAAAAATCTATTCTTTATTTTTATCTGGTAAACAAGTAATAACGATGCTAACCAGGCGATCCAAAAGTTAAAAATCACTTTTATTTTTCTTCTCCATACAACATCTTTCCCCAGTTTCCCAGGCTCTTGTTTGGTACATAGGGTGCACAAAGGAAATTGCAGGGCATGCTGGGTTGTCTTTTTTTTTTGCTTCCTTTGTATCCCCTCAGACTTAACAAATGCAGCCTGATTGGCTGAAGCCTCTTTCCCTCCTGTTTTCCCCTCCCACACCTCTGTTCCTCTCTGATTGGCCAATATTTCTCATGCTTATCAAGCTACAGAGTCACACAATGACAATGCACTTTCTATTGTAGAGCTGGGTGGGAGTGTCTGAAGACTGTCAGTGTTTGCATTGGCCGCCCTCCTCCCAGAGTAAGGGAGGAAATGACATCAGTATTGGCTTCACTAAGAGGGAATTAAGATGGCAAATGCCTGAAACAGAATTCTCTTTATTACTGCATAAAATTCACTGAAATCAAAACATGGAAAGTGCAATACATACTTTATGTACGTAGAGCTAGTATTTATCTACTTATATATATGTGTTGAGTTTTTTTAGATAGTATAGCTGACAGTTCCTCTTTAACAAGATAACTTGACACAGCCACTGTCTTATTTTCCCATGTCAAGGCTTTTGGCTGGCATTTTACAGGCACGAATGATATGTTAGCAAGTGTTTTTTTGAAGGAAGCCTAAGGACCAGTTTACACGAAGTACAGTACAAACACATTGCAACCACAATGTAAAAGCATATTGGGCCGGATCCAATTTTTCCTTCTAAGTTTTCTTCTAGGAGTTAATTTTTCATCTTCTGTTTAAAATATTGAAAACGTATTAAAAGTAGGTACAAGAAAAAACTGTCATAATTATTCTGAGTATTTTCTTGCTGCTCGTGGCTTAAAGGGAACCTAAACTGAAAGGATATGGAATTTTCCTTTTATAATAATACCAGTTGCCTCACTCTCCTGCTGATCCTGTGTCTCTTAGCCACAGCCCTTCAACAAGCATGCAGATCAGGTGCTCTGACTGAAGTCAGACTGGATTAGCTTGCTGCATGCTTGTTTCAGGCGTGTGATACAGGTGATTCAGTCTCTACTGTAGACAAAGAGATCAGCAGGACTGCCAGGCAACTGGTATTGTTTAAAAGGAAACATCCATATCCCTCTCAGTTAAAGAGAACCTGAAATGAAAATAAAAAGTAAAAATAACCATACACAGGTCATACTTACCTCCTGTGTAGTCTACTCCTCCATCTCTGTCTCCGCTTCTGCGTCCCGTTTGTCCACTGTGATCAATGGTATTCTCTGTCCTCCATTTTAAAAATAACTATTACCCCATAAAAGCTTCCTGGTCTCCGATCCTTGTCCCCAGCAGAAAAACCGAAGTGCTCTAACTAGAGGCTTCAGTCTTTCTGCAAATAAAATTTTCAGCATCCCCCTTGTGCTTCCACTTAGCGAGAAGCACAAGGAAAAAAAAACCTCAAGGTTGCCGTCCTGTGGCCAAATAGTAAAACTACATCTACATATTTTTTACATTACAATTTACACATATAATAACATTAAAAATTAACTGTTTATTTCCCACACCAAAATATTACCCAAGTAAAATAAAAAAAAATTACAATAAAAAAATAAATAGTTACCTAAGGGTCTGAACTTGTTAAATATGCATTTGAAGGGGGTATCCAACGAACATTTTTTAAAATTATAAGCTTGTGAATAGTGATGGATGCAAAACGGAAAAAAATGCACCTTTATTTACAAATAAAATATTGGCGCCATACATTGTGATAGGGACAAAATTTAAATGTTGTCATAACCGAGACAAACGGGCAAATAAAATACATAGGTTTTATTTATAGTAGCGTGGATTATTTTAAAGCTATAATGGACGAAAACTGAGAAATAATGAATTTTTTCCATTTTTTTCTTATTAATCTTGTTAAAATGCATTTATAAAAAAATAATTCTTAGCAAAATGTACCACCCAATGAAAGCCTAATTAGTGGCGGAAAAAAACAAGATATAGATCAATAAATTGTGTTAAGTAGTGATAAAGTTATTAGCGAATGAATGGGAAGTGAAAATTGCTCTGATGCATAAGGTGAAAAATCCCAGCGGGCTGAAATGGTTAAATACTTTTACTCGCTTCAGGTTCCCTTTAAAGTTCCTTTTTTAAAGTGAACCGAAACTGATGCGCAGCCCATCTGTCCGCCCATTTCGATTGCACTCCCATCGCTGAGAGCGTTCTGCGCATTCACGGTTAATTCTTTCTAGAACTGTTCATGTGCAGAATGCTTCTGGCAATGCTTCATGACTCCCACCCGGGTCACGCAGGTAACTAAGCTGCCAGCGGGAGAATGGAGGGGACCTAGTGGGTGACAAGGGACCTCACAGACTACAGGGGCTGGAGAAAGCCCCAGGTAAGGTCAGAAATACATTTTTAACAGTTCAGGTTCACGTTAAAAGGCATTTTATTGGTAAGATGTGAAAATATCACCTAGGAAAAAAACTTGTGAATTACATAAGAAGCTTAAGTTTTCTCCTAGGAGATCATTTTTCATCTTCTATTTTGAATAACTTTTTAGCACTTTGTGACTGAAGATTGAAAAAGTACCGAAAAGTAGATGAAAAAGTACTATCAAAATAATTTTACATATTTTCTTGCTTGCTGGTGATTTAAAAGACATTTTATTGACAAGTCTTAAAATATCACTTGGAAAACTCAGGAGAAAAAGTTAATTGCATATGGACCATTGTGTTTATACTGTGGCTAACGCACATGAAATGTGGTAGTAATTTGCATTAAATTTGCATGCAAGCTGGAATTATTAGCGTCCCAACGACTGTCTCCATACATCAATATTACATGTGGGCAGCCTTGAGGAGGTAAAGATCTACATTTAGAGAATAGACTGAACCCATTGATCTCTTGGGAGAAGAAGTGCAATAAAAGTTGTAAAAAACTGTCAAAGCTTGAAACTGAAAATCAAATCACTGGGTTTCTTTGTTGCATATTACAGATGCAAAAGGGTCCCAGTCTTCCGCTTTTAATACTGAATGCTTAAAGAGAACCCAAGGCGGATATTTTATATCTAAGAACACAAAGGCATGTTCTGTGCATAATTACATGCCTCTGTGTCTCTGTATTGCCCCCTCTAGTTCCCCCCCCTTCCTGGGGTCTGCTGTGCCCCCCCGAAAAAAGCGCAAGGCTAGCGACAATCTCCTTGTCGCAAGCCTTCTATTTACCTTCTGTATGTCAATAATTGCGCGCTCCCCCGCCTCTGTCCCCGCCTGGGAGGTACTTCCTGGGTTGCGGCTCAGCTTCCGATTGGAGGAAGCACATGGAGGCGGGTAGCGGCAGGGACAGAGGTGGGGGAGCATGCAATTATTGACATACAGAAGATAAGTAGAAGGCTAGTGGCAGGGAGATTTTTGTTAGCCTGGTGCTTTTTTTCGGAGGGCACAGCAGACCCCGGGAGGGACTAGAGGCAGCAAAACAGAGACATCTAATTATGCACAGTACATGTCTACGTGTTCTCTTAAAACTTAAAATACCCGCCTTGGGTTCTATTTAAAGCAGGAAGGAGGGAAGGCAAGACTAAATAAAGTCAACTCTAATAAAACACCTGTCTCTGATGGCATACATCTTTGAGTGCTAAGGGAATGAAGTTCAGTTATCAATAAATTATAAAATTATCTTTTGTAAATAAACTCAATAAACTATAAAATTATCTTTTGTGGCTCTCTTTTAAGTGGCATAGTTCCAATAGACTGGCATACAGCCCATGTTTTCCCATTATTTAACCACCTTAGCAGTATGGATGAGCTCAGCTCGTCCATTACCACCAGAGGGTGCCGCTCAGGCCCTGCTGGGCCGATTTAGACCAAATAAAAAAGCAGCACACGCAGCCGGCACTTTGCCAGCCGCGTGTGCTACCTGATCGCCGCCGCTCTGCGGCGATCCGCCGCGAGCAGTGGCGAAAGAGGGTCCCCCCAGCCGCCCGAGCCCTGCGCAGCCGGAACAAACAGTTTCCGGCCAGCGCTAAGGGCTGGATCGGAGGCGGCTGACGTCAGGACGTTGACTGACGTCCATGACGTCACTCCGCTCGTCGCTATGGCGACGAGGTAAGCAAAACAAGGAAGGCCGCTCATTGCGGCCTTCCTTGTTAATTCTGATCACTGGAGGCGATCGGAGTTACGCTTCCGGAGCGCCCTCTAGTGGGCTTTCATGCAGCCAACTTGCAGTTGGCTGCATGGAATAGTTTTTTTTTAATTAAAAAAAAAAACCTCCCGCAGCCGCCCTGGCAATCTTAATAGAACGCCAGGGTGGTTAAAGGGATACTTAAGTCACTTGTAAAAAAGAGTTTCACTTACCTGGGGCATCTACCAGCCCCCTGCAGCCGCCCTGTGCCCGCGTCGGCCCTCTATGATCTTTGGTTCTCCCGTTGCAGCTTAGTTTTGTTTTCGCCAACTCTGAGTTGGTGGGCCACTGCGATCTGTGCAGCCCTGGCAACGCCTATCTTTGTTCGTGTTGCCGTTTGCAATACCGTCCTGCGCAGGTGCAGGACGCTACTGCGGATGAGAGTGTGAGCAAGGATACGCATTGCCAGGGCTGCGTAGGAGCAGTGCCCCACCGACTCTGAGTTGTCTAAAACTAAACTAGCTGGCGGTGGGGTACCAGAGGATCGTTGAGGACCGGCACGGGCACAGGACGGCTGCAGGGGGCTGGTAGAAGCTCCAGGTAAGTGAAACTCTTATTGTACAGGTGACTTAAGTATCCCTTTAAGAAGGGTAATCCTAAACTTGTCCATACATCAGACGATGTATGGGGCAGATGATGATCAACCAGGAGACAGATCTTGAATCTGATCGGAAAGAGATCTGTTGCCTGCCCATACACCAACAGACTGATTCTCGAAAGACCTCAGCAGGAAATCTCCTGCACACCTAGTGATGTTGCCTCGCCACCCCTGGCTGCGTCCTCCCAGATGAAGACGTCACCCTGCAATCTTCCCCACCCATTAACCAGCCTGGCGTTCTATTAAGATCGCCAGGCTGACGACCGGACGTTTTTTTTTTAATTAAAAAAAACTATTGCATGCAGCCAACTGAATGTTGGCTGCATGAAAGCCCACCAGAGGGCGCTCCTAATGCGTACTTCTGATTGCCTCTGGCGATTAGAAGTAACAAAAAAGGCCGCGATGAGCGGCCCTTCTTGTTATGCTTTCCTCGTCGCCATGGCGACGAGCGGAGTGACGTCATGGACGTCAGCCGACGTCCTGACGTCAGCCGCCTCCGATGCAGCCCTTATCGCTGGCCGGAACTGTTTGGTCCGGCTGCGCTGGGCTTGGGCGGCTGGAGGGGACCCTCTTTCGCCACTGCACGCGGCGCATCGCCACGCTGCGGCGGCGATCAGGTAGCACACGCGGCTGGCAAAGTGCCGGCTGCATGTGCACCTTTTTATTTCATAAAAATTGGCCAAGCAGGGCCTGAGCGGCAGCCTCCGGCGGTAATGGCCGAGCTGAGCTCGTCCATACCACCCAGCAGGTTAAGGGAGTCAATGGGGAGAAGAAGAGAAGGAAATGGGACAGTGATAGGAAGGAACATCGCAGCAAGCCTGTTTCTTCCTGTCTTGAAAAGTCTGATTTTTCAAGTAGTGAATGAATTATGGGTTCCAGGGGGAACAAGGAGAGGAATGGACAGAAAAATGTTGATCCAGGATGAACATACCTGTGTGCTTAATTTAGGTGATGTTTCTTCGGGTCAAGTTTAACCACTGCCTGCAAAATGAACGTATATAATTATAAACATTCTATTTGGGCAGCATGAGTGCAAATAGAACATTTTTATAAATGTCCTTTCTGCATAAGTGCACGTGGGATGCGCTTGTGCATGTATGCATGGGCGTGTGTGTGCACATTTAAACTCTTCAGCCAATGGCATAAAGTGGTTAATATTATCCCATTGCATCTGCTTTTACAGTAGCATGTCTGCTGCTATAAGTGGAATATTAACGCTGTTGCAATACAACTCAGTGAAGAATTAGCAGCATCTCCACTGGTTAACATTAGCGACAGGTGTGTTACAGATTTACATGAGATAATGTTGTTGTTCTTGTTAATCTCTGTGCATGTGACATTGCCCTTTGAGTCACAAGCAGCTGCTGTCAAATCTCAGCTGATTGGCGTTTCCCAGTCTGGCTAAAGGATGCAATTCCTAAAGCTAGAGCAACACTCCATATTCACGTCTAAATAATGTTATATTTTGTATTTTTAGAATTCTTAACTTTAGAAGACATCAAAGCTAAAGCTAGAATTCTTCTATTAGTTTTGCGATGGGCTGGATTTTGCAGAATTGACAAAAACTGGTTTATTCCTGCTAACAATGTACGTGTTAAAACCTAATCTAAATTAAATAATATGAAGTCAGGATTGTCCTGCATGGCATGCTGCTCCCCACTCCTCATTTTAGTTGGGGCCACCTCTCCATCGAGGAAACTGTCACTAACCACAGAGCCTGGACTGCATTGCTTCTGTTCTAGCCATCCTAGCTCCCACAGACTGGCACAGGTTGGTGTGCATGTTAGTCGAAGAGCTAGTACCGGCCAGTAAAACGCAGCAGTACCACAATCCTAACGAGTTTGAGTTTGGCTGATGCCAGTAGAATGGTACTTCCCTGACTGCATTGTGCCAAGTGTAAAGTTTGGTGGTGGAGGGGGGGTTAGAATGTAGACAGGGGGTTAACTAGGGATGAGCAGCAGCGGTGTGTGGGGGCCTCAACTACTGACCTTCCATTTTTCTGATACTCCAGATCAGGTGGTTTTGTGGCTACACTTGTTATGGGTGTGAAGATCCTGATGAGGGCCACACTTGTTTTATGAGCCTTGTAAGATGGACCCCCCAGTCTGTGAGGGTCACCGACAAGAGGCAAAGGAAGGATTGTGAACATTTAGGGGCCCCATCAAAGCCATTGCTGAGGGGCCCATGATTTGTGGATACTGGCGTGGGTTTCTTTTTTCACAGGTTGGGCTTGGTCACTTAGTTCCAGTGAAAGGGTCAATGCATGCTTCATAATACAAAAACATTTAATTTGGAATATTTCAGGCTCCCAACAGCTGGGGATGGCTCCTTCCTGTTCCAACATCACTGTGCACAAATCAAAGTCCATAAGACCTGGAAGAGAGAGTTTGTAATGGAGTAACTTGATTGTCCTTCACAGAGCCCGAACCTCAGCACAACAGAGCACTTTTGGGATGAATCAGAGACCGTGAGCTAGTCCTTCTCGTGCAACATCATTGCCAACAGACCGTGAGCTAGTCCTTCTCGTGCAACATCAGTGTCTGGCCTCATAAAAGCAGTCCTATGGAAGAAGTACAAAAAATTCCCGTAAACACCCACCTAAACCTTGTGGAAAGCCTTCCCAGAAGAGTTGACGCTGTTATAGCTGCAAAGGATGGGCCAAATCCATATTAAAGTCAATGGATTAAGAATAGGAGGTCATTAAAGTTTATGTGTGTGTAAAGACAATATACTGTAGAAGTAACCATTAAATAGAAACAATATAGATACCCCAGGCTTGTTTCACAACATACAGTAGCAGCTGCATGGTCTGGGGTTGGTATATAACTGAGGCTAGATTCTGGCTCACATTCAGTTTCCACTGATTTAGCTTCCCTGATTACAAAGCCTATTTCCTATTGTGCTGCCACATAACTGACAGCAGGGGATAAGGTGCTTGACACCTGAAGTGGCCTTTGGCTGGTGCTGTTATATAAACAGCTTATTCTATATAAAAAGGTTCAGGTATGCTATAGTGTACTTTATTGCTTGATTAATTCACAGTAGCTGTTCATTTGTCTTTCTGTTTCTTTGGGCCTTTTTTTTCTAGAACGCGATCTAAGATTAGTTTCAGGTCTGGTTTAGATATGCAGACATCAAACCAACAATTATTGATTCAGGTAATACCATTGAAGGACCTCCGATGCAAAATAGCTTTTCTATTTTTTACTCACCTGGGGCCTCTTCCACCCCCTCGCAGCCATCTCAGCCCCTTGCCGCAGCCCCGGTCCTCCTCGTTGTCCCCACTGGCCACCTGTAAAGATGGTGACCCGCCGGCGGGGTCGGTTCTTCTTGCCTGCACAACTACTGCGCAGGCGCAGTACGCGCCAGATGACATGGACATGCGGGCATTCAGGCACAGAAGAGCCGATCCCGCCGGTGGGTCGTGGCCATTGCAGCCAGCCAGCAGGTACTTGGTACGGCCAGCAGGGTTGGTTTAGTAAAGAGTTTTAGGGCATAGGTCACTTTGGTGCGTTCCAGGCGCTCTTGCAAAACTAAATGTAATTTTTGCCTTACACATTCATTACTGGGTTCAGCAGCTTCACTTTCTAAAAGCAGATGTTGCTGCCTGTTTCACAATTAGAGATGGTCAATGGTCTATGCAGCTGTGGCATGGGACAGAGATGGCTGCAAGGTGCTAGAAGAAGCTGCAGGTGAGTAAAACATAGATAAGCTATTTTGCATCAGACATCTTTTAATAACTAACTGTACATGATTCATTGCAAGCTTTCCAAACTTTGAGCCGAAGCTCGGGTACAAAATCACATATTTCCCTAAGAAGAGAGAAGCCTTTTTATCCTAATGAAGCTTCCCACTGCGCCCTGTGGTTCCCTTGTTGCCACTCATGGATCCTCCAAAGACAAAGGCTTGATGGTAATCTTATCAAGGCTCCTCTTCAAGCATGAGCATGTTCGTACTGTGCCTGTATGAGCCGTACTCGTAACAGAAGAGGAGCAGGGCTCCAGATCAGCTGGTGGGGACCAGAGGACAGAGTGGGAAGCTAGAGATGGCTCGAACCTCCGATTTTCGAACCTCGAACACGAACCTCTGCAAAAAGTTTGGTTTGCGCAAACTTTTCGAACCGCAATAGACTTCAATGGGGAGGCGAACTTCAAAAACTAGAAACATTTATGCTGGCAACAAAAGTGATGGAAAAGATGTTTCAAGGGGTCTAACATCTGAGTTTTTGCATAACGGAGAGGAATACATGCCAAAAGTCCCAGGGAAAAATCTGTATTTGACGCACAGCAGCATTTTAAGGGCAGAAATAACATTGCATGCTAAATTGGAGGCCTAAAGTGCTTTAAAACATCTTGCACGTGTATACATCAATCAGGTATTATAATTAGTGTACTGGTTCACACTGACAGGCCAAACTCGCTGTGGAACGCACCGCAAACAGCTGTTTGTGTAGTGACGGCCGTGCTGGACTGGTGCGCACCATGACGAGAGTGCAGGTGATGGCAGCTTTCCAGCCCATATGGTCGTCGGGCTGAGGTAGCTCAATGACTGAACAGTGACTGTGCAGCTGATCGAATTTGGTCGGTCCACAATGAATCAACGACCTTATTATCTTGGGTGTGCCCCCAAAGAGACACTCATATAGCCGTCGGTCATTGCTTCATTGTGGTACGGAAGCCCCTTCACTGCGGCAAGGTAACGATCACGAAGGGGAATTGGCACATGTACATGCCTTTTGTTTTGTTGTTAAATTAGGCAGGCATGTACCCGCACCAGAAAAATTATTATAGCGGCCTTACAAATGCAGGAATCCGCCTGGAGTCCTGGACCCTGTTGGTGGTGATGGAGAAGGCAGTCAAGCGGCCTGCAGGCAGAGATGCTGTGTGGGGAGCGACTTAGTCTTGGGGCAGGCAGTCACACGACGTGCAGGCAGAGATGCTGTGTGTGAGGACTGACTTAGTCTTCGGGCAGGCCTGAGCGTGCTTTGCAGACCACGTGGTCAGATGGACCCTTGACCCAACGCTGTGTGCCAGAGATGACCTCACTTGCCTTTCAACATCACGGTACAGTTTGGGTATCACCTTTTTTGAGAAATAATTGCGCCCTGGTATCTTCCACTGCGGTGTGTGGCTTTGCTTTTGTGTGCTGCTTTTCCTCAGGTGGTCATCCCATTGCAGTTTGTGCTTTGTCATCATGTGCCTTCGTAAGGAAGTTGTCCCTACGCGGGTCTTGAGCTTTCCATGGCTCAATTTTTGGTGGCAGAGAGTACAGATGGCATTGCTGTCATCTGAGGCAGACACACAAAAACATTTCCACATCGCTGAGCCCTGGGGTAATGGCACTTTGGTGGTGGCAGCCGACTGAGTGTTAAGTAAAGTGCCAGAATCAGAGCAGGAGGAGGAAATATGTCACGCTTCCGTGCGGAAGCTGAGGAAGATGAGGTGTTCTGTGTTAAATAGTCAACTACGTCCTGACAATCTTGGGGGTTGATGGCACGCACCTTCTGAACACTGTACTTTGGTCCAGGGCCGCACGAAATCACGACAGCATGACCTCGAACAGACCTGCCAGGTGGCCTGCCTCTGCCTGTTTTGCCCACATTGAGGGGGATGAAGTGAAAGGTATGCACTGACTTGACTAATACAATGTGCAGTCACACAGGTGCAGTGAACAGGTATGCAGTGACTGGTATCAATACAATGTGCAGCTGTCACACACACACACACAGGTACCGTGAACAGGTGCAGCGACTGACTGGTATATAATACTGTGTGCGCTCACGTAGGTAGGTAGGTGCACTGAACAGGTGGGTATGCAGTGATTGGTATTATAAATGTGCAGCTGTCACACACACAGGTAACGTGAACAGGTGCGGCGACTGAATGGTATATAACATTGCGTGCGCTCACGTAGGTAGGTGCACTGAACAGGTGCAGTGATTGGTACAAATGTGCAGCTGTGACACACACAGGTAGTCACTGAATGTGCTGGGCCTGGCAGTGGCACAGTAGGAATTAAAGGGCCAAGGTCCAGCAGCTGCGATAGACTGACAGGGCTGTATATGCAACACAAGTGTCTGTGGGACACACACAAAAAAAAAATAGAACACAAGAACAACATTAGCGCTCAAAAGAGCTGTTGAGGATGAGGAGTGCTTTTTAGCAATAAGTATCAGCAAGAAGGAGCAACCTAACAAGCCTAACACAACAGCCTAACTAAGCTTTCCCCATGTCAGCAGGTTCTCTCCCTTCTCTAATTACTGCAGCCACACGAGTGAGTAAAAAGGCTGACGCTGCCTGCGTTTTATAAGGGGGGAGGGCTCCAGGAGGGAGTGTAGCCTGATTGGCTACCCTGTGTCTGCTGACTGTGATGTAGAGGGTCAAAGTTGACCCTAATGATGTAGTATAGGGGGCGGGTCAAACTTGCATATCGTTCGAGTTGCACCGTGAACGCGATCCACTGAAGTTCACGCGAATAAGTTTGCGGTCGAACCGTTCGGGCCATCTCTATGGGAAGCCTCTGGAGGATCCAAAGGCTTCCCTCTCCTTAGTTAAGTATTTATTTTTGTACATAAATCATGCCTCAGGTTCTCTTTAGGTTTCTTCTTTAGGCATGATACAGAACTGGTTCAGAAGAATCAAACAGTTCTAAACCAGTTCTGTAACATGCCTGCAGAAGAAACTTAAAGAGAACCCGAGGCTAAATATAGAAATCTTAATAGGACCCAAAGGCATGCCATGTGCACAAGTACTTCCTGGGTCGTGGCTTGGCTTCTGATTGGAGGAATCTAGCAGAGGCGGGGAGCAGTGGGGGGAGCCTGTAATGGAGGCAGCGATGCGTAGGAGGCTGATTGACAAGCCTCAGGTAAACAAAGCAGGCTAGCGACAAGCAGATTGTGGCTAGCCTGGCAATATTTTCGGGTGGACAGCAGAGGGAAGGGGGGACTAGCAGCAGCGATAGAATGACACAGAGGCATGTCATTGTGCACATGAAATGTCTCTGGGTCCTATTAAGATTTCAATATTCCGCCTCAGGTTTTTTTTCAAATTTTGAAAGCTGGCAATTAACCATGTACAGTTACTCATTAATGGTATTGCCTGAATCAACGTTTCTTGGTTTGGTGTCTGCATATTTGCTCCATGGCTAACACTGGACCATACTTCACTAGGGTTGGTTTAGTAAAGAGTTTTAGGGCAAAGTTCAGTTTAGTGTGTTTCAGACGCTCTTACAAAACTAAATGTGATTTTTTTTTCTTACACATTCATTACTGGGTTCAGCAGCTTCACTTTCTAAAAGCAGATGTTGCTGCCTGTTTCACAGTTAGGGATGGCCAATGATGTGCAAATAATTCATAGCTGATACAAAATCATGTACATTTTTAAATGTGATTCTATGCAGCCTAAAAATGGACCAATAAATTGAAGCTGAGATGGGATTAAATGGTACCTTTTACAAATAAACATGCAAAAAAAAAAGGAAATGCAAAAAATCACATGCAAATGCAGTTTAAAGAGGAACCTCAATCCAGAATTGAATTTCACCCCAATCAATAGCTGATACCCCCTCCCCCCCCCCCCCCCCAAAAAAAAAAATCTTAACCTTCCCTCGAATGGATCATGAGGGACGTCTGTGTCTTTGATATAGTGGTGAAACCCCTCCCATAGTGTGATGTCAGGGCCATGGCTAAATGTGTAACCACCTGTAATAAATTGTAGCAGCAGCACACTGGAGTTGATCGGAACCACAGTGAGATTGTGGGGGACTGGAAGAACCCCTAGGTAGGGTAAATAACACTTCTTGCTCTCGCCTTGGGTATCCTTTAAGAGTGTTGCTGACTGCCATCCAGTTGTTACAATGCCCACAGAATGTAAACTGATAATCACCTTGTGGCAGGACACAGAAGTAAGTCAAGTATTATTTTATGAAAGTGCAGCCACAAAGCATATATAACAACGATGACATCTAAGTGAACAAAAAATGGTGCAGGCAAATTCCTAACCAGTCTAACTAAAATATGTTGAAACACATGTAGTATATACAGTACTTTAGATTGCAGAACACTTACAAGAACCAATATACAGGTCAGATGAATAGAAAGTGAAGCACCTGTAATGCAATGCTGCAATGTAGTTATCACCAAAGCCTCTCTGCAAGAAATGGCCCCATTGCCTCCCGACACCCCAATTGTACCTTCATAGCTGCATATCATGGCTTTGCGGAAGGGGGGGTAGCTATATGAGGGGGATTTGGGGTTAGGCGCCACCAGTGGGGGTAGGTTTAGGCACCACAAGGGCTGGGGGTGTTAGGGTAAGGCACCGCCAGGGGGATCCTAAGAGTTAGGCACCACCAGAGTGGGTTAGGTCTAGGCACCACCAGGGCTGGGGGTGTTAGGGCAAGGCACCGCCAGGGGGGTCCTAAGGGTTAGGCACCACCAGGGTAGGTTCTTAAGGTTAGGCACCACCAGGGGAGGGTTCTGTGTGAGAGTAGGGTTAAGCCATAGTAAAATATTGGTAAATATTAATTATAATCTAAATTCACTAGTACAATATCGCTAACCTTAGTGATATTTTACTAGCAGCAATCCCCGCATCCTTTTTTCCAGACTTCTTTTGCTTCATGTATGTGTGACACCTCTGTCCCATTGTGCGCTCAGTGTACCACAGCAAAATGGCATTTTACCAGTTTAAAAAATATTTTTTTTTTTTTTTAATTTCTTAAAATTGATTTTCTTAAAACTACAAGGTCTTTTTTTATAAAAAGAAAATTGTTTTGACTTGTTCCCACAGAATCCCATTTCCTATTTTCGGGCCGTTTGTATCGGACAGGTTGTTCATAAGTTGGGTGTTCATATGTCAGGGACTACATGTAGTAAATTATACAAAAAAACAAACTGAAATAAACATAACCTGCATAGACGATGTTACCCACAGCAGGGGAACTTGGTAAATGTGGTCTTGGCATATGCACGATTAATGTTGCAAAACACTACCATAGATTATTCAATAAGAAGATACCATGTCCCATAAATTATTCAATTCTTCTTTTTCATTTTGAACCATTTTTTTTTAATGTTTGCTTTTTTACCTTCACAACTCTTTCATATGTTTCTCAATGCTGGCATTTTGTTAACACCTACGTATATGTGAACAGGTCCCGACAGTACTGTGGCCTAGCATGCCTGTACCACACATCATATATATGACAATATTGTAGGCTGGCTGTGCTCTGGAGTCAGGTTACTGTCGCACACACCTAGTTACCCAGCTATCAAACAGAACTAAGAGACGCTGGCTGCTGCTTGAAGACATGGTATGTACATAGCGTGTCTGACACATACACACATAAACATAAAAGACCCCTTATTGTAAATACATCTAATAGCTATACTGCTGTCCAAGCACAAATGCAGATGTTATACTTTGTTTTAATCCAATCCATTTGTGAATGACCTGTTTTGCTCATTTTATCCATGTTTTCTCATAATTTTAGATGGTGATACTAGATAGAGATCTGTTCTTGGACCTGATGTTGTTAAGGGAGGATTTTTTTGACTATGCCTGTTTGAACCCTCATGGGTTCACAATAATTTCTATTTTTTTTAATGTCTTTATCCTCGTTGGATATTTAAAGTAGACCTGAACTCTTGCACAGGACAGAAGAAAAACTGAGATAAATGCACCCTGTTTGTATTCAGAGAGTTTAGCCTGTCTAATTTCCCCTCATCTGTGACTAATCACAAGTTGTAATTTGATCTCTCACATGTGTCAGCTGACTGCCACGGCAGAGAAGCTAATTGGTAATCACAAGATGTTAACAAAATGTCTGCTTTCATAAAAGCAGGAGGTAGACACATTGCAGATTTATTGCAGGATTTGTATCAGCCGTATACTTGAAATGTTTTTTCTTTAAAGAGACTCTGTAACAAAATTTTCAGCCTTATTTCTTCTATCCTCTAAGTTCCTATACTTGTTCTAATGTAGTCTGTCTTACTGCAGCCTTTTCTAGTTGCACTGTCTCTGTAATATATCTAATCTTCTTTTCTTTGTTAAGCTTTGTCGACCCAGGGAGGAATGGGCTGCCTCTGTTGTAATGAATACAAGCTATGCACGCCCCTCTAGGCTCACTCCTGTAGCTCTTCACAGACAGCGTATATATATATATATATATATATATATACAAACATCACTTCCTGGTTGGCAGGAGTTTTTTGTTTTTAAATACTGCCTTAAACTGGCGATTAAAAGCCAGGATCGCAGCGGAAACCGCAAAGAGGGATCCAGGAGATCACAGTGACTCGATTGGTATGTTTTTTATTGTACAAATTGGACAGTAGAGATTCTCTTTAAAGGTTATTATGCTGCTGCGTATCTTTTAGTGCAGAGAGGAACTTCTGAGATCAGGTCCGCTTTAAAGAGAAAGGAGGATACATGTAATGTACACTATAGCCTCTCAACTGGGCTCTTTTACCTACAGTAATGTGAGATTATATTATTTGTTCAACTGTGTTCGGTTTGATGATGTATTTTTCCTGCAATGCTTAAAGAGAATCTGAACTGAAAATAAAAAGTCAAAATAAACATAAACTGATCATACTTACCTCCCATGTAGTCTGCTCATCAATCTTTTTCTCCTTTCCTGCATCCTGTTTGTCCACTGTGATCAATGGAATTTCTCTGTCCTCCATTTTGAAAATGGCCATTACCCCATAACAGCTTCCTGGTCAGCACACTGTTAAACTGTTATATCGCCCACTTGAGCCATAGGGAAACATGGACATTACCTTGCACATTCAGTTCTAACTGACAGCAGCTGATAAATAACTGACAGCAACTGGTATATTTCAGTTCTGACAAAATCTGGAAGGGATCACTGTAAGAAGAAAATGGTGAGCCTCTGAGAGGAATTGATGGTGAGGTAAGTATGTAATATTCATTTGCAGCTACACCATGTGTTTATTTTAAATAATTTTACTCAGTTCAGGTTCCCTTTAAATGCTGAATTTTACCATTATTAGGAAGTGTATGTGTGACTACTCTCTAAACGGAATATAAAGAGGACAGGTCGCGGTTGCACACTGTTCTGCGGCCCCTCACACATGAATAAGATGGAGAAGCTATTATTGTGAGAATGTACAGTGCCTCACTAGTGATGTGTCATTAGATGCCTCTAAATATATGTGTATTTTGATGTTAGAAATGCAAACTTATTGTTTGAATTTTTAATTGGGTGAATAGTGAGTGTGTTTACATAATTATCTTCTGAAAAAGACTAAATGAAAAATGTAACAATCCCTGTAGAGCGAGAGAGCCTGAATACTACAAAAAAGGGTCCCTAGTGTTGTTTTGCTTAATTTCGAGGGAGTGATATGGTAAGTGAGATTAATGTTAGGTGTAGCGGTATTGAGGTTAACAAAGCGATAGTGAGGTTAGTGTTAGGTGTAGCTTTAACGAGGATAGTGTTAGGTGTAGTGAGGTTAGTGTTAGGCACAGCAGTAGTAGATGTAACATTAGTAAGGTTAGTGTTGGGTGTAGCAGCAGTGTGGTCAATGTTACTTGTAGCAGAATGAGGTTAGTGTTATGTGTAGCAACAGTGAGGTTTGTGCTAGGTGCAGCGGTAGTGAAGTTAGAGTTAGGCACAGTGGTAGTGAGGCTAGCGTTAGGTGTAGTGATAGTGAGGTTAGTGTTAGGCGACCAGTAGTAGATGTGGCATCAGTAAGGTTAGTGTTAGGTGTAGTGGCCGACCGTGTGCTTAATGCTAGGTGTAGCAGAATGAGGTTAGTGTTATGTGTAGCAACAGTGAGGTTTGTGCTTGGTGCAGCGGTAGTGAGGTTAGAGTTAGGCACAGTGGTAGTGAGGTTAATGTTAGGTGTAGCAATAGTGAGGTTAGTGTTAGGTACACCAGTAGTAGATGTAGCATCATCAGTAAGGTTAGTGTTAGGTGTAGTGGCCGTGTGCTTAATGTTAGGTGTAGCGGTAGTAAGGTTGGTGTTAGGAACAGTGGTAGTGAGGCTAGCATTAGTTGTAGCAGTAGTGAGGTTACCATTAGGGGCAATGGTTGTGAGGTTAGTGTTTGGTGTAGAAGTAGTAAATGTAGCGTCAGTGCAGCATTCATATGTTTTTAGCAATTTTCAATATAAGAGAAGTTTATAAGTCAAATACTTACTGTGTCATTATTTTTACAATAAGTAATTATATTTTTGATTTTCAGCCTTTCCTCAACAATATATACTACCCTGTGACAGCTCTTCCCTCCAGCCTCCATTCCCTAAATATGCCAGGATACATGACATCACCAAATCAGTACCCATCTTATCCCTTTATATCACTGTCCCCAAAAGGATTTTCGACGTTCAGATTCCAGACACGCAGAGATGGTATCGACTATAGGCGGATTAGTGCCATTGATGTGGACAGGGTGGCCAGAGAGTTGGACATATCTACACTCCAAGAGTGCATCAGTTCGGTGACCTTCTGTAATCTGGATAATGAAACCTGCCCACACTGCAAGCAGCCAGCAGATGCTGTATTACTGAAAGTCCTCAAGTTGGCACAGTTCATCACTGAGTACCTGCTGCAGTGCCAGGAATTTCTGAGTGGCACAGTGTCACAATTAGAGGAACGGGTACAGGAAGCAATACATGAACATCAGCTGACTAAGGATGAAATGGCCAAGCTCAATGAGGAACTGAAGAAGGTGAAGGATGAAAACAAAAGGAGGAAGAAATTGATTGGTACTCAGCAGATGTTACTCCAGGCTGGGGCTAACAATTACCATAAGGTATGGTCAAGAACATTAAAGTGTACCTGTAGGAAAAATAAGTGCACCATGGGAGAGGGATGCCTCTGGATTCTCCATAGGCTTCCCACCTTCCCTAATCTTCTCCACTGGGCCGCTCCAGTGTTGTTCCCACTGCAAAACTGTCGGCAAGGGTGAGGGCTTATGCATGCGCAGTAGCATGGAAATAGCCTAGGCCATGGCCGCTATTCAGTGGTCTGTGGGAGGATCTGGAGCCCCCCCCCCCTCCCAAGGTATGGTATGTATCACATTTTTCTTTTCCTACACCTCACTGCTTTGCTTTATAGGATACCAGGGCTAAATAAAGTTAGAAAAACAGGGGGAGCAGGCATGTATGGGGAGCTGTCCTGATGATCCCCCTGTTCTCTTCTGTCCTCCTTCTCATATATCTAAATGCCCTCTGGCAGCCTCTTCCAGGTCGCCAGAGTTGGGCATTAGTGCGCAGGCGCTGGCTCAGCTGCACGTGTCCGACATTGCGCGACCGTGACATCATACACAGAGCACTCCCAGGTGTGTACAGCTGGGCCTCTCCTGACTCCGGCAACCCGGAAGAGGCTGCCAGGGGGCTTTTATATCTGCAAGGAGGGGGCAGAGGAGAATGGGGGGAGTGGTAGCCATCAGAAGAGCTCTCCATACATGCCTGCTCCCCCATTTCCCGGATTTGATTCGGCTCTGGTATCCTTTAATGTAGCCCTCAAATAAACCTGAACAATATAAACTATAAACTGACCATATGGTTAAAGATAAGAGGCCAACCTTTGTAAAGATGCACAGCGTTTCTCCCGAGTTTTCCCCAAGTGATGTTTTTACAACATAGCAATAAAATGCCTTTCAAAACACCAAGGAAGAAAATACTTTTTCTCTTACTTTTTGGTACTTTTTCAATAGCAAGGTGCTGAAAAGGTATTTTAAACAGAAAATGAAAAATTATCTCCCTGGAGAAAACTTAGGAGAAAAAATGAATTGAATAAGGGCGTAAGTGTCTGCAAGACTGCAGAGAGAATAATCACTTTGTAGTATTAAAGTGTACCTAAGATCAAATGAGGTTATTAACATCTTCAACTTATTGCTCCTGGTCATGTGATCACATTTTAACCACTTCTCTACCACAGGTTGTTTCCCTTTCAAAAGCTCTTCCCATTCATTTAGTAATAACTTTATCGTTAATTATCACACTGAAATGATCTATATATTACAGTGTTCTCCCCAGAATTTTTTTTCAGCCGGGTGGCATGAAAAACTAGCCGGGTGGGGAAGTAAGGGCCCTTTTCCACAAGGAAGCGTGATCGCAACCACAATCGGGATGCGATTACGCAACCTACAATTTCCTCTACGTACATTGCAACGTACAGCTCCCGGGAACGGAGCAGGATTGTGTGACGATTGCGATGCTGAAAAAAAAAGGTTGCATGCTAGTGGGAAATGAGCACTGCGATAAGTGTGTCGCTGTCCCCTCCGTAAGATCCCGTCTCTTGTCGTCAAGCACGTTGGCACCTCTTAATCATGCTCCAGTGGCTAGGATGATTCTGTGCTTGTGCAGTTCAGAATGCTCCAGACTACAGGAGCATGAGCAAGAGAGGAGCATAAATGAGTCCTTGCATGCACATTAGCCTGCAACCGGCTGTGGTTGGGGATCTTTTGGAGGGGAAAGCAGCAGCCTGGAGGGTAGCAACCACAGAAAAATACCAGATAAGACTGCTAGGGGCTGGAAGAAGCCCCAGCTAAGTAAATCTAATCCCTCCCCTCCCCCCAAGCTCAGATGTTTATGAGTATGTCAGTTTTAGTGAACAATTAATATGTAGGCACTTTTTTGACATTCTTGAGTCTTTCTATGCACGGATACACAGTTCTCAACATTAAGGTTCCACATTCCTTTAGTGACCTCTCTTTGCATTACTGAGAAGTGATTAATACTGTGCTATTTGTTTGTTGTTGCTGGAAGTTAATTACCTGGTCCTCTGCAGTACGGGTGTGCTGGAGTGACTTGTATAAGTGACTGAGTTGTCACTGTGTAATGTCACGCTGCCGTGCACTCAGCCCGTGAATTCAGCGTGTGGAGCAAGTAAGAAAGAATGATCTCTCTCCTCCCTGGTGTGACGTCTGCTGCTGCTACAGGCTGAGGCTGGATGGATTTGTGAGGGGGCGGGGAGCACTCGGCTGTCTCTCTTGTTTTGACTGGTTGGAGGGAGGCACCAATGGGTAAACCAGATGGACTGGCTG
Organism: Hyperolius riggenbachi; assembly: GCF_040937935.1. Lineage (NCBI taxonomy): Eukaryota > Metazoa > Chordata > Amphibia > Anura > Hyperoliidae > Hyperolius > Hyperolius riggenbachi. Next base: position 111,727,605 of record NC_090649.1, on the reverse strand, counting down.
ATTGGAGGGAGGGAACGAAAGAGAGTCTTCAGCTACCGGGATCTAACAGTAGTGTGCGCGCTTACAATAAAATGTGTCTGATGAACGGACGCCTGGCTAATTATGCCATTCAAGCAGCGGAGTTGTACCCGGGCGGCCGCCGATCTTACCCGGGCGGCGCGCCCTGCTAATATGCTCTGGGGAGAACACTGTATTATTTTTTGTGGGACAAACTATGCTTTCTTTGGGTAATAGTTTATGCTAAGAATTATATTATTTTATATGCATTTGACAGGGAAGAAGAAGAAAAAAACGAAAAAAATATACTATTTCCCAGCTTTCAGCCATTGTAGTTTAAAAATAAAATGTGCTATTGTAGATAAAACAGACACATTTTATTTGCCCATTTGTTCCGGTTATTACAATGTTTAAATTGTGTCCCTATTGCAATGTATGGCAATAATAATTTATTTTGGGTTAGGGGTGAAGGAGTTAAAAAAATAATGAAAAAGCATTTCATTTTTCTATGGTAAGTGTATAATGGTGTATTTGGAAATAGTTGTACTTTTTGGCCACAAGATGGTGCTATATTAACTCAGTTTTCTAAAAATAGAACACAGAACCAAGCATTTACATGTGTTTGCAGGTGTTTATAAACAAGGACGTAGAAAAGCGTGGCAGAAGTTGCTAAGTGGCTAATAGCATACTGTAGTGAGAAGGATGTAGAGGCTGCCATTTATTGCCTTTTAAAGCACGTCAACTGCCTGGTAGTCATGCCCAGATTAGGTGATTTGGGTACATGGATTGGCAGGCATCTAACAGACACCAATGTCTGTATTGGTAATCAGGCACCCAGGCGGTAAGTTGGGTGCCCAATGCAATACTAGTAGCGGATTATCTATTAGGAAGTGATCAATTAGAGGAGCCAATCGTCTATAAATAGCAGTCGTTTGGAAACCTAAGGGGCCCATATGAGGCCCTCCTCCAGTCGCTGCATTAGCTTTTTATTGCTGCTGCTGTTGTAATAATCATCTTTATATGCTCTTTAAATAGTATAACAAACTATTCCATTTCCTTTGCTTACACCACTCTCACACAGTGGTGGTCTGTATTATGTGATTATTATACAAAGATTGCTGGGAAGAGGGGCAATCAAGTTCCATGCTTGTCTGGGGCTTCCTCAAGCACCTTCTGGCCGCTCTGTCCCTCGCTGTCTCCCCTGGTGGCTCCTGTCCCCCACTGTAAGGCCCGATAGCCCGGCCGAGTTGCAATCCATAGCGCATGTGCATCGAAACATGACTTGGCCGGGCTGTCGGGTCATCCAGTGGGGGAAAGGAGCCACCAAGGGAGACAACGAGGTACCGAGTGGCCTCAAGGGGGCTTAAAGAGAACCCGAGGTGTGTTTAAAGAATGTTATTTGCATACAGAGGCTGGATCTGCCTATACAGCCCAGCCTCTGTTGCTATCCCAAACCCCACTAAGGTCCCCCTGCACTCTGCAATCCCTCATAAATCACAGCCATGCTGTGAGGCTGTGTTTACATCTGTAGTGTCAGTCTCAGCTGCTCCCCTGCCTCCTGCATAGCTCCGGTCCCTGCCCCCGTCCCTTCCCTCCAATCAGCAGGGAGGGAAGGGATGCAGGCGGGGACTGGAGTTCTGCAGGAGGCGGGGAGAGCAGCAGACTGACACTATAGAGATAAACACAGCCAGCTCTGACAAGCTGTTTGTCAGCAGCGTGGCTGTGATTTATGAGGGATTGCAGAGTGCAGGGGGACCTTAGGGGGGTTTGGGATAGCAACAGAGGCTGGGCTGTATAGGCAGATCCAGCCTCTGTATGCAGATAATATTCTTCAAACTCACCTCGGGTTCTCTTTAAGGAAGCCTCATCTAAGTATAGCGCTTGTTGGTATTTGTCTCAGGTACACTTTAACAAAATGTGTGCTGGGCCCATAGCTCTGCAGCTATGCCACTGATGAAGTATTAAGTATGTGATTGAGTTATTGAGTCTGCTTCACATTCCCTTGCTTTCTTCAATGATTAGTGATCACGTCCAATGGCTCAAAGCAGTATTCAGAGCAATGATATGCTTTAATCCAGTTCAACAGGTGGTCAAACTTTATATCTATATTTTATGAAAAATCTCTAATCTTTAACTATTTGCAGTGTCAGCTTTGCGACAAGGCCTTTGTGAACTACTCCTTCCTGCAGGGGCATCTTCAGCGCAGGCATCCAGAAGTCACTGATTTGGGTAAATCTGATACATACGTCTATGTAAAGGTTTTGCTGTTGTTTTGTTGTGTTTTTTTGTTATTCCTGTTTTTTTTTGCACATCGAGGAGGATCACTGCTCCATCTCATGAGGAGCCAAACCTCAGATATTGTACCACAGCCTTTAATTAAAGTGACACTGAAGAGAAAAAAACTTATGATATAATGAATTGTATGTGTAGTACGGATAATTAATAGTACATTAGTAGCAAAGAAAAGAGTCTGATATTTTTATTTTCAGTTATATAGCTTTCTTTTTAAAACATTGTATCATTTTCTAATATTTGCAGTTTACAAACTACACTCTGCATTTTCAACTATGAAACAGAGCAGAGCTAATGAACCTTTGAACTTCTCTGCAGTAAAATCTAATCTGAAGTTGTCTTTCATTGTTACTTTGATGTATGAGTGCTTCAGAAACTATCATTGCTCCCTGACTAAATTAGACGCAGAGCTCAGAGAAGCTCTTTTGCATAGATAACAAGTAACGTTTCTTAACTCTTCCTGTACTGGAAACAATATGAGACTCGTATCTTTGCTACTAATGTTCTACTTCTCATCTGTACTACACATACAATTAATTATCTCATACGTTTATTTTCACCTCAGATTCCCTTTAAAGAGGAGCTGTTAGGTATAAGGTCTCAGAGAAAATAAACACATATATCAGTAGCTAAATATAGGCTGTACTTACATTACATATGCATTTCACTGTCCACGTTTGGATTTCACAGAAGTTTTATATAGTATTTGCAGAGAATGATGCTCCTGACAGCTTATGGCAGGTTCCATGTTTGTCTGTCTCCTATGAAGCCAATTGTGTCGTCATGTCCTGCCTGCTTCCTGATCACAGAAAAGCTCTTACTGAATAACACTAGTTTGCAGTGAATATTAATTAGCCATGTGGCTAGGAACAATAGCGGACTCCTGCAGTGTACTCTGCTGGGAGATTTATCAGTGCTGTGTGCTGGACTGAGTTACATGCCATTGTTACTTGACCCTGTAACTTCTCATTAGCAGCCGAGGGGAGAGCCCCAGAATGCTTTGCAGTATGGTATGCGGCTTGTGTCTGCTTGGGAATAAAAGCTTTGCTGATAAGCACACATCAAATGTAAGAGAGATTTTTATCTTCACTAATGGCTTTTGGGCTTCCTTCTAAACTGTTTAACACAGGAGAATAGAGGTTTAAATTAGCTTTTGTAGCCTGACAGTTACTCTTTAAGGAGATGATATCGCTAGTGTTTGTAAGCCACCATCATGTGGTTTCTTCTTCTTAAATGCCACCATCTAGTAAATGTTGCCATTGTAGAGCATTGCTTTAATTATAAAGTATACCCTTACTGAGCAAAACATGTATGCTGCCATTGCTGTCCTCTCTTTAAGAATATTTTAATTTCTGTGTAAACTACCCAAAACAAGAATGGGTTCATTGGCTGCATACTTGTAATGGTTCTGAGTCAATGACTTTATACATTCAAGATGGAAATAATCTAAAACGTCTTCTTAATTTTAGTGCAGGTGTCAAATGAAGTAATATTACTACTTGTTGTGTGTCATGGTACAGATTTAAAGGACATCCGAGGGGAAAATGAACTGGGGAGAGAAACAATTGTATCTATCCTCCTTCTCCTAAAATGACTTTGTTTAGATCTTACAGTTTTATTTTATATTTAAATCTAATTTTTAAGTTGGTACTGTTTCATTGTCTTTGCTTAATGACACCTTAATTGAAGTATGCGAGAGCTCAAATCTATGAATTATTGACCATTTTTATCTCTTTCCTGCTGTCAGACGCCATTTACTGACAGGAAAGTGTTTTATGGCTGTAATTACTTATCAGTGAGGGTTATGCTATAGTCTGACCCAGTCCGACCCGATACCAACCTGGGCAGAAACTGTCACTTGCATACCTGATGTTTAACTTTTTCAAGCAGAGAAAGAAAAAAAGGTACAAAGCCTAGTTATTTTTGTGCTACTAGGCACTGTACATACACATGTCAATCTCATCATGTCACGTCACCTCGGTTGTCCTTTAAAGGACTTCCAAGGCCAAATGTTTAAAAAAAACATAAAAAAGTTATATACCTGTGTAACTTTGTAGGACGTGTATCAGGACGTGGATCGGTGGGTTGGCCCTGGAGCTGCGCAGCCCCACTAGCGGCAATGCGGAGTGCGCAGCCACGGCCAGGGCCGGCGGCCATCTTGATACAGGCAGAGAGCCCGACCCTGGCCGTGGGGTCGGGAGCCGTCCGTGGGGCTATGAGCGGCGGGGACCCGGCGTAACGGCACGGAGGGCGCAGACGGCGTCCTCCGTGTCCTACACAGTTACACAGGTATATAACTTTTTTTATGTTTTTTTTAAACATTTGGCCTCGGAAGTCCTTTAAGGGAATCTAAAACAACAGTGATATCGAAGGAAGACATATTTATATCCTTTTAAACAATGAAGATTACCTGGTTGTCCTGCTAATCCCCTGCCTCTAATACTTGTAGCCATGGACCCGGAACATAGATGTTTCTGACTGAAGTCTGACCAGATTAAATGTCTGTTTCAGGTGTGTGATTCAGATGCTACTTCAGCCAGAAGGATCAGCAGGATTGCCAGGCAACTGGTAATATGACATCCTCCATATCCCTCTAACTTCAGGGTATCCTTTAACCCAGTAGGGCGCATAAATTACATTTTAAAAATATGTGAGGCAATAATGGTGTGAAATGGTTATATAAAAAAATATTAACCCTAGTAGGCCTAACATTAAACCTTAACAGGTCCTGGTGAGTGATCTGTAGTTAATAGCAGGAGAGATTGCTATGGCAATTAGGGTGGAGCTTTTGGATCGGAACAGTTCAGAGTTCTGAAGTTTTGCATTGGAATTCAGCCATTTTGAGTAAAATCACGAAAATTGGAAATTACACTGTTTCGAGGACCGCGTTCCGTTCTGAGAATTGGCTTCAGAAACAAGATTTTTCAGAAAACAGCATTAACAGTGAAAATTGGATTCAGAAACAAAACTTTTCGTCCCATAGTGAGGTCAACAAAATGGCCGCCAGGGATTCCTGTGCGGCGCCGGTCCTCAACGATCCACCGTTCCCCCGCCGTGGCTTACTTTCAGTTCTGCCGAATAATCAGTCGACTATGAATAATCAGTCGACATCCTCTTACGCGTTAATGATGGCGAAAACGTCCTGCGCAGCGCAGTATGAGGTTTTCTCTTATTGCGCCTGTGCAGGATGCTCTCGTTGCCATGAACCCATACGAGGATGCGCGCAGCCAGGGTCACACAAGCACAGTGGACTGCCGACTGAACCGAAACTAAGCCACAGCAGGGGAACGGAGGATCGTTGAGAAGCGGTGCAGCAAAGGATGGCTGCAGGGGAACTGGTAGATGACCCAGGTAAGTGAAACTCTTTTTCTTTGATGTGGCTTAGGTTCCCTTTAAGAAAAAAGTCCTAAAAGAACTGCATTAGCCTGTCTGAGTGTGAAAATAACAGTACTGATTGGATTTGTCATGCTGTACAATAAAGTATCAAGCTATAACCTGTACATTCACTTTCTGTGCCTGGACTATGCCTTGCAGCTGTCTCAATTTGTCAGCAAATAAAAACCGTTTGACATGCATATTTATATATTACCTCTGTCGCGCTCAGTGTGGTTTTGATGCTGTTAAGCTGTATGCTCCTTTTTGATTGGCCTGATGAAGCGGGATTGAGCCCGGGAAACGCGTTGCCTATTTTTACTGTGGAGTATAAATAAAATTGTTGTTTGACTGTTGATGCCACAGTCCTTCCTTTGTTTGCTTTGTCTGCATGGATGGGATAGGCCCACTACTGCCCCATCGGTTTTAAGCTCGTTTAAGTGACTTTTATTCTATTGGCGCCTCTGGAAAGCTTCTACATATTGCTAAGTCCACTGTTGGTGGAGGGTTGTACCCATCTTTTTCCCATCTACAGAGAGCGACTTTTAATCCTGAGTGGGGTTAGGTTAATCTCCCCACCTGCCTTCACAGTGGTTGCCTAATGGTAACCCTGGTTTGTGAGTATTAAATTGTTATATTACTCATTATTAATTATCATCTATACAATATCACACTATTGGGCTCTTGGTGTCCCCCCTCCCTTTAAGAATCAGCATGTGTTTCTGGAGGCACAGCTTTATTTATTTAATTATTTATTGTATTTATAAAGCGCCAACATATTACGCAGCGCTGGACATTAGTTTAGGTTACAGACAATATTTAGGGGTGACATACAGCAAAATGACAATACCTGAATACAAGAAAGACCAGATCATGCAGCACATTATGAGTACAAGGTAATGCTTAGTCACTGGAGGGGAGCATGGCGATTAGGCAAGTTAGGTTCACTCAGATGCATAGCATGGGTTCACAGTAATGGAGGTGCATGATAGGTAAGACACAAAAGGAGGAGGACCCTGCCCAAAGGCTTACAATCTAGAGGGAGAGGTAAGGACACGAAAGGTAGGAGACCAGAGTTCAGCTGTGGGTTTAGAGCACTTGTGAGGGGTAGTAGACCAGAGTGAAAAGGTGAGTTTTGAGGGCCTTCTTGAAGGTGTTGAAGGAGGGGGCTGCCCTAATAAGTGGAGGTAGGGAGTTCCATAGTGTTGGAGTGGTTCTTGAGAAGTCTTGGAGGCGTGCATGGGACTTGGTGATGCAGGGGACGGTCGGGCGAAGTTCATTGGAGGAGCGGAGTAAGCGGCTTGGTGTGTATCTCTGAGTAAGATCAGAAATGTAGGTTGGACAGGTTTTGTGGACAGATTTGTAGGTCAGACACAATGGGCCTGATTCACAAAGCGGTGCTAACAGTTAGCACGCTGGTGAAAAGCCCTTTATCATGCCTAAACTCAGTTTAGGCATGATAAGTTTAGGCATGATAAGTTTAGGTGTGATAAGTTTAGGCATGATAAGTTTAAGCGCCAACTGGGTTAGTACCGCAGTGCACAGCTGATCAAAAGTTTTGCGCTAGCAAAGTCTGGTGCAATTCGTATAAAGTTTAATGGTGCTGCTTTGCGTGCGGGACTTTGCAAGCGATCTAAACGTATCTAAACTTATCATGCCTAAACTTATCACACCTAAACTTATGCCTAAACTTATCACGCCTAAACTGGCTTTTCACCAGCGTGGTGCAATGGTTATCACGCCTAAAGTCTCTAACTGGGTTAGCACCGCTTTGTGAATCGAGCCCAATACCTTGAATCTGATTCTGGACTGGATAGGAAGCCAGTGGAGGGATTCACGGAGGGGAGCCGCCCTGGTGGAGCGATGGGAACAGTGGATAATTCTGGCTGCCGCATTCATGATGGACTGCAGTGGGGCTATTCGGGTCATAGGGAGACCAGACAGAAGGGCATAGCAGTAGTCGAGGCGGGAAATTATGAGGGCATGGATGAGGAGTTTGGTGGTGGCAGAGGTCAGGAAAGGGCGAATCTTACAGATGTTACGAAGGTGGAAGTTTCAGGACTTTGTGCGGTTTTGGATGTGGGGAGTGAAGGAGAGTGCGGAGTCCAGGGTGACACCCAGACAGCGGGCTTGAGAGGTAGGGCACATGGCAGTGTGGTTAACAGTGACCTGCACATCTGGGAGGTCCAGGGCTGACCGGGGTGGGAAGATCATAAATTCTGTTTTGTCTAGATTTAGTTTCAGGAACCTAGCGGACATCCAGGAGGAGATGGCAGATAGGCAGGAGGAGACCTTGTCCATGGTAGTGGTGGATATGTCAGGGGTGTGGAGGTAGATCTGGGTGTCATCTGCATACAGAGGATAGTTAAAACCCATGGTGGAGATAACCTTGCCAATGGAGGATGTGTATAGAGTGAAGAGTAGGGGGCCAAGGACCGAGCCTTGGGGGACTCCCACCAAGAGGTGGTTGGGGGTGGACGAGGACTCATTGAAGGCGGTCGTGAAAGAGCGGTTGGAGAGGTAGGATGAAAGCCAGGTCAGGTCGAGATCGTGAATGCCCATGGACTGGAGGAGTAGGGGATGATCTACTGTGTCAAAAGCTGCTGAAAGGTCAAGGAGGAGGAGAATGGAGTATTTACCTTCAGCTTTAGCTAAGGCAAGGTCATTGACCACTTTGATGAGAGCAGTTTCGGTTGAGTGGGCAGGCCGAAATCCAGATTGCAGTGGGTCTAGCAGTGAGTTGGCATTGAGGTACTGGGTCAGGCGTTTGTGGACCAGACGCTCAAGGAGTTTTGAGGCAAAGGGGAGGAGAGAGATAGGGTGGTAGTTGGAGGGTAGCGAGGGGTCGAGGGAAGGTTTCTTGAGTAGGGGTAGTACAGTGGCCTGCTTGATGATGAAGTGAGAATAAGCTACGTCATGGCTCCTTATGATTCTCAATGATATTAAGTATTGTTTACAACATTGTGATTTCAACTTCTCTACGTTTTAGTTTTTTTTTTTTTTTTTTTTATTATTACAGAGAGGCATAAGAAGAAACAGGTGGAACAAATGGAAGATGGTATTGAGGAACTCAAGAACAAACTACAGAAGACTCAGTCTCAGTTGGAGGCAGAACGGGAGATGGAACATCAACGAAGAATGCAGGTAATTAGGTGCAGAATTAAAAGGTCAACTACAGTTAAAGGGTATCCATGGTGGTGGAGAGTGGGTGCAGAAAGATTGGGTTTACTTATATGAGGCTTCTTCCAGCCCCTAGCTGTCTATCAGGTTCCTTGCTGTAGTTCCACTGCCCTCCAGCGTGCCGCTGTTTCCTCTGAAAGATCCCTAACCACAGCTGTGGTAATTGACTGCTGCACATGTTTAGCCATGTCCACACACCTCTCTCGATCACGCTCCCATAGTTGGGAGCAATCAGCACTTGAACAGTTTAAGTGTTCGTGAACATGTGGCAAACAACAACTCTGGATCCACCCTTGATGGCCACCTGGCTTTTCTGGTAAGATTTGCGTCCCTAGTCTCCAGACTCTGGGCATTTGCCTAAGTGTCCGTGTGGTTGATCCAGCTCTGAAACACCCTAAACTTTAGACTAAAACTAGAAAAAAATTACGGGAGATGGCATTTAAGGGTTCATATTAGCAAAGCAAGCACAATCCGTGTCTATAATTTTGACCACCACTAGTGTTCATGGGAATGTCATTTTTATAAGTTAGCCTGCACCTGATTGGATAGTTGAAGTGAAAACAGTGAAAATTTCTCTTTAGTGAATCACCAGTTTTTTTACATGTCAGGAGCTAGAGGAGATTCGTCAGAGGGAGGATAAGACCAAGAGGGATTTTGAGAGGTGGAAGGAGGAAGAGAGAACCAAGCTTCAGAGTGAGATGGATAAACTGAGACAACAACTCTTCTCTCAAATTGAAGACATCACCCTTAAAAATACATCGGTAAGTAAAATGTTTGACAGTTGCCACTGAGAATGGCTTCAAGCAAGAGTAATTCTATACAAATCTGGCTAATCTGAGATTTTGTTCAATGCACTTCAAACATGTAGTATACTGATAAATCCCAGTTTCAGGGGCCTAAAATTGTTCCAAGGGGAGGTTTTTAGAAAGCGTCAACATAACTGTGGATATAATTTGAACTAATCTTCTGGTAATCTGGACAGGTTACTGGTCGAAGGTGTGATTCAGAGTGGTACCAACTAATAGACTGGTACCCCTCCAATCTCTTCTGAACTCGGCTGCTAGACTAATTTATCTTTCTGCTCGCTCCTCCTCTTCTGCTCCTCTTTGTCAAGCTTTTCATTTGCTCCCAATTAATCAAAGGAACCACCTAAACTCTTAAAGGGAACCTAAACTGAGAGGGATATGGATGTTTCCTTTTAAACAATACCACATGCCTGGCAGTCCTGCTGATCTCTTTGGCTATAGTAGTGGCTGAATCACAGACTTGAAACAAGCATGCAGCTAATCCAATCTGACTTCAGTCAGAGCACCTGATCTGCATGCTTGTTGAGGGGCTGTGGCTAAAATTATTAGAGACACAGGATCAGCAGGAGAGTCAGGCAACTGGTATTATTTTAAAAGGAAAAGTCCATATCCTTCTCAGTTTAGGTTCCCTACAAGTTTAGGTTCCCTACAGGTTTAGGTTCCCTACAAATTTCTCCAGTCTTTCTACACCATGCATCTCCTCACTAGTCTCCAGACACCATCCCAATCGCATTCTCTGCTCTACACAATTTTTCAGACAGGCAAACTTTGATAACTTAGGCCGTTACCCTCCAACCTCTGGCCAAGTTGTGCTTCTTATTAAATGCAACCTAATAACACATTGGTCCATATCCTATTGACTTTTCTCTTGCATTTTCTCCAAGGAGATGCTTTCAAACCTTATCAATAAAATACCATTCAAGCTTCCAGCAAGCAGGAAATTACTCAAAATTACTTTGATTACTTTTTTTTACCTACTATTTAGTACTTTTTGCAATTGCTAAGTGCAGAACAGTTATTTTTTTGATATGAAGAAAAATTCTCTCTTGGGAGAAAACTCAAGAGAAAAGATACTTGGATAAGGGTGATTGCCTCTAAAGATACATATTATATATTATTCCACCTTATCTCCTCCCTATTCCTTTAGATAGTAAGTTCACAAGAGCTCTCTCACACTTTTTTGTGTCTTGGAAAATGCTATACATTCTGTTCATCATGTTACAGTTGTCTCTGTAGTTACTATGATTTCTACCTATTCTGTGCTATGTACCAATGTCTATGTTTTGTGTTCACCATTGTCTGTATTATTATATACTAGGCCTGAACAATTTATTGTTTTGCGATTGAAATCGCAATTTTTTACGATCTTGAGATTGTCAAAGTGGTGTTTTTTTAATGATATCCCCCTGGACGACGCAGTCCTTCTCCTGCTGTGCTCTCTAGCGAACGGCGGCTCTGTGCACAGTAGAGACCGGCGGCTTAGTGGCTTACGTCTTACGTATTCTGCATCGCAATCAGGTCACGTGTTTCGCAAGCGTAAGCTTCAGTAAGTGCTTGCGGGTCGGCACTGAGGATGTGAGAGAATGACGTGGCCCCTGCAAGGCTTCATGGCGACAAAGCAGAGGGAGAGCCACTTCCAGAACGGGAGGCTGTTGCGTCTCCAGCAGAGGCCTCCTGCAGTGACTGCAGTAACAGATTAGGTGAGTCAGCCCGGGGTCCCTGTGTTTTTGCGAGGGTGCAGCATGTTCTGATACCGGGAGAGTGCGGGTGGCTGGCTATGACGTAATCTGTGTCTGATATCCACATCTAGTGGGGGGATGCATTAGGTCTCACCTGTGTAGTGCTGCAGGAGCTCTCACCTGTGTAATGCTGCAGGAGCTCTCACCTGTGTAATGCTGCAGGAGCTCTCCCCTGTATAATGCTGCAGGAGCTGTCACCTGTGTAATGCTGCAGGAGCTCTTACCTGGGTAATGCTGCAGGAGCTCTCACCTGTGTAATGCTGCAGGAGCTCTCACCTGTGTAATGCTGCAGGAGCTCTTACCTGTGTAGTTCTGCAGGGATGTGGGAGCTTTCACCTGTGTATTGCTGGAGGAATGCAAGAGGTCTCAAATGTGTAGTGCTGCAGGGATGCAGGCAGTCTCACCTGTTTAGTGCTGCAGGGATGCAAGAAGTCTTACCTGTGTAGTGCTGCAGGGGTGCAGGAGCTCTCACCTGTATGGTGGTGGAAGGATGCTGAAGCTCTCACCTGTGTGTGGGTGCAGGAGCTCTCGCATATGTAGTGCTGCTAGGCCTTGCTGCCTATAGTTTTCATCATTGTGTTTATGCATTAGATACACAGCTATTTTTTTTAATAAATTCACAATGCACTGCAGTAACATTTACAAACAAGACAGAAAATGACATCATACTATCGATTTGATAGTATGATGTAATTTTCTGCCAATGCATGTTTGTAAATCTTATTGCGCATTGTGAATTTAGTGCTAAAGCTTGATTTGAAGAAAATCATGAATCGAATCGAAATTGCAATTTCTAGCAGAAATTGTGGATTCAATATTTTCCTGAAATTGTTCAGGCCTATTATGTACACCATGTGTGTTTCTTACTCTATACAGCACCACAGAATATGTTAATGCTTTATAAACTAATGATGATAATAATAATAATCGTAATCATATGGATAATAGTTGGATTATTCTGCTTCTTTTTGTTTTATAACTTTTTGGTCTAAATTTAGTTGCTAGACAACGCCCCCTTTTCAACCACTGTAAGGGACAGTTGACTAAACCATATGTAAAAGTAACGTCGCTTATGTATTTGATTATTAGAGGTTTCAAGACATGGAATATAAAAAGTCCAACCTTGGCGAACTCCTTGATGAAGAGGAACGACAGGAGCGTTTTAAGCTTCAGAAGGAAATGCGGAACCTAAAAGAGGAGTTGGAGAGGCAGGTAAAACAACTGCAAAGCATATCAATGGAGATTTTCACTAGAATTCATCAGCACATAATTCTGAAAAAATTCTGGGATCTGACTGCATCCTTCACGTGATATGGGCAAAAGAATGCAACTTTGAATTGGTAAAAAGAGAATCAACTAAAGAAACAAGTGGCCACCCCTTATAAATATTGACTCATCCCTTAGCATCCATTTATCCATGTCCCAGTCCTTATGAAAATATTACCAAGTTCCACCCATAACAAGTATAGCCATCTCCTTCCCTCCAGTAGCAAGTATAACCATACCAGCCCCCTAGCCATACGATTTAGAGCTTTTGTCTTTCCCTTGAAAACAAGTAGAAGCATAACATCCCCTCTCCATACACACATTGTAAATTGGCGCAGGGAAGCACATGGGATACAATATCAATGCTTGTTCCTGTGCAGGCTCCTACCGTTCTCTGTTATGTGTCCATTCCCATCTTCATGCAGCAGTCATGTGATGTCACTCAGTAGCTGCCAAGTAATAGGAACAGACACACAATAAAGGAGCTCATAGAGAGAACAGGGAATATTTAAACACAGATTAGCCTTGAAAGAGGAAATAGTAAAGCATAACTTTTAATTAAAGATAAAAATGTAGTAGCGCTGCTAACACATACTAGTTTGGTGACAAAACAGTGGAAAATTATACTAATGAATAGTAATATCCTTAGCTTTACTTTTTAAAAGCTGGCAATCAAAACTGGGTATAAGAACACTTAGAGCTTGACGTTTATCCAAGTTGATTTTATAATTAGAAGGGGCTTTATAATTGTCTAACTGAAACAAAAGATTTGGTAGAGTAATCAGGGGGCTTGAAAGATAAAATAGAAGGCCGTCGGCATATGCCGCTACCTTGTGTTCTGCAGAGGGTAACCGGACACCCTGGACGTCTAGGCTGCCATATTTATTTTCTTTTAATTAATACCAGTTCCCTGGCAGTCCTAATAATATTGTTGGCTGAGGTAGTGTCTGAATCACACACCTGAAACAAGCATGCAGCTAATCCAGTCCGACCTCAGTCAGAAACACCTGATCTGCTGTGTGCTTGACAGGGTCTATGGCTAAATATATTAGAGGCAGAGGATCAGAAGAATATCCAGGCAACTAGTATTGTTCAAAAGGAAATAAATATGGCAGCCTCCATATTCCTGTTAGGTCAGGTATCCTTTAACTTATGGTTTGGTATAAATGGTACATTTCTAAGGAAATGTATTACATAAATATGAGAAAGTCCAGAGGGTTTACAGAAAATATTTTATATTATTGCTGTCGTTTTACCAATTTCATTTTCAGTAGTGTCATATTTCATGAAATGGAATAATAAATACAAAACACGCACACCATGGATTCAATGCAAAAAGGGTCAAATGTATTAGATAAATAGGTCAGAGAACATAGTGCTGTATAAGTACAAAATATATACAATAAAGTAGGTACAACATAGCCCAGCTAGTGTATGGCAGCATGTAATATAGAGGCTCAGAAAAAAATACAGACAGCGTAATGTGTGCAATAAGAGCTGCTGTATATCCAATTTACAGTGCTGGCATGTGCCCTAAAACAATGTCCATATATATAAACAAGGAGCAAAAAAGTCCAAGACAGCGGGACAGAGAGAGTGAGGCACAAACACCGCCAATTTACCCAGACGCTGCGTGTCGGATGAATGTCCTTTCTCAGTGGACAGGTAAGCAGTAATTTACAACTGGAGCAGATAGCAAGCGGCGTTGTCCTGGACATCGTTGTACCTATTTTGTTGTATATATTTTGTACTTATATAGCACTATGTTCTCTGACCTATTTGTCTAATACATGACCCTTTTTGCATTGAATCCATGGTATGCATGCTTTATATTTATTCTTCTTATGGTTTATGTGCATACACAGCACCCAAGAGTTATTGTCTGCTGAGATCCCTTGTTTATTAGGTGTGCATCCTTACATGTTTCCAATATTTCATGAATTGGGTCACCTGCTGTTGTGGAATCAGCAATCATGTAATGACCAGTTATCACTGTATTAATTATGTAGTTGGTGGGTAGTTGTGTGTTAGCCTGCTGATAGAATACAAATGTCTCTGAAGGAAACGTAAAATGAGGGTAGAAGTACAAATTTGTGTTCTTCATTGGCAATACCACATAAAAATCCCTCACTTTAAAATATGTATAACTTAATGAGAGCATATGTTTGACATTATCACACTATATTGTTTTCAGGATATAGAATGGAAGAAGAAGGCAAAGGACACTAAGAGAGAGCACAAAGCAGAAAAATTAGAGGTAAAAAACAATAAATTCATTAAAGGACCTCTATTGCGAAAAAATGAAACATCTAAAATACATGTATTTAAAAGCTGAAGTTGTTCCCTGATTTAAAAAGCGAAAAAGTTCAGAACCAGGAAACTGAAGACCTGTATGCTCAACATCCGTTGTGTGTAAACTTTTGAAGGTTTGAAGACCCTATACAAGATTTTATAGCACAGAATAATCTCATTCCAGCTCATCAACAAAGCTTTTTTTAAGTTGTGAATACACATTTAGATCTTGGGAAAGCTATAGATCTTGTGTACTTGGACATTGCAAAGGCTTTTGACATTGTTATCCACAATATCCTGGTGCAGAAGGTGGGGATACAGGGACTAGGAGAAAATGTGTGTATGGAAATAGAGAACTGGTTAAGTGAGCATTAACCCTGGGGGCAAAAATGTTTCACTTACCAGGCACTTCCCCAAGCCCCTTGCAGCCGCCCTGTGCCCTTGCAGCTCCTTGGGTGTCCTCCGGGCCCCCGCGGCAGCTTAGTTTCATTTTCTGCTGACTAAGAGTTGGCCCCCGACAACACTTCCTCTTCTTTACTTTCCCCGCCATCAAGTGCATCATGCACAGGATCATGGGCAGGCGCAGTACACTTGCGCCTGCGTTTGACAACGGGGAAGGCGAAGAAGAGGATGTGTTGCCGGGTGCCTGAAAACGTGTTGCCTGAAAACCAAAGTGAAACTTTTGTTTCCCCCAGGGTTAAGGTTCACTTTAAGGGACAGAAGGAAAAAAAGAGGTGGTAAACGGGTCATATTCAAAATGGGAAACTTAGCAGTTGGGTCCCGCCAGGCTCAGTATTAGGACCAATCCTTTTCAAGCTATTTATTAATGATCTAGCAGATGGAATGCAGAGTAATGTTGCCATCTTTACAAAATTATGCAGACATATAAACACTAAGCAGGATAGTGCCATTTTACAACAGGATCTCAACAGCATGGCTGTGTGAACAGACTGATTGCAGATAAAATGTAATGTAGTTGAAATGCAAGGACATCTTGCATGTGCCAATGGCAGAGCAACATATAAGAATGGCTTACAGCTGGGTACATCAGACTTGGAGAAGGATTTGGGAATACTGGTTGATAGCAAGTTAAACACCCATATTCAATGCCAAGCAGCAGAAGCAAATTAAATTCTAAGATGCATAAAACTACCAAAAAAAAAGCATGAGATGCTAGTATACTACTCTCTCTTTATAAAACACTTGTAAGGTCACATCTGAAGTATGGGATACTGTTTTATACACCACACTATAGAAAGAACATAATAGAACCGGTATAAAGACAGGAAACTAAATTAATTAGTAGATGGAAGGTCTCACTTACCAAGATAGATTGGTAAAACTGGGTTTATTTAGCTTGTAAAAAAGACGGCTAAAGGATTAAAGGATTACCTGATCCCTGAAAGTAGGGATATTTCCTTTGGAGATGCAACGTAGATGGCCCCCCTGGGTAGTAGCCAAGCCTGGGGATCGCCTATCTACGTTTCTCTGCTGCCCCCACCCCTCCATGCACACACCACGGATGGAGTCGCTGCCAGTACTTGGGGTGCTGTCAGGGCATAGCAGTGAGTTAGTGTAGACCCTGCACATACTGGCAAGCGGAAGCAATATGCATTGCCATTTTAATTAGTCAATAGACAATTGGCAGGCAGTGTATAAGTCAGGTCATACCTGATCTGAGCACACACCTCTTTTTTTCTTTGCTATGAACTAATAAAGTTAAACAAGCACCTCCTTTTTATTACAAATCTTCCCATTAGACTAGCAGGTGAAGCTCCAACTGTCAACAGATTATGAATAATATTAATTTTAATCTTAAGAAAAATAATTTAGACAAAATTTTATTGGTAGCAATAAAGCAAAGAAAAAATATGTTACTGTGCTCCAAGCTTTCAAGCTTCATACTGACAGTGAGAGAATATTATGCATTTTTTCATTATGCTTTTATTTTATTATGCCAACAGCTTTTAGACGAAAACAACAGACTAAGAGCATCACTGTCCAATGACCAGCGTGCCAGGGATGACCAGTTTGAATCAAGTATGCAGACGCTGAGATCTACAATACAAGACCAGAAAAAAGTCATGAAGTCCCAAGAGCAGAAGGCAAGAATATGTTCCATTTTAAGCAACATTCTATGCCTAATGGTCAAAACATATGGCATTGGTGACATCAAAGGGACAGCTTCAATGATGCACACGTGTCATGCTGGATTGCATACATATTTTACATTGAAAGATGAGCTAATCCACTAGCTAAAACCATAGTTGTAGATGTAGAACAAGAAAAGATCCAAGGACTGAGCCCTGTGGTATTCCTACAGAGAAAGGGGGAGGCGTGGAGATGAAGTCTGCAGCACTAATTGTTCTTCTACTGACATGAGAGGGAAGTTAAGAAACAGTATTGCCCTGTATGCCTGAGGAGGGGAGAATCTGGAGTAGTAAATAATGGTTGTGTAATTACAACAGTGGATCAGCTAGGCCTGACCAGAGGCTGATACATAGAATATCAGTATATCAGTAAAACGTGATGACCAGTATTCTGCTATTGGCCTGCATTAGAGTGGTTTTCAACACTATTCCATGTTACTTAGCTATGCTTTAACCACTTTACCCCCTCCCGTACACATTTCTCCGTCCCTTTTTCCATCCTTTCACCCCCAGGGACGGAGAAATGCGTACTTTCCGCGCTCCCGCCGCTGCCCGCGCTCCCGCTCGCACTAGCGCGCACTCCCGCTCGCCCGCGGATCAATGAACGGGAAAATCCATTCCCGTTCGTTGATCTAAGCCCCGCAATGTTCCGCTGCTTATCCGATAAGCAGCGCGATCATTGTGAAAAAAAAAACACTCACAGCCTCCTAGTACTTCCTGCAAGCGTCCGGAAGGACGCTTGCAGGTCGCAATAAACAAAAAGTTACTGTTGCCATCTTGTGGCCAAATAGTAAAACTACACCCTAAAGGATTTTTCACATACAATTACATTAGTTTTACCCAAAAAATTAACTCCTTACCTCCCACACTCCCCAATTTTTTTTTTTTTGTAATAAAAAAAAAATGACAAAGAAAAAAATACATAAATAGTTACCTTAGGGACTGAACTTTTTAAAGGGAAGGTTCAGGGAAACCTTTAAAAAAATAAAAATCCATATCCACTTACCTGGGGCTTCCTCCAGTCCGTGGCAGGCAGGAGGTGCCCTCGCCGCCGCTCCAGAGGCTTCCGGTTGTCTTCGGTGGCCGACCCGACCTGGCCGGCTGCCAGGTCGGGCTCTTCTGCACTCCGTTCTGCGCCTGCGCAGTACAGCCCGGAGGACGTCCGATGACGTCAGCGCACCTGCGTGGGACGCAGAAGAGCCCGTCCTTGGAGCGCAGAAGAGCCCGACCTGGCAGCCGGCCTGGCCAGGTCGGGTCGGCCACCGAAGATGACCGGAAGCCTCTGGAGCGGCGGCGAGGGCACCTCCTGCCTGCCACGGGCTGGAGGAAGCCCCAGGTAAGTGGATATGGATTTTTATTTTTTTAAAGGTTTCCCTGAACCTTCCCTTTAAATATTTATGTCAAGAGTGTATAACACTGTTACTTTATAAACTATGGGCTTGTAATTAGGGATGGACGCAAAACTGAAAAAAATGCACCTTTATTTCCAAATAAAATATTGGCGCCAAACATTGTGATAGGGACATAATTTAAACGGTTTTATAACCGAGACAAATGGGCAAATACATTTCATGGGTTTTAATTACAGTAGCATGCATTATTTGAAAACTATAAAGGCCGAAAACTGAAAAATAATACATTTTTCCCCACATTTTTTCCTATTTTCCCATTAAAACACATTTAGAATAAAATAATTCTTGGCATAATGTCCCACCTAAAGAAAGCCTAACTGGTGGCGAAAAAAACAAGATATAGTTCATTTCATTGTGATAAGTAATGATAAAGTTATAGACGAATGAATGGAAGGAGCGCTGAAAGGTGAAAATTGCTCTGGTGGTCAAGGGGTAAAACCCCTCAGTTGGGAAGTGGTTAAGTATCCATGTCTTCATACTCTAACCTAACTCTAACTTCTGTTCTTTACCTAAACCCTTTCCTAATGCCTAAAGGTGGCCACACACCATACACTTTTTCAAATATCTGTTCAATTTAAGAATTGCAATACATTTTTCTGACTGATTGTAACATTTTAAAAATATGACCAATGTACCACACACATATGTTAATTATTTTCCCATTTATGATACAAATGATTGGAAACAATGCTACAGTGTGTATATTAATAAATTGGCTAACACACAACATACAATCTTTAGAAAAATTGAAGAAAAAATTCCAGCATTCCAGATTGATAAAAATTTAAAAAAGGGAAATCTGATCAGATTTTTCAGTCGAATGAAAAAAAAAAGCTTTTGATTTTTTTTCGGGAGATCCGATCATATTTATTGAATTGCCGTAAAATTGTATCATTTTATTGTATTGTGTGTGGCCACCTTAACTGTAACTCCCTAACAACATCCCAAACCCCAACATATACTTTTTTTTGAGTCCTAGTTCTTACTTTCAAACCCTAGTTTTTAAATCAAGTATTACATCCCCCATCCTATCCTCTGGGCTATTGCATAGCTGAACACCTGATACTGACTATAAGTTTATAACTAGCTGACCTAAGCTTGTTTAAAAATGGGCTCTAGGTGTCAGGAACCGGCCCGCGGCACGCCTGCGTATACGGTTCCCGACTGCGGGTTTGACCAGATCAAGCGGGGAGCAGCCTTATTCGAGCTAAAACAAGGCTGGGACTCCTCAGAACACCTTTCACTGCCACCACTAGCGGTTCTCTAGACACTTCCACTCTGCTGTCGAGTCCTCAGCGCGCAATCCACGTTTTCGTATTCGGGTCAGCTTTGCGCTTAGGCCGAATATGGGAACGCCACGCACCCACACACACACACAGTTGCAATCTTACACTGTAGTGAAGCAAAACCACTAACAGTCGTTACAAACGATACTGTTAGCTACTCTGCTGTCGCTACTCGCACTGGCGTTTTCGTACGTTGGGTCAGCTGTGCGCTTTAGGCCAACGTATGACAAACGCCCCCACACACAATGCAATTACAATTTCATATGGTAGTGTTGCTCAAGCATACAATTAGGCATGGACTTATACACAGTTACACTGCAGTCTCCTCTAGGCTATGAGTGTTAGTTTAGTACAGCAGAAGTCAAACTTATTAAATAATAATTTAATATTCCAGGGAAAAAAGTGGAACAATGCAGAACAGAATATATACAAAAGATTACAAAACAAAATAAAAAGTTACAAAAATAAAAGTTACAAAAATACACTCACGGATATCTGCGTAAAAATAAAAGGGGGAAAATAAAGAACGTTACCAGCTTAGGTTAGAACGTTGTTTGACGGGAGGACGCCGTTTTTCGACCAGGAGTCGCGATCATTCCTAGCCATTCGCTACCTCCAAGAGAAGATGCTTTCTAGGCATCTGGCTCTGCTTTGTATACTGTGAGATACGCCTGGAGGCTGCAACTTCCTTGGGGAGGGGAGGAACTCGTTTTTAATTAAATCTCAGACATAATTCAATTTCCAGGTAAAAGTCTATACATCAAAAGATTGCGAAGTGAGGCTTTTCAACTCCAGGTGAAAACTTGATTAAGGCTTCCTCCCATTATTTCCTAGCATCAAAAGCTTTCCTGTCTCAGTTTTTAAAGTCTGCAGAGATTTCCAACCCCCTTCCAATAGATGTAATTTACAGGGTATAGTTTGCACCTCCACCAATAATTCAATTTCCACAGGTAAAAAATGGTATCAAAAGGACTTCACCCCTTCACCCATTCCCAGTAGGCTGTCATGTACATTTCAAACATTCCTGTGTTAGTCTCCAGACTCTGGTACTCTTGCTTTGTGTATTGAGACAATGGGCCGTCTCCTGAGTTCAAAAAGCCAGGCAGATAATCCCATTAGCAGGGAACCACTCTCAGAGGAACTGCATACAGAAACTCAAAGTACTTCATATGGTCAAGACAATCACCCATTTCCTTGCTCCAAGCAACTCAAGGCAACAGCTCCCTTCTAGCAGACCTACACGGAACACAGGCAGAAAAATGAAAGAATATGTTCCTGTATTCCTAACATCATCAGCACCCCAATATATCACCACACTAGGTCTGTCACCACCGCAGCATTACACTGCGCATGCCTGTCTACCCCCGCCGCACGCACACACACGCCAGGCCGCCCCCTGGCCTGTCCTGCGTCCTGTCCCAATGGCTGTCAGTGCTGGACATGCGCAATCGCACAAAAGCACTGACGACCCATGCACATGGGGCACAGGGAAATTATATAAAGAGATATCAGGGTTTAGTGTGTAAATAAAGCGTGGGTACCCAAACTTTAAAGCAGACCCTAAATAGTAGCTTCTTGCTCCTGTCTAACATTGAATCTTTGGCCAGGCTCTACTGAAGCTGTATTAACAGGCTTTCATTTGGTAAATAATGGTTGACAGGGAGGAAACATTTTCATAAAATAAACTATTGTTATGTGAACACCAGAAGGTATCCTTTATCTGTTTTCTCTTCTACTTATTTTCTCTAGATAAGGGAACTGACTGCAAGGAGAGAAATTATGGAAGGTAAGAAATGTTTAAGGAGATGTACAAATAGGGGGAAAATAAGTCAGTTTCTGTGAAACACACAAATTAATAAGTTAGTATATGGTTAAATACAAATGAATAACTTAGTAAACTAGTACATTGATAGTCTTCATGTTCTTATCAAAAACTACTGGTTTGGAGTTCTCCCAAATGAATGATTGCAGCACACTAATTATCAATTATACATTATAAAACAAGTTAGCAAGCTGTGCATTCTTTTATAATATTTATACACATCATGGTGCTTTAAACTAAGATGAAACTCTAAATTAATGTTTTGCTTTTAAACCTTAAACTATAGGACTGCTCTGATCTCATTTGACTGCATATTTACACTACACTGAAGGTACTTGATAATATCGCCTGTCTGCAGGACAAATTATCAGATAGACTTTTAATTAAGTAATTACTGGGCAAATAAAGAAGAGAAAGATCTCTGCTTCCCTCTGTATACAACATAAACTACAGCTTAGTACTCTTCCAACATAGATTCATAGATTCAATTTTCATTTCAACCAAATTTATAGATCAGTGTGCCACCTAAATGCACCATACTAATTTATTGTCTCCTTTTCCTACAGTGCCACAAGTGGTTTTACCAAGTGGAAGTGCAAAGGTTGAATCAAGTGAAGATGGTAGGTTAAATATGATGTGCAGTAAAGTTAACAGAAGAGACATGACACCTGCAATAGGAAAACTGCAGATTTATTCATGTTGAGAAAACTAGAATTAAGTTTCAGAGGTATAGCGCCACCTTCAGACCCTATAAATCTGAAATATTCTCAAGCATGGGAAAAACTAGTGTACAATACTTTATTATCCCCTTTACTCTTTGCACCCTTCTTATGTGTTACTTAGTGTTTATTAGAAGAACTGTTTACCTGTTTTACAGCTTTATTAATATAGGGACTGTTTGACAAGTATGTACAAAGTTGGGCAAAGTCTTTGTACTGCATAAACTGCTCAACATATATTTTTAATTTTCTGTTCCTCACTATTCAGTATCTGTATTTCTGAAATGTTGTGGATATAGCAAAGAAAAAAAAAACAGTAGTGATATGCTGCACAGGAAAACAGTGTATAAATTATCTTTTAATTTTGTTTATAAATACAGTATCTCACTAAAGTGAAAAATTAAATGTGGGCGCTGGAGAGGTGCAGAAGTTTGGTTATCACCATAGGTGCCCTTACAAATTTGGTGACAGAAGGAAACTTGGGTGTGTTGAAGGTGCCCAATAAATTAATGGTGCCAGATCTGTCCACTATGAAAACCAACCTTACCTTCTACTTACCTTCTGATATTTGTATGGGTGCTTATGGCAGCGGACGATATTTGCTGCTTTGTTTGCGGTTGGGGACGTTTAAGATTAGGCGTCAGGAAGGGAGTATGTGCCAGTAGTGGTTAAAATTTGGTGTCAGGCGGCGGGTTTACGCAGGGAGGACAGTTAAGGTTAGGCATCAGGAAGGGTGTTTGTGCCAGTGGGGGAACAATTAAAGAGACACTGAAGCGAAAAAAAATGATGATATTATGATTTGTATGTGTAGCACAGTTAAGAAATAAAACATTAAGATCAGATACATCAGTGTAATTGTTTCCAGTACAGGAAGGGTTGAGAAACTCCAGTTGTTATCTCTATGCAAACAAGCCATTAAGCTCTCCGACTAAGTTAGTCATGGAGAGGGCTGTTATCTGACTTTTATTATCTCAACTGTTCCTGGACTATTTACTTTTCCTCTGCTAGAGGAGAGGTCATTACTTCACAGACTGCTCTGAAAGACTCATTTTGAATGCTGAGTGTTGTGTAATGTGCACATGTTATAGAATGATGCAATGTTAGAAAAAACACCATATACCTGAAAATAAAAGTATGAGAATATTTTCTTTGCTGCTAATCTTCTAGTAATTATTCATAGTACACAACCAATTCACTATATCATATTTTTTTTTTCGCTTCAGTGTCTCTTTAAGGTTAAAGCATCAGAGGGAGAGTTCTGTTTGGGAGTTGTGCTTGGTTTTAGTTGTAGGAAAATATTGGTAACATTTACCCATATTTTACTATAGAAAATTACCACTGTAAATAGTAGAATATCTAAAAGATGGCTTTCTACCTCTATACCAACAGCTGAAGCCTATATTTTGATATCTAGCATTATGGTTTCAGAAAAAAATAATAATGCTATTCTCAATGACAATCTTAAAGTCTTCCATAGGATCTGGTCCCCCTGGATAGCCACCATGTCTTCTTCAGGCCTAAATTATACTATTACGAGGCTATAAACCCCACAACCTTTTCAATGCGTATATATCACTTCCTTGAGATAAGATATTATAAATATTGAAAAAATTAAACACCTGTCGACCTAGTTACATTTTGCTGTACATTTGTCAGCCTTCCTGATTCAAAGTTGGAAAACAAATGTAAATTGTTTTTGTCTTATTGGCAAATATTTCTTAGCAATAATTTTATTGCCAATAAAACTTTTTGGAACTAGAATATCGGTAAATGTACTGATATTCTACGATCGGCTATTTCCCGGCACACAAGTTTGCCTTGTGTTCATATGCGCCACTAAAGTGAGTACACCTCTCCCATTTTTCTAAATATTTTATTTTATTTTTTTATGGGGCAACACTAAAGATATGACACTTCAATACAATAAAAAAAAGTAAATCAGTCAGTACACAATTTGTATAACAGTGTATATTTGCTGCCCTATCAAAATAACTCAACACAACCATTAATGTCTAAACCACTGGGAACAAATGTGAGTGCACCTCTAAGTGAAGAATGTCAAAATTGTGCCCAAAGTGTTAATATTTTGTGTCACCACTGTTATTTTCTATCACTGCCTGAACTCATTTGGGCATGGAGTTCACTAGAGCTTCGCAGGTTGCCACTGGAATCCTGTTCCACTCTTTCATGACGAAGCTGAGGGATGTTAGCGACTCCTCCATGACGACGCTGAGGGATGTTAGCGACTCCTCCATGACGACGCTGAGGGATGTTAGAGACACTATGCTCCTCCACCTTCCATTTGAGGTTGCTCCACAGACCTTCATTAGGGTTTAAGTTCAGAGACATGCTTAACCAGTCCTTTAACCTCAATTTCTTTGCAAGACAGTAGTCCTGGAGGTGTGTTTGAGGTTGTTTTTATATTGGAATAGGCTGCCTTTTGGGACCACTCTCTGGATATAATGCATATGTATAATCTGAGAGCACTACCATGGGCAAGCACCATCAACCACCCACAATATCACAACACAATACAAGTAGATAAGAGTGTGCAGAAAGGAATAAATTCGACAATAAGTACCAAAGACAAAGCTGTTCCAAAAAAATACCGCACCACTCATAAGATCAAGAGAAAAAGGCCCATCTTTTTTAAACTGCAAATGTTATATAAAACCAATAAAAAACACATAAAAAAGGAGGGTAGCACAAAATAAACATGAATAATCAAATCATGGTCTGTTTACGAGGTAATTAATAAATCTTATGTCCCAGACATATACATATATCAAACTGACCATGAAATGGAATTATGAGTATAAATAAGCTCCCTCGTGGCAGCACATAAACAAAAACCATTATCAATATGTGTAATCATGGATAATTGTAACAAGTAAAAATCGAAGTGTAATAAGGTGCATAGTGCATAAAGAGGTGTGTATCTGATGGAAAAAGAACACTGAACAGATACAAGCAGGGTGTAAAACCACCATGATATGCAGTGAAAAATGTGCAAAATAAACCACCCAATCAGGATGAATGCAGGATGGAAAGGCTAAAAGGCAATGTAGCAGTGAAACATAAAGGCAATCGTCAAGAAGAATAAACCAGTGCAGAGAAGTGTCAAATGGTGGGCTTACCAGAGAGAGCAGGGAGAATGGTGTTCTTCCTAATGCTGTCACGATTCGCCGCTATACATAGCAAGGCTTCCTCTGGGCATGCATATTTATATGAATGTACAGGAGAGCTTTTTAGGACATAACATTTGTATCATGAAATCTGAAGTGGTTAATGTAGAGAAGTGGTCCACTTTGTAATCTGCAGTGTTATTTCTTGAGGTGTTACATTTTTCTCATGCTTTCCCCCCTCTTGCTTATGATGTGCAGAGATGAATGATAGTCTAGATCATATTATGAAGAAATTTGATGCTCTAAGAAGAAACCCCGATTTTTACAGACAGTTCCGTCCCGTCTTAGAAGAGACACTTATAGAAAA
Organism: Hyperolius riggenbachi; assembly: GCF_040937935.1. Lineage (NCBI taxonomy): Eukaryota > Metazoa > Chordata > Amphibia > Anura > Hyperoliidae > Hyperolius > Hyperolius riggenbachi. Next base: position 111,701,780 of record NC_090649.1, on the reverse strand, counting down.
GCTTGAGAGCATGGGTGTGAAAAAGGTGAGCAATTTCCTAAACTTTACCTTATTTATGCTCCATTCTGCAGCATATTAAATGCACTAATACCTGTACAGACAACGTATGATTGATACCTCATGCAGTTGTTTAAAGGGAATATGAAGTGAAAATATACAGATAGTGAATTGTACAGATTATACAGCTCAGAAATTGAACATTAGTATCAAAGAAAAGAGTCTCATATTGTTTTCAGTACAGGAAGAGTTAAGAAACTTCACGCTATCTATGCAAAAGAGCTTCTCTGAGGTCTTCAACTCAACTCAGCTACAGTGCTGTTTTCATCAAAGAAACAGTAAAAAACATCTTCAGATAAGGATTTACTGCATGGAAGTTAAGCGGTTCATTAATAATGTTATGTTTCATAGTTTAAAATACACAGTCTGGTTTGTAAATTGCATATATCACAGAATTATGAAATGTTATTTGCTGCTAATGTTCTTTTAACCATTTCTGCTGCCCGGACGTGAAGCTCACGTCCGGGCGGCTGCTCTGCTGCGGTGCTGCGCTTCGTCGCGCTCCCGATCGCGGGCGCACCCCCATGCTGTCCCCCGGTAGCCCTGGGATCAGTGAATGTGAACATGGTTCCCAATCACCGATGCGTGTCCCCAGCAGAAAAACCAAAGCGCTTTAACTAGAGGCTTGTCTTTCTGCACGTAAAATTTTCCGCGTCCCCCTTGTGCTTCCGCTTAGCGAGAAGCACAAGGAGAAAAAAAACTCAAGGTGGCCATCTTGTGGCCAAATAGTAAAAATACATCTACATATTTTTCACATTACAATTTACACATATAATAACATTAAAAATTAACTGTTTATTTCCCACACCAAAATATTACCCAAATAAAATGTTTAATGGAAAAAAATATTACAATAAAAAAAAACAACATAAATAGTTACCTAAGGGTCTGACATTTTTAAATATGTATTTGAAGGGGGTATACTATGAACAGTTTTTAAATTATAAGCTTGTAAATAGTGATGGACGCAAAACTGAAAAAATGCACCTTTAAAATATTGGTGCCATACATTGTGATAGGGACAAAATTTAAATGGTGTCATAACCGGGACAAACGGGCAAATAAAATACATAGGTTTTAATTATGGTAGCATGGATTATTTTAAAGCTATAATGGCCGAAAACTGAGAAATAATGATTTTTTTTTCCATTTTTTTCTTATTAATCCTGTTAAAATGCATTTATAAAAAATAACTCTTAGCAAAATCTACCACCCAAAGAAAGCCTAATTAGTGGCGGAAAAAACAAGATATAGATCAATAAATTGTGATAAGTAGTAATAAAGTTATTAGCGAATGAATGGGAGGTGAAAATTGCGCTGATGCATAAGGTGAAATATCCCCGCAGGCTGAAATGGTTAATTATGTGTACTACACATACAATTCACTATATCATAAGGTTTTTTCAGTGTCACTTTAAGATCAGTCCAGGTGACAGCCTAGTATAGGGAGGGATAGAAAGGAGATAAAAAGCACATAATACCAGGAACCTGGTGTAGTGTGGTATGTTTTAAAAGGTAAGATACAAAATAAAATAAAGTAGGAGGTATTCACAATCCCAGGTTGCAAACTCAGCAACCATGGTAAATTGCTCACTTTCAAACAGCAATACAAGTTTAGTTTGAAAGGTAATTGTAATTTTACACTAATAAACTTTTCTGGCTGTCGAATTGTCTTCTTCCATTTTGTGCTTACTTTGGCTTTCGTTTCAGTCATCACTGCATTCAGTGGCGTAGCTAAGGAGCTGTGGGTCCCGATGCAAGTTTTACATTGGGGGCCCCCAAGCATTCTATACATAACAATTGATATGGTGCACCAAAACCTGCCAAGGACAACCACAGTGTCAGAGGTGCAATAAGGGGATGGGGAGAAGCTTGTTAATGATTACTACTATTCAAAGTATCTATAGAAGGGATTATTAGGAGCACAGGACCAATAGAGAGCTGATACTGCAGTTGAGGGAGGGCCCCTCTGGCCCAAGGGGCCTGATGCAGTTGCAACCTCTGCAACCCCTTTTGCTATGCCCCTGACTGCATTCTCCTGCATGTTTTCCCTTCCTCTTAAAGTGTACCTGAGACAAGAAAAATACCTTGGGCTTCCTTCAGCCCCCCTCAGGCTGATCGGTACCTTGCTGTCATTCCAGGCCAAATGGATCCTCTGCCGGTTGGCCCGGTAATTCCAGCAGTTGGGGCCAGTAAGTGCAGTCACAGTCCGGCCAGGCAAACTCACTGTCGTACTCCCGTGTCTCACACACTTCAGAGTTTCTGCATGCTTCTTACATAAGCCTATAAAGTATATAAATTAAGAAGCAGCTAAATATCGTTATGCAATTTGAATTCGAACTTATGATGTGGTTCAAAGTCAAAAGCATTAACCCATAACCTTGCTTCTGTTGTTAGCTGCTTGGTGAAAACTTTTATTAGATTTCAAAAACTGCACCTCTGTTTTCTACTTCTTTAGCAGACATTATGCCCTCTGGAGGTAGAAGACAGAAGTGCAGTTATGAAAGTCTAAGGCTTCTTTCACATCTGAAAACATGTGCAAGGGATGTTATAATGAATGTGAACTGCAATGAAGACCGGCCATAGACTTTAAAGCAAAGCCTTCCTGCAGCGAGTTAGAATAACGTGATCCGTTACAACGCAGAAGTCTGAACAGGCTCATAGAATTGTATGGGCAGTGCGTTGACATGGAGAATTATTCTGCAACGCAACTCATGTAGTGTAACGATCCTTTCATATTGCATCAGTTGCGTCGCAGAAAAATTCTGGATGTCAACTCACTGCCCTTATAATTCTATGGGGCTGTTTACATCTCTGCGTTGTAAAGGATTCCACTATTTTAACTCCATTGCAGTTCTCATTCATTATTACGCATGCATTATGCAACGCACACAGTGTCACTACAGCCTAAAAGGAGCCTAAGGAAAGAAAGGTAAAGCTTAAAAAGTAGTAGTAAACAAATTACATTCAGGATAGGAATCTGTGACATCCAGCAAGGGTTAGTTCTGGGTCCGTTTCTCTTTAGTTTATCAAAAAATGACCTAGTAGATTGAATAAAATTAAATACATCAAGCGGATGGAAGGTCTTACTTATCAAGATCAAGATCAAGATTAGACAAGATTAGACAAACTGGGCTTGCACTGTTTGTCCTCTGCATACAAGATACTTGCCTCCGTTAGACTGCACTGTTTGCAGTGCTGGCCACCCAGAATAGATGTTAATGTGCAATAATAAAAGCAATGTAATTCAGATATTTAGAACATGTCAGAGGCATGGTCAAGAGAAGGAAAGTTTGCTTTCCATTATGATAAAGCCCTGGCCCAATTTATTATTATTATTATTATTATTATTATTTATTGTATTTATAAAGGGTTAACATACAAGGTAGGACATTCAAAGAACTCCCAACAAAACAAGATCATGCAAAAGTCTTTGATATCAGTAGCTCAGGGGGTCCCTGCCAGAGGCTTACAATCCAAAGGGTGAGGTAGAGACAATAGGAGCATCTGTTGGGAGGGTGCCCAGCAGAATCTATTATGGCACTACTGCAGGGGGGTAGGCGAGCATGAAGAGGTGAGTCTTGAGGGCTCGTTTGAAGGTAATAAAGGTGGGGTCGAGTTTTATGGCTGGTAGGAGCAAGTTCCAGAGAGTGGGTCAGCCCTAGTGAAGTCCTGCAATCATGCATGGGAGTGAGAAATTTGAGGTGCAAACAAGCACATGTCATTAGAGGATCAGAGGGGGCGCACCAGTATGTGTCTGTGGACAAGATGGGAGATGTTGGTCAGGCAGGTCCTGTGCACCAATTTGTAGGCCAAGCACAGAATTTTTAAGTTGATTCTGAATGGGGAAGAGGAGTGGAGGGCTTTACAGAGGGGAGTTGTAGAGGCACTGCGATGAGAGGAGTTGATCAGTCTGATTGCTGCATTCATAACCGATTGAAAGGGGGCAATACTGTTAGAGGGAAGGCCTGATAAAAGAGAATTGCAGTAGTCTAGGTGGGAGATGACAAGGACATGGGTGAGGAGTTTGGTGGTGTCAGGGGACAGGTAGGAGTGGATCCTGGAGATGTTGCAGAGGTGGAAGTTGCAGGATCGAGTCATACTCTGGATGTGGGGTGCAAAGGAGAGGGCAAAGTCCAGGGTGACGCCTAGGCAGCGGGCTTGGGAGGTAGGGCAAATTGTAGTGATGTGATATGCATATCTGGGAGCTTTGCACCTGTGCGGGGTGGGAATATGACGAGCGCATTCTTGTCTAGATTAAGATTCAGGAACCTGGCGGCCAACCATGAGGAAATGGATGTGAGGCAGGTGGAGACCTTGTCCATGGTAGAGGAGGAGAGATCTGGGGTGTGGAGGTATATCTGGGTGTCGTCAGCATACAGGTGGTAGTTGAAGCCCATGGAGAAGATGATATTCCAAATCAAGGCAGTGTCCATTAAGAAACAAAACATCAAATATGGTATTTTCATCTGTTGTTTAAACCATCCTTGGGTGCCTTTTTTGGCTTATAAGGTCCCAAATAACGAAACATATTTTTAATGATTCATAGTTGTTGCATTACAAAGCGTGATGGGAGCTGAGCTGAGTATTCGTAGGCAGTTTCCTATTCGCCTGACCTCAACAAATCAACCCGGTGAATTATCAGTGTTATAATCGACAGTATGCGGCAGCCTTAAAATCCCGCCCATTCCCACCTTGAAACGGATGCTGGGATTGCCCAATGGCTGCACAAACAGTCCCTCCTCCTAGGTACCATTATTTCATCAGCAACTGATCATTATAAGTATGTGGCTGCATATTACAACAGATAAGCGTTGCAATAGATTACAGAATTGATACCTATTGTGTAAAATTGGTGTATTTTATTTGCCTGTACCTAGCTTTAATTTGCTGTTTTTATTTAATACTTAAAGGGTGCAAAAGGAATTCCTTCTTCTAATTACAAAGACCTGAAGACTCTCCTGGTGAAGCAGCAGCAGCTGAAAGTGAGGAAATTTCCAGATTTTGAGACGCTCAAAGCCAAGCTCAGCAAAGTCCTCACCAAGCAAGTGAAGCAGCAGAGAAGGAATGAAGACACACTACAGTATACTGCTTCCCAGCTGTCATGTGAGTATGATGTCCTCCTATCACCTGGTCCACAAACACTCTGTGGGGCCAATACTGAAACCCATGTGGACTGTGGGGGAATAATTATCTTCTCTGAGTTGTTTTAAAACTGCAAACTAAATTGTTAATACTAACTATTATCAGGACGAATTTTAGCTCTTTGGTTGTGGTTTGTATGCATTTCTCCAGGAAGGTGACCACTGGACAACAGAGATGGTCAATGAGAGGCTAATAATTCTGCAGCTTGGAATTGAGTCTGGGGGCGTTGACAAAACATTCATCCGATTTGGCTAATTCCAAACTGCAGATTTGCATTGCAACTTACATGTGCTAAGCCCAGCTGAAACGGAGATTCATACTTTACATCCTTCCAGCGGTGGGACAGGTGGCTATTGTTACTCCCCGGGTAAACTTAGCCTGAGTCCTGTTGAGCAAAGGTCTTTGGAAGTGTAGTGAATTAGCATTTGTGCCAAGTGCAGTTAAGTGCATACACCCAGAGTAAGTACATTTCTTCCATAGATCTGAGTTGTCCTGAATTTAATAAAATAAAGTTGTCAGTGTAAGTTAGTGCAGATTGTGTCATCCCTCCTCCAGGGCCCTGGCACCTGAGCCTCAGTATACTTTTGGCATCTCCTGCTATGCTCTCTGTACATCTCTTTCTACACCTGTTTTGATCCATTAGTCTGCTCAGTCTCCTCACCTGAAGCAGATGCTGCTTACAACAATTACAGTACACTGCAAACCGGTTCAGTAGAAAATATAGACTGCGTGAATACTCAGCTGAACAAAAACTGAGTGCATTTTCTGAGATTAACACCATCGCAGATTCTTTTGTGACATATAATTGGCTCTTCCTGCTTGGAGTTGATGCTTTTAGTGTATATGAGAACCAGAGTAGGAATAAGATAAAATGGGACTGAGGCTCCCTACTCCCTGCACACTGCAAATCAGTTTTGCGATTCCGTTTCCGATTTCGATTTTCCCCGAATACATTCAACAGAAAAACGGATCAAAAAATGCAGCATGCAGTAAAGATTAAAAATCGGATGTAAAAAACGATTAAAAAGCGGAATCGGAATCGCATGCAGTGTGCAGGGAGCCTTAAAGGAATACTGTAGGGGGGTCGGGGGAAAATGAGTTGAACTTACCAGGAGCGTACTGCGCAGGCACTGACCATACTGGGCCTGCGCAGTACGCTCCTGGTGACATCAGCAAAAGCGAGGACACAGCAGTGCAGGCGCAGTGGTTTTCACACTTTAAAGTCTGAAATGCCAGAAGTGAACTGGAGGCGGGGTCGGAGCATCGGTGAGCAGCTGCGCGGGCACAGGATGTCTGCGGGGGACCATTAGAAGCCCCGGGTACATTCAACTCATTTTCCCTCGACCCCCCTAAAGTATTCCTTTAAAGCAAACCTGCAGTAAAAATAAACTTATGAGATAATGAATTGTATGTGTATAACAGCTAAGACATAGAACTTTAGTTGCAAAGAAAAGAGTATCATAATGTTTTCCAGTACAGGAAGAGTAAAAAAAAACTTCAGTTGTTATCTATGCAAAAGAGCACAGTGAGAGACAGCTTGAGATACATTTTTGCAGGGAAGGTTATTATTTCTGCTTTGTTTAATAGCTTAAACAATAGAACGTGGTTTCTAAATTGCAACTGTGACAGTATAATGCAATGTTATAAAAAAAAAGCTGTATAACTGAAAATACAAAAATGAGACACTTTTCTTTGCTACTGATTCCTTATCCGTACTAGACATACAATTTATTATTTCATGTATATTTTTACGTTTCAGGTTTGCTTTAAGGGAAGGTAGTAGCTTTGGTTCCACATGTTAGTCTTTCTGGTAAGTTTTGGTGAGAGAGGAGTCAAATAAGGTGGCAGTTGGATCTTTTACACCCACTAGGCCCCAGACACATACCTAGGTTGTGTCTGTGGATAATTCTGTTGTGAGAAGTCTGGAGGTCTTTTTTATTTTAAGAATAGCATGCTGTTTTGTACTAATTCATTTGTGATATTTATATGACTAAATGATAAACCATACTATTGGTTAATCTAAGTTTACATTTGTACATATTTTGGGTTGGTAAATTCACATTATTAAAGAGAACCTGAACTGAAAATGAAAAGTCAAAATAAACATACACAGGCCATACGTACCTCCTGTGTAGTCTACTCCTCAATCTCTTTCTCCTCTCCCACGTCCTGTTTGTCCACTGTGACCAAGGGAATGCTCCGTCCTCCATTTTGAAAATGGTCATTACCCCATAACAGCTTTCTGGTCAGCACACTGTTAAACTGTAACATCGCCCACTTGAGCCATAGGGAAACATGGACATTACCGGCCACATCAGTTGTCCTCTCAGCTATAACTGACAGCAACTGATATATAACTGACAGCAACTGATATATTTCAGTTCTGACAAAATGTTGTCAGAACTGGAAGGGATCATTGTCAGAAGAAAATGGTGAGCTTCTGAGAGGAACTGATGGCAAGCTAGCTATTTAATGTTCATTTGAAGTTACAGCATGTGTTTATTTTAAATAATTTTACTCAGTACAGGTTCCCTTTAAGGTTCTTTGGGCTATTCCTAAAAAAATATATATAATAAGATTTTTTTTATCATGTTTTTGAAAACATAACACGCTGTATCTTTTTTTTACCTGTGACATAACAAGCATTAGAATCTTTTTACTTCTTCTCTTGCTTCATAGTGCAAAGCCCGAGGAGCACACGTAGCAACCAACTTTATGAACCAATAGCACAGGGGAGGAATTTGCAGATTGTTGAGTCGTATCCATCAACCAAACTTCCTGTGCCTTCACCTCGCACTAGGAGCTCGGCTAGTCAGAATCCATCGGGAATTACTAGTGTTGCTCCACAGCGACCACCAAGGTGAGATCATCAGAGTCAAAAAGGCAATTGGTATTGGTTAAAAGGAAATAAATATGGCAGCCTCTGTATCCCTCTAACTTCAGTTGTCATTTAAGCCCAGTGAAGCTGCCCTCCTACAATCAGCACAAATAACAGTTTTATCATGTTTGGTTAGTGCTACATTTATGCCGTGAAAATAAAGATTTGTGGTGCTTTCGTTTTGTAGGTAATAGCAATAGCTTTTCTTCAGATGATGACATCACTCAACCCCCCTACAGCAGTGTTGGGTAGCGTCATATTTGTGTCCATTTGAGCTGCCAAAATCATTAGTCTTTTATAGTTTTATAAAGGTCAAACATCCACTCAGCCCCCCTACAACAGCGCATGTGTGCAGTCAGGGGCTGAGTAATATCATCATTTGAAGAAAAATGAATTGCTTTTGTCCTCAAAGCGGTGGTAATCGAGCGGCCTGATGAATTTTGCTGGGGGGGTGCAGGATATTTAACCTACTGCAGACCACCGCAGTATAAATCTACGGCGAGCAGGGGGCGTTGCGGTTCTGACCGGACGTAAACTCTACGTACCATTGACCGTGCGGCCCCGCCCGTCCCCGCCGCTGTCCCTGCTTGATCTGCGCCGCAATGTGCTGTCCTGCCGCCTCTATGACGGCAGAGCACTGTGAGCCAGGCAGGAGCCGTTTTCATTGGCTCCTGGCCCTGTCATTCATGTAAGCCGTTCCCATTGGCTTACATGGAGTGACAGGGTCAGGAGCCAATGAAAGCGGCTCCTGACCGGCGCACAGCGCTCTGCCATCATACCGACGGCAGAGAGAGCAGCCTGCGGCGGTGACAGAGCAGCGTGACCGTCGGGAGCGGCGGATTTTAGCGGCATTTCGTCTGGAAGCGGCGGTTTACTGGACCAGCACCCTTGGGTCCTTAAGGGGGCAAAGGGTGCTGGTCCCGAAGTGGTTAAAGTGTATCCGAGGCGACATGTGACATGATGAGATAAACATGTGTATGAACTGTGCCAAACATATTAATAACCAGGCTGTTTTACAGGTTTTATTTTGATGCCTAAAAGAATTAATGTCAATATTAAGCAGATTACAGCCATAAAAGTTTTCCTGGCAGAATACAACATCTGCAGGAAGGGAAAGATAAAATACATGAACTGTTGACCTTTCTCTAACTCTGGGACACTTAATAGACTGGCACTGATTAGAGACAGTAAAACATTCAACCTACTTTTTAAATGTTTAAATATAAAAAAAAAATCTGGGATACTTAAAAAAAAGTCATTTTTAGGAGTAGGAGGATAATTATAACAGTTTATCTCATCAGTTTATTTTCACCTCTGGTTCACTTTAAGTTACGCCCTGGTTCTATTGAGAATACTTGACCAAGTTCATACAAACCAATGCTTTGTTTATGTAGACATGGACAGTCAGTAAAAAATTGGCCTGCACACAGTATAGCTATTTGACACAGTGTTGTGATTCTCTGCAGAACTCCTCCCTTCACCTCTGAAGAAGAGACATCTATGGCTGAGCATTCTCCTTACAGTTTTCAAGTACTTAAAGGTAATACGAGCTCTCAGCTGGCCTCTTCTATAAAGAAGCCGATGCAGGAAGACAGTGATGATGCCTGGTCTGATTCAGAGATCTCTCGGGGGAAGCCTAGTCCCAGGGTCGTCAGCTTTTCCAAAGATACTAACCAAGGTGAGAACCTAAACATTTTAAAACACCACATGATCATTTTGGAGCGGCATTAACCGGAAAAAAAAATTGGTAGGAGATAGTGGTATTAAAATAACGGTAAATTTACTGCTATTCTACTACTTAATTGATATAGTGAAGTATCAGTAATATTTGCCAATATTTCACTACGATCTAACCTCTCCCTACTCTCACACAGAGCCCACCCTGGTGGTGCCTAACCTTAACCCCCTCATGGCGGTGCATAACTTTAAACTTCACCCCGCCTGGTAGGCAACTAACCTTAACCTCCGTGGGCACTAGAGTGGGGCCGAACCTCCGATTTGGAAAGTTCGGTTCGCCGAAAAGTTTGCGAACCGCAATAGACTTCAATGGGGATGCGAACTTTGAAAAAAAAATTATGCTGGCCACAAAAGTGATGGAAAAGATGTTTCAAGGGGTCTAACACCTGGACCCCCAGGTGGAGGAGTGGGATACATGCCAAAAGTCCCCGGGAAAAATCTGGATTTGACGCAAAGCAGCGTTTTAAGGGCAGAAATCACATTGAATGCTAAATGACAGGCCTAAAGTGCTTTAAAACATCTTGCATGTGTATACATCAATCAGGTAGTGTAATTAAGGTACTGCTTCACACTGACACACCAAACTCACCGTGTAACGCACCGCAAATAGCTGTTTGTGTAGTGACGGCCGTGCTGGACTGGTGCGCATCATGGCGAGAGTGCAGGTTTTGGTGGCTTTACAGCCCATATGGTCGCCTGGCTGATGTAGCTGAATGATAGAACAGGTATACAGTGGCGGGTTCACTGAACACAACAGGTATGCAGTGTCGGGTTCACTGAACAGGAATACAGTGGCGGGTTCACTGAACAGAACAGGTATGCAGTGGCGGGTTCACTGAACAGAACAGGTATGCAGTGGCAGGTTCACTGAACAGGTATACAGTGGCGGGTTCACTGAACAGAACAGGTATACAGTGGCAGGTTCACTGAACAGGTATGCAGTGGTGGGTTCACTGAACAGGTATGCAGTGGTGGGTTCACTGAACAGGTATGCAGTGGTGGGTTCACTGAACAGGTATGCAGTGGTGGGTTCACAGTACAGGTATGCAGTGGTGGGTTCACAGAACAGGTATGCAGTGGTGGGTTCACAGAACAGGTATGCAGTGGCAGGTTCACTGAACAGGTATGCAGTGGTGGGTTCACTGAACAGGTATGCAGTGGTGGGTTCACTGAACAGGTATGCAGTGGTGGGTTCACAGTACTGGTATGCAGTGGTGAGTTCACAGTACAGGTATGCAGTGGTGGGTTCACAGAACAGGTATGCAGTGGCAGGTTCACTGAACAGGTATGCAGTGGTGGGATCACAGAACAGGTATGCAGTGGTGGGTTCACAGTACAGGTAAGCAGTGGTGGGTTCACAGAACAGGTATGCAGTGGTGGGTTCACTGAACAGGTATACAGTGGTAAGTTCACAGAACAGGTATGCAGTGGTGGGTTCACTGAACAGGTATGCAGTGGTGGGTTCACAGTACAGGTATGCAGTGGTGGGTTCACAGAACAGGTATGCAGCCAGGAACAAGCTAAGCCTAACTAATCTTTCCCTATGAGAGACAGTCTGCAGCAGCTCGCCCTACTCTCACTAACGCAGGCACACGAGTGAGCGTAATGGCCGCCGCTGCCTGCCTTTTATTAGGGGGGGAGTGGCTCCAGGGGCTAGTGTAGCCTAATTGGCTACACTGGGCCTGTTGACTGTGATGTAGAGGGTCAAAGTTGACCCTCATGGTGCATTATGGGGCAAACCGAACTTCCGCAAAAGTTCGCCTGCGGGACGCGAACGCGAACCACTGAAGTTCGCAGGCGAACCGTTCGGCCCAACTCTAGTGGGCACCTAAACGTAAACCCCCCCCCCCCCCCCCCCCGTGGTTAATTGTCTTTAACTCCTCTGACCTTATCCGCAGTGGACAACTAACCTTAACCCCTCTAACCTTTCACGCTGTTTTGGATAGGGAAACGCAGTCCATTGAAATCAATAGGCTGCCTTTGAATTCACTCCCTCTCTAAGTAAAACTACATGACAATTACATGTGTGTGTGTACTATATATATATATATATATATATATATATATATATATATATATATATATACACAGTACATGTTTCACAATACAATATATTCATCTGAGTAAACAATCAAATCTATCATGAATTAAATTATACAGATTGCTGGATATTATACAAAATGGTAATCCATGAGCATTTCATCCATTCAATCTTAGTAAATAAGCACACATTGCCCTCTAGTGGGGTCTGGATAGAAGCACATCTTGGAGGATCTTCTAAGCTATACATATAGATGTTTTTTTCTCTTCTGTTTTGTCTTCCATGTATTTCCCATAATAAAATTAGGTCTATTGGGACGTAGAATTGAAACATTAATACCACTAAAATTAATTATCGCATAAGGTATTGAAAGCCCTGCTGAACAAGAGCCAGTTCCCATATTGCTCACCTCCAATAGGGAGCTGTAGGGTTTTGTACCATGTTAGCCATCAGTAAAAGCAAGAAGTTTTAAATCAGGATGATACCATTTATTGGCTAACTAAAAATGCAAGCTTTCGGCCTTGCAGCCTTAATCGGGCTTACATCCTGTTAGTTTGCAGGCTGGTGGTACAGAGAGCTATATACATGCAACATCAAAAGGGAAAACAGATATTTTTTTCAAGCATAAATACATGTCATTAAGATACCTTAATTCAAACAGAACATCTAAATGGGGTTAGAGGTTGTTAGCTGAGATAAGGATCCTTGTTTACTCCAATAGGGAGAAACACATAAAGAAGAGATGAATAAAGTTAAGGGGGAACACACCACACCATTAAAGAATGGAGCAAGACAACCAGGCCAAACACAAACTATGAGCTGATATCTCCCCTCCTGCTCACCTTCAAGATGGGGAGACCAACAAAATATATAAATGGAGGACAATCAAGCTCCCCCCACACAGTGTCAAAAATCACAAATATGAATTGCAAGAAAAAAACTGACACAGACATTCCCTTCACTACATGCACCAAGGAAACCTCCATGTACTACACACAATAGCTAAAAGAAGCAGTAGTCCACTTACCCTCAAAAGATCCAAAACTCACATCACTATAACTCTACTATTACAAAATTGTGTTATTGTGTGTAATACATGGAATATAAGAATTCCGCTTACTTGGTTTGTATTGCTAACTGCAATGGCTTGTGTGTATAGGATCCCGGGTTCAGTCCTTGGCGCAGAGCTTAGAGGGGCAGCTGTCAAAGAAACGAGAGAAGCCAATCGGAGGAGTGGAAACTGTCCCTTCCAACCTATTAAAGTCCCCAACTACAACCGGAGCAGGAAAATCTCACGTATGTTAGATTCTACCAACTTTACTATGTCTATGCTATATCGTAACGCATGATTTAAGCTTTATGTTTTATTCTTGTTTGACTTAATCTGCAGTGTGGCCTGGAAAAATAGCTGTAGAATATAGCTCAAGTAAAAAGAAAAAGTATTGGTGATGAGGAAGATTGGGAGGAAACACTTGAAAAAGTTGTCAAGGTTTCCCCCCATAAACCTGATCGCTTGTTATACCTATATGTAATTCACCGTGCTTACCTGACACCTAAACGCTTGACGAAGTTCAAACCTGGGACACCTTCTTGCTGCCCTAAATGTGTCAATGCACCTGGTACCTTTTTCCATTTAATGTGGGAATGCCCAAATGTCAATTTATACTGGAAGCAAGTGATTAAATTCTTAAATGATCACGTGGGATGTCCAGTAGTATCTGACATTAAACTGTGTCTCTTGAGTATTTTCCCTGATACCCTAACTGAAATATTTACAAAATTCTCTATGCTTGAAGTGATGCATATGGCCTGTAAATTACTTACCAAGTATTGGATTACTGCTACTGTCCCGACATGCTCTGATCTTATTAAATCAGTCAACCGTATTCTTCCACTTCGCAAAGCGGTCTATCAATGTAGGGGCACCGTCGCTAAATTTGATAGAATATGGACAACTTGGCTTTCATCTATCAAAACTAAATTATAAACCGCAGACTCTGAGTCCTTAATATGAATGCTCCCTTCAGCTACCTTTTGTTGTTTGGTGGAGGATCTTTCTTGTTTCTTTTTTCTTAATACCAATTGATTTGCATTAAATGTGATTTGCTACATTTAATTTTAAACTGGATATGCATTGTAATTACATTCCCAGTAGCTGTTAGACATCAGTGCTAATGTTCGTGTTTGACTGATGTTACTATTGGCCAAGGCTTTGTTGCTTTAATGTATGATGCTGTACACATTAATATGCTATGTACACTTTATGGTCTTGGCTTGGAAAAAAAAAAAAGTATAGGTAGCTGTTAGCCAGCTTTCTTACACCAAGGTTATTCTTAAAGTGTGCTTGAAGTGAAAAAAGTGCCTCAGATGGGTATGCACATCAGTAGAGGAAAAACTTTGGATAATACAGAGGCTTCGCCATCCTCCTCCACCTCGCTGGGACTCCTCAAACATGTTCTACAAAGGCTTGTTAAAGAGTGTGTGTGGCTGCGCTCCTATCCATTAACAAATATGGCCGCAATGTGCAGATTGCCTTGCGCCATAGCCAGAGCAACTCTATGTTAATGGGCAGACTTAAGGTGTCCTGCACCTGCGCAGTGCGACTGAGTTGCGGTAAATTGGATTTCTATGAAATTCCATTTTCCGAGTTCCGTTTGGAAAGGCTGATTTCCAGTCTGAAATGTAGAAATTTCAATTCTGCAGGATCCGAATGAGCATCTCTAATCTGTAGAACTTTTCCTGGCCACTGTTGCTAAAAAAGAGCATGAGACAGCTATTAGCCTGTTGGGAGTTTTCCTACAATCATGTGCCGACTGGTGTTTAGACATGTTTACTACATTATATTACTATGAAATGCCATGGAGAGAATTAACACTGCCTTATTTTCCAGTCCTGGGATGACAGTGGCTCTGAGATCTCCTCCTTGGAAGAAATCACTGATAACCTCGACCTCAGTCCAAGGAAGCCCCAACCTGCTGTGCGGCAGAGTGCAGAGTCTACCGGCTCCCACGGGACCAGCATCTGGAGCTCCTCCAGTGGAAAGGGCTGGTGAACGCCAAGATTATGAAACTCATCTGCAATAACAATTTGGAAATGAACTGAGCTTTAATTCTTTCATATCCCTCAAAGTGCAATGGCGGGAATCCAAAATATCCTTTGCACATGAACATTTCAGAAATACTTTTATTATAAAACTAGCACATTTTCTTGCTTACGTCTTAAATGTTGAATACACTTTTATAATGAGCAGCACTATTACTTATTTGTTAATTGTATAACTGTCATTTTGCACTTACAGTTCCCACAGTAAAGGTTAATTACTGTCAGGTGAAATCTAACAGGGGTTTTGATCACTCATCAGGCTACTACATTTTTTTCTCAGGCAGAGACATACTACCTGTCCCAAAAAAAAAAAAGTCACACACTGTATTATCTCATTGTCCCACCTTTCACTTTGATTACAGCACACATTTGCTGTGGCATCATTTTTATGACCTTCTGAAATGTGACGTGCTTTTATCAAGTGTTGCATTAATGTTTTACTGGGCAAATTCTTCTTCAGCACATCACAAAGATTCTTGACGGTGTTAAGGTCAGGACTCTGTGGTGGCCAATTCACGTGTGAAAATTATGTCTCGTCCTCCTTGAACCACTCTTTCACAATTTGAGCCCCATGAACCCTGGCATTGTAATCTTGGAATATGCCTGTGCTATCAGAGAAATAGAAATTCACCTTGGAATAACCTTGTCAGTCAGTACAATCGGGTAGTCAGCTGACCTCATTCTTTAAGAAAAATAAGCATCTGTGCAGTAATTTATCCAATGGGAGGCGCTTACAAATCTATTTGTTTTGTTAAATCTAAATGGTGACCACTTTTTTTTTTGTTGCACAGGCCGTGTTTCTCCGTCTAGTGTCCTAACCTTGTCTGCTTTATATCAGTACATGCCTTCTCAATTTATGCTACAGACAAATTAGTAGGGAGAAAATGACAGCAGGATGGGTTAGCACAGGATATTGGGACTAATCCATATTTCTGAAAGATTTTCAGCACATGAAATCTATGTATGGCTTTCCCTCTTGATGTTTTTAATCTATGCAAAGCACCTTTGTTAGTCGAGGACTTGGTCATACACAACAACTGGGATTCCATCTTTCAAATCAGTTAGCCACATAGACTTTGCTTGACGCCGCTTCAAAGCTGAAATACTGTCTTTGCTAAGCATTCGAATGTTATTTGCGTACAGAGGTGACACTGCATGTCACAGTCTCGAGTTTACTCCAACTGTCACCCCCGTTAGAGCTATTCAGCCAACTGGTCACTTTTGTAAGCCCTTAGAAGGCTTTGGGAGCACTAGTGTCTTTGAGCGCTCCAGAAGACGGGTGGCTCAAAATTGTACATGGGCGAGTGTGTATGGAGCCATCCATCTTCTGGAACGCTCGGGGACACGAGTGCTCCTCATGCCTTATGAGGGCTGCCAGAGGTGGCAAATTCAAATAGGGGTGACGGCCCTGGAACCTGGACAAGGGAGGAACAGGAAGGATCTTTCAGATCAGAGTCCTCCCTCTCCATGGGAAAGTATCTGACATTTTTTTTCACTACAGATTTTCTTTAAAAGTACTGAATCAACCAAACTACTCTAACAAAAAACAAGCATTGTCAAAAAGTTAGTTTAAAGCCAAGTTCAAGGATTTTTTAAGTTAATTTTAGTTTTAAATAGTGTGGTAAGGCGTTAGAACTATTTGATTGTTTATGTTGTCTGTGTCCCTGTTAGTGAGATTTCCTGTCGCCAGGACCTTCATGAAGATTGGTGGCTTTAATAACAAAACTGGTAGTCCCAGGGACAGTATTATTATCAGTTTGGATTTATATAGTGCCAGCATTTACCATGGTACTGTACAATAGAGACAGTTACAAGGAAATGGGTTACAGATAGGCAGTTGAACAGGTCAGCAATGTATCATACATAATGGTGGAATGTCATGCCTTACTTTACTTGTATTGTGTTGCAATGCTTTATTCAGCAGTTGTAACACATAAGGGGGCAGAGAGCCCCACCAAATGAACTTACAGAATAATGAACTAATGGAATAAGGGGAAGGGATATGACGGATGGCCATGAAACCGAGTTGGGTTTCCTAACTCCTCCCTTCTCGACAACAAACTTTTTATTCGGTGCTGTCTCCTTCACACTTGAACTGACAGTAATGGCCATGTACAGAGTTCAAGACTCGGCACATTAATAAAATTCCACTTTACAAACTTTTAATACTCCTGGAATTTGTCTTTAAATGTATTTTAAATCCGCCTTTATACATGCAGTGTATTGCTATTTCCTGGGTACCCAGAAAATATAGACTTCTCCTCTAACGGACTGATTTCTTTGTCACAGTCCAGAGGCAGGTTTGGGGGTTAGTATAATAGGAATAAGAGCAGTCAGATAAACCTCTCACACTCAGGAAGAACATACAAACTCTATGCAGATAGTGTCCTAGCTAATGCCCAAACTTGCTAGTCAAGTGCTGCTAGGCAAGAATGCTAACCTCTTAGGCACTGTGTTGATCTACTTTTATTAACCTATTACAATAGAACCTCATTATAGTAAACTCTGGTATAGTACATTTCTGGCTATAGTAAACCCAGTCCCTAGGTCCTGATCATGCTCTTGTTTGAATATACAATGTATGACCAATTCTGATATAGTAAACTAGTTTTCTGGGTCCCGTGAAGTTTACTATAAAGGAATTCTACTATACCAATCAGATTCAAAATACCTAGTTAATTCGGTTATATTTGAGGTAGCAGCTTTGTTGGTTTTTAGAATGTTCTTTGGGCCAAATGTTTCAGGAAACTCTGAATTTAGGTTATTGTGGATTGTTGATAATCAAAAACTGTTACAATTTACTTTCTGGCTACATCTCATTCTTCAGTGTGATATGTCCATGTTGCTGTTGTTGTTTTGTCAGTGTGTTTATATTTTTATAAAAATAAAGGTGCATTTGACACAGATATCTCTGCTGATTGATCATTTTTGTTATATTCTTATAGAAATATATGCAACCTGCATAAGAATTATTTGTTACTCATTGGCCATCTTTGCAGGAGGCCGCAATAGCAGCATAGGGGGGCGATATACAGGCTGGGAACGCGAAGAATCACTCGCGTTCCCATGCCTGTCGGTCGGTGACGGCCAACCCGGAAGTGCTCGCCGGCGGGTCCTGGGACATCGGAGCGGAGCTGCGAGGGCACTGATCGGCTGCTGGGGGCTGAGGGAAGCCCCATGTGAGTAAATCTCATTTTTTAGAGTTGACTTAAGGATCACTTTAAGGACTGAAGAGATAAGATAACGCTTTGACTGTGAAAACTTATCTCTACACCCTAATAAGGCAAGATTGATGTGTGGTGGTACGTTTTCTCTTACCTTATTATCTCCAGCATGGTCTTAGTGAATTGAGGCCATTATCTGGCACATCAGTTGTCCTCTCAGCTATAACTGACAACAACTGATATAAAACTGACAGCAACGGATATATTTCAGTTCCGACAAAATGTCAGAAATGGAAGGGATCATTGTCAGGAGAAAATGGTGAGCTTCTGAGTGGAACTGATGGCAAGGTAACTATGTAATGTTCATTTGAAGTTACCTCATGTGTTTATTTTAAATAATTTTACTCAGTTACCTTTAAAAAGGGCATCTCCGGTGCCCTGGTAAAAAGGGTGCCACCATAGACATCAATGTTACTGTCCATAATATAATAATGAGTGGAAAAAAAGCTCACCACTTATAGATGCAATTTTCATCTGGTGCCCTTTTTCCACTGATAGCTGCTAATTGCGGCAATAATTATTGATATCCATGGTGGTGATTATCGTAATTAAGTGCCTGGATAGCAGCTAATAAAGGCAATTAACACTAAAGTGTATGGTGGCTATTACTTTTAAAAGGGTGCCACTGCCACTATATTAACAGGCGCCTCCACCACACTTTCTGATGAAAATCGTTGCAGGCAGATAGGTTTTGTCTCAGTGATACTGCCATATACAATCGGATAGATCATGATCCTATATGGGAGTTGAAGGCCCTAATTGATAATACTTTAAATGTTGCTTTGGTGAAAAATGATTTAGCAACCTTTCTGGTCTGGGATTCCCTGATTCTCTTGTTATGTTTATCATACAGAGTCCACAAAAGCTTGCTAAATCCACAGAGATATATGTTTAAAGGGGCACTACAGCGCAAAACTGTAAAATTTAAAATATGTGCAAACATATACAAATAAAAAGTACATTTTTTCCAGAGTAAAATGTGCCATAAATTACTTTTCTCCTATGTTGCTGTCGCTTACAGTAGGTAGTAGAAGTCTGACAGGTTTTGGACTAGTCCATCTCTTTATAGGGGATTCTCAGGGATGTAATTATTTTCAAAAGCACTTAGTGAATGGCAGTTGCTCTGTCCAACTGCCAAAAAACTGTGTAGGAAGCAGGGAAACTGGCCAGCATCGTTGTTTAAATCCTTTTTTAGGGATTATCTTTATAAAGAATAAAAGCCTTGCTGAGAATCCCCTATAAAGAGATGGACTAGTCCAAAACCTGTCACTTCTGTCAGATTTCTAATACTTACTGTAAGTGACAGCAAAATAGGAGAAAAGTAATTTATGGCTCATTTTACTCTGGAAAAAATGTACTTCTTATTTGTATATGTTTGCACATATTTTAAATGTTACAGTTTTTCGCTGTAGTGCCCCTATGAACAGCATTGGTTTGGGGATTTCCTCTTTGCATTGGACACTTGCTCAGAGGTTTTTAGAGTACCAACCAATTGATACTACTTGGAGGTAGTGTCTTAGTTATGCTAGGTGGGAATAGCGGATAGTATGGGGAAAGTGTTTTTTTAGATCTTTTTACGATGGTTCATCTGTCCCATCAGACGAAAGGAAATTGTTTCCCTCCCGTCCGGTCTACATGCAGGTAAGTAACATTATTAATTGATGTACCACACTTCCGGATGTGGTTGAGAGCAAAAGCAGAAGCTCTTTGCTTCCTGATTGGTCAGCAGTTGTGAAAGTTGTCATGATTGATGACGTGTAAGCAGCTGGAGTTCCCCATCAGGTCTGGGAGATGGGGTGGGACTAGTGGCGTTTTAACAAACTTTCTCATCTAAATTGCCACTGCAGCTCATTCCTTGAATATATATATATATATATATATATATATATATATAATATACATTACGTGTATTTTCTTGAGAAAACCTGCACAATTATGTGAATTGAAAGTATTTTCTGGGCAAATCTGCTCACATTACGTGTATTTTCTTGAGAAAACCTGCACAATTATGTGATTTTTCTGGGGAAAGGGTCACCAAAACTTGGGCCCACTGTCTTTGCGTTGCACTTTTAAAGGGAACCCGAGGTGAGAATAATATTGAGGCTGCCATATGTATCTCCTCTTAAGCAAAACCAGTTGCCTGGCTGCCGTGCTGGTTCTCTGCCTCTAATTCTTTCAACCATAGATCCTGAACAAGCATGCAGCAGGTCAGTGGTTTCTGACAATATTGTCATAACTGACAAGATTAGCTGCGTGCTTTTTTCTGGTGTAATTCAGTTCACTACTGCAGCCAAATAGATCAGCAGGGCTGCCAGGTAACTAGTATTGTTTAAAAGGAAATAAATATGGCAGCCTTTATATCACTCTCACCTCGGGCTCACTTTAAATTACAGTTAGCTCCGCCCTCATCTGTCATGGCCACGCCCATTACCCCCCCCCCACACACACACACACACACACACACACACGCAGGTTATAGCCACACTCATTTTTGCCACATCACATGAAGCTACCCCAGAAGTTGGTCCAGCACCTGCATAGCCCCCCCCCCAAAAAAAAATCTTGGAGCCACCACTGTTTTAGAGTACCAACCAATTGGTACTACTTGGAGGTGGTGTCTTAGGTATGCTAGGTGGGAATAGCTGATAGTATCGGGAAAGCTACTTTTAGATCTTTTTACGATGGTTCATCTGTCCCATCAGATGAAAGGAGATTGTTTCCCTCCCGTCCGGTCTACATGCGGGTAGGTAACGTTATTAATTGATGTACCACACTTCTGGATTTGGTTGAGAGCAAGAGCAGAAGCCTAGAGTTCCCAATCAGGTCTGGAAGATGGGGTGGGACTAGTGGCGTTTTACGAACTGAATTTTCCAGCGTTCTATTGGTTGGCAGTTTTGTGTTTGAACTAGAGATGGGACGACGAATCCGGCGAATCCACGAATCCCTCGAATATTGGGAAAAATTCGTGGATTCGAATCCCGACGCCATTTTCCACTTTACGAATCCGCCGAATCCCGACGCTGCATCGCCGCGCATCCGCCGCTCGCACTCGTCCTCCTCCGACCCGCGCCTCCTCCGACCGCCCTGCGCCTCCTCCGCCCGGCCGCCCGCATACTTTGTATCAACTCACCCGTCCAGTGGAGCGCAGACAGAGCGGCAGACCTCTCGCTGACTTCCTGGTTCCCTCTAGTGACGGCTTTTACAATGACGTCATCAGTAAAAGCCGGTCCGGCCACTAGAGGGAACCGAGAAGTAAGGACGAGGTCTGCCGCTCTGTCTGCGCTCCACTGGACATGTGAGTTGATACTTATGCAGGGGTGAGCGAGGAGGCACGGGGGACGGAGGAGGCCATGGGGGTGAACGGAGGAGGCACGGGGGGGAGCGACACCTACCTACCTACCACTTTACCTACCTACCTGCCACTATACCTACCTAAAGGCCCCCTATACGTACCTACCTAGGTACCGGGCACTATACCTACCTACCTACAGGCCCCTATACCTACCTAAAGGCCCCCTATACTACCTACCTACCACTATACCTACCTACCTACAGGCCCCTATACCTACCTAAAGGCCCCCTATATGTACCTACCTACCTAAAGGCCCCTATACCTACCTAAAGGCCTCTATACCTACCTACCTAAAGGCCCCCTATACGTGCCTACCTACCTAAAGGCCCCTATACCTAACTACCTAAAGGCCCCTATACCTACCTACCTACATACCTACCTATACTTAAGGCCTTATACCCTGCTACCTATACTGAAGGTCCCTTTAACTACCTACCTACCTACAGGACACTATACCTACCTACCTACCGGCCACTATACCTACCTACCTACCTACAGGCCACTATACCTACCTAAAGGCCCCCTATACGTACCTACCTACCTAAAGGCCCCTATACCTACCTACCTACCTAAAGGCCCCTATACTTACCTACCTACCTACCTACCTAAAGGCCCCTATACCTACCTACAGGCCTCTATACCTACCTATCTACTTAAAGGCCCCCTATACGTGCCTACCTACCTAAAGGCCCCTATACCTACCTACCTAAAGGCCCCTATACCTACCTACCTACATACCTACCTATACTTAAGGCCCTATACCCTGCTACATATACTGAAGGTCCCTTTAACTACCTACCTACCTACAGGACACTATACCTACCTACCTACCGGCCACTATACTTACCTACCTACCTACAGGCCACTATACCTACCTAAAGGCCCCCTATACGTACCTACCTACCTACCTAATGGCCCCTATACCTACCTACCTAAAGGCCCCTATACCTACATACCTACCTATGCTTAAGGCCCTATACCCTGCTACCTATACTGAAGGTCCCTTTACCTACCTAAAGGCCCCTATACCTACCTACATACCTACCTATACTTAAGGCCTCTATATACCCTGTTACCTATACTGAAGGCCCTATACCCTGCTACCTATACTGAAGGTCCCTTTACCTACCTAAAGGCCCCTATACCTACCTACATACCTACCTATACTTAAGGCCTCTATATACCCTGCTACCTATACTGAAGGCCCATATACCCTGCTACCTATACTGAAGGCCCCTATACCCTGCTACCTATACTGAAGGCCTATATACCCTGCTACCTATACTGAAGGCCCATATACCCTGCTACCTATACTGAAGGCCCATATACCCTGCTACCTATACTGAAGGCCCATATACCCTGCTACCTATACTGAAGGCCCATATACCCTGCTACCTATACTGAAGGCACATATACCTTGCTACCTATACTGAAGGCCTATATACCCTGCTACCTATACTGAAGGCACATATACCCTGCTATCTATACTGAAGGCCCCTATACCCTGCTACCTATACTGAAGGCCCATATACCCTGCTACCTATACTGAAGGCCCATATACCCTGCTACCTATACTGAAGGCCCATATACCTTGCTACCTATACTGAAAGCTACCAATATTGAAGGCACCCATACCTAGCTAGCTATACTGAAGGCACCTTTACCTCGCTACCTATACTGCGGGCAACTATACCACGGATCGCACAATTCGTATGTGCAGGATTCGTTAGATTCGGGATTCGAAAGGTTCGAGATATTCGAGAACCTTTTTAGATTCGGATCCGGATTCGGATTCGAAGAAATTGTGGATTCGTCCCATCCCTAGTTTGAACACTACATCATCCTACAGTAGAGGGAGGGTTCTGTGTGAGAGTAAGGTTAGGTCATAGTAAAATATTTGTAAAGATAATTTTACTATCGGAATTAAAGGATAACAGAGCTGAAACAGTTATTAAAAACAGGGATAGTTTCCTCTGTCCCCCTTCTTTCTCACCTAAATTGCCACTGCAGCTCATTCCTGGATGTCCAGGTCGGACGGTAGTGCACAAGTGCCCACGGCCATGATGACATCATGCACATGCGCAGTGCAGTGGTGCTCACCGCCAGGTCGTGATCACGCTTACGCGTGGATTCACGACCATTTTGACGCATTCCGCCTCGGACACGAAAATCCGTGAATAGATTTTAAACCACGAAAATCTACTTCGGCTTCGCGTGAATGCGGACAGAAATCCGCATTCACGCTCGTGAAACCCGGCGCTGAAGTCGTGGTTTGCGGAAATGCGTCAAACTATGCGGAAGTGACACATTGCAGGCCAATCAGAGTGCCCCAGCCAGGCCCTAGCAACCAATCACAGGAGGGGAGCTATGCCCTCCCCTCCTGAATATAAAGCGGCGGCCATGATGGAAAAGCTCTGTCCTTGCTACTAGACTGTGGTGCTGAGAGGATTATCTCCAGGCCATTGTTGTTTGAGCAAGTGCATTTATTGTGTTAAAAACAAAGCGTTTTTTTTGCTAACACTGTTCTTATACTGTACACAGTTAGCTAGTCAGTGAGTGATTGCTGTAGTTAGTTGTAGTCAGTGTAGTGTAGTGGGAGTGTGGGAGTCTAGTGATTATTTAACTGTGTGTAGTGCTGTGCAGGCAGGTTCAGTGCTGCAGTGTAGTGGGAGTGGGGATTATCTGTGTGTAGAGTGCAGGCAGGCAGGTTAGTGCAGCTGCAGTGTTCACTTTTATATTCCAGTGACAGTTATACACTTGTACTATTTGCAGGCAGCCAGTCACACCGCCGGCGCCGCCACTCTCTGCCAGCGCTGTTCATTCATTCTGTCAGTGACCTTGTGCCGTGCCCAGTGCCCACTGCTCGCTCGCTCGCTGGCATATGAGCATCTCATTACACAGTGTGACATCCTTGTGTGCCCACTGCATCCTTCAGTGACCTAGTTGTATATCCAGTGCCCACTGCTGTGCCCACTGCATCCTTCAGTGACCTTGTACTGTGGCCACTGCATCCTTCAGTGACCTTGTACTGTGCCCACTGCATCCTTCAGTGACCTTGTACTGTGCCCACTGCATCCTTCAGTGACCTATTTGTATATCCAGTGCCCACTGCTGTGCCCACTGCATCCTTCAGTGACCTTGTACTGTGGCCACTGCATCCTTCAGTGACCTAGTTGTATATCCAGTGCCCACTGCTGTGCCCACTGCATCCTTCAGTGACCTTGTACTGTGGCCACTGCATCCTTCAGTGACCTTGTACTGTGCCCACTGCATCCTTCAGTGACCTTGTACTGTGCCCACTGCATCCTTCAGTGACCTAGTTGTATATCCAGTGCCCACTGCTGTGCCCACTGCATCCTTCAGTGACCTTGTACTGTGGCCACTGCATCCTTCAGTGACCTTGTACTGTGGCCACTGCATCCTTCAGTGACCTTGTACTGTGCCCACTGCATCCTTCAGTGACCTTGTACTGTGCCCACTGCATCCTTCAGTGACCTAGTTGTATATCCAGTGCCCACTGCTGTGCCCACTGCATCCTTCAGTGACCTTGTACTGTGGCCACTGCATCCTTCAGTGACCTAGTTGTATATCCAGTGCCCACTGCTGTGCCCACTGCATCCTTCAGTGACCTTGTACTGTGGCCACTGCATCCTTCAGTGACCTTGTACTGTGCCCACTGCATCCTTCAGTGACCTTGTACTGTGCCCACTGCATCCTTCAGTGACCTAGTTGTATATCCAGTGCCCACTGCTGTGCCCACTGCATCCTTCAGTGACCTTGTACTGTGGCCACTGCATCCTTCAGTGACCTAGTTGTATATCCAGTGCCCACTGCTGTGCCCACTGCATCCTTCAGTGACCTTGTACTGTGGCCACTGCATCCTTCAGTGACCTTGTGCTGTGCCCACTGCATCCTTTAGTGACCTTGTACTGTGCCCACTGCATCCAGTGATTCATTACTAGCAACATGTCTGGCAGGGTTTCGCGGGGTGAGAGGAAAGGGAGTTCAATTGCCTCAGCCACTTCTGGGACTGCTCCACGTCCAGGGAGAGGACGCCCAGCTGTACGTGGTCGTGATGCAGCAGAAAAGGGGGCAGCAAAGCCTGGGCCGAGTCAGCGGACGCCATTGTCCAAATATTTTAAAGTTTCTGGTCCCCGTGTGGTGGTTGAGCAAATGGAACCTGACGTACTCATGGACATCATGACTTCCTCCCAGACCTCTACTGTGAGCACCACTCCAAGCAGTAGCAGCAGCAGCCAACATCCCACGCTTGTTGTAACATCCACCCCAGCACCCACTGGTCAGCAGCCCTCCCAGGATGACAGCGTTCTGTCCCTCAGTCCGGCATCTGGGAACCTGCTGATGCAAGAAGCACAGGACTTACTGGGGACTGATGTGGCAGAGATTGAGATCGGGCCACAATCACAAGCGTTGTTGAGTTCTGGTGATGAAGAAGAGGGGTCTGTGTCTGGGGATGTAGGGACAGAAGAGGAGGCGGGGGAGTCAGAGGAAGAGCTGGATTATGATGATGCTGCTGATGATGACGTTGTGGACCCTAACTATGTGCAGCCTGCTGAGTCCGTGGAAGAATGGTCAGAGCAGGATGACGAGTCACCTCGGCCTAGGCAAGGATATCGCCATATGTCAGGCAGGGGCAGGGGCATCGGCAGCAGTGGGCGTGGAGGAAGTAGACAGGACACTGCTTCAGTCGGCACCACCACCATGCAACCCCCGGCAACTACTACCACACATTGCTCCGCTGCACCCTCTGCTAGTGGGGGCCGCAGTAAATTAAAGTCACCAGTGTGGGATTGCTTTGAGGAATGTACTGATGACAAAAGGTATGCAGTGTGCAGGTTATGCAGCAAAAGATTGAGCCGTGGGAAAAGTCTGAGCAAGATGGGTACCTCATCCCTCCAGGGCCACCTGAGAAGCCGCCACTGCCGCGAGTATGCGGACTTTAAGAGGAAGCAGGCACTGCTGGCAGGGGTTCCTGAGAGCAGAAGGCCCACCAGCGCAGCAGCATCCTCCCTTCCTCAGGGTCGTGAATCCTCCACAGCAGCAGTAGTAGCACGCAAGCGCTCTTCCACCTCGGCTGCTCAGGACACAGACATTGAGGCTGGCAGCCAGTGTTCGTCTCTCTCCTCTGTCTCCCCTGCATCCCAGCGTCGTCAGACCCTGCTGAGCGACACCTTTCAGGGTCTGACCAAGCCTCTGCCTCCAAGCCACAGGCGGATCCGCAAACTAAATGGCTTGCTGGCCCGGGCCATGGCATCACAGCTGCTTCCCTACTCCCTGGTGCAGGAGGGAAGCGCCATGCGGACGCTGCTCCAATTTGGCATCCCCGAGTGGCAAGTCCCCAGTCGCCACTATTTCAGCAGGAGCGCGATCCCAGCACTCCACAAGTTTGCGGTGGAAAACGTGGCCCGTTCCCTGGACTACTCTGTGGGCAAGCGGGTCCACGTGACCATGGACTCGTGGAGTAGCAGATTTGGGACAGGTCGCTACCTGTCCTTTACGGCCCACTGGGTGACACTGATGGAAGGGAGGGAGGACAAGAGCGCATCAGCCCAGCTAGTGGTGCCACCACGCGGGATCAGGGGGGATGCAGAAGGGTCCTGTCACGACACTCCCTCAGCACCCAGAAAGCAAGCCCGCCTCGGCAGCAGCAGCGCCAAGCCTCGGCACTGCCAAGCCCTTTTAACATTGGTGACCCTGGGGAAGGAGAGGCTTATGGCCACCAACGTCCTGGCCACCCTCAGGAAGCAGGAGCGGAGGTGGCTGACCCCCAGAGGCCTGGAAGTGGGGTATGTGGCAGCCGATAACGGGGCCAACCTGGTGGCAGCAGTGCAGCAGGGAAACCTCCAGCACATCCCCTGCTTGGCCCACGTGCTCAATCTTGTGGTGCAGCGCTTCTTGCGCACCTACCAGGGGATGAGCGAGCTGCTGCAGGATGCCCGGGCGGTGGTACGCTTTTTCCGCCTGTCAGCCACTGCCTCTGCACTCTTGTCCACCTTACAGCAGCAGTATGGAAGGCCACAACACCGGATGATCATCGACATGCCAGTTCGCTGGAATTCGACTCTGGCCATGTTGGAGCGGCTGTGTCAGCACAGGCTGGCTCTTAGGGCCTACATGCTAGACCCAAGTGTCCCCAGCAACCAGCAAGTCCCCATGATTACTGCCACTCAGTGGACACTGATGCAGCAAGTATGCCTGGTGCTGAGTCCCTTCCTGGAGGCAACCAAGATGGTCAGTGAGGAGCGGGCCTCTGTGTGCCAGTGGGTGCCCTTGGTTTGTCTACTGGAGCAGGCAATGGACAATTTAATTGAGCGTGGGGATGAAGCCCTGAGGCAGTTGGAAGAACAGGAGCAGATGGCAGCACAGTCCAGCTCAGAGGAGGGCTCACAGCAGGTAGTGGAAGAGTTGGAGGTCCCTAACCTGAATGAGGAGGAGGAGGAGGAGCAGAGTGCAGCAGGCGTTGTACGTGGATGGCGGTTTGAGGAGGACAACGACATGGCACAGGAAGAGGACAGGCATGCGTTATGGGACAATGGCGAGGACGAGGAAGATCTTGCTGGCTGGGCCCACTTGTTTCCCATGGCTGTGCACATGTTGCGCTGCCTTCGCAGGGACCCCCGGGTGATCCAGATGCGTTCAAGGGAGGACATCTGGATTACCTTGATGCTTGATCCCCGTCTGAAGGGGAAGCTGGGAGACTTAATGACGCCATCCACCACCGAGCAACGCACAAGGGAGTTGAAGGAGGTCCTTGTGCGCAGACTACTGGAAGCATTCCCCCAGCCTTCCACCCCCACTGTAACTGCTCTGCCAAGCCAGCAAGAGGTGCCTGCCATTGCCACTAGCAGCACAACAACAACCACCAGCAGCAGCAGCAGCAACTGGCGCCCCGGAGACCTGAAGAGCCTAAGCAAGAGCCTGTATGCAGTGCAGCAGCCCAGAACAGTGGTGCCCGCCACAGCATCCACCACCAACCAGCACAAGCAACGACTGACCACCATGGTGTCTGACTATATGGGGTCATCCAGCGGGCTCAATGACACCGACAGCCCCGTGGACCCCTTGGAGTACTGGGTCAAGAGACTGGACATCTGGAGCGAGCTTTCCCAGTACGCCCTGGAACTCCTATCCTGCCCTCCTTCCAGTGTCCTCTCAGAGAGATGCTTTAGTGCGGCCGGTGGCGTGGTCACAGAGAAGCGCTCTCGGCTCTCCCACGCCTCTGTGGACAAACTCACCTTCCTGAAAATCAACCAGGCTTGGGTGGAAGGTGAGTTCCTGGCCCCTATTGTCGGACACAGGGGGACATGAAGTGGCTGCTGCATGTGCTGTTGTTAACTATGCCTGCCTTTATAAAGACATTTACTACCTGCCTAGTGCCTACCTTGGTTAATTTTTTGGTGTTATGGTACTACTACCAGTAAGTTGCCATGGTCCTCCTTCTGAGCTGCTGAACTGACCGCCTGCTTTGTCCTCCTGACTCAGTCGCTACTACACTCTGCGTTCACACTGCCCGGGTCGCCGGGTGCATTTAATTTTTTGGCCAGCACTATGACGCTGTGCTACTACTACTGTGCTGCTGCTGCTGCTGAACTGACCGCCCGCTTTGTCCTCCTGACTCAGTCGCTACTACACTCTGCGTTCACACTGCCCGGGTCGCCGGGTGCATTTAATTTTTTGGCCAGCACTATGACGCTGTGCTACTACTACTGTGCTGCTGCTGCTGAACTGACCGCCCGCTTTGTCCTCCTGACTCAGTCGCTACTACACTCTGCGTTCACACTGCCCGGGTCGCCGGGTGCATTTAATTTTTTGGCCAGCACTATGACGCTGTGCTACTACTACTGTGCTGCTGCTGCTGAACTGACCGCCCGCCTTGTCCTCCTGACTCAGTCGCTACTACACTCTGCGTTCACACTGCCCCGGCCGCCGGGTGCATTTAATTTTTTGGCCAGCACTATGACGCTGTGCTACTACTACTGTGCTGCTGCTGCTGAACTGACCGCCCGCTTTGTCCTCCTGACTCAGTCGCTACTACACTCTGCGTTCACACTGCCCGGGTCGCCGGGTGCATTTAATTTTTTGGCCAGCACTATGACGCTGTGCTACTACTACTGTGCTGCTGCTGCTGAACTGACCGCCCGCTTTGTCCTCCTGACTCAGTCGCTACTACACTCTGCGTTCACACTGCCCGGGTCGCCGGGTGCATTTAATTTTTTGGACAGCACTATGACGCTGTGCTACTACTACTGTGCTGCTGCTGCTGAACTGACCGCCCGCTTTGTCCTCCTGACTCAGTCGCTACTACACTCTGCGTTCACACTGCCCGGGTCACCGGGTGCATTTAATTTTTTGGCCAGCACTATGACGCTGTGCTGCTACTACTACCACCAGTATGTTGCCGTGGTCCTTCTGTGCTGCTGAACTGATGCTGCTGAACTGACCGCCATAGTCCCTCTCCTGACTCAGTCGCTACCACCACTGCACTCTGCGTTCACACTGCCCGTGTCCACTGACAACTCTGCTGCGATGTCATTGCTAATTGCTGCAAAAAAAAAAAAAAAAAACCTCTCTGGAGCCTTTTTGCCGTCAGCCACTCATCCTCCTCCAGCGGTACCTTCGCCGCCAAGTGCCATTGGAACTCGCCTTCACCTCTTTGACTGCTTAATGCGTATATCCCTTTTTAAAACCACTTATTACCAATTAATAGCCCCATTTAAAGTGTTGATTTCACTTTAAAATCCATTTTCTCTAGAAAAAAAATTTTGGGGGGAATTTTTTAGGTTGAAGTTATGTTGCCCCTTATCACCTCGATAATCCATGCTATTTGGGGGACTGTAGCATGTATGGGGGCTTTGTTATTAACGTTAAAAGAAAATCCGCCTCCGGGCGTGAATCCGCGCGTGATTACGCCATTCACGGGAAAAAATCCGCGTGGTTGCGTGGACGTGGACGAAAATCCGCATGCGGCGGGGCCGAATGCGGATTTTTTTTTGCAACCACGCGGATTTCCGAATTCGTGGATGAGGCACATCCGAGCATCCCTGGCGCAGTGCACTACTGGCCCCATGGGCACCTGCGTACTATCGCCCAATCTAGGGGACCAGGAATGAGCTGGGGGCAGCAATTAAGGTAAAAAAGGAGGGGGACAGAGTTTTCAATAACTGTTTCAGCTCTGGTATCCTTTTAACTAGTAGAATGTCGCTGATATTATCACATATTATTAAATATATGAATAAGTGTCCGCACCATTTTTGAATTTTTATCCTTTGTGAAATTTTTTTAGTAAATGTATTTATTAAAAGTGAATCAGTGAACTTTTCCTGGAAGTATGTAATAGTACTGTGCCAACGATAATGCATGCATATATTGTTCAGCAATCTACTCCAGTGTGTTTTAGAGTGGACCTGAACTCTAGCACAGAAAAGTAGGAAAACAGAGAGAAATGTACCCTGTATGAATTTAGAGAGTTTAGCCTGTCTAATTCCCCCTGGCATGTGACTAATCACAACTGTAATTTGATTTCTCAGCTGTGTCAGCTGGCTGCCTCGACAGAGCTGCTAATTTGTAAACACAGGATGTTAACCCTATAATCTGCTTCAATGAAAGCAGGAAGTAGACACACTGCTCATTTATTGCCCGATTTGTAGCAGTTGTAACAATGAAATGTTTTTCTTTAAAGGCTATTATGCTGTTGCTTATATTGTTGCTTAGCTGTTGCTTACCTTTTATAGCAGAGAGGAAGATCTGAGTCCAGGTCCGCTTTAAAGAGTAACTGTCAGGCTGCAAAAGCTAATTTCAACCTCTATTCTCCTGTGTTAAACAGTTTAGAAGGAAGCCAAAAAGGCAATACTGAAATTAAAAATCTCTCTTACTTTGATGTTTGCTGAACAGCAAGGCTCTTTATTCCCAAGCTCCTAAGGAGACCGGCAGGATGCATAACAGATACTGCAAAGCATTCTGGGGCTGCTTCTTCTCCCCACTGCACTCCCTTGGTCCTCCCCTTCATTTCCCTATCCCGCCCTAAGGCTGCTTTAACAGTGGGAAGTTACAGGCTCATGTTACAGCAGCTTGTAACAGCAGTCTAACTCACAGCACTGAAAAATCAATGTGCTGTTCACAGGGCACATGTTCCGTTAGAGTATACTGCATGAGTCCGCTATTGTTCCTAGCCACATGGCTAATTAATATTCACTGCACAGTAGTGTTGTCCGGATCATGAACCATTAGGATCTTTGATCCTGATCTTTTTTGTGAGTCGAATCATCAGGAAGCAAGGTAAGGGAGGATATTACATCACAATCGGCTTCATACAAGACAGACAAACATGGAACCTGCCATGAGCGGTCAGGAGCATCAATCTCAGCAAATACTATATAAAAATTCTGTGAAATCCAAACGTGGACAGTGAAATGCATATGTAATGTAAGTACAGCCAATATTTAGCTACTGATATATGTGTTTTTTTTTTCTCTGAGACCCTATACCTAACAGCTCCTCTTTAAACCTGGGCAGAGCACAGCTACCCACTTTCTACAAAGCTGCCTTTGATAGCTTTACTCCTTTGCCATTCTGTCAGCCTGTGATATAGTGACAAGCTTGAAATTTCCCTTCATCGTGTGACTGAGGAATCCGAAGCATAGCAACGGGTTACTGTTTTTCCTGCGTTTCATTGTTAAACATTAACTGGCAATGTGTAAGACACTGTATAATTGCACTGGTTACATGAGCCTTGCTCTGCCATGGTCATTGAAGACACTTCCCCTCTCGTCTACTGTGTGACTGAATTCATTCTGTCATGTTAACAGTTTTAAGGGTGAAGTATTTTGTGTCTATTCCATTCCCACTGAGGACAAACATTGCAAGTGACAATGCCCCGGTGTTCATCAAGTGTGTCTCTGCAAAGTGGAAGTGTCAGAGAACAGGAGTTTACATCTGACAGATGGATTGGCTTGCAGTACGTGAGGCAGGAACAAGTCATTTGAGAGCTGCTACTAACAGCATCAGAGCTGTTTTCCATTAATTTTTCACTTGGAGGATACTGCCTACACGCCCCTGTCTTTGTTAGACAAATCTTCTTGCCACAAAGGTAAACAGGACAATTTCATTATGCAAAGAAAGAGTAGATGGATTTAAGCACAGTTCTGTAGTAATTAAATGGAGCAAAAACTCAGTGTAGGGAATTCATTGTGATGTTTACATGGCTAAACTGTCGTTAAAGGGACTTACAAAAATTCACTTACAAAATTCCCTTACAAAAAGGGACTTACAAAAATTCACTTATTTACAAATTAATGTTGTTAAAGGGAACCTGAAGCGAGGAAAATTATTTAAAATAAACACATGACGTAGCTGCAAATGAATAATGCATGCTTACCTCACCGACAGTTCCTCTCAGAAGATCACCATTTTCTTCTTACTGTGACCCCTTCCAGTTCTGACAATATTTTGTCTGAACTGAAATATACCAGTTGCTGTCAGTTATATATCAGCAGCTGTCAGTTACAGCTGAATGTGCAAGGTAAGGTCCATGTTTCCCTATGGCTCAAGTGGGTGATATTACAGTTTAACAGTGTGCTGACCAGGTAGCTGTTATGGGGTAACGGCCATTTTTAAAATGGAGGATGGAAAAATTCATTGATCACAGTGGACAAATGGGACGCAGGAGAGGAGAAAGAGATTGAGTAGTAGACTACACAGGTGGTAAGTATGACCTCTGTAAGGTTATTTTGACGTTTTATTTTCAGTTCAGGTTCTCTTTAAGAATTCACATTGCAGAAATCGGCAATGCAGGCAAATGCAACAGAAATAAACAGTGCAGGTAAACTAACGTCTCTTAGTATATAAGCTGGCCATTTATAGGAAAACTGGCCGATCGACCATCCAATTCGATTATTATAATAATTATAATCAAATTGGGTGAAAATGAGTGCTGCCAAGCGCTGCCAATGTAGGGCCAATGTGGTTGATTTCGCGACTATCGACGAACGCAGCCAACCCCCCGACGCTGTCCCACCTAATTAAAAATGTCCCCTCCCGCTGGGGCCCCGTGCAAGTCATACATTACCTGTCCTGCGCTTGTCCCTCCGCTGCTCCGGGCGCACTCTTTCCTCCAGACACGCACACCCCACATGGTTTTCTAGTAAGGGCGCGCATAAGCTGCACTGTCTGACGTTCTCACTATGCGATATTGCACTGCTGCAGGGAATGCGCGCATTTTCGATCAAAATGTAGTGAATGTGATCAGCAACGCAATGAACGGAAATGCAGTTGACGCGTGAACACTTACATTACATTCTTAATGCATGGCCATCTGTGTTTCATAATGTGAACAAGGCCTGCTCAGTATGCTTTTGGGTTCTGGGAGTAAACTAGACTGCTTGGAGGAAACCCATGCAAACATGCATGAACATTTAAACTCCATGGAAAACATCTACAAGGTGAGAGTGCCTTACCCACATCAAAGGTATTATTGACACACCCCAGTCAGCATACTTCTTGATGTATACATATGTCTTTTACACAGCATTGGCTATCTTTTGCCAGTTTTAAGTTTGACTGAGATAATGCTTTACAGAGGCCGAGGTGCAGCTACAGGGGTGCAGGTTAGTGTTGGGCGAACAGTGTTCGCCACTGTTCAGGTGATGTTCGAGTTCGGCCGAACACCCGATGGTGTTCGGCCAAACTGTTCGGCCATATGGCCGAACTAAGAGCGCATGGCCAAACGTTCCCCGAACATTCGGCTAGCGCTGTGATTGGCCGAATGGGTCACGTGGTTCAGACCTGAACGCGCTCTGATTGGCCGAACGGGTCACGTGGTTCAGGTAAATAAATACCCGATCCACGTCATTTCTCTGCCATTTGTCTGTGGGTTTAGCTTTGGGTAGGCAGGCAGGGTAGTTCTCTCTCCACCCAGGCTAGCCAGGGTCCCCCCAGTCATTGTGTCGCTGCTGGGAACAGTAGTACACCGCTCACCCACACTATATAGTATTGTGTTTACTGCCACTCTGTGTACACCGCTCACCCACCACTGTATAGCATTGTGTTTACTGCCACTCTGTGTCTCTGCTGGGAACAGTAGTACACCGCTCAACCACCACTGTATAGCATTGTGCTCTGTGTCTCTGCTGGGAACAGTAGTACACCGCTCACCAACCACTGTATAGCATTGTG
Organism: Hyperolius riggenbachi; assembly: GCF_040937935.1. NCBI lineage: Eukaryota > Metazoa > Chordata > Amphibia > Anura > Hyperoliidae > Hyperolius > Hyperolius riggenbachi. Next base: position 111,667,053 of record NC_090649.1, on the reverse strand, counting down.
CTCTGTGTCGCTGCTGGTAACAGTAGTACACCGCTCAACCACCACTGTATAGCATTGTGCTCTGTGTCGCTGCTGGGAACAGTAGTACACCGCTCACCCACCACTGTATAGCATTGTGCTCTGTGTCGCTGCTGGGAACAGTAGTACACCGCTCACCAACCACTGTATAGCATTGTGCTCTGTGTCGCTGCTGGGAACAGTAGTACACCGCTCACCCACCACTGTATAGCATTGTGCTCTGTGTCGCTGCTGGGAACAGTAGTACACCGCTCACCCACCACTTTATAGCATTGTGCTCTGTGTCGCTGCTAGGAACAGTAGTACACCGCTCACCCACCACTGTATAGCATTTATGACTGCATGCCGACAAAAAGCAAATTGCTATCCGCACGCTTCTTGTCCGCATGCAAGGCCTGGGTTGTTGTGTCTCAAAGCGTGGTCTTCTCCTCCTGCGCCGCCCTCCTCCTGTTCCATCACGTGTGCTGCTGCTGGGTTAGCGTTACCGGTCTTTTTTCCTGGAACCTCTCATCTGTATTACATTTATGACTGCATGCCGACAAAAAGCAAATTGCTATCCGCACGCTTCTTGTCCGCATGCAAGGCCTGGGTTGTTGTCTCAAAGCGTGGCCTTCTCCTCCTGCGCCGCCCTCCTCCTGTTCCATCACGTATGCTGCTGCTGTGCTGGGTTAGCGTTACCGGTCCCTTTTCCTGGAACCTCTCATCTGTATTACATTTATGACTGCATGGCGGCAAAATGCATGCTATCCGCACGCTTCTTGTCCTCATGCAAGGCCTGGGTTGTTGTGTCTCAAGGCGTGGCCTTCTCCTCCTGCGCCGCCCTCCTCCTGTTCCATCACGTGTGCTGCTGCTGGGTTAGCGTTACCGGTCCCTTTTCCTGGAACCTCTTATCTGTATTACATTTATGACTGCATGGCGGCAAAATGCATGCTATCCGCACGCTTCTTGTCCTCATGCAAGGCCTGGGTTGTTGTGTCTCAAAGCGTGGCCTTCTCCTCCTGCGCCGCCCTCCTCCTGTTCCATCACGTGTGTTGCTGCTGGGTTAGCGTTACCGGTCCCTTTTCCTGGAACCTCTTATCTGTATTACATTTATGACTGCATGCCGACAAAAAGCATGTTACCTGTGCAAAGAAAACAGACATTTCCCGCATTTAAAAGACAGTTTTCCCTTTGAAACTTTAAAATCGATTTTCTCAAAAACTATAAGCTCTTTTTGCTATTTTTTTTCCCCTCTTGTACCCACTCCCAAGGTGCACATACCCTGTAATTTGGGGTATGTAGCATGTAAGGAGGCTTTACAAAGCACGAAAGTTCGGGTCCCCATTGACTTCCATTATGTTTGGAGTTCAGCTCGAACACCCGAACATCGTGGCCATGTTCGGCCTGAACCCGAACATCTAGATGTTCGCCCAACACTAGTGCAGGTATGGCATGTGCCATGGGCGAATCTTACTGGGGGCACTGCTTTGTAGCATCCTTGGTATTCTCCGTACAGATTCTAGCTGGGGGACATTCTGCTGGCTGGTTAAATCTTTTTTTGGGGGGGGGAAGCTGCCTGTTATTTGGGAATGTATATAAGCTGACCTATTGCAATATTACATTGTTATAGGCCACGGCTGAGAAGATTTTTTTTTTCTTTCTTTCTTCTTTTTCCCCTTTAAAATGCATAGGAAATAAAATAACGCCTGGAAAAAGTGCACCCAAAGAATGTCTAGTTTGTGCTGAAAAAAAACAATGTATATATTACTAAGGTTTCAAGTTATTGCTAATTAAATAGGGGCAAAGCTAAAATGTCAAAACTGCTCTAGTCCATGAGGAGGAAACAAGTCTAAAAGGGAAGTGGCTCATTTTTATGTCAATATTCACCTCTGGTACATTTTACAGGTTATGAAATGTGAATAATTAGAATATTGTGCAGAAGTTCATTTATTTTAGTAATTCAACTTAAAAAGTGAAACTAACATATGAAATAGACTCATTACATGCAAAGCAAGATATTTCAAGACTTTATTTGTTGTAATTTTGATGATTATGGCTTACAGCTTTGCATGTAATGAGTATATTTCACGTATTAGTTTCACCTTTTAAGTTGAATTACTGAAATAAATGAACGTTTGCGCGATATTCTAATTTTTCTAAGTTGACCTGTAAAGCGGATTGGTTGTTCTAGGCAACAGCTCCAATTTTGCTTGAATTTCTTTGTAAATGAGTCCCTATATCCAAGGTCAGTCTAGATTATGTGGCTGAAAGGGGAGATGGTCTTTTCCACTTGCTGAGATCCACTTCAAAAGTTGATCAAAGCCGTGTTGCCGATCGCAGCAGCACTGCACTGATTTTCATGTAAATAGCAGTGTTCCTTTTCCATTAGCGTGATTCCTTTTTACCTGAAATGTAATCAATGTCCTGCATGATTTTTGGTGTGATTGTGCTTCATTCCTGACCGCGCGTCATTTCCGTGGCTTCATAGAGCAATTGCGGCGAGTGGAAATAACAGGTTGTGTGAGCGCAATTGCGTTTCAAAGTGGAAAAGGGCCCTAAGTCAGTGTACAGAGTGGTATTGTCTGTCGTCAAAAGAGTAAATCGAGGCCATGCAACTTATAATAACTGAAGCTACACATCCTTCTTACAAATTATACATATAAAGTATAAGTATTTTTATTGTTACATAATTTAAAAGAAAAGTATTTTTAAAACAAACATGTATTAAGAAGAAGTTAATAAAACTCTTATCAAACACTATGCATCTCCTTTGAGTTCTCTTTCACTAATACATACTGTATATATACAGTATATCAGTATACGTTCTTGCAGGCTTCATACAGATTCACCACAAGGTGGCAGACAGTTCCCATCAGATGTCTCCGGAAAGCTTCTTAGCCAGCATTCCTCCAGCATTTGCTGATAAATCTTTTCTTCTTTGATGTTACCTGAAACCAGGAACACTTGATCTTCTTAACTACTGAAAAGAGGGTCGACGGTGCCACTTATTTCATTGGGAGATATAAAACCTGGATCATCTTACTAGGGAAAACTGAAGTCTATAGAAGGCTTTGATGATCTGGTGGTCATCAACTTTGGTTATTGCCGAAGACCTACTGATGTCCATATCCAGCTCTCTCCATCATCTTTAAATGTCAATGAAAAACTTCAAGCGTATTCCAACAGCTGAAGAATATATCTTATTATAATAAGAGAAATTAAGACCTGAGCTGAATTTAGCTAAGGTTGTCAGAGATTTTTGTGATTCTATTTGGATAAGAGAAGACTGCTGGACAAAGTTCCATTCTATTACTATTATGGCAAAGCAGCAAGGAAGGTTTCCCGTTTGTCTCCGATACACAGTCACCTCTGGCTTTCTGACCCAAATGCTGAGCCCTGATTCTGTGAAAAGTTTTACTGCAGGCATCTCAGGCTGTCACATTTGTGATGAGAAAGATTTTGTATTACTTCCTTCTGGTATATATATATATATATATATATATATATATATATATATATGTGTGTGTGTACATACATTACTGTATAAATTACAATAAATAATGAACAAAATAGCCATTCCCACAACAAGTTCTACCCTTCAGTGAAAGGTATATGGAGGCTGCCATATTTATATACATTTAACCCTCCTGGCGGTATGAAAAATTCCGCCAGGAGGCAGCGCGGCAGTTTTTTTTTTTTATTTAAATCATGTAGCGAGCCCAGGGCTCGCTACATGATAGCCGCTGCTCAGCGGCATCCCCCCGCCCTCTTCAATCGCCTTCGGCGATCTCCGATCAGGAAATCCCATTCAAAGAACGGGATTTCCTGGAGGGCTTCCCCCGTCGCCATGGCGACGGGGCGGGATGACGTCAGCGACGTCGTGACGTCATTGGGAGTCCCGATCCACCCCTCGGCGCTGCCTGCCACTGATTGGCCAGGCAGCGCACGGGTCTGGGGGGGGGGCCCGCGAGCCGCAACGGATAGCGGCGATCGGGCGCAGGCCGGCGGCGATCAGTGTGCTGGCGCAGCTAGCAAAGTGCTAGCTGCGTCCAGCAAAAAAAAAATTAAGAAAATCGGCCCAGCAGGGCCGGAGAAAACCTCCTGCGCGGCTTACCCCGAACTAAGTTCGGGGTTACCGCCAGGAAGGTTAAACAATGCTAATTACCTGCAGGGGCGGTTCTAGACTTTTTGCTGCCCGAGGCAAACTTGTGAGGTTGCGCCCCCCACCCCCTGATTTGGAATGATTGCACAGCACCCGACAAATTATTTACTCTGCTTCATTTATTGTTCTCACATGACATGCTGCAGCTCAACACAATACTACACTGGCTGGCTGTGAGTCTGTGACAAACAAACTGCTCACCCTCAGCCACTCCATTCCTCCTCAGGAAGCTACACACAGTACACAAATGCTGCCCCTGAAATCTCTGCACCTGATGCAAATGTTTCACCTTGCTTCATGAGAGAACCGGCCCTGATTACCTGGTTGCCCTGTTGCTCTTTTACTTTAACCCCCTTGGCGGTATGAAAAATACCGCCAGGGGGAAGCGCAGCAGTTTTTTTTTTTAAAAAAAATTTTAATCATGTAGCGAGCCGAGGGCTCGCTACATGATAGCCGCTGCTCAGCGGCATCCCCCCGCCGGCTTCGATCGCCTTCGGCGATCTCCGATCAGGAAATCCCGTTCCCGATCGGGCGCGCGGCGGCGGCGATCGGGGTGCTGGCGCAGCTAGCAAAGTGCTAGCTGCGTCCAGCAAAAAAAAAAATTATGTATATCGGCCCAGCGGGGCCTGAGCGGCACCCTCCGGCGGCTTACCCCGTGTCACACACGGGGTTACCGCTAAGAAGGTTAATCATGTTGAATCACACCTCTGAAACAGGCATGCAGCCAATGTAATCAGACTTGAATCACTCCACCTGAACTACATGCTTCATCTGAACCAGTGATTTAAAGTGGATCTGAACTCTTGCACAGGACAGAAGGAAAAACTAGAGAAATGCACCCTGTATGTGTTTCGAGTTTATCCTGTCTAAATCCCCCTTATCTGTTAATAATCACTAGTGTAATTTGATCACTCAGCTGTGTCAGCTGATTGCCATGGCAGAGCAGCTAATTTGTAAACACAGGATGTTAACAATATGTCTGCTTCATTGAAAGTATGAAGTAGACACAATGCAGATCTATTGCAGGACTTGTATCGGCTTTAACAAACAAATGTTTTTAGGTTATGCTGTTGCAACATTTTATAACAAAGAGGAAGTTATGAGTTCAGGTCCGCTTTAAAGGACAACTGAAGTGAGAGGGATACGGAGGCTGACATATTTATTTTCTTTTAAACAAAAGCAGTGGCCTGGCTGTCCTGCTGATCCTCTGCCTCTTAATACTTTTAGCCATAGACCTTGAACAAGTATGCAGCTTATCAGGTGTTTCTGACATTATTGTCAAAACTGACAAGATTAGCTGCATGCTTGTTTCTGGTGTGATTCAGACACTACTGCAGCCAAATAGACCAGCTGGACTGCCAGGAAACTGGTATTGTTTAAAATGAAATAAATATGGCAGCCTCCATATTCTCCTCATTTTAATTGTCCTTTAAAGGGACTTGAGCACTGTTTTTGAAAAATGTATAAAATAAACACCCCCCTGATGGAGGTATGTAATTGGTCTGAGCTGTTGGGGTGGGGGGTGCAGGCATTACTTACATTCAGAGGGCTTCTCCCTAGCTCTCCATCTGTATGTGTTCTATCATTGTTTGGTATAGAGGAGCTACCTCAAGCGACAAGTACAGACTACAAAGGGTCATAAATGCTGCGGAAAAGATTATTGGTACACCCCTAGCACCACTGGACATCCTCCATGCATCCAGGCTGGGAACCAGGGCAAATAGGATCACGCATGATCCCCACCACCCCGCCAGTCGCTTCTTCAACCGCATGCGCTCAGGCCGTCGCTACAGAACTATTCCCACCAAAACCTACAGGCCACAGGAACTCCTTTTCCCCCAAGCAGTGCTCCTTCTGAACTCCAGCTGAACTCGAGCACAGCACACACAGCTAAACCCCCCAGAATGACTGTCACCTAGGCCTCAAAAGCTTGTATAGCCTGTATAGATGTATTCTATGTCTGTTTACTGCATGTGCTTTTGCACTACTATGATCAATGCCTTTTTTTATTTTCTCCTATGCACTTGCACTATGGTCAATGCCGATGTGTACCACAAACAATTCCGGGTGTGGCAACCACCGCACCAGGTGAAATAAATATGATTCTGATTCTGAACATAGAATCTGCTGGGGCAATATACACCTATAAGCAATACCAATAATAGACAAGTGGTGCCTGCAAGTGCTACCTGGGGCTAGGCCTGCCTGCTGTGACCTGAAAATATTTTTCAGTGGGCTTGCTAGTTGCTACTACTACTTCCTGCTTCTTCCCCCACCCACAGACAAAAGCTAGGGTTTACATGATTGTGTAACTCTCATTATACACACAACAACTGTGTTGCCTTTTACGCAAGCAACATAGGCATTACATTTATAATACAGTATTTGCAAATGACATAAAGCATTATATAATTTGCGTAAAGCCATGCCAACTTTATTTGCTCTTTAGACTTCCTTTGTTTTTTAACTCTTATTGAAATGTGTGGTAGCAAATGTGCTTGGTGTAAAAAGAGAAATTTGTGATTGCATTGCTGTGCGTTTGTAGTGCTGATAGCGATTTTCTGTGTTAAGGGGCCAGTGCTATCACAAGCAGTAAATAATGAGGAGCTGAGAGGGATGAGGCATAATGAAGTACAGAGAGCACTGAGGAACAACGTTACAATGACATATGAGGTATGGAGGGGACTGCAGTATAAAGAAGTATACGAGAGACTGAAATAAGGATGAATGAAGTTTGAGGTACAGAAAGGACTAAGGAATAATGATGTATGATTACACAGGTGACTCAGTTGTAAGCACAGTGAGGTATGAGGTGCTGCAGGGATGGGGGGGGGGGGGGAGTGTCATGACGCATGTGGTACAGAGAGGACTGAAGTATAATGAGACATAAGAGGAGGAAGGTACACTCCTGACCTCTCAAGGCAATCACATCCGATTATATACCTGTATCTATAAAATGAACTGTGGTTCGCTGGTCCTTCGAAGCCTTTTTCCTTTTTAACAGGCACTTATCTTTTGCTGTAAAGAGGTTTTGCACTTGAGATCTATCCACGGCTTTCTTACCGGCACATACTGTACTGTGCTCCTGATAAAGCACATATCTCAAACCACACCGCGCCTCTCAAAGAGCTAAATAATAAAAAAGGGACATTTTAAACGCACAAATGTATGTGTGTGTGTGTGTGTGTGTGTATGTATGTATGTGTGTGTGTGTATGTATGTGTGTGTGTGTGTGTGTGTGTGTGTGTGTGTGTGTGTGTGTGTGTGTGTGTGTGTGTGTGTGTGTGTGTGTGTGTGTGTGTATGTGTATGTGTATGTGTGTGTGTGTGTGTATGTGTGTGTGTGTGTGTGTATGTATGTATGTATGTATGTATGTGTGTATATACGTGTGTGTATATACTTGTGTGTGTATATGTGTGTGTTGTGTATATGTGTGTGTGTGTGTGTGTGTGTGTGAGATCTACCAGCGTGTGGAAATTTGCACAATATGCACGCTGAACAGGTTTTTCACTATTTTTAAATCCTGCTAATTCTGACAGGCTCCTCACGCTGCCTTCAATCACTTCCATGCTGCCCTGTGCTTGTTTGGTACATTTTACAGCCACTATTAAATTAGAGAGAACTAATGTCCTTTAAAGAAAATGCTTCAACCCAATCTTGCAGTACAAAATGGTAATCAAAAGCTTTATTGGCACAGTACAAAAATATTTTAAAAGCTTTTTTTAATTCATGTAGGTGGTCCTCATGAGCGTCAAAAAGAAACTTCCATGAAACCAAAGATGACATAGTCTGGCTTGATACAGTGAACACAGCATGATTAAAACAATGGGCATTACATTCAGTTTAGGTATAGGCAATGACACACGTTCATTTTGGGCTTTCTTTGAAACCTTTCATCAGGCCACCATATATATATATATATATATATATATATATATATATATATATATATATATATATATACAAAGATAATTCTAAAAAAATAAAACAGACAAAAAAACACATCTTAAAATCCAAGTTTCTACATATATATTCTCAAAAGACGTCCAATAAAATGGAGAAACCACCAGAAAAAGATAAACGGTAGAAAAAACACAGAAAGATAATCCAAAGAATGAAAAAAAGGACGAAAGAAAGTAGAATATGTAGTCACATAGTCCACAATAAGAATTTTGTAGGACTCACATGTCCACCATAAAGTGCCATAGGGAAAGAGAAAGAGATCACATTGGAATATACACAGAGAGTTTCAAATCTCAAACCCTCATATTCCAGGATCATAAAGCAAAAGGCAAATAGCGCAAAAGATGGAGAACAATACACCACCATCCCGTGTAAAGTTCAGCCTTACACAGAAAAATACAGCCTTAAAAATATAGCAAAACACTGAGATAATGCAACAAAAGATATGTACACATATATCATAAATATAAATATGGATGGAGTAAGCACATATGTCATGAATGTAGATATAGATGGAGTGAACACAGAGGACCAAAAAGAAATCCAGGTCCAGAAACTCCATACATAGAGTTGAAATAGGAGACTGGATGTATCCAAGACCAGTACATATCAGTCCACATCCAGAAAAGGAAAATATCTTATAGATAAGCAAAGCAATTACACTGCGCTCTCATTCCACGATCTAAAATTAAAACAACAAGCTACACATCGCGTGATACTGTATTCAACTGGTTCAACAATTCAAAACCCGTGCAGATGTGAATAAACAGTGCTTTCACTCATGACTCCACCATCCGTAAATGGAGAAGCTCACTGGATTTAAACCACCTCGTTCTGCAGGTGGATTTCTTACTTTATAATTATGTTTCATTTTGGTGCATTAGTGAATCATACCCGTATGTGCACTGGGCCCTTAGAGTGACACAGTCGTGTGAATCTCCAACACTGATTGCCTGATGAAGCGGGCTCTTGACCCGTGAAACGCGTTGCATGCCTGGAGAGTTTATAATAAATTGTATTGTTTATATATAACGACTCATTGGCTGGTCATTATATACCTGAGTGTGGTAACCACCAACCCCGCTTCTTTTAAACGGATTTTAAATAATTTTATTCTAATTTGGCGCCTCTGTTACTACCAGTTATCTATTTGATCTAGTCCACCCCTGGTGGAGAGGTGCATCCCCATTTCTCCTGTCTACAGAGAGCGACTTCTTAACACCTGAGTGGGGTCAGGTCACAATTCTCCCCACCTGCACATCCAGTGGTTGCCTTTGTGGTAACCCAGACTTGTGAGTATAATACTCGTATTCGTTTTGTCATATTTCCTTTAACGTGACATACTACACTATATTGGGCTCTCGGTCCTTGTTTTTGTATTCTTCTAAGCTACTCCCTATTGGCAGGTAAGGTAAACCATGCAGCTATACCGGAAGTGTAATGTCTAATGGCACCTCAGCTCTTTTAAATGCTGTATCTGGCGTCCCGACATTGATAGTGCGCATGTGTGCGCTAGCACGTCAGCACGCACGTGTCCAAAACAACACAAGAGGAAGGGAACATCCAAGGAAGGGCATCGGCGCACGCCCAACCAGTCGGCTACAAACGGAGCCACGCTGGAACGTACAGCGTCGATACCTGGAAGTGATGTTAACCGATTGCCGCCCAACCAGAAGTGGCAGGAATATGTCACACATCAATCCGACCACGCTGGAACGCAGAAGGTAAATAAAGAGAGCCCAGAGCGACCAACGTGCGCCGCACATCAACGGACCCATACTGGAACGCGAAAGGTAAATAAAAGGGCACCGTGCTAGAGCACATGAGAATTTAAAGTGATATTACGACAAAAATATGTCCAAAGGCACACATGTGACCCAATAAAGTTAATACTAAGTAACTGGAGTGGACACCTTCCACACCAAGCCAGATGCAAGCACCATTAATGCCTAATCCTATGTAAAGGGCTGCTAAAGGGGACCACATAAGAGGTGGAAAAAGTGCCAAACGGCTAATCAAAATATGGACTGCTAGCAAAAGGATGACCACACACATCATTATCATAAAAGGCAAATAGATTGTAACCTCTAGAAAACAGGAATACATGAGGTGCCCAAACAAGAAAAGGAGCAATGAACTAAGTATAGTAGAGTGGCAAAGTAAGCATGGGCCCCATACGTGTACAGAGGGTGACAAGATCCATCTGCCATAAAGGTCCTACTCCAACTGAAGAACCCATTGTGACCTGGAAATTAAAAGAGACAGAAAAAATAGTCATCGGGGTCTGTACTATAGATTCATCCCTTTAGGGGTCATAGTTTGTAAAAATCTGATCCAATATGCTTCCCTATGTAGTAACAAGACTTAACTGTCTCCTCCTCTCCTGGGGGGGGGGGGGGCTATAACATCCAAAACACAGAATCGCAGTTGGTTCGCAGCATGGCCCATCTCTATGAAATGCTGAGTTACAGGGGAGTCTACATCTGTTTTTCTTAGACCCCAACGTATTGCTACAGTAATTTTTGACCTATGTTCACCTATTCATTTTTTAACTGGCCATGTTGTCTCCCCCACATACATTTTACCACATGGGCATTTTAGGCCATACATAGGCTGATTAAATGATTAATCTTAATTGGGAAACCTTTCATGGGATGGTTGATGCTTTTCCCCTTAAGAAGTAGTTGACAACATGTACACTGTAATACCAGGTTAAAACAATATCTTTATTCAAAACACCAAGATTACACAACAGTAACAATAAAAACACTTAAAATATGGGTCATAGACCCTGGGGATTGAGGTACATACATGAAATATCTAAATATACTATAGTTGGTACAAAGAATCAACTAACAAATTGACACTGGGCAATGGCTATATATGGAAATGAATCCAATCCTGAAAAAAAGGAAAGTAACAAATTTTATCGAATCTAAAAGGATCAAAAAGACCCAGCAGCATGAATAACTGCAAAACTTACTGGTATGGCACAGACATGGCACAATATACTGAATAATAAAAACTGACCTCTTGCACAACATGGACAATGAATATATAACAATATACATAGCAGTGGCCAGTCAGCGCTCCCAGCAAGACAGTGAGAAGGATGAAAAAATCAAAGTAGTACCTGCCCGTGAGTGAACCAGTACATGCAGTCCCCAGAGCCCCTCCACGTGTATCGTGGCTCCTGCTGCTTTTTTAAGAGGTGCACATACGGTGTAAGGTGCGCGTCTAAATAATAGCGCTGTGCGTCCCTATCCACAGTCACTCCCTGTCTCCCATGCGTGGCCACGCATGTTCACGATGGCGCCGCTCATCTCACTCGGAGCGAGCGGCGCATCTGCACATGTAAAGTAAATGTCAAAGAAGCGACGCGGAAATAGTAAAGAGTAGAATCGCTGGTAGCACAGGCTGATAGCCATGTTCATATCTATAATAACAATCAATTAGCAATTAAAATCAAAGTGGAAGTACAAGGGAAGAATGATATTGCAGAAAAGTACGAAAATGTATACAAAAAATAATAAAATAAATATCCAAATGTAAAAAACATACATGTCAGTACGTAAACTCCATCTAGTGGTCACTATAATAATTGTAAAATACAACAAACCCTTATTAGAAACATCTAAAGTGAATAATTAATAATATGCATACAAAGCAAAATAAATATAATAAATATTATATATTGTATGGTATAAAAAAGGGGACATACAAAAGAATTTGAAAATACATAAATACAAATTATTATAATTATTAAATTCTTTGAATGTGTCAAAAATAATTCATATAAAGCATTTCTTCTAATTCTTGTGTGGAAAGTGCCAGTGCTCGGAGTGCCAATGTGGTATCAATATGTAACTAGAAAAATGAAACATATACAAATAAATAAGTAAATACATAAATAAAAAACTACATATAAATAACAAGTGTACCTTCATGTCACACTAGAAAACATCAACTAAATAATAATACAAGTGAATAAGCCAAACACCTATGACATGTTGTGGAGCTGTACTTACTCAGTTCACACAACTGAAACGTGCAAAATTCCTAGTGCCAAATATGAATACTACAAACTGATCTACTCACCTCAGATCAATATACACAAAGTGACGATGCAAAAAGTGCATAGTGCATAAATGTAAAATTGTGCAAACACACACACAGATATGTGCGGGTCCACTTACAATGGACCCATCACACTTCAGTGCAAATGTAAAGTGCATGGTGCAAAAATAATACAATGTGCTAAATTATTTTTGAAAGAAACACACAATAGTGTGTAAAAGACTCACTGTATAAAATGGAGTACATACAAGACATGATTAGGGCCCTATAAATGCCTCTATGATCTAAATAGAAGATATGGATATGAAACATAAAATCATCATTAGTATATATCATATGATAATCAAATAATCCAGATAGTGATCAACCAAACCATGATAGTATACACATAAAAAAGAGAATCAAATTAAAAGAACCAACCCAGAAATTAGGGATACAGGACTATGGGAAACTAATGAAGAACACACATAAGCAGCACGATCAAAAAGGCCTGGAACTCACTCCCCGCACCTACTATCCTAAAAAACAGCCCAAGGAGAATTGCTCATTCAATCCATGGGGACTCAAGGTCCTCATGTCATGAATCCATCTTAGTTCGCATTTCAGCAATCTTGTAGTCAAATCTCCTCCTCTTATAGACTACAAGATTGCTGAAATGTGAACTAAGATGGATTCATGACATTGAGTCCCCATGGATTGAATGAGGAATTCTCCTTTGGCCATTATAGGAATTGTTTTGAAAGATGGAATATCTGCACTAATAGATTTCAAGATGGGCCAATGTCGTCTGAACACAAATGTGATTCGAGGCAATAAAAATATTTTTGTATTGTGGAAATAAAGTTTTTGATTACGATTTTGAACTGCAAGATTGTGTTCAAGCATCTTCTTTGAAGGACATTAGTTCTCTCTAATTTAATAGTTGTTGACAAATGGGTGTGGTGGATCGCCCATAAGAGAACACCCTTTTTTTGCCTTTTTGTGTAAAGAGGGCCTTCTTAAATACACATTACCTACATTTTACAGCCAGTCTGGTGGGCAATACTTTGCATAGCGTGCAGGGAAGCAACTTTATTAACTCCCAGTCCAGGGCATATCTGCCCCTGTCATGTGATCTACCTCTCCCAGGAATTGAAATTCTCAGCACATAGGGCATTACGGTTGTCAGTAGTGATGTTCCCAGAGAGATGTATCTCTCTGTGGGACTGTGTCTGCATTGGAAACAGGTTCAGTAATGAAACAATTGGCTATTTCCTGAATAAGATATTTATTTGGAATCCTTTGGGTTAGGAATTGACATGTGTATGCCTGACTTTAGTTACATTAAATATTCTTTGTGGGATAGCAGTAGAATATTGTACCACGTTTGTTGTTGCTCAATTAATATTCAGTCATGATTGACTCTTTGCAACCCTATTGACCACAGCATGCCACACCCATCTATCTTTTACTGCCTCTCAAAGCTTCTCCAATCTTATTTTTGTTGCTTACGGGAGCTACAATTGCAACCAAGCCCAGTTCTGCAAGGTGACAGTGCGCCACCATGCCAGCCAAGGGACACTTGATACACAGTAGAATGAATATGGGCTTGATTCACAAAGCAGTGATAACTGTTATTACATTGTGAAAAGTGCTTTGCGCAAATTTTACAGTGAAAATGGTTATCGCGCACAAAAATTAGCGTTTGCGCGATAACGCAAATTTTTAGCGTGTTAACATTCCGCATTCGCAAGATAAATTCGTGTTAACGTTAACTTTGTGAAAATTTGCGTTGTCGTGCGAATGCGATTTTTTGTGTGCTAAAACATGCGCAAAGCACTTTTTCACAGCTGTGATAACAGTTATCACGGCTTTGTGAATCAAGCCCAATAAATGTAGTCTAATGTAAACCTAGCAAAACTGTAGTGGTGAATAGAGATGGCCCGAACTGTTCGCCTGGTGAATAGTTCATGGCAAACAACGCATGTTTACATTTGCATCTGTTCGCGAACATATGGCGTGTTAATTTAATGGAGCCAAAAATTGACCCCTCTTCCTAGAGTCAGCAGACACATGGCAGCTATCCCTCCCACCTGGACCACCCACCTCACCTATCAGAAAGCCAGCACAGCAGCCAATTTACACTCTGACTGTGGGTGCTCTGAAGGAGACTAGGGACAGAGCTGTACTGCTATTAGGGAAAGTGTTAGTCAGGCCTATGTTCGGTGTCCCCACTCAGTGGAGTTTTTTGTTGCTACAATACCATTTCACCATTTACATATAACCGTCTAAAGGCTGTGTTTTGACCTTGTGATATTGCTGTTCAGTGTGTCCACACAGTGCACTTTAGCTGTTGCAGAAAGGTGCAGTTAGTGCTTAGTGCTACAGTAGTTCACCCTTCTAAGGGCTGTTTTTCTTTTTCTTGCTATTGTTATAGTGCAGTTTTGTGTGTCCAGTGCACACATTAGCTGTTGGAGGTAGGTCTCCTGTTCCTAGTAGTGCACCGACCATAACCCAATAATCCTTCACCATCACTATTGGCATCTAGTATCCACTACAGCCCCTTGTATAAGGCCTCAGTGCAGAATCAGTGTTTTTTCTTTGTCACTTAACTGACATTGAACTACCTCAGCTCAATCATAGGGGCTGGAAAACCATGATCGCCTGCACTCCTGTGAACGTGCGCACAAGCATGGCGGCCACTACACACCCCTAAACAAAGATTGCCGCCGAGAGAACTAAAATTTATGTCCTGGAGGTGTCAACTAGCAAAAACAATGATTCGATCACCTGACATTATCACTAAAGCTCTTTGCGGTTGTTTGCAGTTCATTAAATGCTCTGTTTCATCTGTCAGTGTAAACCGGGCATAACCCTTACACTACCTTATCACCGTGTACGCAGGCCAGATGTTTTAAAGCATTTAATGCACAAATTTAGGAATGTACTGTGATTTCTGAGCTTAAGAGATTAAAACACGACTCTGCGTCAACTACGTCATTTTTGGTGGGACTTTTGCCGTGGATACCCCTCCAGCATGCCACGGTCCAGGTGTTAGACCCCTTGAAACACATTTTCCATCACCTTTGTGGCCAGAAACAGTCCCTATAGATTTTAAAAATTTGCTTGCCCATTGAAGTCTGTAGCGATTCGCAAACATTTGCATCACATTCATGTTTGAGTTTGCGAACCAAAAATTTCATGTTCGCGACATCCCTAGTGGTGAAAAGGATGCAATACATTTTACTTTCTGTTTTGTGCAGACTTGTGAACTTATGAGACCTACAAGACGGAATGAGGAGAATTGTAGGAACATTTAACACCAAGCTGCATACTGCTGTCATGGTTTTCCACCATGCTCAGCTGCAAAATGACTTGTACGGAGATGGTATATACATTTTTCTACCAGAGTGGAATAGCCTTTTAGCATTGTGCTCCTTTGCAGTCACACTGGAAAACAATGGTCCTAAAACAGAGAAGCTGCCAGGCTCAGCAAAGTGACCTTTTGTGATAATTGACACTTAAAATATAATTTCTATTATAAACGTATAACATGCAATGAAAAAAGCAGTATCATACTATTTTTCTCTCAAGGTAATACACTAATACAATTGTACACTAATACAATGACACATGAGTACATGAGGTATTCAAGGAACTGATGCATTGTTCCTGAGCTTGGTATAGCTGTTATTCCTCTAGAATAGTGTAACGATAGGTTATAAACTTCAGGTTTGAGAAATAAAGCCTAGAATTAGGTGTCAGCCAACTCAAAGGGGTCTTATATGAAGAGGGGTCATCTACACTCCCATATATTCTACTCTATCTTTCCAAGAATAAGGGAAGGCACACCTGATACTCTGGAGCTCTTCATCTGTTGTATTTTATGCCAGTGCTTCTGTTTTGCTACTATTAATGTTACATCCTGGCAAGGTTCCATACATATCCAGTACTTTATGTACAGTAAATCTGGAAGGGATACTTTTAAATTTGTAAGAGACAGCAGAACATCATCTGCAAATAGTAAGATCTTAAACGACTCATTCCTTTTCATGATATAGTTGCCCCCATAAGCTCAATACATAAGACAAATAATAATGGGTATTGGGGACAGTGGGCCTCCCTGACGTGTTCCATGAAATAGATAAGGGGTTTGTGGTGGGATGTATAGTTTTAACAGAGGCAGTACGATCTTTATACAAGGTTTGAATGACTTGCAGAAAACGCCCAGACATTCCCATATATTTAAAGAAATCTGAAGTTAAAGTAAACTTATGATATAATGAATTGTATGTGTAGTACAACTAAGAAATAGAGCATTAGTAGCAAAGATATGAGTCTCATATTGTTTCCAGTGCAGGAAGAGTTAAGAAACTTTACTTGTTATCTATGCAAAAGAGCTTCTCTGAGCTCTCTGACTAATTTAGTCAGAGAGCAGTGCTATTTTCTGAAGCACGTCTACATCAAAGAAACAGTGAAAGACAACTTTAGATAAGATTTTACTGAAGGGAAGTTCAAAGGTTAGTTTAAAACGCAGAGTGTAGTTTGTAGCCTGCATGTAAGGCGTGTCAGACTATTTGTCCACAGATCAGCTCCTATGCCCCAATCTATCTCCACCTTTCTTCACCCTGTGTGGCGCGTCCCCCTTGAATGGGAGGTGAGGAAACAACACCCGTCCGACTTCGGTTACTCCCAGGTCTTTAAGGTGCAAAGAATAGGAGCTGATCGTAGAGTAGACAATAATAACCTACCAGAGCCAAACAGATGTAGTGACACAATGCAGAGACAGTCCAGGGTCATACACGTGAGATTAGAGGAAACAAGGTACACAGGGATGAGGCAATAACAGAGTCAGGGTAATCTGAGGTCAATCCAGGTGGCAATCAAGGAAGGTTGTATATCAGGCAAAAGGTCAGTCCAAGCAGCAATCAAGAATGGTCAAGGTATTTTTTAATATTAATATTATTTAGTATTTATATAGCG
Source organism: Hyperolius riggenbachi (assembly GCF_040937935.1). Taxonomy (NCBI): domain Eukaryota; kingdom Metazoa; phylum Chordata; class Amphibia; order Anura; family Hyperoliidae; genus Hyperolius; species Hyperolius riggenbachi. Next base: position 111,649,892 of record NC_090649.1, on the reverse strand, counting down.
CCAACATCTTACGCAGCGCTGTACAGTACATATATATTGTCTTATCACTAACTGTCCCTCAAAGGAGCTCACAATCTAATCCCTACTATTATCATATGTCTATGTATGTATGTATTATGTAGTGTAAGTACTGTAGTCTAAGGCCAATTTAGGGGTGAGCCAATTAACTTATCTGTATGTTTTTGGGATGTGGGAGGAAACCGGAGTACCCGGAGGAAACCCACGCAGACACGGGGAGAACATACGAACTCCTTGAAGATAGTGCCCTGGCTGGGATTTGAACCGGGGACCCAGCGCTGCAAGGGGAGAGCGCTAACCACTACGCCACCGTGCTGCCACCGTGCAGCCCCAAGTGTAAACAAGGGTCAAATCCAGGAATCCAATTAACAACACCCAGCAATTAGCACAGCCATCGCTGTCACGGGCAATGAGCAAATGCACAGAGCAGGCTTTTATACAGCAAGCATTCAATCAGTGGCCGGCCACACACTCAAACAACCAATCAGAATCAGCAACACCTGTCTGACTAAGTAGATCAGCTGACACAAACTTAGAAAGCCTGCCTGGGTGTCAACTGACCAGGAATGTCAGCTGACACTAAATTCTCCGGCGTCTGAACGTGTATGGCTGAGGCTGATGCCTGTATGCGTGCTCCCCCGCCTGGCGCGCACACATCCCTGTCAAGAGTAGAGATGGCCCAAACGGTTTTCCAGCGAACGGCTCCCGGAGAACTTCCATGGTTCGCGTTCGCGGAGAACCGCAAACTTTTCCCGGAAGTTCGGTTTGCCCCCATAATGCACCATTAGGGTCAACTTTGACCCTCTACATCACAGTCAGCAGGCACATTGTAGCCAATCAGGCTACACTCCCTTCTGGAGCCACTCACCCCCTTATAAAAGGCAGGCATCGCCAGCCATTTTACTCACTTGTGTGCCTGCAGTAAATAGAGAAGGGACAGCTGCTTTTGCTGTTGCAGACTCTCATAGGGAAAGATTAGTTAGGCTCTTGTAGGCTTGTTAGCTTGCTCCTTGCGGATTCTTATTGCTTAAATAGCACCCCACAACAGCTTTTTTGAGAGCTAATCTTGTTCTTGTGATCTATTTTTTTTCTGTGTGTCCCACTGACACTTGTGTTGCATAGACAGCCTTGATAATTCATACTGTGTGTGTGCCACTGCCAGGCCCAGCACATTCAGTGACTTCCTGTGTGTGTGACAGGAGCACATGGTAATACCCAGTACTGCATATGCCTACCTACCTGTTGTTCACAGTGCACCCACCTACCTACGTGAGCTGAGTGCACGCAGTGTCACGGTGCCTGTCCGCTACCTGTCTGTGTGTGACAGGTGCACATTGTAATACCCATCACTGCATATACCTACCTGTTGTGTTCAGTGCACCAACCTCATCACTGCATATACCTACCTGTTGTGTTCAGTGCACCCACCCACCTATCTACGTTAGTGCACGCAGTGTGATATACCACTCCATGTATACCTGTTAACTGCACCTGTGTGACTGCACATTGTATTAGTCAAGTCAGTGCATACCTTTTACTTCATCCCCACCCCCTCCCAATATGGACAAAACAAAAGGCAGAGGCAGGCCACCTGGCAGGTCTGTTCGAGGTCGGGCTGTCGTGATTTTGTGCGGCCCTCGACCAAAAGTACAGTGTTCAGAAGAAGGCACGAGCCATCAACCCCCAATATTGTCAGGACGTAGTTGACTATTTAACACAGAACACCTCATCTTTCTCAGCTTCTGCACAGAAGCGTGACATATCTTCCTCCTCCTGCTCTGATTCGGGCACCCCACTTAACACTCAGTCGGCCGCCACCACCAAAGTGCCATCACCCCAGGCCTCAGTGGTGTGGACATTTTTTGTGTGTCTGCCTCAGATGAAAGCAATGCCATCTGTACTGTCTGCCACCGAAAATTGAGCCGAGGAAAAACCAAGACCCGCATAGGGACAACTACCTCATGAAGGCACATGATTACAAAGCACAAAACTGCAATGGTATGACCACCTGTGAGGATCCGCTGGGCTGCCTGCGCAGGCAGGCAGCCTTTTGACCACTATTCAGGTCTGCATTCTGCAGGTCTCTGGAAGAGAGACCTTTTGTCAGTTGTGCAGCTTGCTGCTGAGGAATTTGCATACGTTTGTCATGCAGATTGCCTAGCCACATCCTTTGTGGGCTTGCTCTATAAAGAGCTCTGTTTCCCACAGTAAGTGGCTGGTCATAAGAGTTAGTCCTGTGGAACACTCACCTGGAGTGTCAGCCTTGCTCTTTGTTTAAAGATTAGCCTAGAGTAATTCCTGGGACTGCACTAGGCAGGTTTCCCTAGTGCAGTTAGGATTGCTTACCTGTTTTGTTTGTCTGTTGCGATTGTCCTGTCCCAGCAGTGGTCGACAGGAAATCGTTCTGTGTGTCTGGGTGCTAACCGGAACAGCGGTTGTTACTGGTAGCCCCTTCTGATCTGTTTCCCTGGATCGCACCAGCCTCTTGCGCTAGTGCTGTGGAACCTTCTGTTCTGCTACTCTGTACTTGGATCACACTAGCATCTTGCGCTAGTGCTGTGGATCCTTCTGTTCTGCTACTCTGTACTTGGATCGCACTAGAATCTTGCGCTAGTGCTGTGGATCCTTCTGTTCTGTCTTCCTGGATCGCACTAGCCACTTTTTGCTAGTGCTGTGGATCCTCTCGTTCATGGATCCTTTTATTCATGTTTTCGTGTGTCTGTCTTGTCTGCTACGAACGCTTGCTGGAGGCTCGGTGAGGTAACCGTTAAGCAAGCGCTCGCGTCCTCTGTTTCATGTTTGTCTGTCGGTGGTTAGTTAGGCGTGTTTGTCTCTATTGTGCTTATCACGTGGAGACCGCGCATAAACGCGTGCACTGTTGCGAATGAGTGCGGTGTTCACGTTTAGCTAGCATTTGTTATTTTCCGTGTCTCCTCATTGTATGATTTGCTGTGCCTTTGCTATTCTCGTGCTCTGCCTTGCTGTAGCCTTGTGTCACCTCTGGCAATCGCCTCTCCCGCGATTGCATTCCTGCTTCCTATCTGCTGTTGTGTATGCACCGTCGCGGGTTGGCGACTGGTTTGGTGCACACACATACAATCTGTCGCTTTGCTCTCTCTCCTTCAGGGCTATCTTGCCCTGTGTTCCGTCCCTTCGTGCAATTCCTGTCTGGCGTGTGTGGCAGGGCAGAGGAGCTGTTCCTCTGCACTCCACAGCTCCATCTGTCGACAGGAATTTCCCTCTACAGGTGCATTGCACCTTTTGCTGGGTTTCCCGCAAATTATACGCTTGTGGAGGATTTCCGCAGTGTCAGCGCACGTCTTGTGTGCTGATCACGGAGAGAATTCCACAACCGTTACAGTATGACCAGCCCAACCAAAATTCCCAGTGTGGAGGGAATTTCTGATTTGTACGATTTTGTCGAGTATGGGTCCTGTGTCTTTAAGAGCTTTAAAAGGCTAAACTCAGAGACCAAAGCGGAATTTTTTTCTCTGAATGTGTGAGGTTTTGCCTGAATCCCACCTTTCAGATTACTGATCCGTCCACATCGGCTTTTCAGTTTGCCTATGTGCTCTTAAAAGACGGTTTGTTCACCTGGGCGTATGATGTGCTAAAAAACAATTCTTGGAATGATAATCTGTATCAGTTTCTTGCAGTGATATTCTCTCACTGGTTTAAACTGCCTGGCTTACAACCTGCTCTAATTGAATGTGTAGCTGCTAATAAGTCAGCTGATTCCATGCAAAACCATTCAGTATGATAATGATGTTTTCAATGATGTTTCTCAGTTTCCGGGTTTTTTGCCCCAATCCAAAGCTTGTGTGGATCCTATTATAGTTAGGATCGCACACTATATTAAAGCAGTTAAAAAATCTGTTCTTGTTCCTGAACTCCACCCATATGGAGATTATCTGGATACTGGCCTATTTGAACCTTCATTTGCCTCATGGGACATTGGGGCCTTGATGGAGGAATTTGATTTTGATTGGAAAGCCTTTTTGCGATTTTTACATCGCAAAAAGCGAAGATGTCTTAAATGACTGTCTCGATTCTATGTACCTATTGATTGATTCCGATGAATGTGACGAGGGTGATGTGGATCTGATGATTTATGTATGGCAGACGATTTTGGATGAGTTGCACACACACCAACTAATTGATTCCAATAAAGAGACATCGTTGTCGGATTATTGTTCCTGCCTTTCTGGGGTAAAGCATGTGAGTCGTGACATTGTGCGATCTGAAATGAGTGGGTGTGCCACTGTGGTTGATTCCTGTGCGAATCCTGGAGGATTCTCTCCTGACTGCGTGCAGTTTGAATCTAAGCGATCTGATGCCTGTTTCTCGGATGTTCCTGAAGATTGTGATCGGCATGGATGTGCCAGTTTTCTCAAGGATGTGTGGGACCCCTTGTCATTTAGAGACAGATGTTTAAGATCTTCCATCTGTGATCCTGCCATGGGGAAAATTCCTAAATTTTGCAGCATCAAAAGTAAAATTAATATGCCTAATAAAGTTTATCCTGTTGATGTCGCTATTTCTTCTGCTAATGAGTCTCTGTCTCACCCTGTTCACACCTGTAAGGGCCCGTTGCCTGGTGACAGTTGCTCCAGTGCTTCTGTCCTGAACGCCTTACAGTCTGCCCCACAGATCGCAGAGGTTTGCGCTATGGAATCGTCAGTTTCACAACCTAAAGCGATTTTTGATTCGCATGTTTTGCGTCCTGACTCCTCGGATTTGACATTGTTAGCCGAATCTAAGAGTGAGACAGCGCTTCGGTTTTGCGAATCTGACTCTGTAGCATCTTTGCTGGGTCCAGAGAAAGTTTCTCTGAGCCTGCCCTGTACCATGAATAAAAATATGATGTCCAATCACACTGACATTTGTGAGTCCCTTTCTTGTTCTGAGGAAAATGCTGATTCTGCATGCTGTACTCTGGATAAGTTAAGATGGCCTTGTTTAGAGTCTCCTGCAGTGTCCTTAGAGGCTCGTCTAGGTATTGCCACTATACTCACCTGTTTTTCTGCAGTTTTGGAGTTGCAAGCTAGTTTGACTGCTACGCAGAATTCTGGGTGCAGCGAGATTAAAGTTAGGGAGTCAGTGTGTGTTCCAGTAAATATTCCTGTACGTTCCGCTCATGATGATGAAATTCAGTCTCAGTTTATGGTGGAACCTTCCCTGGGACATCTGCCCTGTCCTCAAAATAAAGTTCCAGTTTTGCCCTGTAACATGGATAGTTCAGAACCCTTCTTAGAAAACTTAAAAAATAATGTTCCTGAGGTCTTGCCTGATGTCCTGGAGACCTCCGAGTTCCTCCCAAAGGGTGCAGAACTTGTAGGAGATGTCTCCTGCCCCCCAAGTCCTTCTGAGGTGTTGCCCACTTCAGTAGGCATTGCTGTTGTGCTGACTACCTTTGCAGCTCTGGTGGAGCTTCACTCATATGTAGTCAATGATGATATTACAGTCACAGAAAATTCTGAATTTAAGTCCGAGTCTTCTTTTGAAAGACCAGTACCTGTGACCTCCACTCATGATGATTTTCTGCCCGGTACTGGTTTTGGTCTTGTCGTGTCGGACTCTGAGGTTGGCAGTTCCCCGACATGTTCTGAGGTTTCTCCTGTGCTGGTGTACCCCAATGTGCTCTGTGACCCAGAAAGCCCAAGTGTGCCTCGGTTACCAGCATGCTCAGATGCTTCCTCGGTGGAGACATGCTCTGATATGGCCTGCCTGCTTGCATGCCCAGAAGTGGTCCCTGAAAGTTCTGATCTTGATGGGTGTCCTCGTGATTCTGAATCCAGAATAGTCATTGGTTCCATAGGAGGGCTTGATGGTTCTCCATGTGAGCCTGGTGATTGTTCTGCCCTCTTGGGATCTCTGTGGAGCTTCGGAAGGTTCTGGGAGATTCCGGGAGAAATTTTGCTTGGTACCCTGGATGAGATCAACAGTGGCTTTTGTGTTGTAAGGGACACTTCGAACAGGTATTGTGGCAGATTTGGTATTTTCGGGCGCTCCATGGAAGGTGGTGGGTATTGTCAGGACGGTGTCGATGGCTTCTTCTCTGGTGTTCACAGTCCTGATGGGTGTTATACTAAAACTGGTAGAACTGATAGATATGTTTCGGTGGCGTTTGCTTCCGATGAGGTCGGTTTCGGCTGGACTGACTCTGGAATTGGGCCTTGTCGGGCTGTCCTGACCTTCGTGAGTCTTCAGTTAGAGTCTTTTGCAAGTATCAGGTTGGAGGGTCGTCTGGAATCCGACCCTAGAGGGGGGGGGGGGGTACTGTGAGGATCCGCTGGGCAGGCAGCCTTTTGACCACTGTTCAGGTCTGCATTCTGCAGGTCTCTGGAAGAGAGAGCTTTTGTTAGTTGTGCAGCTTGCTGCTGAGGAATTTGCATACGTTTGTCATGCAGATTGCCTAGCCACATCCTTTGTGGGCTTGCTCTATAAAGAGCTCTGTTTCCCACAGTAAGTGGCTGGTCATAAGAGTTAGTCCTGTGGAACACTCACCTGGAGTGTCAGCCTTGCTCTTTGTTTAAAGATTAGCCTAGAGTAATTCCTGGGACTGCACTAGGCAGGTTTCCCTAGTGCAGTTAGGATTGCTTACCTGTTTTGTTTGTCTGTTGCGATTGTCCTGTCCCAGCGGTGGTCGACAGGAAATCGTTCTGTGTGTCTGGGTGCTAACCGGAACAGCGGTTGTTACTGGTAGCCCCTTCTGATCTGTTTCCCTGGATCGCACCAGCCTCTTGCGCTAGTGCTGTGGATCCTTCTGTTCTGCTACTCTGTACTTGGATAGCACTAGCATCTTGCGCTAGTGCTGTGGATCCTTCTGTTCTGCTACTCTGTACTTGGATCGCACTAGCATCTTGCGCTAGTGCTGTGGATCCTTCTGGTCTGCTACTCTGTACTTGGATCGCACCAGCATCTTGTGCTAGCGCTGTGGATCCTTCTGTTCTGTCTACCTGGATCGCGCTAGCCACTTTTCGCTAGTGCTGTGGATCCTCTCGTTCGCTTATTCATGTTTTCGTGTGTCTGTCTTGTCTGCTATGAACGCTTGCTGGAGGCTCGGTGAGGTAACCGTTAAGCAAGCGCTCGCGTCCTCTGTTTCATGTTTGTCTGTCGGTGGTTAGTTAGGCGTGTTTGTCTCTATTGTGCTTATCATGTGGAGACCACGCATAAATGCGTGCACTGTTGCGAATGAGTGCGGTGTTCGCGTTTAGCTAGCGTTTGTTATTTTCCGTGTCTCCTCATTGTATGATTTGCTGTGCCTTTGCTACTCTCGTGCTCTGCCTTGCTGTAGCCTTGTGTCACCTCTGGCAATCGCCTCTCCCACGATTGCGTTCCTGCTTCCTATCTGCTGTTGTGTATGCACCGTCGCGGGTTGGCGACTGGTTTGGTGCACACACATACAATCTGTCGCTTTGCTCTCTCTCCTTCAGGGCTATCTTGCCCTGTGTTCCGTCCCTTCGTGCAATTCCTGTCTGGCGTGTTTGGCAGGGCAGAGGAGCTGTTCCTCTGCACTCCACAGCTCCATCTGTCGACAGGAATTTCCCTCTACAGGTGCATTGCACCTTTTGCTGGGTTTCCCGCAAATTATACGCTTGTGGAGGATTTCCGCAGTGTCAGCGCATGTCTTGTGCGCTGATCACGGAGAGAATCCCACAACCGTTACAACACCCGAGGAAAAGCAGCACACAAAAGCAAAGCCTCACACCGCAGTGGAAGATACCAGGCCACAATTTTTTCCTCAAAAAAGGCGATACTTAAGCTGTACCGTGATGTTGAAAGGCAAGTGGTGACATCTCTGGCACACAGCGTTGGGTCAAGGGTCCATCTGACCACGGATGCCTGGTCTGCAAAGCACGCTCAGGTCTGCCCGAAGACTAAGTCAGCCCCACACAGCATCTCTGCCTGCATGCCGTGTGACTGCCTGCCCCAAGACTAAGTTGCTCCCCACCCAGCATATCTGCCCGCAGGCCGCTTGACTGCCTTCTCTGCCACCACCAACAGGGTCCAGGACTTCAGACGGATTCCTGAATTTTTAAGGCCGCTGCTAGCAGCGGCCGCTATAATAATTTTTCTAGTGCATGTACATGCCTGCCTAATTTTTCTGGCTGCACTGCGGCTGCAACAACGAAACAAAAGGCATGTACATGTGCACATTTCCCTTCGTGATCATTACCTTACCGCAGTGAAGGGGCTTGCGTACCACAATGAATCAATGACCGCCTGCTATATGAGTGGGGTGGCACACCAAAGATAATAAGGTTGTTGCTTCATTGTGGACAGACCATATTTGATCAGCTGGACAGTCACTGTTGTTCTATCATTGAGCTACCACAGCCCAGCGACCATATGGGCTTGAAAACCGCCATGGCCTGCACTCTGGCCATGGTGCACACCAGTCCAGCACGGCCGTCACAACACAAACAGCTGTTTGTGGTGCGTTACACAGTGAGTTTGGTGTGTCAGTGTGAAGCAGTACTCTAATTACACTCCCTGATTGATGTATACACATGCAAGATGTTTTAAAGCACTTTAGGCATGCAATTTAGCATTCAATGTGATTTCTGCCCTTAAAACGCTGCGTTGCGTCCAATCCGGATTTTTCCCTTGGACTTTTGGCGTATATCCCACTCTGCCATGCCCCCTCCAGGTGTTAGATCCCTTGAAACATCTTTTCCATCACTTTTATGGCCAGCATACATTTTACTAGTTTTCAAAATTAACCTCCCCATTGAAGTCTATTGCGGTTCGCGAAAGTTCACGCGAACCGAACTTTCGCGGTAGATTCGCGAACCTGGTTCGTGAACCGAAAATCGGAGGTTCGGGCCATCTCTAGTCAGAAGGGACACTGGGTATGCCAAGCGCACATGGAGACCCGGAAGAGCATTGATCGGACAGACCAGCAAGAGGAGCGGCTGCCTCGCTGGAAACCTCAGGTAAGTTCCTGACACTGCAAATAGAGAATGATGCAATGTTATATAAAAAAGCTATATAACTGAAAATAAAATACGAGACTTTTTTAACTCTTTTTTTCTTAGTTACAATATTAACAATCGGTCACATGTTATACGTCTGTCACAACCAGTTGCCTAGCGCACGGTTCGCGGTCTATAGCTTGGCCGCTTCTTTAAAGGCTTAATATTGTCGGTATGCAGTACGTGAAAGAGGGAAATTAAAACCATCTGCAGCATCAGAAACAGAGACATAGGCCTAGTGCACACCAAAAACCGCTAGCAGATCCGCAAAATGCTAGCAGATTTTGAAACGCTTTTTCTTATTTTTCTGCAGCGTTTCAGCTAGCGTTTTGCGGTTTTGTGTAGCGGTTTTGGTATAGTAGATTTCATGTATTGTTACAGTAAAGCTGTTACTTAACAGCTACTGTAACAAAAAACGCCTGGCAAACCGCTCTGAAGTGCCGTTTTTCAGAGCGGTTTGCGGTTTTCCTATACTTAACATTGAGGCAGAAACGCATCCGCAATCCAAAATCTGCAGCAGCCCGGGAGTATGCGTTTCTGCAAAACGCCTCCCGCTCTGGTGTGCACCAGCCCATTGAAATACATTACCCTAGCGGATCCGCACCCTCAAGCAGATCGCAAACCGCAGCGGAAACGCTCCGGTGTGCAGTAGGCCTCACAGTTAGTCCACTGCGTATTTCACAATGAATCAGTATATAACAGCACCAATCGCAATAAATGTTACACTCACAAGTTAGTACATTCATTTCATCAGATGTTAATGTTGTTAACATCCAGTCCGCTCAGGTAAAAAATAAAAATAAAAAAAAGCGACAGCATATAAAAAAGATTGTTGATAGTTACCTTATGGACTCAGCTTTTTTAACATCCAGGAACTGCTAGTAGCTGCAATATTTACCATTCAAGCTTCGTGTGATTAGCACAAGATTGCACATTATTGCTTTTTTAACATGTATGTCATTAGGGTATATCGCCAGTACTTTTGCAAATTAGGGCTTGTATTTATTGATCTAGTATAAAGATAAAAATACACCTTTATTTCCAAATAAAATATTGTCGCAACACAATTTAAAGTGAACCAGAGATGAAGCACCGTCATGTATTTTACCATATATATTAGTGGGAACATTAGAGAAAAAACCTACGCTGCTCTCTGCTTCATCCTTCACTGCTCAGCCTGCTTGTTTTCAGCCCTGATAAAATCCCAGACTGAGTATTCACTCTGGCTTTGCTCAGGAATCATTATAGCTGAGTCATTATAGCAGAGCCAGAAGGGGGCAGGCTTGGGCTTGAAAAGACATCAGAGAAGACAGACTCAGCTATAATTATTCCTGAGCAAAGTCACACTGAATGCTCAGTCTGGGATTTTATCAGGGCTGATAACAAACAGGCTGAGCAGTGAATGATGAAGCAGAGAGCAGGGTAGGTGTTTTCTCTAATGTTCCCATTGATATATATGATAAAATATATGAGGGTGCTTCATCTCTGGTTCTGGTACACTGTAATAACCAAGAAAAATGGTAAAATGTTGGATTTACCTATCATAGCACATTTTATTTAAAAATATAATGGCTGAAAACTAAGATTTTTGTTTCATTTTTTTTCTTATTATGCCCTTTAAAATGCAGCTAAAATAAAAAAAATCTTAGCAAAAGGTATCACCCAAAGAAAGCCTAATTTGTGGTGTAAAAAAGGATGTATAGATCAATTTGATGTAAATACATGGGCCCATATGCAATTAACTTCTTCTCCTGAGTTATGTTTTTGGAGATAATTTTCATATTCTCTTTAACCATTTAATGACAACCTAACGTATTAAAACGTCATGCTTTACCCTATTAACAGCAACATGACGTTTTAATACGTCGCCGCTACCGCCGTGTGTGCGCCGCTACCGCCGCCAATTCCACCGGGATCCCGTGATGAGTGATTGGGGAAGAGGACCGAACAGTCCTCTACCCAATCGCAGTGCCTGGAGTGAATGGACGTGACCGCGAACAGCGGCTACGTCCATTCACAAAAACAGGAAATTGTTACTGTTCAATAAAGTGTAAAAAAAAAAAAGTGATCACTTCCTATAACGAAGTGTTCACTAGCGCCATCTTGTGGCCAAAAAGTATATTACACATACAAAATACAGACATACACAATTACATGCACATCATTAATAAAATTACACGTACAACCCTCCCTCTCAAAAAAAAAACACTTGTAAAAAAAATTCAGCTTAAAATAAATAAATAAATAGTTTCCTTATGGACTCAGCTTTTTTTAATCTATATTTTATGGGGGAAAATTAATTTTAATCTATTACATTGGGGCTGGTAATTATGGCCAGAACAAAAAAAAAACAAAACAGAAAAATAACACCTATATTTCAAAATAATATATTGTCGCCATACATTGTGATAGGGACATAATTTAAATGGTTTAATAATCGGGACAACTGGGTAAATAATATGTGCTTGTTTTATCCACAGGAGAATGTTTAATTTTAAAACTATAATGGCTAAAACCTGAGAAATAATGATTTTTTTTTCTTTTTTTTTTGTTTTTTTTCTCATTAAAACACATTTAGAATAAAAATATTCTTAGCAAAATGTACTACTCACAGAAAGCCTAATTGGTGGCGAAAAAAACGAGGTATAGATCATTTTCTTGTGATAAGTAGTAATAAAGTTATTAGGGAATAAAAGGGAGGAGCACTGACAAGTGAAAATTGCTCTGGTCCGTTAGAGTAAAACCCCTTGGGGGTGAACTGGTTAAAATAACTTTTTAGGATTTTATAATTAAAAAAGTACCTAAACATTGGGGAAAAAGTACTATCAAAATTATTTTGAGTATTTTCTTGCTTGCTGGTGGTTTAAAAGGAATTTTATGTCAAGGGGCCTTATGCAATTCACTTCCTCTCCTGAGTTTTCTCCTAGGAGATATTTTTTCATCTTCAATTTAAAATAATTTTTAGCATTGCACATGGCCCATGGTATTTTTTTAATTTTCCGCCTTGACACTTGAGCCCATATGCAATTCAATTTTTCTTCTGAGTTTTCTCCTTGGTGATATTTTTCATAACTTGTCATGAAATGCCCTTAAAGCCACCAGCAAGCAAGAAAACACTCAAAATAATTTTGATTGCACTTTTTCACCAACTTTTGGGTACTTTTTCAATTGTAAAATGCTGAAAAGATAGTTTAAAGAAAAGATGAAAGTTATCTCCTGGGAGAAAACTCAGGTGGAAAAGTTAATTGCATATGGGCCTAGTGTGAGGATCCGCTCAGCTGGCTGCACTGGCAGACAGCTGTTTGACCATTCCTCTAGTCTGTGGGCTGCAGGTCTCTGGAAGAGAGACCTGTCTTTCCATTGCAAGTTTCTGGTCTGTTCTGCTGCTGAGGAATTTGCATACATTCGTTATGCAAAACCCCTACCTGCCTCCTTTGATGACTGGCAGTATAAAGAGCTATGTTTCCCAGAGTCCTTTGCTGGTCATTCCTTCAGGGTTTGTAGTAAACACTCCTAGAGTGTCAGCCATGCTACTTCTTGTTGAAGTTAGCTTGGAGTGATTCATGGGACTGCACTAGGTAGTTTTCCTGGTGCAGTTAGGATTGCATATCTGTTTGTTTGTTTGTTTGTTTGTTGCGGTTGTCCTGTCCCAGCGGTGGTCGACAGGAAGTCGTTCTGGGTGCTGACCAGAGCGGCGGTTGTTGCTGGTGGCCCCTTCTGATCTGTCTTGCCTGGATCGCACTCACCTTGCGCTAGTGCTGTGGATCCTTCTGTTCTGTCTTCCTGGATCACACTAGCCTCTAGCGCTAGCGCTGTGGATCCTTCTGATCTGTTTTCTTGTTCCTGAGTTTAGATCGCACTGGCCGCTAGCGTTAGCGGCTGTGGATCTTTCTGATCTGTGTTCCTGCTTGGATCACACTTGCTCTGGCGGAAGAGCGGTGGATCCTTTCTGCCTAGTTCTTGTTTCTCGTTTGTCTGTCTTGTCTGATGCGGGCGCTTGCTGTGGGCTCGGTGGGGTAGCCGTTAAGCAAGCGTTCGCGTTCTTTGTTTCGTGTTTGTCTGTCGGTAGTTAGTTAGGCGTGCTTGTCTCTGTTGTGCTTAACACGCGGAGACCGCGCATAAACGCGTTCGCTGTTGCGAATGAGTGCGGTGTTTGCGTTTAGTTAGCGTTTGTTATTTTCTTTATCATTCTCATTGTATTATTTGCTGTGCCTTTGCTCCTCTTGTGTTCTGTTCTAGTCTGTCTTGTGTCACTTCTGGCGATCGCCTTTCTCGCGATCGCGTTCCTACTTTTGTTTCTGCTGATGTGTGTTCACCGTCGCAGGGTCACGACTAGATTGGTGAACACACATTCGTCCTGTCCCTGTGCTCTTTCTCTTTATGGGCTGTTCAGCCCCGCATTGTCTTGATCTGTACAATCCCCATCTGACATCTGTGGCCGTGCAGCGATTGTACTCGTCTGCACTCCACAGCGCCATCTGCCGGTGGGGATTGCCCTCTGCTGGTGCCTTGCACCTAGCCTGGGTTCACCCAATTATACGCTTGTGGAAGGTTTTCGCTGTGTCAGTGCGCATCTCGTGCGCTGACCACGAAAACGATTCCGCAAACGTTACACCTAGTAGTCACAATTATGTTTTTTAGTCAACTTTTTATATTGAGTTAAAAATACAGTATGTACAAAATTACAGAGAGGCCCAGATGGTGTCCTTGTTTATAGCATGTTAATGACTTTTGTCTTTATGTATGTGAATGATTATTGATGTTGTTTGATGTCAGTGTGACCATTTACAGCATTACCAGGTCTTACGGATGCAGTGGTACACTCCTAACAAAAGCATTCATGAAAGAGGAGTGTCTCTCCAGCGTAACTCTTACACGGAAATAAAACAAATGCATATGTAAATAATATTATATGAGAAGTATTCCTGTGTTACAGGTGAACAAACACCTCTCCTTCACCAAGCTGCTACAGAAGGAGGCTGTTCTTTTCTGTAGGTTAAAATGGGGATATGTTGTATAGTGGTCTGTCAAGCCATACAATAAGCTTATCAGTAAAAACAGCATGACTCAGGAATTACACATAAAACAGATAAATCATTCTGTTATTGAATACATAGCAGGGTTGGGTGGATGATGGGAAAACACAGATAACACGCCACTATCTACTGGTCAACTAAACCAAAGTCAACACTCCCTTCACTTGCTACTTTGATAATGGTTGGAACAAGGAGCTAGCTGCAGGGTTTCAGTTGGCGAACATTCAGCTGTCCATTTTAAATTGTAAATCTGCAATCTATAAAAAAAAGCCCTTTTGGGTAAAGCAAGTACTTGCTAGATGGCGAGGAAAGGAACAACGCTACTTAAAAAAAAAAACTTGGCCATTCGGAGGCGGCCTGGTGATGCGCTGATCCACCTTTGCGCAATTTTAAATTTTTACTTGGTAGCGCACCCAGGCTATGCAAATGCATAATTTAGGAATAGTTAGTGTTAGGGCCCCTCCCATGGGGGATGACTTATTCGCAGTGGGAGGGACGAGTACCTAATAAGTTGCATGTAAACCAACATCCTCCAGTGGTATTATTTGAACACTGGGTGTGTATTTTATCCCACTAGTGGGGCTTGCACTCTCAAGCAGGTAGTCATAAGGATGCAATCTGTTTTTAAGTAGCGCTGTTCCTTTCCTCGCAAAGGAACAAATGTAAGTAACTTTGGTCAGCTGCTCCCATGTAATAGCATTGCTTATTGATGTTTATGCAGAGCTTCTGTTTGGTTTCAAGGTGCGTTTGTAGTTTCTTGGGGGGGCTCAGCTCTGATTGGTGGCCATTCGGAGGTGGCCTGGTGATGCGCTGATCCACCTTTGCGCAAGTACTTGCTAGGTCCAAGAAGACAGAAAGAACCAAAGATCTCGTAACTCAACAATGGTCCTTATTCAATTCACTTTTTCTCCTTAAGTTTTCTCCTGGGAGATATTTTTTTTAATATTCTGTTTAAGTAACTTGTCAACAAGGCCCATATGCAGTTCACCTTTTCATCTGAATTTTCACCTATGTTATATTTTCACATCTTGTCATAAAATGCATTTGAAACCTTTTTCATCAACTTTTAGGTACTTTTACAATTGTAAAATTCTTAAAATATTTTAAAGAGAGAAAATTATCACCTAGGCAATAACTCCAGAGAAAACGTTAATTGCAAAAGGGTCCAAGTAAAATAAGTAAAAAGTAGGTGAAAAAGGTACAGTCAACATTACTCAGAGTAAATTTTTGCATGCTGGTGGCTTAAAAAGCATTATTAATAAATATGTGAAAATATCACCTATGAGAAAACTTAGGAGAAAAGTGAATCGAATAAGAGCCAATGGGCCCAATCCAATTCACTTTTTCATCTAAGTTTTTCCCTAGAACATCATTTTTCATCTTCTGTGTAAAAATAACACTTCACCACTCTGCAATTGGAAAAGTACCAAAAAGCAAGTGAAACAGTAGTGTCAAAATTATTGCAAATAACTGCTTGCTCGCTGGTAGCTTAAAAGGCATTTCTCTGATAAGATGTTATATTATAACCTAGGAGAAAACGTGGAAGAAAAGTGAATTGGATCAGACCCAATATGTTGCTTCTTGTTTAAACGGTGCAGCCATATAAAGCATGTCCGAAAAAAGGTAAATAGAAAATGTAACAGATGTAAATAATTTTAAAAAGTTGGAATTGTTGCACCTTCATTTTTTGTATTCAACAGACACAGGACAGAATGCTGGCTAGTACTTTTTCGCCTACTTTTTGGTACTTTTTCAATGCTGAAAAGTTACTGCAAAATAGAAGATGAAAAATAATCACCTAGGAGAAATCTCAAGAGAAATGGCTAAGTGCATAAGTGGCCCTGGCAATTCACATTTTTTTCCTAGGGGATAATTTTCTTAGTTGATATTTTTTCTGATTCTGATTTTAATTTATGTTTAGGTGATAAAAACTGATTCAGAGGAGCTCATACTGTATTCCTGTATTCCACAGCATGAAATAATATTTCACAGGTCTCCTTCTATTAGCATTGCCTATGTCCTGAATTCCAGCATATAATGATTCTTCAAGGAAATGAGGCCTGATGAAGTGTATAAAATTAGCTCAGGTTCACTGGTTCTTTTTGCATCAGCGCTTTCCTGTTGCTGAAAAATTGTTTCACTCTTGAGATCCATGACATTGTAATAAATATATACAGAAGCGAGTGAGTGAGTGTGTGTGTTTGTGTGTGTGTAAGTTTTAGTTTTTCTCATTAAAAATGAAATACATTTTTGTCACTAAAGTAATGTAATCTGAAAAAAAATTGTTTTTGCAAAAATACTCAGATGACCACTATTATGTGGACACACTAGATACACTACCAAATTCTATGATTGGCCATATACTCCGAAGTCAGAATCATTGGACCAATCACAGGCTGCAGAATTTTTCCGCAGAAATACCACATTACCACAGCTCACACATTTGAGCCCAATCACAGAACTAGGGATCATTGGACACATAAAAGGCTGCAGAATTTTTCTATGGAAATCGGAATACCGCAGAAATAGTTAGACCAAAGACAAGACTTAAAACTCGGTAGCATCCTACTCTTGTGATTGGTCTAAAATCTCTGTGGTTTTCTGATTTCTAATGTAAACCTCCACATTCTCTGTTGGTCTAATACTACGATGTATTTCCGAGTCCTGTGATTATTTTTTAAGTTTTGTAAATGGCCTAAAAATGGGAGTTTCAGGCCAATCACAACACTCGGAAATTGTAAATACTCAGTAGTATTGAATCAGATAATGTGGTGGTGTATTGTGGGAATAGGCCTCCGGCCCATATGCAGTTAATTTTATCTCCTGCAATTAATTTTATCCCAGGTGATATTTTCAAACTTGTCTATAAGATGCTTTTTTAACCTGCAGCAAGCAAGAAAATACTCAAAATAATTTTGTATTTTAGTAGTACTTTTTCACCTACTTTTTGGTGTGTTTTTAATTTCAACGTGCTGAAAAGTTATTGCAAATAGAAGATGAAAAATTATCACTGAGGAGAAATCCCAAGAGAAATGGTTACTTGCATAAAAGACAAACAAAGACAAAGACAAACACTTATATAGCGCTTTTCTCCTGGCGGACTCAAAGCGCCAGAGCTGCAGCCACTAGGACGCGCTCTATAGGCAGTAGCAGTGTTAGGGAGACTTGCCTAAGGTCTCCTGCTGAAATAGGTTCTGGCTTACTGAACAGGCAGAGCCTTGGTCCATATGCAGGGGCCTTGGCCCATATGCAATTCATTTTTATGCAATTCAGTTTTTTCCTAGGAGATAATTTTTCATCTTCTCTTTCTTGGCTTAAAAAAACTTTTATTGATATCGTTTCTAAATTTCATCTGGCAGAAATCTTAAGAGAAAAAGTAAATTGCATATGCACAGACCCATTTGAAATTATCTGTTTCTCCTAGGTGAGATTTTAAAACCTGTCAATAACATGCCTTCTAAACCACCAACAAAAAATACTCAAAATAATTTTGATAGTACTTTTTCACCTACTTTTTTAGTAATTTTTCCATTGGAAAGTGCTGAAAAGTTATTCTAAATTAAAGATGAAAAAAATTATCTCCTAGGAGAAAACTGAGGTGAAAAAAAGTTAAATTGAATATGGACCTTTGTCAATAAATTCCTTTTTAAGCCCCCAGCAAGCATCACAATACTCAAAATAATAATTTAGATATTACTTTTCAACTACTTGTTGGTACTTTTTTCATTTTCAAAATGCTGAAGTTATTTTAAAGAGACAATAAAAGCAAGTGTCTCCTAGGAGAAAATTTAGTTGAAAGTTAATTGCATATGGGTCACTGTGTTGTATAAACAGCACTTTAAAAACATTTAGGAGAAAGTTAATTGCATATGGGCGAATGCCTTGTATAAATAGCACAAAAAAGTAACCAAAACTTAGCTTGACAAATTTTTAAGACTTCACAACACATTTCAGACAGTGTGATAGTATGCAGGGATGTCAGTTATATAATAAATACTCTTTGTAATATAATTGTTTGCTTAGTAATTTATCTTTTTAACTTATTACTTTATACACCTACATTTATTAATAACTCCCAGCATGAGGAAATATTAGATTTTTATTGTCTGTTTATTGTGCTACCTTTTTTTTAAGTCTTTGAAATGAAAACAGTACCTCAAGTCTCTCTATAAGCAGATAAGGTAGGAAACAATATTGCATTACTATATTTTTAACCATCATATTTAGCAAAGGAGCTTTTTCAATAGATATCAATTAAGACTGCATAGTATAACTTCTTTTCAGCAATATCAGTACTGGGATTTTCTTTTTCCCTGGCAGTTTAGAGAAAAAATACAATAAGAGCTGTTTCATTTGTATTTTAACATCAAGCATAACGAGCTTTTTTTTAACTTTAAACTACTGGTTACCATTTGAGAAGTAACCCTATTAGAGAGTAATTGTATTCTGACCATTGTAGTCCAGACCATGTTTTTACTCAGAGATATGGTTTTAGCAAATTTATCCAGCATAAATAGAATACAAGCACATGGAAATATGTTTCCAGGTTTAATAATGATTACATTCTAAAGGAATAACCATTCAAAATGAATTCCTTTCAGAAGTTTTTTTGTTTGTTTGGTTTTGTAAGTCTTATCACTCCGATGGGCAGGGTGAACATTTTTATGCTAAATATTTTGAAAAGGAATGACCGGAGACATACCTACACATAAAAAGTCTACTATAGAAGATGATATATAAGAAAATACAAATTAAGGAAAATCCCCTAATACTTTATACATCACCGATATTATAAAGAACAAATAATGGTTCTTCACTTAATTAAATGCACTGATATTGCTTATAAGTTTGATCCAATCCCAGCAAGATACCAACATTTCTGTGCTGGAAGTTGAAATAGCAAAGGCAACATACTCCTTGTGTAGGTGGATATTAGTCCATGTTTTCATTGTTTCTAATGCTTATTTAGTATTTTCCATAAAGTTGTTTGTGTAACAGGTTGGTTTATGAAGAACAGATATTGTTTTTATGCACTTCCAACTTATTATTAGATGACATTTCATTTGTTGTGTAATTAATAAGCCTGCTAGTTCTTTATTTTATTAAAAGTTACATCAAATGCAGGATCATTTCAGTTTATAATGTTAGTTAAGAAATATGTTGTTATTTTCTTTTAACCTAACTTTACTTGTACATTTACAAAAGTCAGTAAGTAACATGATGTAAACTTAACACACATAAGTAAAAAAATAAAATAAAAAACCCAAAAAATTAAAAAACCTGTCAGTTTAAAGTTTGACTACCTTACCATTAAGCATCAGAATTGTTGACACTTTAACTAAATGTGGGTGGAGTATCACAAATTAAAGTGAAAGCTGTAAAAAAAAGTTAGACTAAAACTTGATCAAGAGAGCAGTGAGTAACTAACTACACGAATACAAATAAAAATGTACTTACAATTTGCAAAATGTGTATTTGCCATATTCATGGTTTTATGGTTACAACTTAACATCTCTCTCTCTCTTCTCTCTCTCTCTCTCTCTCTCTCTCTCTCTCTCTCTCTCTCTCTCTCTCTCTCTCTATATATATATATATATATTTATTTATTTATATATACCTTTTTTATCCTTTATTATCTTTTATGGGCAGACAGAAATATAACATACATTCAGGAAATTAAAGACAATAGGACAATGTAAAATATATTTTCTAACTCTTGTAAAAAAAATCTAACTCTCTATCACTATTGCAATTCACTGCAGCATGGTATTTCGGAGTTCTATCTTATCCAATATTTATGTTAACATGGAAAGGTACAGGGCTTTTTGAAATGAAATCCATCTTTATTCAAAGAAGAGGAGTAGAATTGCAAATTAAACTGTAGTGATATTCCATAGAAGCTTAAAATGGTACAACTCGTTGATTGTATATGACAATAAAACCCCAGAAAAGTCTGTATTTGGCTTTCAAAATGCAATAGAAATGTTTTTTCAATGCTTCTTTCCTGCTGTACTATAAAATGTCATAGAACTTTGGCAGTGTATAAAATCTGAATTTATGTATTTTTTAGAGTTATGGGAGTAAATGTTGTTGCATCAAGTCCGCGGCAGCTAAACTGGTGAAGAAATCAACCAAGATGTAGAGGGCACCTATATATGAATAGCAATTGCTTCATTCAAAGGCTCCTGAAAGACTTTAAAATTCTGTCCTGTCCTGAACAGTCTATTACAACATTTCCATGTTTATAATCTTGACCACCTGTGCAAGAAACTTGCTTTTGGATTGGTTATTCTGAACTTTTTACAGAAGTTTGTAGGACTTCATTATTAGTTTTTCAACAACATAAAACATGAGAGGATAAATATATTGTAAATATATTGTAAATACTTAGTATATCGGTGGAATGAATTTTTCTGCTGCAACTGACTTAAAAGGTTTATATGGTAAAATTTCATCTTCAATCTAAAATAATTTTTAATATGCCCTGCCATAAAGGTCATGGCACAGGACAGGGCATTATTGGTTAGAATACTAGATGCTAAATACTAATTTTATTCAAAAAAATTGTGGCATATAGTCAGCTTTGTTGAGCAGTTATTTTTTGGCTATTGACTACAGTTCAGCACTTCTTAATAGGTGTAGTAGATAGATAGTTACATAGATAGATAGATAGATAGATAGATAGATAGATAGATAGATAGATAGATAGATAGATAATACATGGAAATTAACTAAGATACACAAAATATATTTACTTTTGAATAGTAAAGTTTATTAAATCGCTTTGAAAAGATGAATTCATAATACACAACATTTTAAAACCATGATGGATTTTAAGCTAAATTTGGAAATCCACCGATATAAAAGCTAAAAAATGATAGTCTAACAAAATCTGTACAATATTCACACTGGGAATAATCCAGTTAGCACCAAACAAGGTAACTTTTTTGATGTTTTTAATCAACATCTAGTAAGGTCTACGGTGCATCTGATACCTGGTCTATCAGAATAAAACAATATCAGAAATCATTTTAACTGCATTTTAACTTTAAGAATAGATGTTTATAATTTTACATAGATCAATAGACATGAATACATCATCACTAGGGCATGTAAATTGGCAAAAATATAGTACAAAGAACAGAACAATGCCTTATGTTTTAGTATAGTGTCCAATAAAAAAAAATGCACGTGACAATTTGGAAGTTTTTATACTGGCACAAAAACTCAATGGTTTAAAGACTGTAGTTCTAGGACCATGGTGGACGACAGGCAGGTCTCAGGTGATCCTCAGTCCATTTTTTTATGGCTAAAGGACATTCCTCATTTGATTTTTATGGGCGTAAAGTGAATATAACTATCGCAGTGAGTAAAAATAGAGATTTTTTTTAAGTTACTTCTTTCAGTAAGTGATATTTAGCACTAAGATTAAACCTGGGGAAAATAAATTTATCGGATAAATAACTTTACCCGTGGAACTAATCACACATGTAACTTTTTTGAGTTCCATATTGCTATTTTGTTTTGCAGGTTCAAAATCTAGCTTTGACAATTTAACCATTTTAACGTCACACTGACATAGCTACTATTTATTCAGTGTCCACAGAGAGGAACTATGATCTATTGAACTTTTCTTGCCATTATAAGTGTTTGAACAGCCACTCAAAAGTTTTATGACCTCAAATTAGATTTTAAAAAGCCTCCACTACAGATTTCTCTGACTGCAGAGGTAAATCACTGGTATATATAAAAATGGGAACACTGGCAAGTTCTAAAAAGGACAGGTACTATACATAGACATCTTAATCACATCATATCATATGTTACTTGAAGATTACTTTAAGAAGAGGATGTAGATGGTCATCATATCTAACTCAGTTTAAAGTTGTCTACAAAGCAACAGTACATTGAGAGCCTCTGTCATAAACCAGTAAACTATCGCTAAATTCTAGGTTTTGTGGTGTTTGAAAATATAAATAGTTCAATGAAAGTAGGTGTAGCTGAAAAAGCATTTTAGCAGGGTAAATACATTACTAAAGCATTATTATATAAACAGCAAGTAAATTAACAAAGGGATACTCTTATCAGTGAATTATGGCCATATTTGCCATCTTCACAAAGGGGTTTATTTGCTAAAGGAGTTCATGACCCAGTGAACCTTTGAAGAAGTCCACGATTCAGGTGCAAGGGAATGTAATGGCATAATATTGCAATGGAGGTCATCACTGGTGCAAATATACTCAATAAACAATATGTAAAAATATGCTTTAGTAGCTATACCCCAATCAGATGAGAAGAATTTACATAATTTACTATAGACCTGCCACACTAGGAAGCATAAAATCATCAGAGATATGAATTGCTATTAGAGTTTATCCGAAGACATAACAACAAAAGTTGTTTACTTTACTTACCAACTGTACAAGATGTATTTTCTTTCGAAACTTTACGTTTTTTCTTCAGCTTGTTACAGAACTGGATCAGAACGGTATGGTTCTGATTCAGTTCTTTAACATGCCTGAAAAGGAAACATAAAGTTTCAAAAACTTGTCAAGACATCTTGTACAGTTAGTCATTAAAGGGGTCACCTAAACAAGTTTTGTTGTTATATCTTTGAATTCTCTTTGTGACTAATACTAGACCGCACACAACTGTCAGGGTTTAGTAGCTGTTGGTGGGCTTTACTATTGCCACCATCCTACAAACATTAGCCAGCAAGATACCACAACTCCTCAGCAGTGCCTACAGCGCATCACCTCTTCCAATTAATAATTGTAAATGAGATTAAAGATGGCAGCAACAGCGCAGAGGGAGCCTTTGAGATTAAACTATGAAGCTGCTGTTGTATCCCTGTGTATCCTTTAGGCGGATTTTGGAGGCAAAACCTGCCAATCCAATATCTGCCTTTGGTTCATAAATCGAGCAGTGACTATACCAATAGGATTTCTCTTTAATACAGTTTATTATATGAAGGGGGCGTTGACAAGCATTTATTTATTCATACTTTTAACTACACTAATCACACTAGGTTGTAATGCTGTCTGAATCCAATATGATGATAAAATGACATACCTACAAACATCATCAGTTGCATGGTTATGCCTTTTATAAATTATTCTGTCAACACAGCCCATGCATTAGTTCCATCCTTCCCAAATGTACTTAAGTTGCTACTTTGGTAATATTCTTAATGTAGGTTTATTAGTATGACTGTCACAGACAGCTGGTTTGACTAAAATGGGACATAATATACTAAGCATTGTGCAAATGTAAAGGGCCCCAACTTACATAAACTGTCTGATGCTGTCTGTGTGCCATACTGAACCACACTGTTAAATTAGAAAGGCTCACTATGTTATGATGGAGAACACAGGTGTCATGTGCTCAATTGAAACAAAACAAATTTTACACATATTCTTTCATTGAGTCGTTGTAGACTGATTTCTTGCTCTTGTCCTCATAAGCTGATGTTGTCTTGTTGTAGCCTGGAGTTTTAGCTGACACATGATAGGAAACAGCTTTGTATCTGCATGAAAAATAATGTCACAAATAAATTAATAAAATCAGTGGGATGATCAAACACATTCTAATAGCAAGCACAGAAAAATGTGTAATATCAATAAACCCATAAGCAGTGTAACACAATTTTCTTGTGCTAGTATGCCACCAGTGAGTTGGGCAAAGGGTGAGCCGAATAACAGCTCACCCTGCTGCCGCTCAAATTCCAGGCGGTGTAAAATACTATTCCCCCTCCCAGTCATTGCAACTCAAGGGAGAAGTAATTTGGTGTCCAGCAATTGCCAGAACCCCGAATTACTCTTGCAGGGGGTTGTGCTATAGTGGCACTTAGCTCAGGCGCTCATCTCCTAGCGCCGAGCACCGAAACCACCTGCTTTGATTTTCTGTGGTAGCTGATCATATTCAGAAAAAAAAACGAAATTCATCCTGAACATTGCAGATTGGGGCTCGTATCAAACAGAATTATTTGAGTGCACTCAATTTGACTTAACTACCTAACTACCGCATCACGCCAATGGGCGTGAACGCGGTAGCAGCCCCAGGACCACCTAACGCTGATTGGCGTCAAGTCCTTGAGCTGTAGATGAGCAGGGAATGCGTGCGCGCATGCACAATCGTTCCTTGCCAATTCATGGAGCCCCACTCCATGATCAGCATGCTAGCTGCGATCGTGGCTAGCAGACTGTTTTCAGCCGAAAGGGGAAAGAAATCCCCTTTGTTTACGTTTGTACAGAGCTGCGATCTCCTGAAGCGTGGTATGTCCCTCAGAGTGGCTGGGGAATGAAGCCCTCTCATAGGCTGATGCCTATGAGAGGCGGGGAAGAGGACGGATTGCCGTCCAGTGCTAGTTTAGGACGGGGAAGGAGGGAGGGAAAAAAAAAGATTGCAGCAGCGATCAGAGACCTCTTAAAGAGTGTCCTATTAAAGGCCTGGTTCACACCTAAAACCACTAGCAGATCCGCAAAATGCTAGCAGATTTTGAAACGCTTTTTCTTATTTTTCTGTAGCGTTTCACCTAGCATTTTGCGGTTTTGTGAAGCGTTTTTGGTGTAGTAGATTTCAAATATTGTTACAGTTAAGCTGTTACTGAACAGCTTCTGTAACAAAAACCACTCTGAACTGCTGTTTTTCAGAGCGGTTTGCTGTTTTCCTATCCTTTACATTGGAGGCAGAAACGCCGCCGCAATCCAAAATCTGCAGCAGCCCGGGAGTATGCATTTCTGCAAAACGCCTCCCGCTCTGGTGTGCACCAGCCCATTGAAATACATTACCCAAGCGTTTCCACATCCGCAAGCGGATCGAAAAACGCTGCCGAACCGCTCTGGTGTGCACTAGGCCAAAGACAAAAAAAGGAGGGAAAATTCATTTGTATGCTAAGTTGTAGGGCTGTGCTGACAAAGCTGCACAGCACTGTATTGTTAAAAATGGCCTGGTCACTAGGGAGGTGCAAGCCTGTGGTCCTGAAGTGGTTAAAAATGCAACATTAAAATGACAGGGGGGTGACAGTAATTATGAGCATAGAACTTCATACAAAGCTGCCTAAAGTGTGTGTGAGCAATGGTGGACAAAGCCAACAGTGGACCACTGTGCATAATTAATGTGTGTGTGTGTGTGTGTGGGGGGGGGGGGGCATGCAAGTGGGTGTGGTCATAACAGATCATGGGTGGATCCAAAAATTGTCACTAACATAAAAGTATGTGAGCCTAGGCTGCATTCTGTAGGCACTGTAATGTAGCACATATTTTCTACCCATTGATTATGTCTTATGCATGGCAATTATTATCACTTCCCCTCATACAGCAGTGTCACACATGTTACTTAGAAAAAGATAAAAACTTTTAAAAATGCAAATTTTCCCAAAAATTACCATACCATTATTATTAATATTATTATTCTGTGTTTATAAAGCACTGATATCTTCCATAGTGTTTTTATTAATGTTACTGACTGTCCTCAAAGGAATTTACAAATCCCTACCATAGTGTATGGTTGAACTCGATGGACGTATGTCTTTTTTCAACCAAAATAACTATGTAACTGTGTCTAAAGTCTTTCAACCATATTATAACTGTACTGGGGCAGAGGCACCCGATATGTCAAAACATTTTTAAAAATATCTACAATACACTCAGTAATTAAAAGAGAGGAAATTGATTACCTCTCCAGAAGGGAGGAAACCAGTTCAACTGGAAAAAGATGTACTCGCTTGCCTTCTCAGGTCAGTTCAAACAATGTGCCTGTATACCCACTGCTGTGTGCGAGAAAGGGTGGCGCAGGCACCCAAATTTCACAGCATAGCCACAATTTGTAATGGTCCCTTTGGGCGGCACCCAAATTTCCTGCTTCGGGTGAAACCATGGTTGTGCAGCTGCAGTAGCAGCACCCATGCAGCTGCAGTGAGTACTTTGTAATCACAACTACTATGAGACATCCCAAGCTATCCACTGAAGGTGTGTGCACAGGGCTATATTTGTATGGGTGCTACTTCATTAACCTTTTAGAGATCCTTATGATTTGATAGGATGCAGGTGAAGAATGAAAACTTTTGCATCCTACCAGCAGATGTTTTTTGTTCTTTTTAAAGAATGCAGTCCAGGTTTGGTGGATCACACAGGCTCTCCATTTTTCTCTAAACTTAGAAAATTAGGACTAGTGTGTCCGTGGAGAGCATTCCATATACAGCGTACAGTGTATTCTTGCATTATTTTGGATAACTTACGTGGTCTCTTCTGGCATTAAACCTCTGCATGCGATACACATCATGATGCCACCAATCACTGAAACTCCTCCAGCTACCCATCCAACAAATAATGCAGAACCAAAGGTGTATCTGTAATAAATGCACATAATTATTAGTCAGTTAAGAAAAGCCTACGGTAGAAGAGTGTATATGATACTATATTTCATCTTTTACATTATAACACCTCTTAGGGCTCTTTCACAACAGAGCCCTTCTCCTGCGTTTCAACGCAAAGGCAGTTCTTTGCGTTAACCAAGGTAAAATGAAAGTCCATAGACATTCATTTTACCTTTCACACTCGACGGTGCGTAGCGATTCGACGCACCCGGGAGCGTCGATCCGCCGGGAGTCTGCGTTTTTCCGTCGGGTTCAATTATAGCTACCGCCGCTGATTGCGTCGCACCGCAGATTCCCGACGACACGCTGCAGGGCATATACGGTGTGCAGGAAACGGCTACTGCACGCGTTGATAGATGTGAAAGAGGCCTAAATGCAAATCTTCTTAAAAATCCCTGGCTATTTTTTAGGATTTTGGAGGTGTGCTCTTTTAACTTATAACTCTTTTAACTTATGTATTGTTTTTAGAGGACAAATGGGGCTCAATTTCTTTGGCATAAATTAGCTGATGAAAAATAGGTTTATTTCCCATGGTATGCTGAAACCAGGAATTTGTCGCCTGTCAGCTACTTCCGTTCCCCAGCCAGGTGCTTGCTAGTGCCTAGCATGGGTGTTTAAAGGATGCCTCCCCCCCTTCATTGGGTTACATCTGAGCACAACAGTTGCCATGCTCAGACATGATGTGTTTTGGATTTTTGCTGCCAGGTAACATCACCGCATGTCAAATGATGATACACACAGTGTTACCAAACACTGCCATCAAATCAGCATGACATCTTTCGTACAGTAGATAAAAATGGGAGCCTTTGTATTCCTCAAATTTTAGGTATCCTTTAAAAGATCACTTTAGCCAAAAATTAGTGCCACTTCCTGATGTTCCTCCTTATGAGAAGTGCATGGAATTAACAATCGAAAGCTGTACATTTCCTAAGGGTCACACTTAGAACTGCATACGTTTTTCCTGAGCCCTGAAAACGCATGCAGAATCACACATATTACTCTATGGGGTGTGAATTTTTACTTGCAGGAAAAAAAACATTTTTTCTGCATGTGTACGAAACTCATACAATTCTCACACAATGCTTTCCTAAGGGAAATAAAAAAAAAAACCTCATGAGTTTTTGATTTTTCTAAGGGAAATTTAAAAAAAACTTATGAGTTTTTGATGTGTTTTTGATTTTCCTACGGGAAAATAACAAAAAAAATCCCTTTTCACTTGACTATTATGAATATTCATTAGAAACACATAATGGAAACACATGAAAAAACTCACATAAAACTCACTCGAAAAAAACACATTGCAGATAAAACCGCAGGAAAACTCATGACAGAACACTGCTGGTGTTCTGCATGGACAAGTGTGATCCTAGCCAGGGCCGGTTTAATAGGGCTTGGGGCCCTGGGGCAAACTAAAGTGTGGGGCCCTCCCTGCCCTGTAGCAAAATAATGCTCAATTTAGATACCTTGGATGGGGGAAATCTCTGAATGCGCCAGAGGCTTCCCTTGCACTTCCTCACTGATCCATTCCAGCACTTTCCACACACGAAAACTGTTTACAAGTGCTTGACTAAGGCATTGTGCAAATGCAACAGTAATGGATCCACTCAAGCTCAGCTCTTTCCACAGATCCACGAGTGGGTCCATGCTACACAGGCCAGTGCAGCTATGCTTCTGGGGTGTCGGTTCTAGATTGGCCAGGCAGTGTAGGACAAGGTATCTAAATGGGCACATAGCAAATCTTACAGGCATGCTTTAAACTTCTAAAGAAGATGTCAGTGCTAAATAATTATCTAAATGGGCAACTTACAGTAAAAAAAGAAAGAGGTACATTCACTAGCTGCTTATTTACCAGAAAGCAGCAATGCCAGCACAGACCTTAAATTACTGTTGATTGCTCTGACCTTTGGATTCCTGTCACCACAGCCAGGAGAGGGGTACTTTGCAGGAAGCATGGATTGCTTCTCCTTTTATCCAGTCCTGGAAGAGGAATGTCAGAGTGCACACTGTCTGTGTCTCTCCTTTCCCTGTCCCCATTAGGCTGCAGTACAAGAGGGATGCACTCAGAAGAGGGAGGTGGGGCAACACACACAGGCTGCTAAGCTGAGAGTCCTCTCAGCTGATATAGAAGCAGCATGCAGCGCCTGTACTTCCATACATTCACCTCAGTCTCTACTGCGTGGAGAGGTGGGCGCAAGGAGGCTGCAGAAGTCAATACTTACTCCTGCAATGGTTTTCAGGTGTCGCTGCCACGAGAGAGATACACACATTTGCACACAGAAGCTGCAGACAGCTTTCCCAAATAAAGTACAGCTGTAGCAGACACTTCTGCGCCCCCTAGAGGCTGGCATCCATAGCAAGCATTATGCCTGCATGTCTCTGTATACGTCACTGCTACACTCACAGGGACCTGGGGATCAAAATGCAGTATTTGGCAGGGTCAGCAGTGTGCGGCCCCTGCAGAAGTCGGGGCCCCGGGGCAATTGACCCCTTTGCCTCTATGGCAGCGCCGGCCCTAATCCTAGCCTTAGAAAGTCTGCAGACCTGAAACCCCAAGCTAAACATTTAATTGTTGGAAAAATATAAGAAGCTGCTTTGGCTGTTTTCTACCCTGGCATTTGATGTCTTCTTCCAAAACTTGAATTGTAATGACTATTAAATTCTAGTATGTACATACTTATATAACTAGGAATACCTTGTCTGTAGAGTCTGTAAGCCTCCCATTCCTCCCATGCCACTAATGGCTCCACCGGTGTACATGGTGGAAGTAGTCATCCAGAAGTTGGTCACCAACATATTGGCAAATACTGAGACACCAATTATTGAACATAGTCCTGGACAAAGACACAATGTAAGATAATTAATAATGCATTCTTGTATAATATTGGTTATTATTTAAAAGTTTCATTAATTTTTCTAGGTCCCCATAAGAATTCAGTCACTGAGCACATCACTTGATCCTACTTTGCAACCTTTTATAAACATTGTGTTTGTGGAAAGCAAGGATGAGAGGGCAAAAGCAAAATTATTTGCACCTCATGTGAAACTGAACGTTAGTTGACACAGGCCCCAGCAGTGGGGGTTAACTCACCTTGGTCGCTGCCTCATGTACCAGCACTCCACACTCCTCTACATTCTCCCAATACTTCCTTCTTCTGCTCCCGATACTTCCTCTATCTGGTTGTGAAGCAGGAAGTGTTGGAAGGATGTAGAAGGATGTAGAGCGCTGGCACCAGAGGAGTGATGAAGGTGAGTTAACTTCCACTGCTGTAGCCTTCAAATATCACTTGAAGCTGAAGAATTGCAGCTCTTGCCCTGCCAAACTAACCTAGCAATAGCAGGATGACATTAGCACAGCCTTCATCCACTATCACTAAAGGCTATGCTGAAGAACCTCTCCTTTTAAACTAACAGGTTTCAGGGAATTCTTACAATATCCATTGTTATTCATTTCAATGACTTCTGACACCATGACTGCTGTGAGTCAATCACAGCAATCACAGTTCTTAAAATGGCACAGACAGCTCTGATCTTAAGGTGGCTAGAGCTGTCTGTTCTGGAACAGGTTAAGGTACTACTGAGTACAATGAAATTAGATTATCTTTCACACCTCTTCAATACAATGCATTTCAAGCCTCCAGCAAGCAAGAAAATACTCATAGTATTTTTGACAGTACTTTTCTCCTACTTGTTGGTTGTTTTTCAATTGCAGAATGTTGAAAAATATCTCCTAGGAGAAAAAGTGAATTACATGTGGGCCCAGGTGTACTGTAAAATTGTAAAGTATAGGAAATTGTAATCATTAGAGAGAGTCTGAAGCCATAATTAAAATGACTTTTTTCCTTATATATAGCAGGGGCATGTGTGCCCCTGCTAAAACGCCGCTATCCTGCGGCTGAACGAGGGTCCTTTCCCCTCCAAATCCCCCCTGTGCTGCCCGGGGAGCGCTTCCGTGTGAGGCAGGGCTATGAACTGCAGCTCTGCCCCACACGCGTCTGTCAGCGGCGGATCTCCGCCTCTCCCCCGCCCCTCTCAGTCTGCCTGCGCTGAGAGGGGCGGGGGAGAGGCGGAGATCAGCCGCTGATAGACGCGTGTGAGGCAGGGCTGCAGCTCATAGCCTTGCCTCACACGGAAGCGCACAGGGGTAGCAAAGTCTACGACCAAGTTGGTCGTGATTTTGCAGGGGGGGATTTGGAGGGGAAAGCACCCTCGTTCAGCTGCGGGATGGTGGCGTTTTAGCAGGGGCAAACATGCCCCTGCTATATATAAGGAAAAAAGCCATTTTTATTAAGGCTTCAGAGTCTCTTTAATTTACATTCAGTAAAGTTCCTCTTTAACTTCACTGGAGTTAATTACAAGGCTAGACATCAGTTCTTAGTGATTTAAAATATATAGGTCTCAATTAATAAGTAAAAAAAGGCTTCCTAGATGTTTATTATGTGCTGTTTTATCATAACATATCATAAGTATTTGAAAATACCTTTTTAAAATGTAGGAAGTAAAATGGTACTAGTATGTAAGAGAAAGAATAGCTTTGTTTTACATGGGAAAACTCTGTTTAAATACTTTTATGTATGCTTTAACTCAAAAGGTTTTTTTTATCGATAAGGCGCAACACATCTTTTATGAGAAAACGTAGGAGAAAATCAAAGAAAAATATCTCACAAATTGCACAAATACCAAATAGGAAAATAATTGACAGAAATAAAAAGGCAATTGACTAAAATCACAACACAAAACCAAAAACAATAAAATTGCTTCACAGTTTTTGTCTATTTCTGTAAAATGAAACTCATCCTTGCTTTTTGCCTGTACTGTAAACACCTATCTCTCTACCCGCTGCACAATTCCTGATATGAAGTCAACAAGTACAAAACCTACAAGAAGGAGAAAAGAACCCACACTGCTTGCTAGCAGGATGCTTATTGAATGAATTCTGGTGCTAGCCCTAGATGCTAATGTTGTCTGCCAACTTGGAATGACTAAAATTAGCATGAAATGGCAAATCCTACATAAAAGTGCAATTTCGAATAAATGTACCACGTGGCAAATCTTGCCTGCTCAACCCCAGTGGGTACTTGTTCCACCATAATATTTGAGGATCTGTACATTGCAATGACAGTACCTCAGATCTATGTTTCTGCTAGCTACCACAACCCCTCCATATCAACATGTTAAAGAGACTCTGTAACAAATTTTTCAGCCTTAGTTCTTCTATCCTATGCCTGTTCTAATGTGCTCTGGCTTACTGCAGCCTTTCCTAATTGCACTGTCTCTGTAATAAATCTTATCTCCTTTCCTCTGTCTTGTCTGTCGGGCTAAGGCTTGAATGTGTGGAATGTGCAGGGCTGCTTGTGATTGGATAGAAGCGACACACACCCTCTGCAGGCCCCCTGCACACTCTGTATGACTCACACACTCTGTTTATGTGAGCCTATCACAAGCTGGTTAGTTTGTTTGTAAACACTGCCTAAAACTGTTCATTACAAGCCAGGATTGCAGCAGAGAGTGGCAGAAACAGCACAGAGGGGCCCAGAAGAAAATAAGGAATAGAATGGTATGCTTTTTAGTGTAAGAATATTAGAGTACAGATTCTATTTAAGTATCATTGCCAAGTGACAAAAAACTGAAATGATTTACTCATAATCATTTTTATATGTTTTGGCTATTAGAGTCATTTATTATGAGAAACATGCTCAACATACTTTACAAGCTAAGCAACATGGCTGAAGCTTGTTTTCATCACTCCTTTGTAAAGTAAGAATAGTACAAACATTAATGTGTGATCTTGCTTGCATTGCAGTTATTTTCATATTACCAGTTTAATTGTTGTTTAATGTGTCTTGCAATTTCTATGACTATTAATTGAAGGTGGGGTTTTTCCTAGATGGATCTGCTTTGCACCTAGTTCAGTATTTACTACATTGACATGAATAAGCAAGCTTTTTGTAGAAATTTGATCTATTTTTCATATTTACACCGTTATATATTTATTAAAACTTTCTGTTCACAATTTTTTACAATTCTTCGAAGTTAGGACTGAGGCAGAGGGGGGCGTGGCATTTTTAAAGTGCTATGATTTGGGGGTTTGTCAATCATCCCATGAATTAAATCAATATGATGCCAATTGCCTATAGCTCTCATCAAAGATAAACTTTGATTACCTTTTACCAACAGCTTCTGCATAGGTGATGGTTAAGTGATTCCCATTCTATGTATTGGGCAGTTCTGGGTAGGCAGTGGTTAGGCTTGAAACAAGCAGGCAGAGAAACAAAAGAGCAGTTTTTGTTTTCAATCAATGTTTTTTCTCAATTTAATTTTATATTCTTAGCAGCTGCCAGATAAACTTGGCCCGCTGAGTGTATTCACATGCACGGTTACTGTCACCTTCAGGGATTGTAATTGGATTCATCAGTTGAGAATGCAGGGTTGCTTTGGAGTTATGTTGCTAAGGAGTGGGGCTAAAAGACAACAGCTCGGTACAGTTACTTACCATGAACCCTTTATGCCACATTTTTGCTTTTTTTCAATAAATATTCCAGAAATGCTAATCACTATTATGGATTAACAAAAATATTTTGCATGCTTGGAACATAGCCATGTGAGCAAATAAATACAGATTAGAGTTGTGTAAGTGCTGAGGTGTGTAGAGTTATTATGAACATGATCAGATTTTTGAATTCTCTTTTTTATGGGATATGTGTGTGTGTGTGAATGTGTGTGTGTATCATTCTCTGAATAATAATTGAGAGGGAGTAAGGCTCACTAGTTCTATAGAACCCTTTAATGCCACATGACATTTTATCTTTTTCAATAAATATATGTTTCACAGTTTTGCCATAAATGTTTTTCACTATGGATTAACCAAAATGTTTTCTGATTGTAAACATAAATGTAGAGAGTTTTTTGTAGTACAGTATTTCCAAAAAGAAAATTATCCTGACTGACCCAAAATATAATTAGTTGTATCTATTTTACCATATATTATTTAAGTATTTATTTATTGAAACAGAGATTTATAATGTTCATGTGCACAACAGTCTACATTCACAGATCCCTGTTTTGTCATAACACTGATCTGCTGTTCTTCTTCGAACTGGTTACAAAAGAAATCATAATTACTCTCATTTTTGTGCATGGCATTGCCAGTTATCCTTGGGGGAGGTGTAGATGATCTTTTTCCCCTTTAATGTCTCTGCAGTGAATTGAGTACACACATTTTAGAAACTCGACTCTCTTAGCGCCAGAGCCCACTAACGCAGTTGTGCGCAGTTGTATCCGCCTCTGTCCACTTTTCAGCATCTGCAACATTGATGTGTTGCTGAAAAGTGGACACAACTGCGCGCATCTGCGTTAGTGGGCTCAGGCCCTTAGTATATGTTCCTACACAGCAGACAAGCTTGTGTTTCCTAGGTTTTTAAAAAGAACAAGGGGCATGATCTGCATATGAAGAAAAAATAAGGTTTTACCATCTATTTATAAAAGTTTTTTTTTAATAGTAAGAATGATTAACATGTGGAATGTTTTACCACAGGATGTAGTTATGGAAAATGCGATCTTCATTTAAAGGGGGCTTGGATGCTTTCCTTGCATTGAAAGACATTTGTAGCTATAATTACTAGGTAAATCCAAGCAGAGGTGATCCAGAAATTTTATATCACTGCCACCTTGAGTTGGAAAGGATTTTTTTTTCCTTTAAAGACTCATTGGGCAAGCCTTGTAAGGATTTTGTCTGCCTACCTCTGGATCAACTGGAATATCTGAGGGTGTAGGACAGAACTGTACCTATTTTTTTTTATCCCTAGTTAAAGGACCACTATCACGGAAAAAGTAGGCAGTTAAAATCTGACCAGTCCATGGCCAGTCCATCTCCTCATGGGGGATTCTTGTTTTCAACAGCATTTCCGAAACAGCAGTTGCGAAGTTTAACTGACAAAATAGTGTGCAAGTGATTAGGGAGGCCGGCTGGTATCTTACTATTTGGGCAGTTGAACTGCTGTTGAAAACAAAGAAAAGCCTGAGATTCCCCACGAGGAGATGAACTGGCCCAAAACCTGTCGGGTCTGTAAGGTTTTTACGGCCTACTTTTTTCACAATAGTGGTCCTTTAAACTTAATGAACAAATTTTTATTTTTTCCTACCAAACTAACTATGTAATTGTGACAAACACCAGTTAAACCTGTTATGTGAAAATAACTTTATTTGTCTTTTACATGTTAACCCAAAATTAAAATGTAAAGAAAAAACCTTGCTCACCTGCCACAATAAACAAAACTCCAGATGTTAGAGTAATGTTAGCTTTGGCAGCATCTTCCATGCTTCCGATCCTAATACATTTCAGAGCAAAGATTGCTATGAGTAAACCAATTGCTCCAAGGACAATCCCAACAATCATCAGGGCTCTGCATGCCTGGAACATAGCTGTGTGAAGGAAATAAAGTCCGATTAGAGCTTTGTAGGTGCTCCTTGTTACACAAAATGGGATGCAGTGGGAAGCATTATTTTTAGATTAAATTGATTTTATTATGAACATGATCAGATTTTTCAATTCTCCTTTTTATGGTGTGGTGTGTGTCTGTGTCTGTGTGTGTTTGTATATCATTTTCTTAATAATTAATAACACTTGAGGGTTAATTCATAAATAAGAAGTGATATGAAGCATGATAAAGTAGCTTTATGTTCACTACAAACATGCAGTCATCTGCATGAGAATTTATACTGTTTTTAATATCTGACTAAAATTGTTTCTCATTTTAGTATGGCTGGCAATCCCGCAGGAGAAACATTTTGAGAAAAAAGCATAACGTACCTGGCTCTAATATGGCATCTGCAAATGACTAGCCCTTGTGGCCATTAATCATCAACAGAACATTTTCATTTTCTTTGAAAGCTTTCTTAAATATAATGACTGACTACCCCTAAAACCTAAGAAACAAGTTTATTCCTAGGGTGATATTTTCACATCTTATCAATAAAATACCTTTTTAGCCACCAGCGAGCAAG
Source organism: Hyperolius riggenbachi (assembly GCF_040937935.1). Lineage (NCBI taxonomy): Eukaryota > Metazoa > Chordata > Amphibia > Anura > Hyperoliidae > Hyperolius > Hyperolius riggenbachi. The sequence continues at coordinate 111,614,484 of NC_090649.1, read as the reverse complement.
AAAATACTCAAACTAATTTTGACAGTACTATTTATTTTCAACTACTTTTTGGTACTTTTTCAATTGCAGATGGGGCCCAAATTCACATTTTCTCCTGAGCTTTCTCCCAGGAGAATAATTTTTTTTATAATTTTTCATCTTCTATTTAGAATAACTTTTCAGCACTTTGCAGTTGAAAAAGTACTAAAAAGTAGGTAAAAGGGTACTATCAAAACTATTTTCAGAATTGTCTTGCTCGCTGGTAGCTGAAAAGCATTTTAATGACAAATTTGAAAATATCACTTCGGAGAACTCAGGAGAAAAAGTTAATTGCATACGGGCCCAAGTGTAAAAGTTTTTTTTTTTTATTATGTTCTAGGAGAAAACTTGGGAGAAAAATGTGAATTGAATTGGGCCCAATGTCTGTCCACCCCATAATCTAAAAAATAAAAGGCCATATGCAATTAACTTTTTCTCCTTTGTTTTCTCCTAGGTGGAATTTTCATACCTTGTCAATAAAATGCCCTTTAAGCCACCAGCAAGCAAGAAAATACTCAATATAATTGTAATATTACTTTCTCACCTACTTTTTGGTATTTCACAATATTATGAAAATTATTTTAAGAAGTTAAAAAATTATATCCTAATAACTTTTACTCCAGAGTTTTCTCCTAGGAGAACAATTTAAGAGAAAAAGGTGCCCTGGTATGTGTAAAATAGATTAAAAGCAGTTTAAAATCAGAAAAGTGAGGTGGCACTGGCAAAATCCTTGTATGAAACATACAAAGAGAGCCTCCCTTTGCTATCGGTTATTGCTAATTGGCACTGTGATTGGCCTGAGGAAGCGGGCTAGGATCTGCAAAAGGCGTTGCCTGTGCTGAATAAAATTATTTGTTTCATACAAGGATTTTATTATTGATGTAAGCCACCTCACTTTTCCAATTTTAAACAGATTTTAATCTATTTTACACATACACGGGTGCCTCTTTCCCTTTAATTGTGCAGAGTTATACCCCCAACACCCCCTGTTGTAGGGATTAAAACAGAGCACCTGTGGTTCTTCACCACAGAGTGTTGCTGCCATCAATCTTTCATAAAGAGAGAGACCACACTGAGGTCCGGCTGGACCACCCCGAGTGGAGACAGGTTTATTGTCGTCCCCCGCTTCCTGCAGTTGGTTGCCCCTTTGCAACTTACCTTTGTGAGTAGTAATTTGTAATGCTTTCATGTCATTTATTTTAACACACTACACCAGTTTGGCTCCCGCTTTTTGTCTCCTGTACTGTTTGCCTAGGGTGCTGTGACACCCATCCCACTCTGTTTCTCCTTGGAGATACTTTTTCACCTTGGGTTTAAAATAACTTTTCAGCACTGTGCAAATGAAAAAGGTTTTTTTTTTGCTTGCTGATGGTTGAAAGGGCATTTTATTGACAATGTAGGAACATACCATTTAGGTGAAAACACAGGAGAAAAAGGGAATTACATATAGGCCAAAGTCCTCCTGAATTATGAGAGTATTATGTTTTTAAAAAAATTTATTTTGAGTGTTTTTTTAACTCCTACCATTCAAATCCTCTCAGACTTGATGACATTTCACACAGTATAGCAAAAGTCTTGCATTTAGGATGGCTTTAACCTCCTTAGCGGGAACCCAGTGCTACACACGGGGTAGCCCCCACGGAGGATCACATGGCCACAGGACTTTAAAAAAATGGTGGCTAGCTAAGCGTATGCACAAAGTTGCACCGGTCCCCGGCGATCGCCCGAAACAAGTTCCGCTATACGTACCCCCCAGCGTTCCCACGCCGGCGCAGCCGCCCAATCGGCTCCAGGCTTTGCGATGATGGCAATGGGGATTGACGTCATCTCCGATCGTCGCCATAGCAACGCCGGAAGCCGATCGAGAAACTGCGCTTTCCGCGGGATCGTGGCAAAGTATGTATAGCCGGAGGCAATCGGCGGGCATGGGGGGGGGGGGGGGAGCAACTTTTAGCATACGCTTACCTAGCGAAATGCTAGCTAAAGCGTTTAGAAATTTTTTGGAGGGCAAAATACCTCCTGGCGGACACAGCCTCGGAAACTGCGTGCCGCCAAAGGGGTTAAAAGAACTCTTGTGTGGTTAATTATAACCACATTTAGAGAATACAGTTTAATTGTAGTGCCATAAAGCTAGCCAAGAAGTAACTCATGTCCTTCAAGGAATAACAATGATGTGAATGTGAACTCCGCAAATTAAATAATACAACATTCTAATAACAGAATAAAATATTTCAAAATGAACATATGGGTCTAAACCGAAGCTAATTATTTCTTTATTCAAAGCCCATTAATCAGAAAGGTGTGGGTGGCAAATAAATCAGGCATAAATGAAAAGGAAGTGGCTGATAAGGACCTGCATACGTGAATCATGCCCGATAAGAAATGTTCTGCCTTTGGAGAACAAAAGACCAGATTCATATTTAGGATAGGGGAGTGCTTGGTTTTATCAGCCCTCACAGACTTAAAGCCATTGCCCCAATTACAGAATATACCGTAGAAGCTATGCAGAGAAGCTATGTATGTAATTTATGTTAATTTGAGATTTGATCTATAAATTTACATGGAAATAATATCTTTAAGGAAGAAAAAAAAACTTGAGTACTTTCTTAGCTTTTCTCCAGAATGTCAGATAACAGTGTGAATTGATAAGAGGTAGTGTTTGCCTATTTCACGCCTAGAGTTTACTTTGCAAGTGACTTTCTACCACACCTAATAAATGACAGAACGTTGGATTTGAATCTTAAGATCGGACCATGTAATAAAATGTATGAATATGATATTTGCATGTCACCAGAATGCATGAATGATATATGCCCTTTTGTAATAACAGTTGACAAGCTATATGAATGCTGTGGTATAAAATTAAGGCTAATTATTATAAAACTGTGCCAAATGATATCAGACTTCTAAATAATAATACAAATTATACCAATAACAATATAATAATGATACATATAGAAAATCCGGGTGTACATACACACTCATGCGTGCGCGCGCACACACAAACACACACACTATTTTCCAAGATGCATAATATATACATATAGTATAATATATACATATATAATATTATATATAGTAAACTTTGTAGACCTGGTAAACCAAGGATGGTAAAGTAGGGTCGGCATTCTGTTAATCCTGAGCTCTGTCTCACGCAACTTCTCCACAAGCCTTGGTACTGAAATACGGCGGTCACTGGGTTATCATAGAGGTCCTGTGTGGCCCACGGATCTAGTACTGTGGCTGCAATGATGCCAGCAAAACCCAGGGCTGAGACAACAAAGCCCATAGTTTGGCACATTGTGACGGACATGGTTAGAAGATGTTGATGGGTCCAGGTAGTGCTGTCTACTGCTGCTTTGGTTGCTGCTGATTTACTGGAGTCCCATTCTGAAGGACAATTATAACCACCCCTTTCCGTCCCTGCTCTGTTTGCTCAATATGTTTTCATAAGATATCACAGTTTCGCCCTTATTGTGGGTAGTGTGTGGTCGAGTTTCACATGAGACTCAACAACAGAACACTGAGCTGTGATAAGTGAGGAACACAAAGCGTGATGTCATAGCTACTAGCATATGGCATCATCTTACATCGCCACCGCAGTTTCTGTATTGACTAACTGTTTCGATTTAATTGATAATATTTATAGCTAATGGTCAATATTACTCAGCCAACATATAAGTACATTGCAAGACGTATTTAACGTGTACATGAGATGTAATAAACCTAAGAATTTACACTAAAATAATTGTCAATGAAGCTTTTTCCTCTCCAGATAAGTCACTCTGCGAGTAGGTTAAAACTGGTTTGCTAGACCACCAGGGTGGTGTACCCTTAACAATATATATATATACAGTGGGTTGCAAAAGTATTCGGCCCCCTTAAAGTTTTCCACATTTTGTCATATTACTGCCACAAACATGAATCAATTTTATTGGAATTCCACATGAAAGACCAACACAAAGGGCCATATCCTATTCAAGGTGATAAGTAGCTTGCAGATGCGAGCTACTTATCACCTTGCCATCGCGCGAGGATTACCGGCAAATCCTATTGCCCATATCCTTCGCGCGATGGCCGATCGTTAGGGAGCATTACTCAGGTGAAAGCCTGAGCGATGCTCCCTTTTACTGAGCGATGGGGAGTGAGGTTTACGCTGTGGTGCTGTCCATCAGCACCACGGCCTCACTCCCCACACATGCGCACTCGCCGAACATCGCCAACATCTTCCGCCGCAGCATCTGGGGGTCTCCTTTAATAAGGAGACCCCCAGAACTCCCCGTCGGGACGCCGCACAGTTTAAAAGCCCCCGCGCAGTTCTGCAAAGGCTCCCCTGTCATACGTACCGCCGCCGATCACCCGACGCCTCTCGCCGCAAAATCCATCAAGTAATTACAGTGTATCTAGCACTGTAATTACTGTCCACATAGAAGGAGCCCGGGCAAAGCATCTTTGAATCTGCAGCCGGGCTTCCCATTGGTCCGCTGTCTGAACCAATAAAATGGCTCAGACAGCGGACCAATGGGGAGCCCGGCTGCAGATTCAAAGATGCTTTGCCTGGGCTCCTTCTATGCAGACAGTAATTACAGTTTTAGATACACTGTAATTACGTGATGGATTTTGCGGCGAGAGGTGTCGGGTGATCGGCGGCGGTACGTATGACAGGGGAGCCTTTGCAAAGCTGCGCGGGGGCTTCTAAACTGTGCGGCAACCCGACGGGGAGCTCTGGGGGTCTCCTTATTAAAGGAGACCCCCAGATGCTGCAGCGACGACGTGCGTTAGCTAGTTTAGACCTGTTTTTTGCAGGTCTAAGCTAACGCTCATGTCTGCCGGGAAGCATCGCTTCCCGGAGACATGATAAGGGTAATTGGATTCCGTGGTAAGAACTCGCTGGACGATTATATCGCCCAAGCGAGTTTTTTTCCGCCTGGGGGGGTCTAAAGTTTAATTTAGATTAGGCGATGCCCCCATCGCCTAAGTTAAGAACTCGCCAGTGCTTAGCGCTGGCGAGTTCAGCAATAGAATATGGCCCAAAATGGTGTACACATGAGAAGTGGAACGAAAATCATACATGATTCCAAACATTTTTTACAAATAAATAACTGCAAAGTGGTGTGTGCATAATTATTTGGCCCCCTTTGATCTGAGTGCAGTCAGTTGCCTATAGACATTGCCTGATGAGTGCTAATGACTAAATAGAGTGCACCTGTGTGTAATCTAATGTCAGTACAAATACAGCAGCTCTTTGAGGGCCTCAGAGGTTGTCTAAGAGAATATTGGGAGCAACAACACTGTGAAGTCCAAAGAACACACAAGACAGGTCAGGGATCAAGTTATTGAGAAATTTAAAGCAGGCTTAGGCTACAAAAAGATTTCCAAAGCCTTGAACATCCCACGGAGCACTGTTCAAGCGATCACTCAGAAATGGAAGGAGTATGCCACAACTGTAAACCTTCCAAGACAAGGCCATCCACCTAAACTCACAGGCCGAACAAGAAGAGTGCTGATCAGAAATGCAGTCAAGAGGCCCATGGTGACTCTGGACGAGCTGCAGAGATCTACAGCTCAGGTGGGAGACTCTGTCCATAGGACAACTATTAGTCATGCACTGTACAAAGTTGGCCTTTATGGAAGAGTGGCAAGAAGAAAGGCATTGTTAACAGAAAGCATAAGAAGTCCCGTTTGCAGTTTGCCACAAGCCATGTGGGGGACACAGCAACCATGTGGAAGAAGGTGCTCTGGTCAGATGAGACCAAAATGGAACTTTTTGGCCAAAATGCAAAACGCTATGTATGGCAGAAAATTAACACTGCACATCACTCTGAACACACCATCCCCACTGTCAAATATGGTGGTGGCAGCACCATGCTCGGGGGTGCATCTCTTCAGCAGGGACAGGGAAGCTGGTCAGAGTTGATGGGAAGATGGATGGAGCCAAATACAGGGCAAACTTGGAAGAAAACCTCTTGGAGACTGCAAAAGACTTGAGACTGGGGCGGAGGTTCACCTTCCAGCAGGACAATGACCCTAAACATAAAGCCAGGGCAAAAATGGAATGGTTTAAAACAAAACATATCTATGTGTTAGAATGGCCCAGTCAAACTCCAGATCTAAATCCAATCGAGAATCTGTGGCAAGATCTGAAAACCGCTGTTCACAAACGCTGTCCATCTAATCTGACTGAGCTGGAGCTGTTTTGTAAAGAAGAAGGGGCAAGGATTTCAGTCTCTAGATGTGCAAAGCTGGTAGAGACATACCCTAAAAGATTGGCAGCTGTAATTGCAGCAAAAGGTGGTTCTATAAAGTATTGACTCGGGGCCGAATAATTACGCACACCCCACTTTGCAGTTATTTATTTGTAAATAATGTTTGGAATTATGTATGATTTTCGATCCACTTCTCACGTGTACACCACTTTGTATTGGTCTTTCACGTGGAATTCCAATAAAATTGATGCATGTTTGTGGCAGTAATGTGACAAAATGTGGAAAACTTCAAGGGGGCCGAATACTTTTGCAAGCCACTGTATATATATATATATATATATATATATATATATATATATATATATATATATATATATAAAATTTAACAAAGCGCTCAACAGTCCCTAGATCCAGATGATATAAAGTCCTTCCCAATTGTACAAAAGTTGCAGTTCAAATCAACTGTGCTTTACTGGGAAAATTTATACTGAGAAGAAGGTTGATTTGAACTGCAACTTTTGTACAATTGGGAAGGACTTTATATCATCTGAATCTAGTGACTGTTGAGCGCTTTGCTAAATTGTTTATATATATATAAGAATTTACACTTACCTGGTGTTTCCTCCAGCCCCCTGTAGGTTACGGGCTCTCTTACCTTCCTTCCTGGGCCGCTCTATTCCTCCTCTGACCAATTCGGTATAGTCCCCGACTAGACCAGTCATGCTCCACTGTGCAGGCGTGGCCACAGTTGTGCACCATATTGGTCATGCTGCATTGCCAGTAGCTTTCTGCACCTGTGCTGTTACAAGCCTTAACTAACTGTGCAGGCACAGAATGCTCACGGCTACATATTCGCGACCATGAACGCGTGTGACCAGGGCTGTGCATGCGTAGTAGTCCCCAAATACTGAGACAGGCAGCGGAGGAACAGAGCTACCTGGGAGGATGACAAGGGAGCCCATGGCCTATAGGTGGCAAGAGGAAGCCCCTCGGTATAAATAGAGATTTATGTTTATTACATCTCAGTTTTCCTGTAAGCTATGGCAAATTTTTGTGGTTCCCTTGTATGAAAAATTCTATAGAGTAAACATGAATGCTGAATTCCAGAATTTTCTCTTCATTACATTAATTTAAATTAGTGTGGGAAGGGGTAAAATGTGGCTTTCATTGTCTCCATTTCCCCCCACTTTCTATTTTTGTGACCTCTGCAGAGCTTTGTGGCTTTAATATATAAAAATGTTAGCTTGAGGGACAGGAAAGGCAGTGATTCTTGCTCTTACAAGACTTACAAAAAGCTGTTTTAATTATTGACAGAGACTGTCACCAATTCAGAGATATCTTTAATTCCTTTACTTCTGTCTAAACAGTAAGTGATGGAAACTCTCATAAATGGGGCATAGGATAGCAATAAAAAATCCTAAAGAGATTATAACCTCTTTCACACTATACAAAATTATCTTCTTTTTCAGTAAATGTGCAAAGAATGACCATGGGTGGAAGTGGCTGACAGCTGCTTAAAGAGAGACTGAAGCAAACAAAAATTGCTATTTTTACCTGGTAGTTCACTTCAGTCCTCTCATTAGATCTAAACCGCTGCATCCTCGCCGCAAAACGAGCACTTTAGACCCCCCAAATCCCCGGGGGGAAATCCGGCCAGCACTTCCTGAAAGAGGCAGAGCTTTCAGCTGCAGCTCTGCCTCTCCTGATGTCAATCACCACCCCTCCCCACCCTCTCACTCTTCCTTCACAGAGAGGGGCGGAGAGAAGTGGAGATCTGCTCTGTGATTGACGGCAGGAGAGGCAGAGCTACAGCAGAAAGCTCTGCCTCTCAGGGCAGCAGAATTCACAACTAAGTTGGTCATGGATGTTTGCCCCGGAATTTGGGGGGTCTAAAGCGCTCGTTTTGCAGTGGACATGCAGCAGTTTACACCTAATAAGACTTCTGTAGCAAACTAGCAAGTAAACTGCATGTATTAGAAAAAGAAAGCCCATATATATATATATAGCACCACTCAATGTATAAGTAATAATACAAAAAAGTTTATTCCATAGATAATCACATATAATAATTATTGACACATGTAGGCGTTCAATATGTACATTAAAAACAATTAAAAAGACCACATAGTCCTTGAACATCCAGCTGCAATAATACATATATCTCAAATATATCAAAGCATATATCCCACCAGTGTCCTCTCCACCTTTCAAAGCGGGGTGACGCCCGCAAACCTGGTGGAAACGTTTAAGGGGACCCCACTCTTCTCCAGCTGCCTTGTTTACCAGTACCTTGGGCTAAGTATCTCCTTTCTTTTTCACTTTTCACGTTGCCTCTTATGCACTTTATCTATTAGGCTGCTCCTATCATTCAGTTGTGCAGCCCATCTTTATCACTGCCATTGGTTTAGCACTCAGCACTTTAGACTTTTTTCTATATGACAATACTTATTTATATGGTTATACACAATTGTTGCACTATTGCTTGTTGATACTGAACCCGGGTTCTACCACTGATGGGATCATAATTGATACCCACCAAGTTGGCATTTATTGATATTTTTTGGGATATATGCATTGATATATTTGAGATATATGTATTATTGCAGCTGGATGTTCTAGGACTATGTGGTCTTTTTAATTGTTTTTAATGTACATATTGAACGCCTACATGTGTCAATAATTATTATATGTGATTATCTATGGAATAAACTTTTTGGTATTATTACTTATACATTGAGTGGTGCTATATATATGGGCTTTCTTTTTCTAATACATGCAGCTTGTTTGGTTGGGCCCTAAGCACGCTCTCATTTTTTGCTAGTGTTGCGGACATTGGCCTCAATTCACTAAGCTTATCTCCTGTCTTTAATAACTATTCTAGAGTTATCACCATGGTGATAAGGCATGCAGTATTCTGGAAACATTTTACCTCAGGCAAACCTAAAGTTAACTCTTCTGTCTTTAAGTTAACTCTTCAATCCTTAAAATAACTCCAGAGTTAAAGACAGGCTGTTTATTAACTGCGTGTGAAAATAACTACAGAGGTAAATTAACTACAGAGGAGGTAAATTAACTACAGAGGAGGTAAATTAACTACAGAAGAGGTAACTTAAGGAATGAAGAGATAAAATAACTCTCTCACTGTGTGGAGGTAAGTTATCTCTTGCCTTATTATCTCCAGCATGATCTTAGTGAATTGAGGCAAATGTCTTGGTAAACTAACAAGTAAAAATAGCAATTTTGGTTAACTTCAGAGTCTATTTAACCGCTTAAGGACCATAGGCTTACACCCCCCTAGTGACCAAACAATTTTTTACAAATCATTGCTCTGCAGTTTTGACAGCTTGCTGCAGAGCCATACAACTTTGCACACAAATGAATCTGCCCCCTTTTGTTGTCACCAACAGAGCTTTCTGTTAGTGGCATGTGATTGCTGCTGCCATTTTTTAAAATTAATGTTATTTTTTTTGTAATTAAATATGGTTATTTTTCATTTGTTTTCTTCCCTCTCCCTCCCCCCCCCCCCGCCCCGACATCCAATCAGTGATCACCTCTCATAGGCATCAGCTTATGAGAGAGGATCCCATTGGGGGCCACTCGAGGGAACAGCTTTGTGACAAAGCTGTCCCCTTACAGCGCTGCGCATAGATCGCAGCACTGCAAACAGAAAAAAAAACTTTTTTTTCTTCTACAGCCTGATAGCTGTGATCGCGGGCTAGTAAGCTGTTTATGGAGTAGAGCTCTGTAACTAAAGCTGGGATGCACGTGCATCGTTGCACACACAATACCCACTAATCACCACCTGCCGCTCTTGACGCCTTTCAGTGTTAGGCGGTCCTGGGACTACCACCTGCCCGACGCCTATCGGTGTAGAGTGGTTAGGGAGGGGTTAAGCTCTGTACTGAATCAAGCAGTGGTGCAAACAACATTACAGCAAATTTATTCTGAAATCTCATTTGCTAGATGGTATGCAGATAAAGGATCAGTATCAAGAAGATATTATTCATTGTCATTTACTCCATCTAAAGGTGTTTGGTGGCGGTAAGTCTTTACATTGCTTAAAAGGAAGGTTCACGCAGGAGCTAAAAAAAATAAAAATCCAAATCCACTTACCTGGGGCTTCCTCCAGCCCGTGGCATGCAGGATGTGCCCTCGCCACAGCTCCGCAGGCTCCCGGTCTTCTTCGGTGGCGCACCCGACCTGGCCAGGCCCGGCTGTCAGGTCGGGTTCTTCTACGCTCCAACGTGCGTGTCACTGGTGCGCGCTGACGTCATCGGATGTCCTCCGGGCTGTACTGCGCAGGCGCAGTAGTTCTGTGCAGTACTGCCCGGAGGACGTCCGATGACGTGAGGTGCATTTTGGAGAAGAGCCCGACCTGGCAGCCAGGCCTGGCCAGGTCGAGTGCGCCACCGGAAAAGACCGGGAGCCTGCGGAGCCATGGCGAGGGCACGTCCTGCCTGCCATGGGCTGGAGGAAGCCCCAGGTAAGTGGATTTGGATTTTTATTTTTTTTAGCTCCTGCGTGAACCTTCCCTTTAAGACTGATACACTATATCTCCTTCAACCCTCCTCCCTCCAATTCCAGAACCTCTCCAGGTCCTGCCATTTCCATCTTTGCAACATTGCCAAAATTCACCCCTACTTAACCCACAGCACTGCCAAACTCCTGGTCCATGCTCTGGTCATTTGCCATCTGGACTATTGCAATTTCATCCTTTATGGACTTCCTGTAACTAGACATAAACCCCTGCAATCTGTTATGAACGCAACTGCCAAGCTCATTCATTCCTCCTGCCTTTCTTCTTTCGCTGCCCCAGTTAGCAAGTCCATTTACTGCCTCTCTATTACCCTCAGAATTAAATTTAAATTACTCTGCCTGGCATACAAATCCATCCACCATACCTCCCCGTTGTACATTTCAGATCTTGTCTAGAGTTTCTCCCCAAACTGCTCTCTCCACTCCTCCAACACTCTACAGATGTTCCCTCCCCCCATCACTTGCTCACTCTCAAGGTTTCAGGACTTCTCCTGAAAAGCCCCTATTCTATGGAATGCCCTCCCTCCATCAGACTTACCCCCACCTTCAGCTCAATTAAGTAGGCCTTAAAGACCCACCTGTTCACCATTACTTACCCACCAGCTTCTTAGATTTTTAAAGCATATGACAGAAACAGTGGGATATTATTCTGGTGATGAAAGTGCTCCTATTGTTTAATATTGCTGAAGTGTAGCTGTTGCTTAAAGGGTACCTGTAGTCAGAAAACATGAGAAACTTACTTCAGTGGGGGAAGCCTCTGGATGGTCCTTACTATACCCCTCCGTTTCTGCACTGTAATGCTCTGAAAAATATTCAACATCAGTGTTGAATACTGTTCTCTCAGCCATACTCCCCTCTATGTATGAGCATGCCCGCACTACTGGTGCTAAATATGGCCTGTGCCTGCTGCCTAGCACAGAGCCGCTCATGCACAGCTCCATGCACTGCTCAATGCTACTGCACAGGCACAAACCTGTGCTGTGTGAAGAGGAAGAGGGTCCCAGACAGCAGTGGAGGGGTTGTGGACATCAGGAAAGCCTCTGGAGCATCCAAACCCTAATTTTTTTTAACCCTTCAGGTTTGCTTTCAGCAGTTTTAGTTTAAATGGCAAAAAAAGTTGCCATGTTTTAAGCTGTTGAATGTAGTATTATTTATTTCCTATCATTACCGGTATAATGTAGCAATACTTATTTCACATTAAGCTCTGACTTTTGGACACTGGGTTCTTGAGGGTATTTCTTTTGTAATCTCACAGCTACAATAGATTGGTAATTTCTTGATCAGAGAGGGCCAACAAGCAGCAGCAGTGGGTCAAATATGTCGACCTTGCCTTGTTTTAGGGCCAGTGGGTGAATTAAATAAATTTGTAATTGCCAAATCTACATGACGATTATTAAGTGCAAAACTTCACATTTCTATTGAAGCACACTAGGTGCTCTTTATGTACATGTTCCAGAGAACTGGACAAGCTCTGGTTAAGACATGTAACCTCTTTATAGGGAGAAGCTCTGAATAAAGACATTAGTAGGGTACTTAGGGAGAAATGGCAGCACATCCAAAAACCACTGTGTACAAAAATGTTAATTACCGTATATACTCGCGTATAAGCTGACTCGCATATAACCTGACCCCCAAACATTTACCCCAGAAACCAATAAAAAATTAATGACTCGCATATAGGCCGAGGGTAGGAAATGTAGCAGCTCCTGAGGCGTGTATGCATTAGAAGAAACCTAGAGATGTTCTCTAGGATAGAATTCTTCATGTTTATGAAAACATTGCAGATCCCTTTATGAGAGATCAGCCATGAAATGAGAACTAGAAGAACTAAAACTAGAAGACAGTTGAAGATTATCCTCTTCAAGTCTATTTTCATTCATATTTATGCTGATAAGCTATGAGCTAACAGCCTCAACTAAATGTGTCTTTTGGAACAATGTAAGAAACAATGTATTTATGTACGTGCACACCAGTATAAGTAGAAGAATCTGAGGGAGTTTGTAGTGTACTACTACTTATCACTTTTAAAGGTTCTTCAAGTGCCATGGTGGGGGTGTGCAAACTGACCTGATCCTGATTGAAGAGGACCGGAGAGTGCAGCATTGATGCTGAGCAGGCTTACAGAGCCTGCAGCGATGTTTTCCAGATGATCGGGGCTATGACCAGCCAATGGGCTCACAAGCTGCAGAGACAGCAGAGAGCGCGAGATTATGAACACGGAAGAGCGCTCCTGCTTTGTTTCTGGGTGGCCGTTTATCGCTACTGCACTGATCTCCGGGGCATCCAGCCGCTGCTATGTGGGTCTCCTCCGGGGCATCCAGCCGCTGCTATGTGGGTCTCCTCCGGGGCATCCAGCCGTCGCTACGTGGATCTCCTCCGGGGCATCCAGCCGCTGCTACGTGGATCTCCTCCGGGGCATCCAGCCGCTGCTATGTGGATCTCCTCCGGGGCATCCAGCCACTGCTATGTGGATCTCTCCCCGGCATCCAGCCGCCGCTACGTGGATCTCCTCCTGCTGCTGAGATCTCCCCGGGCATACGATCGCGTCTGCTCATTAGCTGTTCTCCGTGCGCTCCTTTTCCACTCTGACCACCTGGGAAACGTTGCTGCAGGCACTTTCTACGGTCCTTCTGACTCCGCATCAGGTTAGTCTACACACCCCCACCACAGACACAAGCATATGACCCGCATATAGGCCGAGAGGATGACTTTTCCGCACATTTTTTGTGCTGAAAAATTCGGCCTATATTCGAGTATATACGGTAACTTTTCTATTGTGTAAAATACCTGGTCAGGTGTGTGAGGCTCACGCTGCACCCGTTCCTCTACTTTAATGGCTAGCTGCTCCCAGGTCAAACCAATGTTTGTATTTTGTTTTGTGATTGTTTAAAATAGAGGTTAGGGTCCCTTCCAATAGGATGACCTCACTGCGGTGGAGGGGTCTAGTACAACATTTTTTGCATGTAAACTGTTTTGGAAGCAAACATCCTCCATTAGTTTAAATTGTAGCACCTGTTTCTGATGCAATTGGGAGCATTTATGCCTTTGAGAGGCTCTGCATGCCTTCTTACTGCTAAGTCATTCAGAAGTAGCCTGGTTTTGGAGGTGCTGCCTTTTCTCCCTGCTGTGTACTTAAGTGACAAAAAAGACAGTTTGAAATGTATTCTTATATGAGGTCAGAATATACAGTAGGTGAAACAGGAGCTATGAAGTCATTCATGGCAAATCAATGAAGTAGTAAAGTGAGAGATAGATAATGCTTGTTGTAGGGTTGCCAGGTCGGCTGATGGAGAAAACCGGACAGGGGGTGGAGTTAGGGGTGGAGTTAGGGGCGGAGTCAGAAGCGCACTTTTATGTAGAGTGGGGCTAAGCAATGGGCTTTTTTTAAAAAAAAATTATAGTATTTATATCGCACTGACATCTTCTGCAGCACATTACAGAGTACATAGCCATGTCACTAACTGTCCTCACCAGTAGTACTGGTCCAGTGCACATAAGAGACAGTTTTTCACCAGTAACTGCACATAAGAGACAGCTTTTCACCAGTAAATGCACATTATAAGAGACACCTTTTCGCCAGTAAATGCACATAATAAGAGACAGCTTTTCCCCAGTAAATGCACAAGAGACAGCTTTTCACCAGTAAATGCACATAATAAGACACAGCTTTTCACCAGTAAATGCACATAATAAGAGACAGCTTTTCACCAGTAAATGCACAAAAGAGACAGCTTTTCACCACTAAATGCACATAATGACAAACAGCCAGTGTTCCCAGTATATGTAGCCAGGGATATATGTGCCCAGTATATGTAGCCAGGGGGTATATATGTCCCAGTATATGTAGGCAGGGGTGTAAATGTCCCAGTATACGTAGGCAGGGGTATATATGTCCCAGTATATGTAGCCAGGGGGTATATGTGCCCAGAATAGGTAGCTAGGGGGTATATGTGCCCGGAATAGGTAGCCAGGGGCTATATGTGCCCAGAATAGGTAGCCAGGGGCTATATGTGCCCAGAATAGGTAGCCAGGGGGTATATGTGCCCGGAATAGGTAGCCAGGGGCTATATGTGCCCAGAATACTTAGCCAGGTGCCCCCCCCCCCACAGGAGGAGAACAGTGCAGCAGAGAGAGAGCTGGGAGCAGCGGTGGAGAAGGGGGGCAATCTCCCCCCCCTTCCCTCACCTTAGGGTGCTCTCTCTCCCCCGCTGTCTCCTCCAATATGATGTGCAGGCTGGCGGGTGGCTGCGGGCGGAACTTACCTCTGTGTCGCAGGCGCCGGAAGTTCGGGTCCCGCAGCCGCTGAGATTCGACTCAAAAAAGATCCGGATCAAAGATCCGAATCATTCATGAGCCGGACAACACTATTCAGACTGATTAGTGTTGTCCGGCTCATGAATGATTCTGATCTTTGATCCGGATCTTTTTTGAGTCGAATCTCAGCGGCTGCGGGACCCGAACTTCCGGCGCTGGAGCGACACAGAGGTAAGTTCCGCCTGCAGCCACTCGCCAGCCTGCACATCATCCTGGAGGAGACAGCGGGGGAGAGAGAGCACCCTAAGGTGAGGGAAGGGGGGGAGATTGCCCCCCTTCTCCACCGCTGCTCCCAGCTCTCTCTCTGCTGCGCTGTTCTCCTCCTGCGCTGCGGGGGGGGGGCTCTAAGCCGGACAACTTAATTGTCCGGTTTAGCATGCCTTTTTGCACCGGACACAGCGCACAAAAACCGGACTGTCCGGTGTAAAACCGGACACCTGGCAACCCTAGCTTGTTGTAGCAATACAATTGGATTGTAAAAATGAGAGTATTCTTAAGATGAGCTTGCATTTGTCAAGGTGAAAAATTATGAGGGTGTGTTTTAGACACATTTTTGGTTGGTTGGAGAGGATGTTGAGAAAAGTGTTGTGCATGTGAACGTCACTGGAAGTGAGGGACTAAAAGGGAGTGCTGAGTCACTAGTGATAATGAGGCAGCGTGCTTGTGGGGTAAGGAGAATAATGCCAGGAAGTGGTTTCGACGGCGAAGGCGGGAATATACACCAGCCCTGTATGATGAAACGGTTGACTAGTAGTGTGAAACCTTTGTTTGATAAAGAGAGATAAGTCTGGAATAGACATACAAATCTGGGTGGTTTCAGCATGTAGTATTGGAGGCTGAAAAGAAAGATAAGGGTGGAAGCATAAATAGAGGCTAAGGTCAGGACTAAAGCTCTGTCGTTCTGATGGTGGACTAATGTAATCTGAATTTTCATCATTTTAGGTTACAGTCTGTACTTTAGTGGTCAAAGAATCAGCACTCAGTCCATTCCTACAACACAGGAGAAGGAACGTAAATAAAGGGGAGCAGCCAGTCGCAGGGGGTCCAGATCTGGGGGGAGGGGGGGCAACTACTCACCCTCCCTTTCTCCAATACAGGGAACCATATTTAAGGTCAGGTGCTTTTGTGGCTACACTTATCATGGGTGTGAAGCTCATGATGGCCATAATTATTTTACTACACAGCATAGGAGCCATTAATACACTGCATTACTATGCAATCAGCATAGTACATTGCATTACAATGCAACTCTAAGTCTGCCTTCAATGCCTTCTTATGGAATCAAAACTACAGTCTGTAAAGGCGTTCTCATTCTTGGCTACTGTCTCTTCAAATATTAGGCCTTGTACATAATGTAAACTTCAATTAGTACCTTAATTTTTGTTAAGGGTGATCGTTTTGGGAACTAACCCTGTATAGATATGCTGTGCAGCTATAGCTCAGCAGCACGTTCTGTTTTATGGATAGAGGAAGAAGGCAAGCAGTATATGAGCAATGGTGACTAGCTGTGTAGGGAAGAAAGAATCACAATGGGCTTATTAGTTGCTTGTCATTCAAAAATCTTCCATAGCGGATTGCTATTGAACATCATGGGGTAGAGGCAGTGTGTGGTGTGGTGTCTAGTACATGATTTTAATTGTTTTTATGCTGTATTGACACTGTGATCAAATAAAGTATTGCTTGACCAATATATATAGTGGTGGGGCCTGCACTTTACAAGATTTCTTGTTTCTTACTTTACATTACCTGATGACTACAAATGGCAAATAAGAAATACTGATATGTGATACTTCATAGTTATCTGATTTAAAAACTGTGAAATTAATAAATGCATTTTTAGACATATTACAAAGAGATTACATTTCCTCCAACCTGGTCTCCACCTAACATGATTCATACTTCATTGTGCAAGAAGGTTCCTGAAAATATACAGTGCTGAATTATTTCAGCTATCAGCAGTTTTTGGGTGGGGGAGAGAAAGACTACTGTTTTTGCAATGTTTAATTATGCAGGTTTTTTTTTTTCTGAGACAAATTTGCTTAAGAAGAACTCCAACCAACACTGTGCAATGGAGAGGGTAGAGTGATTTGTCCGTAAGCACTTGCCCCACAATCGATTTATAGTAATTGGGCAGGTAGAACAAACAAAGTTTTGTAAAAATAATATGTTTAATGACTAACTGATAAAGTTAGTTATGCCAGCCTTTAGAGAACTAAAATGGTAATGTGCAGCATTTTTCTTTAAAGGATATCCAAGGTGAATTAAATAAATTAGCTTTACTTACCTGAGGATTCTCCCAAACCCTAGTGGTCATGTCTGTCCCTTGCCGCAGCTCGGTCTTCTCTCACCTCCTGCTGGCAGGCTCTGCAGTATGGCCGACACCTTGCGGGTCGGCGTCTTCTGCACATGGTAGCGTAACTGGTAGCGTGCTGCGCACTCCCAACGACACTTGTGCATGCAAAGAAGACAATACTTCAGAAGCTGAAGAAGAATGGAGCAGTGGCAAGGGACAGGTGTGACCTCTAGGGGCTGGAAGAAGCCCCAGGTAAGTTAAGATAGTTTATTTAATTTGCCTCGGATGTCCTTTAAAAAGCAACTGACTTAACCAGGCGAATTGTGCCAAACTCATATATAAAGAAAATCTATTAAAGATTGGTATTAGTAACCTTTCGGTTTGCACATTCAGTATGAAAGTCCCTGGCCTTGAACCACTGCCCTTTTCTTCTTTGTGCATTTTTTTTCTCTATCTTTTACAGATTTGTTCCTAGCTTGTAATTTCTCCTTTCTGTTAAATCCTATGCATGGTTAAATTAAAAAAAAAAAAAGAACATACTACGACTAGTGCTGTATAGACTAAAGCCCCACACACACGATCAACAGCGGCCTTTTATGCAGCACAATTGTTGAACAGCTTTTGTTGGGAACAAGTTGAAACTACTAAAAAAAGTATTTTGTTATTGTTCAAAAAGCTGATAAGACTGAAAATACCCCAATGCAACTGTTGGATTGACTTATTATCAGTCTTATCAGCTTTTTGAACAATAGCAAAATACTTTTTTTTAGTAGTTTCAACTTGTTCACAACAAAAGTTGTTCAACAATTGTGCTACATAAAAGGCCGCTGTTGAGTGTGTGTATGGGGCTTTAGGCCTCGATTCATAAAGCATTACCGAATTCGGTAATGCTGAAAACTGCTGACTTTACCGAGCACATAGGAAAATGTCTTATATAGACGGTTACCGCATGAAAAACTGAAGTTACCGAGCAGTAAGGAAAATTACTGACTTGTGCGGTAAATACACCAAATGTCTGCAAATGTCAGTAAATGTCAATTCATGAAGACTAGAACATGCGGTAAAACCCAAAATTTTACCCGCATCTCTTGTGTGCCAAAATCAGAGTGGAGACTGTGCGAGTCTGTGGGAAGCCAACCGTAACTAACACGAGCAGAGAGGGATAAGCAATGACTGACAGGAGCAAAGCCAATAGAAACAGCTCCTGTCTCCTGCAAGTTCCTGTGATCGGATGTGATAGGACCCACAGGCTTCTCTGGCAGGTTCAGCTTTTCTACCCTCCAGGTAGCAAGCAGAGAAATCCCGAACAAAAGAGGTTTCTGGTGTGACCGTTCGGCCGTTAACCCTGTAGGTTCCTGTTTGAAGATGCAGAGAAAATAGTGGGGAAATCACCTAGGCATGGCATGTTTAAAGTTTCTTGGAAGTTCATCGAAGCTGTGGCAAATAAATACAATGTTAAGAAAGACTAATGGACAGATTCAGAGGGAGCAGAGACAGCATAACAAACAGTATAACAAACGTACATCTAAAAGGATGTCGGGATGCCTCTTACTATTGTAATGCCCTCACTGCACAGAGTTATTGCCATTGAAGCCGGTAAATTACCAAACTTCTACCACATCTGTGAATAATTTTATGAATTAGCACACAAAAGTCTAAAATACAGAATGCGGTGATTTACCGAACATTTTACATTTACCGCACTGTACTCTATGAATCGAGGCAAAAGTGTAAAAGCCAGTGGACTAAATGGAGTGCAGATATTTGCACGTACTCTTACTTTTTTTATTATGGTGCTTAGGAAAACACCTAACTTTCTGAAATTAAAATCTCAAATCTCCGGAGAAAGTTAATCCCTATCTCCCTTCTCCACCCCCTTTGTTCTTGGCCAGTTAAAGACTATAGTGAATATAACATAATGAATACATTTGCTTATTGTTTACAATAATTATTAATTGATTATTTAGTCAGTGTTGGCCCATTGTAAAATCTTTCTCTCATTTATATTCTGAAATTTACTGGCGGTGACATTTTTAGTTCTGTCATGTGATCTGGACGGAATGTTCAGTACTGAAAGTTCTGTGCACAGAGGGAGATATTGCTTGCTTGGCAGTTGGAAAATTATTTCCCACAATGCAAGTAGGTTCACAGACAGCACACTGTCAGGACCTTGGTCATGATATTAAACTGTGGGAGGGGTTTCACCACAATATTAGCCATACAGACTCCCTTGATGATCTATTTGAGAAAATGAAAAGATTTCTCATGGGAAAGGGGGTATTGGCTACTGATTGGAATGACGTCCAATCTTTAGTTAAAGAGAAACCGAGGTGGGTTTTTAAAATCTTAATAGGACACAGAGGCATGTTCTGTGCACAATGACTGAGTACTTCCGGAATCGGAGCGTATCTTCCAATTGGAGGAAGCTAGCGGAGGCGTGAAGCGGCAGGGAGAGCGGCATGTAACGGGGGAGGCGGGGGAGGACACTGATTGACATTTGCAGGTAAACAGAAGGCTATCGACAAGCAGATTGTCGCTAGCCTTGCACTATTTATGAGGTGGGACAGCAGAGCCCAGGAGGACTGGTAACAGCAGGGCAAAGAGGCATGGCATTGTGTACAGAATATGCCTCTGTGTCCTATTAAGATTTAAAAAACCTGCCTTGGGTTCTCTTTAAAGTTCATCTTTAAATAAAGTGGCAGTTATACTGTAGTGTGTGTATATTCTAAAGCTTGGTTTTCATTGGGAATGTGGAATTTACAAATCTCCACAGATGTCAGAACTTCTGGGATTCCCTTAGAAAAAAACATAAGGGCTGATTTATCCAAACTACTGCAAGGAGAACTGTAACACATGTTATTCAAAACAGTTGCACAGACCTACTAATCTGAATCCTTATTCTGGACATCTGCTCAATTTTTGCAACAATTCATTCTTGCACAGGTTTAAATAAAATGTTCCCTATAGTATATTTAGGTTTACATTTTTTCCTAGTTCTGATGATGTAAATGGATAAAGGGGCAACGGGTTAACATTAAAAACTCTGCAAGTTAACTCTGCAAGGTACAATTTTTTAAATGTTCCCCATGATTAAACTGCCAGGTGCGGTGGCGTAGCTAAGGGGCCTTGGGCTCTAGTGCAAGTTTTATATTGGTCTCCCCAAGCAATCTATACATAACAATTCGTATGGCGCAATAAAACCTGTCAAAGACATCCACAGTATGAGATAGGGCTGGATTTACCATATGGCACTGTAGGCACATGCCTACAGCCACCTGATCATGGCAAGGCGGCTCACTCCACTTTCTGAGTGCCTCCATCCTGCCTGACTTATGCAGAGTCCCAAGCGGAGTGTAAATGAGAGGTTATTCATTTGGGTCTCGGCATTCCACTGACCAGATCTCCCTTCAGTCAGGGGCACCTCTAGCTACCTAATACTTGGGTCACCTCTAGTTACTTAATACTGAGTATAGCTCTGGCTGCATAATACTAAGGGGCACCTAAAGCTATCTATGACGGGCAAGGGAACTAATGTAGAAGTAACATCTGGGCCAGCCAACACACTTGCTATGTGGTTCTCCGGGTGTTTGTCGGGTGATAGAGGGTGAAGTCTAGAGTGCCAGGAAAACTGTTCCTATAGGCTCCTGTGATGTAAATCGGGGCCTGGTATGAGAGGTGTAAGCACAGGAGGGGAACAGTGTTAGTGATTATCAGTATTCAAAGCATATGCAGAAGTGAGCATAGCACCATTGAAGAGCTAACACTGTGGCTGAGGGAAGAGCCCCTAATGGCCCCTCTGGTCCAAGCACTCCAATGCGGTCACATCCTCTGCATCCCCTATTGCTACGCAATTGGCCGGTTGTTATTATGCGAACATTCAAAAAAGGGAGCTGGGGAAATGTAGGGGCTTGAAATAGCCTCTAGTAAACACACCCATTTTCTACTATTGTACAGTGCTAATTCAGATAGTACAGTAAATGTTACCAATATTTTACTACAGCCTCCGCTGATGGCTAACCCTAACTAATCCCTTATCAAAGCCTAACCTTAACAACCCCCATGCCGATGCCTCATCCTGAGCAACCCCCGCGGATACCTTACCCTAACCAACCGCCCCCTTTGATGCTTAACCATCACCTTAAAAAAAAAAAAAAAACAATGCCTAACCTTAACTGGCCCACCACTGCAAACCCACCTATATACACACTTCCACAAAAATGAAAAAATATCAGGTGCTGAAAAAGTTTGGGTGCCACCAAAGGTGCCCATTCAAATTCTGGCTGTAAGGGGTGCCCGTGGTGCAATCTGCAGCTACAAATCCTAGCTGCCTGTTATTTTTATCCATAGATTGCATAGCAGGTGGCTCCGGTGTCCACTATTTAATTGGGGCACCTCCAACACCCAAATTTCCCCATATTGCTTGAATTTGCCACAACTTGCATGATACAAAAGACATCACTTTTACCACAATGCAATGTGAGAAATACCTTGGCATTTTTACTTACAGATTTATTATTGTTAATATACAATTTCATCTGAAATAAATGCATACAGGCAGATTTAGAATGTAGGTTACATGTAGTAAAATGTTGTTAGTTGGTTTGCTCCTCTGAGCAATGATCTTCATTCTAAAGAGTTTAAAACATCAGTGAGGAGTGTGTGGTAATCTGTTATGCTGGGAATACTCGGTTCGTTTCTGCCATGCGTTTCTGCTCTCGATCGTTTTTGCCACTCGATTCAGCTCTCAATTGTTTTATCTTCCGCTCGTTTTTCTTATCTTTTTCCATTCACTTCTATCAGAAAACGAGCGGCCAAAGAATCGAACGTGAGATTGGACATGTCAGAAATTATCCATTGAACCATCTTATCAGCTTAAAAATGAACCGTGTATTAACAGCATTACGGTGGACTATAGGAGGTGTTCAGTTTTAGGCAGATTTGATGATGTTGATCAGATCACCCTAAAATCAGCTCGGATTTTGAGAGTCATTTTGATGTAAAGGGTTAGGCATGTTGGAAAATTTCCATGAAATGTTTACAAAAATCTATCATTACGTATTGTAAAAAAATCAGACTTTCAAAAATTGAAGTGTATGGGCAGCTAAAGAGATAGCAAGGCTGGGCATTACCACACTTTTAACCACTTCACCACTGAGGGGTTTTACCCCCTGACCACCAGAGCAATTTTCACCTTTCAGCGCTCCTTCCATTCATTCGTCTATAACTTTATCATTACTTATCGCAATGAAATGAACTATATCTTGTTTTTTCCGCCACCAATTAGGCTTTCTTTAGGTGGGACATTATGCCAAGAATTATTTTTTTCTAAATGTGTTTTAATGGGAAAATAGGAAAAATGTGGGGAAAAAAAAATTATTTTTCAGTTTTCGGCCATTATAGTTTTTAAATAATGCATGCTACTGTAATTAAAACCCATGAAATTTATGTGCCCTTTTGTCCCGGTTATAAAACCGTTTAAATTATGTCCCTATCACAATGTTTGGCGCCAATATTTCATTTGGAAATAAAGGTGCATTTTTTTCAGTTTTGCGTCCATCCCTAATTACAAGCCCATAGTTTATAAAGTAACAGTGTTATACCCTCTTGACTTAAATATTTAAAAAGTTCAGTCCCTAAGGTAACTAATTATGTATTTTTTTTAATTGTAAATTTTTGAATTTTTTTTTAATTACAAAAAAAAAAAAAATGGGGAGTGTGGGAGGTAATGAGTTAATTTTGTGTGTAAAAGTCATTTATTTGTATGTGAAAAATGTGTAGGGTGTAGTTTACTATTTGGCCACAAGATGGCCACAGTAACTTTTTGCTTTATTGCGACCTCCAAGCCTCCTTCCGGAAGCTTGGAGGAAGAATAAGGAGGCTGGACACGTGAGTTTCTTCTCACAATGATCGCGCTGCCCATAGGAGAGCAGCGGGTCATTGTGGGGCTTAGATCAACGAACGGGAATGGATTTTCCCGTTCATTGATCTCTGGGCGAGCGGGCGGCGGCGGTTTTACTAGCGGCGGGCGGCGTGTTTACGAGCGGGAGCGCGGACAGCGTCGGGAACGCGGAAAGTACGTGTTTCTCCGTCCCTGGTTTTTAAAGGATGGAAAAAGGGGCGGAGAAATACGTACGCGCGGGGGTAAAGTGGTTAATTAGGCTTAGCTCACGTTCACAGTGGCCATTGCATTGTGTTTCTTGTGACAGCTCATGTTGCGTCTTGTACAGTGAAGCATACGGTCAATGAAAAGAATGCTTCACTGCTACTGTGAACATGTAAATTTCCCGGTAATGCACTGCATGCATTGAGTTACTATATCTCAACCCTTTATACTGCAATGCACCCGACACACAGTGATGGTGGTGCATTGCAGTGCGGTAAACCACATTACAAAGCGGCTGTTACACTGCACCGCAACACATCACTGTGAATTTGGCTTTACAGCTTTAAAGCTTTTGTAGGGAGACAAATACTGATTGATACCCTTGAGTGAAAAATTTTAATAAAAGAAAACACTGAAATATGTAGTTCATCATGTATTTTACACATTTTACAAACTCATTATTTAAAATGTTTATACAATGCTCTGTTACAATTTTGACGTGTTTGAAGGATTAAAAAAACAAAAAAAAAACAAAAACAAACATAATGCATCAGCTAGATTTTACTTTTCATTAATTTTGTCTGTTATTTATTGTTTTCAAGGTACTGTGTTTATATGTACAGTTTTGTTCAAAATATTCAACCCCCACTGAAATTGAGCGTTTTGGCCAGTTTGACATTGATTTTGATCATTTCGGTCATCTTGTTTACAATTAAATCAAAGAGGCACTTGTAAGTCAGACAAATATAACATAACATTTATAATGAAATCACCACAAATGTCTTTTCTGTGCTCACATCATTATCAGTTTTATTCAACCCCCAAGTGACATTCATTCTTAGTACTTAGTACAACATCCTTTTCCAGTTAGAACAGCTTTTAAACATGAAGCATAGCTCGACACAAGTGTCTTGCAGCGATCTACGGGTATCTTAGCCCATTCTTCATGGGCAAAAGCCTCCAGTTCAGTCACATTCTTAGGCTTGCGCACTGCAACTGGTTTCTTTAAGTCCCACCAGAGGTTCCCAATTGGATTTAAGCCTGGAGACTGTGATGGCCATTCCAAAATGTTCCAGTCTTTAATCTGCAACCATGCTCTAGTGGACTTGGAGGTATGCTTGGGATCATTGTCCTGATGAAAGGTCCAACGTCTCCCAAGCCTCAGGTTTGTGATGGACTGCATCACATTTTCATCCAACATCTCCTGGTACTGAATGAATTCATGGTACCTGTGACTGAATGTGACTGAACTGGAGGCTTTTGCCCATGAAGAATGGGCTAAGATACCTGTAGATCGCTGCAAGACACTTGTGTCAAGCTATGCTTCACGTTTAAAAGCTGTTATAACTGGAAAAGGATGTTGTACTAAGTACTAAGAATGAATGTCACTTGGGGGTTGAATAAAACTGATAATGATGTGAACATAGAAAAGACATTTGTGGTTATTTCATTATAAATGTTGTGTTATATTTGTCTGACTTACAAGTGCCTCTTTGATTTAATTGTAAACAATATGACTGAAATGATCAAAATCAATGTCAAACTGGCCAAAACACTCAATTTCAGTGGGGGTTGAATAATTTTGAACACAGCTGTATTTACTGAGACAGAACAAAAGCGATTAAGGGAGAAGGCACACTGTTATCCTGCCTTTTTGATAGAAAAAGATGTTCTGCATCCATCCAAAATGGATATCCCAAATTTTACATCTAGATTTGAAATGCTGTCGTTTTAAATCTGTCTGTTTTCCTAAGCCTCTAAGGTCATCTAGAAGCAGGAGCCAAGCCTTTGAATGGTCATGTTTATTTGACAAACAGAAAAAAAATGAAAAAGGGGAAATGTGACACCTTATAATGGTTGTCCTGAGAACCTAAAATCTGAGGTCTATAATGCAAAGATCCTAATGACATAGTGACCATAATTATGACAAATATGACATTCGTTTTGCGAATTCAGAATGTGGTCATTCAGACTCCAAATAATTCCAATACACTATTTAGGAAAATTGTATAAAAATTACACTTTGTATGCTAGATATGCAACTGGCATAATAAACACATAATAACCTTAAAGAGACACTGAAACGAGAATAAATCTCGCTTCAGTGCTTATATATAGCAGGGGCATGTGTGCCCCTGCTAAAACGCCGCTATCCCGCGGCTAAACGGGGGTCCCTTCACCCCCAACCCCCCCCCCCCCCTGCAAAATCAATGACCAACTTGGTCGTAGACTTTGCTGCTGCTGGAGGCAGGGCTAACGGCTGCAGCCCTGCCTCACAGCGCGTCTATCAGCGGCGCATCTCTGCCTCTCCCCCGCCCCTCTCAGCGAAGGAAAACTGAGAGGGGCGGGGGAGAGGCGGAGATTCGTGCTGACAGACGCGCATAAGGCAGGGCTGCGGCGGCTAGCCCTGCCTCTATGCGAAAGAGGGGATGCGCTGCACGGAGGGGGATTTGGGGGTGAAGGGACCCCCGTTTAGCCGCGGGATAGCGGCGTTTTCGCAGGGGCACACATGTCCCTGCTATATATAAGAGCTGAAGCGAGATTTATTCTCGCTTCAGATTCTCTTTAAGTACCAACACATAATAACCATCAGAACCAAATTATCTGATATACAGTATATAAAATTCCTCGATTTATGACACTCTAATTAATTACAGCCTTTAGTTTCCATGGAAAATGTATTCATCTGAGCAATAAAGTGCTTACATAAACAGCAATCTCTCTCTCTATCTCTTTCTCTATATATACTGTATGTATATTTGTACACACCTTGGCATTCTTTACCTTTTTACTTGTCAATGAGAGCCAGACCCGGAACATATTTGCCTGTTACATCTTTTTATGGAACTTTGCTTTTTGCAAATGTGCAGCAATGTAGCATGCTATGTACTTTTGTCCTGTTCCCTTAATATGTCCATTCAATGCAAGCTGAATGGAACTAGGTGTCAGGTCTGAAAACAGTTTATGGGAAGAAAAGAGCTACCCATTCTCACTGTGCTGTATGTAGAATTAGCTGTGAACACACAGATACAGTGTCATGCTTTTTATAAAGTGAAAGAAAGTCCTGCAGAGTACTGCAAGCTAGATGTCTTCAGTACGGATTGACCAGATCAATCAGGATTGTGACAGTATGCTTAAAGCAAACCTGAAGCGGAAAAAAAAACTTATGAGATAATGAATTGTACGTGTAGACCATTAGTAGCAAATAAAAGAGTGCCATATTTTTTACAGTACAGGAAGGAACAGTAAAAAAAAAAACTTTAGTTATCTGGGTCGAATACAGTACTGGTTTCTGAAACACTTAAACAGCCAAGAAACAGTGAGAGACAGCTTGAGATAAGGTTTTACTGCAGGAAAGTTCAACAGGTCATTATCTCTTCTTTGTTTTATTGCTAAAAAGACAGCATGATTTTAAAATGGCAACGCTGGCAGAAAAATTCAATGTTATAAACAAAAAAGCTATATAACTGAAAATAAAAATATGAGACTCTTTTCTTTGCTGCTAATGTTCTGTTAATTATCTTTACTACACAAAATAATAATAATTATTATTATTATTATTGTTGTTGTTGTTGTTGTTATTATTATTATTATTGTTATTATTATTATTATTCTTTCATTCCATTGTCTGTAACTTGCTCATTAATACATTTTCAACACTCTGGGTAAATACTTTCTTTTTATTTTTCTATTCTTAACTTTTTGCCTATTTTCAGCTGCATTTATTTATACATAATAAAACACAATAGTGACTGTAAATATGTGTGCATAAAAATATTCCTGAAAAGTCAAATAGTTTCTCTGCATTCGTTCAGTTCCCACTTGAGGCATTATCCTGCAAAAATGCCTAATATTCCACAAATAAATCATTTGAAATCATACAATTTATGCTTCCTCGACAACAACCAATCCCAAAGCTCTTTCTCTTTTTTTTTATCATTGAACTTAAAACAAAAATATTTGAAGCAATGGTAAAATTACTATTTGTTTCCTATTTTTAGACAAAACAAACATAAAAAAAACACTAGAAAAAATCACAACTCACCAGGTAATCCCAGGATTGTTAAATATGAGCGGCATTCGGTGAAGCCTGAGCTGTCCGATACACAGGTTTGCCATAATCCCTGGTAGTTGAATGTCGCAGCCACGGGGGAATTGGCAAGGTCCTGGGTGCTCCATTGGTTCATGACTGTAGCTGCAATAATACCAACCACTCCACCAGCTGCGAGCATAAATCCTAAACACTGGCACAAAGCAATCGCCATGATGTCTCTCTCTCTGAAAAGATGGTTAGGAGCAGTATGGGCAGCTAGTGTTTGACCTCTTGGGATGTAGTATTTTCAAACTTACTGTATTATATACTTCAAGTATTGGACAGGCCAACAGCATGCTCTGAGTTACCGCCCTAGACCTAATCTGATGCGAGCAGATAAGTGGGACTTTCAGTACCAGGCAGCATTTGTTCTATGGAGCCTTCTGTGTTTGCTCAGGAAAAGGTAATGTTTTCCACCCCTTTCACAGGCATGACTAACAAGCATCTGTTATAAGTTCGGTGAAAGAAATGTACATGAAGCCCGAGGCAATAGGACACTTTTAATCTGGAGATAAAATTAATGAAAGATGTGGATGAGGGATACGAATCCATGGGGGAAAACAAAAATGTTGTTTTGATTTTTTACCACTGGTCTTTGTATGTATAATTTATGGTCAATTAATGTAAATCAGTGCTTGTATCATAAAACATGATTAATTTGCCTGAACTGAGAAGTAAATCAGTTTAGGTAGATTTACCGCAATCAAATGTCTCATTTGAACAGAGTTTTTTGGTTGATTCAAACTTTTATTTAACATGGACCTGAACTGTTCAGGCTGCATGGTGGCATAGTGGTTATATCTCTCACCTTGGTCCCCGGTTTGACAGCCAGGGCACTATCTGCATGGAGTTTGTATGTTCTCCCCATGTATGCGTGGGTTTCCTCCGGGCACTCTGTTTTCCTCCCACGTACCCAAAACATACAGATACGTTAATTGGCTTCCTTCTAAAAATTGATCCGAGACAACGATACATATACTACATGATACATACATAGATTATATCACTATGGTAGGAATTAGATTGTGAGCCCCTCTGAGGGACGGTTAACGTGACAAGACAATATACTCCGTACATCGCTGTATAAATACTAAATAATAATAAAATAATAATAATAACTTTTGCACAGGACAGAGAGAAATATACCCTGTATGTATTTAGAGAGTTTAGCCTGTATAATTCTCCCTCATCTGTGATTAATCACCGTCATAATTTGATCTCTTAGCTGTGTCAAATCAGGAGTCTCCTCTGCCATGGCAGAGCAGCTAATTTGTAAACACAGGATGTTAACAACATGTCTGCTTCCAAGAAAGCAGGAAGTGGACACAATGCAGAGTTATTGCAGTATTTGTATCATATGTAACAAAGAAATATTTTTTATTAAAAGGCTATTATGATGTTGAGTATCTTTTAGAGCAGAGAAGACATTCTGAGTTCAGGTCCACTTTACTGAGTTGAGCACTTGCTAGTAAAGGAGCTCCATCTTGGAGTGCAGTCTCCCATAACTCACCAATTCAAACAGTAAAGACAGACTGTCTACTGAAGGGAATGCAGCAATGTGGGAAATTTGGGATGGACCATACCAAATTACATAATTGACTTGTCTAGGAACGATATTGTTAGGAAGTACTTATTGCATATGTGAGTAATGTTGTTGTGCAAGGACAAGCCAAATCATTTCCTGCTGCGAGCCAATCTACACTGATTCATGAATTCATTGCCACTTATTCACAGGAGGTGGCTTCAGGAGTGAAGAAGTAAAGCAGTAAAGGTGCCCCTATGTCAGTCGATATTGCAGCACGAATTATCTTCTGATTCAATCATTTTATTGAATCGGAAGAGAAACAGTGCTGTAACATGGCTACCTGATCGTTCTTCCATTCAATATCTTGCCAAAATCAGTTGATAGGGTCAATCTGCAATGCTGGAAAATCTTGGTCATGAGTGCTCGATCGGGTGCATGGCGGTAACAGTGTTCGATTTGGCGATAACCAATGTACCTGATGGACCACCGGTCGTTGACTCCCAAGTGTAAAATGTCTCCCTACCCCCACCCTGTGGCCAGTGTAGCAGTCTCACCTGTCTGCCATTGCAACTCCTGGCCTCTTCCAGTGTTTGGGGAGCCATGTGGCACTGACGAATGTGAGATGTCAAGTTTACACGGGCCTGGTACCGCGTGGTACAGGCAATTGTGGTAACATCGAACTCTGAAAGAGGCCAGGAGTAGCATTAGTGGACAGGTGAGACTTTACTGACCATGGGGACTAGGCCAATTTCTGATAGATACCGTGCTGAAATATTTTAGAAATCAGTGCACAGTGTATGGGCAGCCAACCAGATCCCTTTCTAATCAGATTCGATCAGAGAGAGATCTGTCTCATGGTCAGTCTGCCCATACATCAATTGATAAATGGTTAACTTTAACGGCTCAGAGCAGCCTATTTACCAGTTCACTGCATGTCAATTTTTGGGACCAATTCAAATCAATTAGAGTCTCTCTTAAATCTTCTCTGGCCAGCTAGAGGCTGTTTTCCTCTTATTCTACACTTCCATGCAATGATTGATGAATCAGTGAATTCTACAGATGAAATGAGTGATCACGTCAATCACGTCATGTGGAGCTATGGCTCG
Source organism: Hyperolius riggenbachi (assembly GCF_040937935.1). Lineage (NCBI taxonomy): Eukaryota > Metazoa > Chordata > Amphibia > Anura > Hyperoliidae > Hyperolius > Hyperolius riggenbachi. The sequence continues at coordinate 111,584,290 of NC_090649.1, read as the reverse complement.
AATACATTTGCAATAGGCATCACATCCTTTTTTCAGTTTATGTGTCAATGTCAGAGAAACAAACCCAAAGAGAGTGTTTAGTTTTTGCAAAAAATACAGGGTGTGCCATTTATATGGATACACCTTAATAAAATGGGAATGGTTGGTGATATTAACTTCCTGTTTGTGGCACATTAGTTTATGTGAGGAGGGAAACTTTTCAAGATGGGTGGTGACCATGGTGGCCATTTTGAAGTCGGCCATTTTGAATCCAACTTTTGTTTTTTCAATAGGAAGTGGGTCATGTGACACATCAAACTTATTGGGAATTTCACAAGAAAAACAATGGTGTACTTGGTTTTAATGTAACTTTATTCTTTCATGAGTTATTTACAAGTTTATGACCACTTATAATATGTGTTCAATGTGCTGCCCATTGTGTTGGATTGTCAATGCAACCCTCTTCTCCCACTCTTCACACACTGATAGCAACACCACAGGAGAAATGCTGGCACAGGCTTCCAGTATCCGTAGTTTAAAGGGAACCTAAACTGAGAAGGGTATGGATTTTTCCTTTTAATTTAGTACCAGTTGCTGGACTCTCCTGCTGATCCTGTGTCTCTAAAACTTTTAGCCACAGCCCCTCAACAAGCATGCAGATCAGATGCTCTGACTGAAGTTAGACTGGATAAGCTACATGCTTGTTTCAGGTGTGTGATACAGCCACTACTGCCACCAAAGAGATCAGCAGGACTGCCAAGCAACTGGTATTGTTTAAAAGGCAACATCCATATTCCTCTTAGTTAAGGTCCCCTTAAGGTCTTCCGCAGCTCTGTACAGAGTATATTGAATCAGGCTAAAAATGACCTGAAGAATTGTTCCACAAAAGAGTATAGCTTCACCATGCAGACACTTTGTATGAGGGAAAGAAGGGGGATAGGTGTGGCCAGATGAAATCCAAACCAAAGTGGCAATGCAATGACATATAAAAGAATATACTAAATTATTTAAGGCACCCAGTTTTACATTAATTATCCTGGTTTCAGCATCAGAAACACTTGGAGACATTACTGTTGGACTAAGCATTAGGTCTTATGTGATAGCGCTGGGAGACATCACTTTTAGCATTCGCCGGATGCATAGGTTTGCATGAAAGTCGTAAAGCTGACCTTTGCTATGTGTTTGGACTAATGTGTTGGAGACATTAGGTCTTATGTGATAGCGCTGGGAGATATCACTTTTAGCATTTGCCGGATGCATAGATTTGCATGAAAGTCGTAAAGCTGACCTTTGCTATGTGTTTGGACTAATGTGTTGGAGACATTAGGTCTTATGTGATAGCGCTGGGAGATATCACTTTTAGCATTTGCCGGATGCATAGATTTGCATGAAAGTCGTAAGACTGACCTTTGCTATGTGTTTGGACTAATGTCAATCAGAAGAGAGGAAGGAGATGGGCACAGCTGCTAAAATACCCTTTATTGTGGCTGGGTTGACACAAAAAAGCTTACAGCAGTGGGGGAAGGACAAGTCTGAGAGCTGTTTCGCAGGAACTAGCCCTGCTTCATCAGAGAGTCCTTCCTCTCTTCTGATTGAAATTGTGGACTACCATTGGAGCACGCTGCAGGTAAGCCCAGTGTGGCAGTATCCACCCCTGCTGCATTCCTCTTCATATTTGCATTGACTATTTGGACTAATGTGTTGGAGACATTACTGTTGGAAGCATTAGGACTTATGTGATAGCGCTGGGAGATATTTTATTTAACACACCATTTTACTGAATTTAGGGACTTTTACTGCTTGTTCAGAACTGCGCCGCTCACTACAATCAATTTTTCATGCGCGAAATTGTTGTTCCTATTGTCTTATATAGGTTTATTATTATAACTGTTAAAAAACAGGGAAAAAATAGATAACTCTTTCTCCAGCAACCTGTTTGGATGACCTATTTTACATATTACCTGCCCTAGAGTAAAACAAATATCTACTCACTTCTTATGAGCAAATGCAAACATGTCTGTATTTACTATGGCTGATTAGGTGAATTCCGCACCCTGATTTCTGCCACTATGAAAACTGGCTTTTTCTCTATTTCCCATAATGGCTCATGCAGTCTGCTCTCTGTCCTGTCACCCGGTTATCATCAGCTGAAACCCTGACTCATGGAGTCATCGAGAGAATTTCATAGTCATTTGCCGTTATTGCATATCCGTTACGGAGGAGTGGCTTAATGCTATGTGTCATATCCACTTCTATTAATATTAGTTTCAAGTGTGGACCACCAGATTGGATAAGTTAACACTGGTATTCATATTAACACCCTACCAAAAAGCAGACTGGTCTGATACCTCTCCAGTCCCTACTAAACTCTGCTGCCCATCTCATCCACCTCTCCTTCTGCTCATCTGATGCAGCCCCTCTCTGCCAATCTCTCCATTGGCTACCTATTACTCAAAGGATCCAGATTAAACTCCTCATCCTATCATACATACCTATAAGTTCAAATTTGTCACTTCCTTACATTTCCTAATTAATCTCCAGATACCAACCCACCTGGAACATTCACTCCTCCCAGGAGACCCTCTAGTCCTCTAGCTTGGTCACCTCCTTTCACTCTCATCCAGGACTTCTCATAAGCCTCAGCTCTGCTTTAGAACACTCTCCCCCAGCCTGTCCAGCCTGGAAACATATAAACATACTCTTAAAACACACCCAGGGGCGGACTGGCTAGGGGGGAGGGGGGCAATCTCCCCCCAGGCCGCCTTTCATTCAGTGATTAAGGGCCGGTCAGGTGTCTGGTGTATTCAGGTTTGTTGTTGTAGGGCAATGGCGGTCAGGTGTCTGGTGTATTCAGGTTTGTTGTTGTAGGGCAATGTGAAACACTAGGCTAGCTGATAAAAGTGCAATTAGAGGACAGGCAAGCTGGTAAATATACACAGCATGGTGCAGAGCTTGCCTGGAGGGTCCGTGGACAAACATCCGTCTGGTCTCTTCCCATTGTTATAATGACTGCATGTGTGGATAAGGCGTTAAACAAGTTGAAAAGTTTTTGACAGTCCCTAGACCCCAGGAGGGCTGCTTTCTGACTTGTGTGAGACTGGCAGGGACAGGAGTCATATTATAGGCAAGTAGCCTCTGTGTGATGTGAGAGTGCAATACAGCTCTGCTCTATCTCAGGCTATTCTCAGTCTCTCTCCACTCCTCCTCTCTCTGGGCTAGTGCACGCCAAAATCGCAATAGCAATTTGTGAGTGCGATTTTGTGATGCGATTTTCAGAGCGATTTTTGAATGAATTGCTCAAAAAAATGCTACATGCAGTATACCTGCGATTTTGAAAAAAATCACAAAGCTGCTGTGGGAACACTCTTGTAGGGTAGCATTAGCCAAGCGCTTTTCAAATCGCTCTTGGTGTGCACCAGCCCTCCCTCATTCACCTTCGTTTCCTTCTTCCTCTAGTGCTGGCTGCCTGTGTCTTCTTCTTATACAGGAAAGCTAAATAAAAGTGCAATCCTGGTGAGGCAAATTATTGATATTATTATTTAGTATTTATATAGCACCGCCATCTTCCACAGTGCTGTACAGAACATATTGTCTTGTCACTTAACTATCTTCTTCCTTCTCTTTCAGCATTTCTCTTCTCACTGTTTCTCCCCTGTTCTGCATTAGAGTGCAGACACACTATAAGCGCTTTTCTGAGCGATTTTACTGCAATCGCGATTTTACCATGATTTTAATGTAAGTCAAGGGGAGCCCTTTTTAAAAAGCTCTCAGAAAGTTCTGATGGCTAAAAGGTGCTCATAAAAGCACTTAGTATTTGTACGCTGCGGGTGAGTTGGGCGCCGGGAGCGCTGAATGATGGCTCTTCCTGCTGTCACTAAACTCCCTGGTGGTGTTAAATACTATTCCCCCTCCGAGTCGTTGCAACTCTGAGGAAGGTGTAATTAGGGGTACGGCGATCACCGGAGCCCCGAATTTCCCTTACGCTCCCCGCGCAGCATATTATTGCTGCTAGAGGGCTCCTAGTTTGGGTAAACAGGGCTGAGCGCCGTGCACCAAAACCACCTGCTTTGCCTTCTCTCTCCTCTCTCCAATCTTGTTATTAGAAACCATAATCTAAAGCTGGCCATACATGCATCAATTGTTACGGACAGATTCTTTCACTATGATCGAATCATAATGGTTTTTCCACCTGTCAGTACTGAGTATGGATGTGGCCTATAGGGTTTCATATAGTAAAGTGGGTTGTGTGCAGGCATTGATGCGCTGCCACTGACCACCAATAAAAAGCAGGTAAGCAAGGCATGAATGTTGGGGGGGGGGGGGGTTTGAGTGAAAACAGTGATGGAAGGAGGAGTATCAAAACTTTGGCAGGGATCATGGTGTCAGCAGGGAGGTCAGTAAGGATGTGTCTGGTAAAGGGGAGGGGGATATCCGAGGTGGAAGAGGGGCATATTTAAAGGGGATTAGTAGAGATGGTGGCGAAGGGGAGGACATGAGTGGTGGTGGTGGGGGGGGGGGATGAGCTTTGGGGAATTAAAGTGGCCATACATCTGTTGACTTGACAGCCCATTGATGTTTTGATATTATCGAATCAGATAAAAATTTTGGGTGGAAATTGGTTGAATGTATCAATCTGAGATGTTCGGAAATCTCAGGCCAATGTGGTTGTCAGGTGCGATAATCACGGCTTGCGATAACCACGAATGATAGATACTGCGTAAATCCCGGCCGTTGTCCCTCAAAGTGTATTATGTGCCCCCCGGTGCCTGTACTTTACATGTCACGCTGTCCCTAGAGTGTTCTTTCTGTATTTCCGCATTGGTGCTCCACATGACTACTGGCATATACGATGTGGGGTGCGTGTGTCACGTCATTTGGGATGGGCCTGCCATGATAACGGGCCTCTGGTTTGTGTTTCCCCCCAGGCCAAAAGGTCCCAGTCCTCCCCTGAACACACCTGTTCAGATAAGTCTTTAATTTGCTATAGGTAGTATTGGAGATTTACTGCTTCATCTACTAACCCCTGTGTCTTCATCTCTAATGACTCCAACCCACAACCCTCTAGATTGTAAGCTAGCAAGGGCAAGGACCTCCCCTAGTGTTTCTTATTCTGCTGTTATTAATCAAATGAACATGTACCAGCATTGCGGATGTCCAAAACCACACACCAACTATGTACACTGTGTTCCAAATGATTATGCAAATTGCATTCAAGTGTCATAAACATTAAATATGCTTTTAAAAATTAAACTCATGAATAGTATTGTGTGTCAGGGCTCTTTTGGTCACTTATATCAATTTCGGACACCTGTAATAATTAGTTTACCAGGTTATCCCAATTAACGGAAAACTATCAAAGAAGGACATTCCACATTATTGAGCAGAGCAGACCCCAAATTTCAAGCAATATGGAGAAAAGGGATCTAGTCTCTGCTGCAGAGAAGTGGGAAATAGTTGAATGCCTTGGACAGAGTATGAAAACCTTAAATATTTCACAAAAACTTAAGCATGATCATTGGACTGTTAAAATATTATTGGCTGACTCACATCACAGACAGGTTTGTGCAGATAAAGGTAAAATGAAGAAGATTTCTGCCAAACAAATACATTGTATTAAGAGAGCAAATGGGCTAAAATGCCATAACAAAGCAGCAAACAGGCATTTGACCCTATAGGAACCTCAGAAGACTGCAGTTATACATAAACCTTCTATTCAACCACCCCTAACCAATGGTCTCAAGCAGATATGGCTGCATGTGGGCCCAGAACGACATGAAGCCTAATTTTCAAACTGTCCTGTTTACTTATGAGTGCTGAGGAACTCTGTATGGTCCAGACAGATGAAGCGGTAGATGGTTGGTGGATAAGCTGTAGATGGTTGGTGGATGAACACCATGTCCCAACAAGGCTGCATTGTCAGCAAGGTGGTGGCAGAGTCATGCTTTGGGCTGGAATCATGGGTAGAGAGCTGGTTGGGTCCTTGCAGATGTGAAAATGACCTCTGAAAAATATGTAGCGTTTCAGACTGACCACTGTCTTCCATTGTAGAAAAATAAGAAGCATGCTAAAATAAATAATACTAATTAAGGACCTAGTTAGTGAGCACTTTTCCCCAGTTGCATATCTCACTGTGATTAATCAAAGTTACTAGCCAATCAGTGCTTTTGTTTACATGATTGGCTAATCAGTGCAGTCTATCTATAGCTGGCTGCTGCGCTGCTTCTGACTGCTGTGGTCATCGGTATGCATCCAAATGATGCCACACACAGCTTCTGTCCAAATGTATATTTTGCTTTTACGCATCGTAATATGCAATTACGCATCGTAATCATAATGCAAAATTTCAGGGGAATAGTGTAAGCAATTCCGTAGTTAATTCTTCTCATTCATAATTACGCATGAATTTACGCGTAATTTACTTTGGCGGTGAATAGCAAATCCCCTATACAAGCCATTGCTTCCATAATTACTACATATGTTAAGGAGTATAGTGGGTACAAGCTACAAAAATAATTGTTCAAAAAGACCTTGGAGTTTTTGATAAAATCGATTTTAAAAATACAAAAAAGTGGTTTTTAAACTGTCATTTTTCTAAGTTTAAAAACCATTTTTCCTTGCATTTTAAAATCCCTTTCCTCAAAAACTACAAGGTCTTTTTGAAAATTGTTTTTTTTTACTTGTACCCACTATTCTCCTTAGCATATGTAGCAATTTTGGTAGCAATAGCATGTATGGGGGCTGTGCTATTCACCACCAAATTCGGCACAAAATTACATTTGACGCAAAGTCAATTGAACTACGAATTTGTAATTACGTGTATGCATAATCGTGAAAATGTAAGCGTAATTTTGCGTAATCATAAATAGCAGATTACGATCATCACTAGCTTTATCTAAAATTATTGTAAAGCAATTTATTTAAAAATGTGCCAATCACATGTTTTTCACAAAACACTGTAATCCTACAATCATAATAATGTTAAAATATGTGACTACAGTAGTATGTTTTTTATTGTAGGATTCAATAGAAAAAGTGGAACAATACAAAAAGAAAAACATGTGGTTGTAAGCAGAGATGTCGCGAACGGTTCCCGAACCTTTCGCCGGTGAACATCTCTGCATCTCTGGGCCTTGTACTACTTCCGGGTCGCTATGACCCGGAGTAGTACGCCTGCGCTGGCCCGGCAGTGCGCGTCCTAGATCTCGCTCCTGTTGCCGGGCACTTTCTGCGCATGTGCGTGACGTCATGAATGATATAGGACGCGCACCGCCGGTCCAGCGCAGGCGTACTACTCCGGGTCATAGCCACCCGAAAGTAGTACAGGGCCCAGAGAGATTCGCCTGACGAACGGTTCGGGCCATCTCTAGTTGTAAGCAGTGAAGACCACAAGTATATGAAATGTAAAAATAAAATATGCAAAAAGACACAAAATGGGATATAACATCAACAACATCAGTTCTTAAAGTAGCCACCCAGCTAGAGGTGGTGGGATAACAAGTAAATAAACTGAGAAAAGAATACGTAGGCCCCCCAGGAGAAGACAGAGCACCGGTCAACTCTCTAGAAATTGTACGGTTTTATGCCTTCCCTGTTAAATAGAAGAAAAGGAAATATGAAGACCACAAGTGTAAAAAACAGGATAAAAAGTCGGAAAGAAGGAAAAAAAATAAAAGCACAAGCAAAGAAAACAGAAAAAGGGAGACCGCTGAGGCGTGACAGTATTTTAAAGGAAATGCATACATTGTTTGATGAACTTTATTTGTGTAATTACTGTAGCTGATGTTTTCATTGGTTCTTCTAATTTAATTACCAGCCACTTCTATATATTAACCAAGGCACAGAAGTAACCATGGCATTTATTTGTCTAATATATGAACAGCCTGTGTTCATCAGCTATTAGGCAGGGTGAAGATACTATCTCCATCATATATAACAGCCTGACACCTTGACTGTGCAGGACACAAGGGGACTCTATATCAGTGCTGGAATCACATTCTGCCTGTGTTTGCACACTTGCTCATGAGAAATGATCAATGATTTATGAGGCCATTAATCAGTAATGTCTCCCGTGGCAAAAGTCTTTTTAGTAAAATCAACTGGAGGGAGAGTGTGGCAGTATTTATAACAATTAGTAACCATAACCATTGCAGCTCTCATTCTGAAACAAGCATGTTCCAAAATAGCATAAGTGATACAGAGATGCAAACAGCTTAATATCAGGATTGGTGTGATCACCAAAAAAATACATATATGGACTTGGCTGGAGGTGTGGTTTTGACGGCTTTATGTAACATAATGAACCATGGTGGCCTTGAATAGCAATAGTCATAATAGGCAAACACTAACAATGACTTAAAGTGACACTGAAGCGAAAAAAAAACCTTATGATATAATGAATTGTATGTGTAGTATGGATAATTAATAGAACATTAATAGCGAAGAAAAGAGTCTCATATTTTAATTTTCAGTTACAGTGGGAGGCAAAAGTATTCGACCCCTTTGAAGTTTCCACATTTTGTCATATTACTGCCACAAACATGAATCAATTTTATTGGAATTCCACATGAAAGACCATCACAAAGTGGTGTACATGTGAGAAGTGGAACGAAAATCATACAAGATTCCAAACATTTTTTACAAATAAATAACTGCAAAGTGGGGTGTGCATAATTATTCGAGCCCCTGAGTCAATACATTGTAGAATCACCTTTTGCTACAATTACAGCTGCCAGTCTTTTAGGGTATGTCTCTACCAGCTTTGCACATCTAGGGCCTGATTCACAAAGCGGTGCTAACACAGTTAGAGACTTTAGGCATGATAACCATTGCACCACGCTGGTGAAAAGCCAGTTTAGGTGTGATAAGTTTAGGCATGATAAGTTTAGGTGTGATAAGTTTAGGCATGATAAGTTTAGATAAGTTTAGATCGCTTGCAAAGTCCCGCACGCAAAGCAGCGCCATTAAACTTTGTACAAAGTGCACCAGACTTTGCTAGCTTAAAACTTTTGATCAGCTGTGCACTGCGGTGCTAACCCAGTTGGCGCTTAAACTTATCATGCCTAAACTTATCACACCTAAACTTATCATGCCTAAACTTATCACACCTAAACTTATCACACCTAAACTTATCATGCCTAAACTGAGTTTAGGCATGATAAAGGGCTTTTCACCAGCGTGCTAACTGTTAGCACCGCTTTGTGAATCAAGCCCCTAGAGACTGAAATTCTTGCCCATTCTTTGCAAAACAGCTCCAGCTCAGTCAGATTAGATGGACAGCATTTGTGAACAGCAGTTTTCAGATCTTGCCACAGATTCTCGATTGGATTTAGATCTGGACTTTGACTGGGCCATGCTAACACATAGATATGTTTTGTTTTAAACCATTCCATTGTTGCCCTGGCTTTATGTTTAGGGTCATTGTCCTGCTGGAAGGTGAACCTCCACCCCAGTCTCAAGTCTTTTGCAGACTCCAAGAGGTTTTCGTCCAAGTTTGCCCTGTATTTGGCTCCATCCATCTTCCCATCAACTGACCAGCTTCCCTGTCCCTGCTGAAGAGATGTACCCCCGAGCATGATGCTGCCACCACCATATTTGACAGTGGGGATGGTGTGTTCAGAGTGATGTGCAGTGTTAGTTTTCCGCCACACATAGCGTTTTGTATTTTGGCCAAAAAGTTCCATTTTGGTCTCATCTGACCAAAGCACCTTCTTCCACATGGTTGCTGTGTTCCCCACATGGCTTGTGGCAAACTGCAAACGGGACTTCTTATGCTTTCTCTTAACAATGGCTTTCTTCTTGCCACTCTTCCATAAAGGCCAACTTTGCACAGTGCATGACTAATAGTTGTCCTATGGACAGAGTCTCCCACCTGAGCTGTAGATCTCTTGACTGCATTTCTGATTAGCGCTCTCCTTGTTCGGCCTGTGAGTTTAGGTGGATGGCCTTGTCTTGGTAGGTTTACAGTTGTGCCATACTCCTTCCATTTCTGAATGATCGCTTGAACAGTACACCGTGGGATGTTCAAGGCTTTGGAAATCTTTTTGTAGCCTAAGCCTGCTTTAAATTTCTCAATAACTTGATCCTTGACCTGTCTTGGACCTGTCTTGTGTGTTCTTTGGACTTCAGGGTTTTGTTGCTCCCAATATTCTCTTAGACAATCTCTGAGGCCGTCACAGAGCAGCTGTATTTGTACTAACATTGGATTACACACAGGTGCACTCTATTTAGTCATTAGCACTCATCAGACAATGTCCATAGGCAACTGACTGCACTCAGATCAAAGGGGGCCGAATAATTATGCACACCCCACTTTGCAGTTATTTATTTGTAAAAAAATGTTTGGAATCATGTATGATTTTCGTTCCACTTCTCACGTGTACACCACTTTGTGTTGGTCTTTCATGTGGAATTCCAGTAAAATTGATTTATGTTTGTGGCAGTAATATGACAAAATGTGGAAAACTTCAAGGGGGCCAAATACTTTTGCCACCCACTGTATATAGCTTTTTATTTACAACATTGCATCATTCTCTAATATTTTCAGTTTACAAATTACACAGCACGAACATTTGGCGCATTCTATTCACCCCCTATACATTATCACTGAGCTAAACTTTGACCCCTTACCTCACAGTCAGCAGACACATGGCAACCAATCAGCTAGCACCCCTTCCTGGACCCCCACCCCCCCTATCAAATAGCAGTAGCGGTGGCCGTATTGGATTAATTCTCTGCTGGCTGTTAGTGAGAGCAGGATTTAACTTGCTGCAAATAAGTAGGGAAAGCATTAGCTAGGCCTGTGTTCTTGTTCCTCACTTGCTGTGAAAGCATACCAATCAGCCTTTTGAGGGCTAGCACAGCAGTCTCCTGTGGTTTTTTTTGTGTGTGACACTCCACAGCCCACTGACACCCAGAGCTGTGTGCACACTACTGCTGTTGCCTCATAAAGTTGCAGACACAGAACCACTCCACCGCATTATTATGCAACTGTATTCTGATTGTTTGTTATGCATGCAATTACATTGAATTTGCATAATATTGTTTGATGCACGATTTGTCAATAAACGCTTTTGCACAGTATTTCCCTGCCTCAGTGTCTGTGTTGCTGCAAACTGTGATCAATCCAAGTTTCTCCATTCAGGCCTGTAACAGAAGTTCTGGCACAGGTTACATCTTGCAGGGCCCTTATATAAGGGGAACACACCTGCAGCATGATAGAACCACAAAGTCAGTATAGAGCAACCCTTGTAGTGGCAAAGCTTTTTCCAGACAGCAAAGAGCCACCTAATGGTGGAGCAGTGAAAGTCCAAGAGATGCAAAGTCCCCAGAGCCTTCAGCTGGTGGAATAATGGAAGTTCATCCAAGTTCAGGCATGCCCCTGTCCAGGTGTTCGACCACTTGAAACAACTTTTCCATCACTTTTGTGGCCAGAAACAGTCTTCGTAGGTTTTAAAATTCGTCTGGCCATTGAAGACTGGGGCAGTTTGTGATTCGCCTGTTCGCGAACATTTGCGGAAGTTCGCGTTTGTCGTTCACGAACGGAAAATTCTATGTTCGCGACATCTCTATGTACAGGCAGTTAGTCTACATAAAAAAAAATGTTGGGGATGCCTGGTGCCCTGAACTCTTCATTCATTTTAAAAAATGCTAGATTTCATGAGCATAGCCTTAGCTAGGTCGCCCGGGACTTGGGGATCCATGGTGGCCATCTTGGTTATGTCACTGCCCATAAATAGGCATAGACTGCTGGATCCGCCCTGTGAAGGGAGTATTTTAGTACTATGTGTCAGGATTGTGACGAGTGTGGACTCTAGTTTTACCTGAGGGCTTTACAATCAAAGTCAAGTAGATATTGTCATGGGATATTTTCCTGAAGGGGGCTTCCTCCATCCCCCTTCAGGCTAATGGCTCCCTCACCATCCTCCTGGGCCACCTCGATCCTCCGATAGCCTGCCTGGTAAGTCCCATAGTTGCAGTGTTTAGTACATGCACGGCTCAAATGAGGCATGAGTGCCCCCCACCACGCACCCATCACCGGGGCATTTGATCCTGTGCAGTACTACTGGCAACAGGAGCACAATGGGGGAATACATGGCCGGAATGTGCATGCACTGACTCACCCCGAATGGCAGATGTACCGTGCAGGCTCTCGGAGGATTGAGGTAGCCCGGGAGGACAGCGAGGGAGCCATCACCCTAAGGTGGGCTGATGGAAGCCCCAGGTATGTAAAAAATTTGGACGGCTGTGCATTACCTCCTCCCTCTGCTTGAGACACTGACGCTAGGAGTTCTAGTGTCTGATTTATTCTCAGACCCTAGAGGGAGAAGCCCTGGAAGTGGAAGATGTCTGCAGACTCGGAGACCAAGCAGTCAGAGTACTGCACCAACCCATGCATCTCTGCCGGAAGGGGGAGGGGGGGGGGGTTTGCAGCAACTCAGAATAGATCCATGGCACATGCTACGGATCTATGGGGTTAGCAACACGTCTGCTATAATCATAAAGAACCTTCAATAAGTCAGAACAGTTTTAATGTATTTAATGTATTTGATTAGATGTTTAAAGTAAACAGGTACAGTAAATGTCACAGGCCTTTGCTGCATGTCTCCTTTAGTCAGGGACCTCTTGTTTCCCTATTTGTTTGTCTATTTTAAAGAGAAACTCAAACCTAGAATTGAACTTTATCCCAATCAGTAGCTGATACCCCCTTTTACATGAGAAATATAATGCTTTTCACAAACAGACCATCAGGGGGAGCTGTATGACTGATTTTGTGCTGAAACCCCTCCCACAAGAAGCTCTGGGACCGCGGTACTCTGGGCAAACTGCCACAATGTAACAATGTTCACAGACAGGAAATAGCTGTTTACAGCTGTCTGTAACAGCCAGAACAGCTAGGAGCAGCTACATAACCTGCCCACAGTAAAAATGTCACCATGCAATAAATGTCAGAATGTAAATCGGGGAGAGGAAAGATTTTACAATGAGCAAACACTGACTAAATCATTTATACATAATTATGGTAAAAATGAAGCACTTTTTTTACTACATTATTTTCACTGGAGTTCCTATTTAAGACTGTAAGTGCCACTAGGTCAGCTGTAATAAAAAAAAACAACTTTATGTACTTGTATTTTATAGACTAAAATGGTGATATACTGTATGTATTGCACTGTAGTACATTTAATTGTAATGCTGTTCTGTGGCTAAATATTATTCAGAAGGTTAACGAGGTGGTGCAGCACCTAAATGAGCATTGCACCATGCTGGAGGAGACTGCCATGGCGCATGACACACTTATTCAGTGTCACAAATCCCCCTAATTCTCAGGTCAGATCATTAAAGCTTGGCTGAGGATCACATTCTGGATTAAATTGACCAGAAGCTTCCAGCGGGAGCAATTACCCAATAAAACAATTGGAAACAAATTGACAAAGCTGTGGCATTATCAGAAGAGCTCCTCTCATCCGTCACTCATTCTCCAAAACAAGTTCTTAATGGGAAAACCAATTTCTCCCAACTAATAGGCCTCCTTGGAATTAATCTGAGAGACAATGGGGTAAAGGAGTGGTTCTGCTATTAGCAAATGATGCAGAGCCAGGTTCTCATTATTACCGGCGCTCCAGTCCCTGTATTCCGCTATTATGTTCTGAATGCGAATTACAACCCTCATTTGAAGTGATTAAGTGGATATCATTATTTTTCAATTAAAAGTTAGGTATTCCACTTCAGATCCATCATTTAAACTTGCTTCCCTCTCTTTCTATCTCTCTGTTATGTGAAATATGCCCGTGTGTCTGCAGATTAGAATAAGTCAGAGGATCATTAAGCCAAAAATAGAGCTTGTAATATATATTTCAGAGCTGTGAGCTAAAGATTCAAAGACTAATCGTGCCGAGGAGAGTGGGGGGGAGATTAAGAGAATTTCTCAGTGCATCTGTCATTTAGCGGTTTGTTCCCAGCAAGGTGACCAGATGAAACATTGCACTCGGAAGTACTTTGAAAGCTTTTGTTTTTCATCTTGTGATGACATTACATTAAATGCGGAAGGCAGAGTTTAAATTTGCAGAATCTTGGACTTTGTTCTTTAACAAAACCTATTTTTGGGGTACTTCTTCACTAATATCAATGGCTTTGTTAAGTCGGTGATAGATCTGTCTGCCTATGAACTCCGCATTTATATTTTAATTATAAATCCACATTTAGTTCATATGTCTTTTTAATTATTGTATTTATTATTGTCTGTGCTTTTTTTGTGTTTTAAATAGATTTGCTCAAACAAGCCTCTGCTCCCTTTATGGGCCGTGCAGCTGAATGGGTCAAATTGTTTGGGACTGAAAAATCCAAGTGTCACTGGAGGCTTTTAGGAAAAAATTGTGGTGTTTCCACATCTACAGTCAGGGCCGGATATCTGGAAAGGCCACAAAGACCCGGGCCTTGGGCTGCTGCAGGCCAATGAGGCACCTGGACATGAAAGACTGGCTGTTACATATAAAAGAGGAGCCTAACAATGGGGGGCAACACATAAAAAAGAGAAAATGATGCTCAAGGGAGCTGATCATGAACAGGGTGCAGTACATAGATGATACACATGGAAGCGGGAGGTGCACATGGAATGGGAGGGGCGCTACAGCACATGGAAGGGGAGCCACAACATACCGCTACTTGGCTTTGGAACACAAAATGTATAAATACGGCCACAGTACCAGAATATGCAAGCCGGAAACCAACTACACTACCTCTCACTAATAGGAGTTGGAGAGCCGCACACAACTGCCTACTAGAGGAAAGAAGTCTTACCATTTGTGAATATTGTCTCAGCTGCAGAGACACATTTGCTATGTGACTTGGGATCATCTTTGGAGGCAAGGGGAGGCCTACACACGGCACCCCTGTGAAAACATAAGCATTTTTACATGGACCAGCTCATCTTAGTGAAAGGAAGAGGTAGTTTAGTGAAAGGAAGAGGTAGTTTAGTTACTTTCGGCCCTGCATTTTCTGCTACTGCAGATGCAATTGCACATGCTTTGCCTTTACATTTGTTTTCTATGCAACCATTATAAGTCAGCTGCTGCTTGGTAGTGAACACTTACCATGCTACTGATTTGTGACAGTTCATATTTTCTTTCCTTTAAGGCTCATATGCATGTGCAATTGTTCCACCCAACTGTTGTCCAAACTTGGTCTGTTGGACTATAGTTGGGCATGTATGTGTGATAAATGACTAGATGAGCGACTGATAACAGGCAGTTTTCCCGATCCAATCACTCTCTTAAATGGGCAGCGCTTGCCACGGCAGAAAACGACCCACAGTCGCCTGTGTGAACATGTCCTAGCAGTAGTTTGACACTGCTTCATCTAATTCTACCTAAATACATAACTGAATGTAACTGATGTTGCACAACTGAATTGATTAATATTCATCCACCAGCTCTTCAAACTCTTTAAATCAGCATCCAGCCAGGCAGCCCTGCCATTCCTCGTGGCTGCATGCAACTTTCCTGCACCTCCAGAGAGCAGATGTACTAAACAGATGCTACTGCAGCTTGGATCAAATAAGCTACATGCAGCCTAACAGTGCTGATCTGATGAAATGTTCCCTCTTGGAAACAGTCCAATGTGGCTGTTGCACCTGATCCTGCAGATACATAGCAAAAGGACTTTTTTTTTATATGATTGCACTTGTGTTCATGGAGAATTATACAGTGGGATGTGAAAGTTTGGGCAACCTTGTTAATCGTCATGATTTTCCCGTATAAATCATTGGTTGTTACGATAAAAAATGTAAGTTAAATATATCATATAGGAGACACGCACCGTGATATTTGAGAAGTGAAATGAAGTTTATTGGATTTACAGAAAGTGCATACATTTGTTGATTCCCAAACCTTTAGAACTAATTATTGGAACTCAAATTGGCTTGGTAAGCTTAGTGACCCCTGACCTACATACACAGGCGAATCCAATTGTGAGAAAGAGTATTTAAGGGGGTCAATTGTAAGTTTCCCTCCTCTTTTAATTATCTCTGAAGAGTAGCAACATTGGGTCTCAAAACAACTCTCAAATGACCTGAAGACAAAGATTGTTCACCATCAGGGTTTAGGGGAAGGATACAGAAAGCTGTCTCAGAGATTTCAGCTGTCTTTTTCCACAATTAGGAACATATTGAGGAAATGGAAGACCACAGGCTCCGTTCAAGTTAAGGCTCGAAGTGGCAGACCAAGAAAAATCTTGGATAAACAGAAGCGACGAATGGTGAGAACAGTCAGAGTCAACCCACAGACCAGCACCAAAGACCTACAACATAATCTTGCTGCAGATGGGGTCACTGTGCATCTTTCAACCATTTGGCACTCTTTACACAAGGAGATGCTGCATACGAGAGTGATGCAGAGGAAGCCTTTTCCCCGCCCACAGCACAAACAGAGCCACTTGAGGTATGCTAAAGCACATTTGGACAAGCCATCTTCATTTTGGAATAAGGTGTTGTGGACTGATGAAACTAAAATCGAGATATTTGGGCATAACAAGGGGCGTAATGCATGGAGGAAAAAGAACACAGCTCCAAGAAAAACACCTGCTACCTACAGTAAAATATGGCGGTGGTTCCATCATGATGTGGGGCTGTGTGGCCAGTGCAGGGTCTGGGAATCTTGTCAAAGTTGAGGGACACATGGATTCCACTCAGTATCAGCATATTCTCGAGACCAATGTCCAGGAATCAGTGACAAAGCTGAAGCTACGCTGGGGCTGGATATTTCAACAAGACAATGACCCTAAACATTGCTCAAAATCCACTAAGGCATTCATGCAGAGGAACACGTACAACATTCTGGAATTGCCATCTCAGTCCCCAGCCCTGAATATAATTGAAAATCTGTGGTGGGAATTAAAGAGAGCTGTCCATGCTCAGAAACCATCAAACCTGAATGAACTAGAGATGTTTTGTAAAGAGGAATGGTCCAATCTACCTTCAACCAGAATCCAGACTCTCATTGGAACCTACAGGAAACGTTTAGAGGCTGTAATTTCTGCAGAAGGAGGATCTACTAAATATTGATTTCATTTCTTTTTTGTGGTGCCGAAATGTATGCACCTGTCTAATTTTGTTTTAACAATTATTGCACACTTTCTGTAAATCTATTAAACTTCATTTCACTTCTCAAATATCACTGTGTGTGTCTCCTATATGATATATTTAACTGACATTTTTTTATCGTAACAACCAACGATTTATACGGGAAAATCATGACGATTAACAAGGTTGCCGAAACTTTCCCATTCCACTGTACATGTAATGATTGCCACTGAAGAAGCGACCATCAAGGTTGTGAAATGCACATCAGACTGCACTGAGATAATACTACCATGATACAATTGTTTTTATGTATCTTCCAATTGTATTTTTTGATTAGATATGAAAAGTTGCGCTTCATACGAATAATGATTGTGTGCAGTTGAAACACTCAATGTTTGGAAAATCTGCTTGTTGTGAATAAATGTATGCATGATGCTTCTAATCTGATAGAATTGAAAACATAAGGTGGTAACAAATGGAATATGGTGATAGGTTCTCTTGTTTTTTCTCATGCACATAGCTCACCAAATGATCTATATCGGGTGTACGGTTAGTGGGGATTCAATTCTAGGGACTTAACGTCATTCCCTTTTGCTGTCAATTTGTCAGTCATATTGCAGTTTGTCTTCTTCAAGCTAATGTAACCCGGTTTCAAAAAAAAAAAGGCAGAAACTCACCTAAGGAGAGGGAAAGCTCAGTCCTAATGAGCCATCCCTCTCCTCTCCCGATGCCCCCGGTGCTGCGCTGGCTCCTCCGTTTGTATCCCCCGCCGAGGGGACTTCAGAAGTCTTCGGGAGCCAAGTCCTCCCGAAGACAGGCGGCGCACACGCGGGTGCGTCATAGAGGGCGCATGCGCAGTGTAGAGCGGCCCGTCTTCGGGAGCACTCGGGCTCCCAAAGCATTTCCGAAGCCTCCTTTCGGCCGGGAGACAGAGGTATTTGAATACCACTACGGGGGAGCCAGGACAGCAGCGGGCACCGGGAGAGGAGAGGGAGTTCTCTATGGGACCCAGAGCCTCCCTCTCCTTAGGTGAGTATCTGACTTTAAAAAAAAAAACAGTTCCCATTAGCTTTAAAACAGAAGGTTTTTGCGATCATTCAGAATCAGAATAATTTATTTCGCCAAGTACAACGTGACGGGAGTTGTACCCGGAATTATTTTTGGCACATACAGGGTCAGTGATGGTACGGTACAGTATCAGACATGCAGTAGATATACACTTGAGAGGCATAACACATGCAGCGTAGTATACAAGAGTATACAAGAGTAGGCATATACAAAGCAACAAAAACTGGAGGTGTCCTAGTGCTGTGTGAGCGGAGCTGCCTGCCTCATTGGCGGCGCTCAACAACTCTGTAGCAACCCGGATGCCCCCGTAATGTCCGACAGTATGTAGAGAAGGAGAGAAAAAAAGAAGAAAAGGAGAGAGACAGGAATAAAGAGAGAGAGAGAGAATGAGAAGAAGAATAAGGATTGTTAGGCTAAAGAGATAGAGTTCAGAGAGTCCTGCTGTCCAGCTGGTTGGTGGTGTGGCTGGAGGATCCCATGGCTGCACAAGTCCAGCTGTGGCCTGGTTGCATTTTGAGCGGGGGGGGGGACCCGGTGGTGGAGGGCAGGAGGTTCCTTGGGAGACCACTTGGGATTGCAGTGTAACCTGGCCGGTTAGTGTCCCTGCGTGTGCTTGAGGTGGCTCCCTGCCTTCCCTGGTAGCGGCGGCGGTGTTGTCCCGATACGGAGGTCTGGACCACGTGGGTGGTGGCCTCAGCTGATGCTACATGAAAGTGTGCAGCTCCGGAGGTGGCTTGCCGATGGGGTGCCTTCCCTAGCGGTGGCTGCCACGCTGATGGTGAGGAGGGCACAGCAGGCAGCCGCAGCTCCATCTGGAGGAGCGATGGCATCTCCTCTTGTGTGGCTGCCCTGGGAGTAGAGTGCTGTGGGTGGCGGCATCAGGCCCTCTGTGGTCACGATGGAGGAGCGGCCATGTTCCTATGGTGGCTGGAGTAGTAGCAGAGATCGGGCCGCCTCTGCTCGTGTAGTGATCCACGTGCTCTGTCTTGGCGTCTGGACTCCTAGGCAACAGCAGCGCCGCAGCCAACGTGGTGGAGGGGATCCGGCTGCTTGGATGCTTGGGTCAGGGTAGCGGCAAACCAAAAAGGGCTAGCGGGGCGGCCAGCAGCCTGCATGGTGTTGTCCCCTGTGGCTGGAATGTGTGAAGGATGGGAGCAAGACCAGCGCACCCATGTCCTCCACATCCTCCCTCAGCATGAAGAGAAGCTCAGAGGTGAGTGGAGGGAGAGGCTGGCTGATAATTCAGCTTGTATTAAGTGACTGTGGTCTCTCACAATGTATTACTACTGAAAATGCAAATTATCTCTTTATATATGAATTGCATATTCAGTAGTGATGCATTGTGGGAGACCACCGTCTCTCAATAAAAGCTGAATTATCGCAAATACCTTCTGTTTTAAGAAGGCAAACTACACTAAGAGTTGGCTTTTAAGTAGGAGGGCTTTTCTGTCTCTTTTAGTCCCCTATACTTTCCTAGTGGTTTTGGGTCACCCCGAGCTGCTTGGGTACTCTGTCAGTCATATTGCTAACAGCAACCTCAATTTCTTCCACTGGATAGAAAATACATCTTACACTAAGAAACTGTACCATTGGGGTTCCCTTCTTTATGCAGTCGGCAGGGCGGATTTTCCAATAGGAACTATAGGCACGTGCCTAGAGGCGGAGCCATTTGTAAGGGGCGGGTGGCTCACTGGCCACCAAAAGTGCTTTCTTCTCTTTCTCCCTCCCTCCTTCCCACCCTCTATACCAGCGGCAGCGATGGCGGGTGGCTCCATCCCCCGGCAGTAGCAAGCGGCACAGATGAAAGGATGCTTATCGGCTCCTGGTGTCCAGCATTGACGTCACTCAGCAGCGCCCCCTGCGTCCTCGCCATGGTTACAGTGTGTGACCGTGGAGGGGACGCAGCGGGCACTGCTGAGTGACGTCAACCCCGGTGAGCATCCTATGAAATGTGCTGCTCGTTGCTGATGCCGCCGCCGCTGCCGCCGCTGGAACCTGCTGCCACCTCTCCTTCAGATCCGGCTGTACTTCTCCATCCTCTGAGTCCTTCTTCTGCCCACCGAGTCCCCCTCAGCCGCTATTTGGATCCTCGGGGCAATTGGGAGAAGAAGAATTTGAATCTGCCGCAAGTCCGCCCTTCCACCCGGAACCCCGCCCACTCCAACACCACCGCTGTCAGTGGACCTGAATGAACTCCTGCACAGTGACCCGAACTCCTACAGGACAGAAGGACCCTGTAAGTGTTAAGAGAGTTTAGCCTGTCTAATTCCCTGTCATCTGTGCTTAATAGTAAATTGATCTCTCCTCTGTCTCAGCTGGGTGCCATGGCAGAGATAACAATATGTCTACTTCCATGAAAGCAGGAAGTAGACAAACTGCAGATTTATTGCAGGATTTTTATCTGCTGTTACAAAATGTTTTTTTAAAGGTTATTATGCTGTTGCTATCTTTCTCTCCCACCTACCTACCGACCTACCCCCACTGACTCCTCTCGCTGCTTTATACCTACCCGCTGTGTTCTCCCACTTACCTACCCCCACTGACTCCTCTCTCTGATCTTTATACCTACCTACTACACTCTCCCAGCTACCTACCCCCACTAACTCCTTTCTGTGCCCTCTACACCTACCTACTGCACTCTCCCACCTACCTACTTCCACTGCATCCTCTCTCTGTACCTACCTGCTTCGCTCTCCCACCAACCTACCTACCCCCACTGACTCCTCTCTGTGCCCTCTACACCTACCTGCTGCACTCTCCCACTTCCCTAATCCCACTGACTCCTTTCTCTGCTCTCTATGCATACTTGCTGCACTCTCCCACTTACCTACCCCCATTGACTTCCCTATGAGATCTCTGTACCTACCCACTGCACTCTCCCACCTTTTTACCCCCACTGACTATTTACTGCGCATTCTATACCTACCCACTGCACTCTCCCACCTACCTACCACCACTGACTATTTACTGCGCACTCTATACCTACCTGCCGCACTCTTTCACCCACCTACCACCACTGACTCCTGCTAGTATCAGCCTACATTTCAAAACAGTGGGGGTGTGGCCTGTAAAGGGGCGGAGATTAGGGCGCCGGAGGGTATGTGCCTATAATCTCCGGAGCTGTAAATCCAGCCCTGGCAGTCGGTATAAAAACTGTCCACACAAAGAAGTTTCTTTTCAGTAGCTTTGGTGAATAACTTAGCGGCCAACTGTGATTCTCTCTTGTAGATAGTTACATCTAAATGATGAATGATTTATACAGAACTTTCTGCTGTGGATCCCATGCTGAAATGTGCGCCATTAGCCTCATCTACTGCTCTGCTGAAACTTTCTAGAGTCCCATAAAATGAGAATGTCATCAGCAACAAAAACATTATCAAAAGAAAGGGCCAGAGGTGACTACACTTGTGCCTTGTGTCTGTAGAGCATTCATGCAATCAAATCTAAAATAATAACAATAGCTAAGACCCAAATCCAGACAGTCAAGCAAAAAATATTCCATACAGTTGGACTAGAGATCTTAAAGAGACTCCGTAACAAAAATTGCATCCTGTTTTTTATCATCCTACAAGTTCCAAAAGCTATTCTAATGTGTTCTGGCTTACTGCAGCACGTTCTACTATCACCATCTCTGTAATAAATCAACTTATCTCTCTCTTGTCAGACTTGTCAGCCTGTGTCTGGAAGGCTGCCAAGTTCTTCAGTGTTGTGGTTCTGTGATGCATCTCCCCCCTCCAGGCCCCTCTCTGCACACTGCTGTGTGTTATTTATATTAGTGCAGCTTCTCTCTGCTTTATTATCTTTTACAAGCTGGATAAATCCTCCTCTGCGCTGGCTGGGCTTTCACATACTGAGGAATTACATACAGGCAGAGCTGTCTGCACTCTGCAGGAAGAAACAGCCTGACACTTCAGTGGAAGATAGCTGCAGGGGGAAAGAAACACACAAATGATCTCTTGAGATTCAAAAGGAAGGCTGTATACAGCCTGCTTGTGTATGGATGTATTTTCTATGTGTGGACATACTGTACATCAACCTACTTCCTGTTTTGGTGGCCATTTTGTTTGTTTATAAACAAACTTTTTAAAACTGTTTTTAACCACTTTTAATGCGGCGAGGAGCGGCGAAATTGTGACAGAGGGTAATAGGAGATGTCCCCTAACGCACTGGTATGTTTACTTTTGTGCGATTTTAACAATACAGATTCTCTTTAATAATGCTTGTACACTACACTGCATACCCTCACCATGAAGGACAGATATAAACAGATTTTGTACATCCAGCATGCATAAAAACATTTACTGTGAGCTCCTGATGAAGTGGTTATTATATAACCACGTCACAAGTGGACAACTGGCTCTCCCATCCCCACTACTGACTGCTGCCACCGTACTTGTTTCTCGGCCTGGTAATATACTAATGTCATTTACTCCGTTGTCCCGCCATGCACTCGTATTGATTTCTTTCACAGCAGTCACTTGTCATAGTTTGTATATTGGTTGCCAATTTTTCATGTTCAATATTTGTCCTCACCACAGAGTTGTTCACTTCAGCACTTCCCTGTTTATTTTTCCTCTCACAACCTTGGTGTTACTTATCACTACCATCATCATCATCAATTCAAATGTATTGCTTTATTTATTGTATAACATCATGATATCATCATCATCACTTGCAACATTTCTTAACTTTTCTCATAAGTTTTCTCCATATAGATATTTTCAAACTTCATTAATGAAACACTTTTAAAGCTACCACCATCCAAGAAATTACTCAAAATTAGTTTAACATTACCTTTTTACCTACTTTTTAGTCCCTTTTTATTGCTAATAGCTGAAAAATTACCTTTTAAATGATATGAAAAATTATCTCAGGGAAAAATTTGAAAGGATATGGCCCATTTTCTACTGCAGTTATAACCTTTGACAATTTTAATAGCATCCCATGGGTATCCCTTATGCTGGGCATAGACGGTACGTTTCTTGTTATCAATCGAGCCACTGATGGCTCGATTGATAATATCCGACGTGTCCGATCACCGCGGCGGATCTATTCTCACTTGATCCCCGCGGGTGGACAATAGAAAAAAAATAGCGGCTGATAAGAAGCGCCCGCTGGGACGAGCGTGAATCGATCCACGTGCCCACGCGGACGAGCGGGGACGCGCCACCCCATAAACGTACCGTCTATGCCAGCATTAGGCACATATCGATACCTTCTACCAAAGATTGCAAA
Source organism: Hyperolius riggenbachi (assembly GCF_040937935.1). NCBI lineage: Eukaryota > Metazoa > Chordata > Amphibia > Anura > Hyperoliidae > Hyperolius > Hyperolius riggenbachi. The sequence goes on along the minus strand of NC_090649.1, from coordinate 111,560,934 downwards.
TGATGCAATCTGATACTATCTGGGTAAAAACAAGGAACACCAAGAGCCCCAATAGTGTAATATGTACTGGTAAATGGTTACTAGATAGAGTAAATATTAATACTCACAAACCAGGGTTACCATTAGGCAACTACTGTAAAGGCAGGTGGGGAGATTTTCCTGACCCCACTCAGGAATAAGAAGTCGCTCTCTGTAGATGAGAAAAAGGGGGTTCAACCCTCCACCCAGGGTGAACTCAATATTATGCAGGAGAACAGAGGCGCCTGGCTCTTCTACTGACAGAGGTGCCTGGCTCTTCTACTGACCACATATGCTATTGCTCCGTTGTTATTGCCTGATGAAGCGGGATCAAACCTGTGAAACGCGTTGCATATTTGGAGTTCATAAATAAAATATATTGACTGTCTTTACTACAGTCGTTGTGTGTCTACTTGGAGGAGGTAAGTCCACCACTACCTCCTCTATTTACCAAGAATTTGGTTTTTAAGCTCATTTAGCTTCCTTTTATCCTTTTGGCGCCACTGTTCTCCTGCATGATACTATCTGGGGGCTGGGAGGGTTTTTTTTAACTCTTTTGTGAATTTTTGGCAGTAATCTGTTTGAATGTTTATATATACAGTATACTATCTCTTGCCTCACATTAATGCAGCTAGTGTCAATACTGCAATTTTTTATGAAGTGGCACCTAGTATGCAAAGGATCACAAGAACTTAAAATGTAATGTTTATAATTAAAGGGCTGATTCAGAAAACATCTTTGGTGCTATTTATGCCTTATTTTGTTTGTTTGTCTGGTGGGGTTTTCGCTCATTTTTAACTATTTTGATTAGTTCAATTTAACTTTAATTTTAAAAATATTTAACAGCATAACAAGAGTGGATAATCATTTAACACTCAGTTGTTAATGCATTGTTGTAATTTACACATTAATTAACTCATACGGTATTGCTGAATGATTCATTAAAAGCCATTAAGCTGCCACTCCAGTGTTGCTATGGACTAGATTAATACCTACCGTCAACAGTTGTCTACTGGGATCTTTGCTATAGTTATGTAAAATAAACTTTCCTGCAATCCTTCAATCCTTTTAACTAATCAAACTAAAATAAGTAAATCAGTGTTTAAAGTGTACCTGAGATGTCGGAATAAAAAGTTTGAATACTCACCCGGGGCTTCCTCCAGCCCCATGAGCAGAAGCGCTAATTGGCGTGACTGAGCAGGATTACCACGACTGATACTATGTGAACGGAGGCACTTGGGAGTATGACGAGGGACACATCCATGTTCATGGGGCTTGAGGGAGCCCCAGGTGAGTATAAAAGCTTTTTATTTGGACATCTCAGGTTTACTTTAATAGTGGAGTTAATAAAGAGTGTTTGCTGTACTATAATGTAAATGTCTCAAGATTTGTGACCAGGAATGGGAATGGTCAATGAGATGCAAATAATTTTGAGTTAATGCAGCATTATGCAAATGTTGTGTTCACATTTGTGCAGCTTGAAATTGGACCAATCAAATTTTACCTCAGCAAGATTTGTTTGGTTCATGTTCAAGCTGCATACATTTGCATACAAAATTTGCATAATGCTGCATCAATTTGAAATTATTTGCCTCTCATTGACATTTCCTAGCAAGGAATATCCTTCTTGATCTACTACTTTGAGTTTAGTCAGTGGCGTAGGTATTACCATAGCAACCATAGTGACAGCTATGAGCTCTGTAGCCACTGGGGAGCTTGGTGTGCACAGTGAAATAGAAGTCCTGGGCAGGCCTCGGAGAGACCTGTGGTGGGCCCCTGTGGTGCAGAATATTGGCAGCAGGAGCGTAAATAAATAACTGATTCATCTCTCTGGGCGATGATCTGCACTCTCCTGCTTCCCCGTCTCCATGACTATGATCCCCTCTCCTGTCAGTTTATGTGACGATAGAGGGCACTCAAACCATAGAGATGGGGACACAAGAGAGAGCAGATCACAGGTGAGTAAGTTACTTCTTTATGGTCTGCTGTCGATACACTGCACCATGGTGGTGGTGGTCGGTCAGCCTTTTCTACCGAGCAGAACTTGAGCAGCGGCTCTCTGCTACTGCACAAGCAAGAGCTGTCATGCACCTGCCCAGTGTGCCATGCTCGTTCTTGTATGGGAGGGTGCCCATGAACTTCAGGGGTCCCAGTGCTGGAACGGCCTGGTGGAGGAGAACTGAGGTGAGTATTTAAATTTTTATCCATACATTTGCACAGGTTTGCTTTAAAATCAGTTGTGGTGCACTTCAGGAAGGGACATCACTGGTCACATGATCCTGCAGGAGAGGTACTGATATCTAATAGCATGTTTAGGAGACCAACTCGTCAGCTCAGATTTCCTTCAGGTTGTATATGTGTGTGTGGGACAACTATAACTTATTCCATTTTTGTGAGTATATATTTATTTATATTTATTAGAAAAGGTGCACAAGTGTGCCCAGGGTCAGAGAGTCCTGAAAAAAAATTGCTATCACACCTCTATGGAAATATACATACGAATACACATTTATGTTCCTACTGGACAACAATCATAAGATGTTAGTGGATGAAATGTTTTCAAATAAATCCTACACTATAATTGAACTGCTGATATTAGCTCTGTTTTAAAATACTGTCATAGGACTCACATCATTGACACGCTGGTCCCTTTGCTGATCTGAGTGTGCACTAATAGGATTTGCACAGGAATTATAAGCAACATAGACAAACAAGTAAAAAGTGAAGGAAGGCTGTGAAAGCATTGCAGAGAAAGCTAAAAGTGTATTTTTCAAAAAGGGATCCACATGTATTAGAGCCAGAGACTTCCCCAGACCAAGGTAGGTATCTAATTTTTGTCTCCCCCACAGTTACAGGTGTCCTTTAAAGGACAACTGTAATGCAAAGGATATGGAGGCTGCCATATTTATTTCCTTTTATACACAATACCAGGTGCCTGGCAGTCCTGCTGATCCTCTGCCTGTAAGGCCTCATTCAGACTATACGCGCTGCCGTGCGTATTTCAGCAGCGCGTATAGTATGCGACACGCAAGAACGGTGGAAGGGTGTAAGATCTGTTGGTCACTCATGGCGGCGGAACGCTGAGACCCGCGCTGAGGCGCAAGCCTCTGGGTCTCGGCAAGCAATTGACGCCACTGGAGCGCCAGGCGCTCGGCTCCCATTGGATAAGTGGCGGATGCTCTCTCAGTACGTGCTTCACCGCTGTAAACAAGGACCACATGTGCACATTGCGTGTCAGCCTTCCTGCTGACACGCTGTCTTCTAATTGGCTACTTTGGATCCCTTTGTTTGTGATTGGTTAGTCTGTGTATAAAGTTAAAGTGAGCGCCCTCTGTCATCGCCCATTAAAGCATATGCTGCGGCTTGTTGCTGAGATTGCGCTCACACATCTATCTTGTTGTCGACCTCTGCTTGTTCCTGACCACGTCTAATGACTGGATTCCTTGTTGCCGACCTCTGCTTGTTCCTGACCATGTCTACTGATTGGATTCCTTGTTGCCGACCACTGCTTTTACTGACCACATCTCTGGATTGGATTACCTGTTGCCGACTCTGCTTATACCTGGATTTGCCTGATTGCCGCCTGAACTGACCTCTGCTTGCTTAACCTCCTACCAACCGTGTCACGCTGATGGACGTGGCGGCAGCCCCATGGCCGCCTAACGCCGTTTGGCGTAAAGTCCTGGGGCTCTGTTTTGCAGGAGATCGCGCGCAGACTGCGCGTGCATCTCCTGCTTGGGAGACGGAGCTCCGCCCCGCTTTCAGTCGAGCGGCTATTGCCGCTCGGGAGACTGTTAGACGGCGCGATCGCCGTCTATTTCCATGTACAGCTCTGCGATTGGCAACATCGCTGTACTGGGGACAGCCGATTGCCGTAATTGGCTGGCTGTGGGGAGGGAGGGAGGGAGGGAGGGAAGAAATTTAAAGAAACATTGTTTTTATTAAAAAAACACTGACAAAAATATTTATAAAAAAAAAATAAACATGGGAGAGCGATCAGACCCCACCAACAGAGAGCTCTGTTGGTGGGGAGAAAAGGGGGGGGGGTCACTTGTGTGCTGTGTTGTGCAGCCCTGCAGCTTGGCCTTAAAGCTGCAGTGGCCAATTTTACTAAAAATGGCCTGGTCACTAGGGGGGGTTTAGCCCTGCAGTCCTCAAGAGGTTAAAGGACTCCCATGAACTCAACCTAGACCGACATTGGCTTGAACTAACCACGCTATCTGTAAAGTGTTTGAACTACCCTCCCCAGCCGCAGTCACCTGGCTATCATCTGGATTGCCTCAGCCTTCAGGCCTCAGGTGACTATATCCCTTGTGAACACTGTGCCTTGTATTTCTCATACTGCTTTGTTTGGTGAATACAATCTCTCAGTGTGTATGCTACATCTACCTGCAGGATTATTGTCGTTTTAAGCTAGGTAGGAGTTTGTGCAGGTGTTACGGGCTGGGCTATAGGTCAATCATATGGGCATACAGCCTGGCCTATAGTCATTGACCAGACAAGCCTGACAAAAGGGCATAGACAGCCCTTCTACCGTTCCCATAATAGCAGTGCGATGCGCTCTCGCACTGCTGCATGCATTGTTTGGGAATTGCAGCGCAGATCCATTCACTGTGGTGAATGGGATCTGCAGGGCAGCGCATAGTAGTGCAGATGGCTTGCGATCGTACACATTGCGTTCCAAACGCACAACCATTTGTGCTAATTGATGTGAACGAGGCCTAATCCTTTTAGCAATAGACCCTGAACAAGCATGCAGCAAATCAGGCGTCTCTGACATTATTGTCAGATCTGACAAGATTAGCCGCATGCGTGTTTCTGGTGTTATTCAGACACTACTGCAGCCAAATAGATCAGCAGGGCTGCCAGTCAATTGGTATTGTTTAAAAGGAAATAAATGTGGCAGCTTACATATTCTTCTCACTTCAGTTGCCCTTTATAATCTAAAATCAACAGTCATACAAAAAAATGAAGCTTTGTTTACACGGAGTCCTGCACAAGCATGCATTGAGATTTATATTATGAATGATCATAGTTTTCTTTTTTTTTTTTTTAAACATATATTTTTGAAGCCACTTTTTAAGCACCCGTGCTCATTTATGGTTCAGAAATGGAACTGTGATCATTTCCCGATCATTTAGTCAAAATCATTTTTAAATACTGTTGAAACCTAGGCCATCCATTCATGTCATAATACTTACTAACACTAGATGGCAGCCATGTGCCACTCTTCCATTCCTATGAGAGTCTGGTCTCCCTGAGACCTTTCTAATAATACCGGTAAGAAATGACACATAATGCTCAGCATATACTTCAGCTGCTGCACCAGTCGGATTCAAGGACAAACTTTATTGCATGTGTGATTTTTTAAAATGACTTAGTTCAGTTTGCAATCGCAGTTGCATAGTTTAACAGATTATCCAATCTGCTCGGCAATATGGCAGGGCTATTGTCTTCAGGAAAAGTGGTATACAATAGGACAGCTATGCATCGGTAATGACATTAGAACCACATTTTGAATCATCTTATTAATAGCAGTCAATGTGATTAAGATTAAGATAATTTAACTGAAATGTACAGTGTGTTACTGCTTCGGTAGTTCTGTGGATACCAATATATTAGATTATATATAACCCTGAAATTATTGCATTACTATTTTCTTCTTTAAGATACCATCATCCCTTGTTACATAATGTTTTGACCTGGCCATCTTCATCTTAGTTATGTTTGTGTACAGTCCTGGCCTATCTTAAAGAGACTCTGTAACAAAATTTCCATCCTTATTTCTTCTATCCTATAAGTTCCTATGCCTGTTTTAATGTGGTCTGGCTTACTGCAGCCTTTCCTACTTGCACAGTGGCTGTATTATCTCTGTTATATGATCTAATCTTCTCTCCTCTGTTGGCTCTGTCGGGCTGAGGCACTCAGACTGGAATGTGCAGGGCTGCTTGTGATTGGCTAGAAGCTATACACACCCTCTCCAGGCCCCCTGCAGGCTCTGTATGACTCACACACTCTGTTTATGTGAGCCTATCACAAGCTGGTTAGTTTGTTTGTAAACACTGCCTAAAACTGGCAATTACAAGCTAGAATTGCAGCAGAGAGTGGCAGAAACAGCACAGAGGGGCCCAGGAGAACATAATGAATAGAATGGTATGCTTTTTGTTCTAAGAATTTTAGAGTACAGATTCTCTTTAAAGAGTCACTGTAGTGACATATAGTAGAATGTAGTAAATTATTCAGAATACCCATTTTTACATTAATGATCTCAGTTTCAGCATCAGAAACACTTTCTATAGTTTAATATTTCTGTATTTTGGTATGTAGCCCTGTCCTCCCAGGCAGTGATGTCACAGCCTAGGCTGTTTACCTATGCTGAATTCTCCTCTCAGAGCATTCTGGGGGACCAGGTACTTTTTCTACTGGCTTTAGAACACTCTGCATACAAACATTCCTCAACCACTTTGATACCAGTGGTCTCTGGCACCTTAAGGATCAGAGACTGCTGGTGCGAAAAATGGGGACTGCCGACGTCACACTGCACAGATTTGCCGCTCACCATCGATCGCGCCGCTCTCACTAAACTGGAGCACACTCACTCTGCCATTGCTATGATGGCAGAGCTCTGTGAGCCGGTCAGGAGCCAATTGGCTCCTGCTCCTGTAATTAAGGTAAGCCAGTGGGATTGGCTCACAGTGATCACGACGTCCGGAGCCAATGAAATCAGCTCCTGACCGACACACAGAGCACTGCCGCCATACTGACAGCAAGGTGAGTCGGCTGCAGCTGTGAGAGGGCAGTGCGATTGGCGGTAGCGATGGGAGCGTGTGGCGGGCTAATTGAAAACGACGTCCTGGCAGGAATAACAGCTCCAAAACATAGATTTCAATTAGCCCGGTCCGGAAGGGGTAGCTGCACCTGATGGCGCTAAAGATGTCACCACCATGATCAATTGCAAAATGTAAATCAAGGAGGGGAGAAGTTGAGAAAAGATTTTACAATGTGCAAACAGTGTAATTTATAAACTATATAAACTAATATTGTAAATAAATAAAAAAAATCAATTTCTTTATTATGTTCAGTACAGGTCCTCTTTGAGCCTGTTTGTCTGTAAGTCTTTTATGCCTGCCTATAAGCCTGGTCTATCTGCTTAAAATGCTTTCTTGTCTGTGGCTTCACCTGGTTGCCAGTAGACTGTTTGCCTTGCAGGCTTAATTTGTTTGTATGTAGCTCAGATCTTTGTGTGTAGATCTATACGCCATGCCTGAAAGCCAGACCTGCCTTTACCCTGTCCAGCTGCCATGTTGACTTGGGTATTTAAAACTGGCAAGTGTGACTGGAAATTTAACCTGTCTGGAATGTTTACTTAGTGCCATGATTTTGCATTCATAGCCTAAAAAATAAATAGAACTCATCATCACTCACACAAAAGCTTTATATTAGAAGTGCTAATTTGCAAACTTCAGAAAAGACTTGCTAGAAAAGGTGGATAGATTGCAGGCTTCTAAAAACAATATAATTGTGTCTTCTGACATTTAATTTAGCTTGCATTTTGATAAATCTTAAAGGGACTCCGAGCAGTGCAGAAACTATGGAAATATGCATATCATTTTAAAGCTCTCTTTCTCCTCTTTCCAATGATATATAAACCGCCACCCTACTCCTTTTAGTTTCCGCTATTTTCGCGATTGAAATTGCCGCGGCCGCGATTTCAATCACGAAAATAGAGAAAACTAAAAGGCGTAGGGTGACGATTTAGGTGTCGCCAGAAGGAGGAGAAAGAGAGCTTTAAAATGATATCCATCTTTCCATAGTTACTTGTATTACACAGCGCGACTTTTTCCTAAAGTCAGCAGCTCCATTCTGTTGAATGGAGCTGCTGACACTGGGGAAAGTGTCGTCCTGTGTAATACAAGTAACTATGGAAAGATGGATATCATTTTAAAGCTCCCTTTCTCCTCTTTCTGGTGACACCTAAATCGTCGCCCTACGCCTTTTAGTCTTCTCTATTTTCACGATTGAAATCGCGGCCACGGCAATTTCAATCACGAAAATAGCGAAAACTAAAAGGCGTAGGGCGGCGGTTTATATATCATTGTAAAGAGGAGAAAGAGAGCTTTAAAATGATATGCATCTTTCCATAGTTTCTGTACTGCTCTGAGTCCCTTTAACCACTTCGGTACCAGCGGTTCTGGCCCCTAAGGACCAGAGACCCCAGGTACAAAAAACGGAGCCTACCGACCTCATGCCGCAAGGGTACTGCCATTACCATTGACCATACCACTCTCCCGGCACTGAAGGTCACTTGCTCTTCCGTTACAGCTCTGTAAGGCGGTCAGGAGATGATTTAATTGGCTCCTGATCCTGTGATCAATAAGCCAATAAGATTGGCTCACAGTGATCATGGGGTTAGGAGCCAATGAAATCAGTTCTTGACCAGCTCACAGAGCTCTGCTGTTATATTGACTGTCACAGGAGCCCTAGTGGTCAGACTGCAAATTGCCTTCCAATCGGTTTCAGCACATAGACCATGCAAGCTTTGGTCGCGATCTTTGCACAGAAACAGACAGAAATTTGGGCAGCAGCCCGACCAGAAGGGAGCCTGTGAGGTACGGTAATTACAACTTTACACACTATTTCAGGGTATCTACCACCACCACTGGTATGGGCCAGTGGACCCGACTGACTGACTGGTCCTGCGAATAAAAACGGTTAAACACGCTGTTTTCTGTCTAGATATCAACAATAGTAGCGTCTCTTCAGAAGTCTGAGTTCAGTTCCTGTGTATGCTGAATAATAGGGTAGCGGAACAGTGAATGACTTTGATAAAGTCTTTTATTCACGGGCAATATAAATAATTAATATATACAGACAATTATTAAAATCAACAATTATTAAAACAGTAATAGCCAGTGTGAAAAATAAGAGAAAGGGAGAAAAAATACTTAGTTCCTGGAAAGATGTCCTTTTTGTGTAAAGTCCTTGGTAAAATCCTTTGTTTCAGATCAAAAGTTCAGAGTTCAGCAAGATGGCCGCCAACCATGTGTCCTCTGGCTGGCAGCAGACCGTTCTCATATAGATGGAATGTGGAGGACTGAGTTGCCCTGGCAGCTCATTTCTTTTAATTGAGCTGAGTTCAGAGGCGGACTTCCAGAGTCGGCCCCTGGGCCGGATTATGGTAATCACATCTGGGCAGGGGCTTTCACCAGCCCCATAACCCTAAAATTTCTCTAGGCCGACCTACGCGGCCGGCACACAAATAATAATTACATATTATCGATTCCCAGAACCTACCGATTAATATGATACCTTGGATGCGGGTGCTAGGGCGTATGGTTACCGAGGGGCCCATAACTCCTTAACCGCAGAAGGTATGATTATGATTTGTATACCGAGACGTTGGTCCAATTTCAACGGATTTGAATACACTCCTCCCACCTCTGGGTGATACTCGGTTTTCCTTTAATAAGCAGAAATCATAATTCCCATGCTTCATCATTTTAACTCCTGGAGACAGTTTGTCTGGTGAGCAGGAGGAAGCCCCATTTGCTAGTGAATTCACATTGAGGTGTGAGCTGTGGGCTCATCCTGTCTTCCCCAAAGGCAGGACACTGGCCTTGTGGTTCTTAATTAGCATCTGAGTGAGATCAGTTTGGTCAAACTGAGTTTTACACCTCTGGCTAAATTAGCAAGTCACAGGGCCAGTTTCCATGAAAAGACTCTGCTAACTATCTCCTATGAAGACAGCAGAGACCCCCCAGGCTGGACTGCCTGGTATCCACAGACATGAGATTCTGATTTGGCAGCACAACGACAATCGAGGCAGGACCCCGATTGCGGTTGCATTTTCGTTTCTCACGGCTGTTCCGTGACACTGACCAGTGATGATCATCGGATGAAATCCAAATATATTTTATTCGGATATCATACAGGAAATTAACGCACCTGTGCGGGTTGGTGGAAAGGCGGGGTCGGGGTTAATCAATCGTCTTCTTTGATCCGAATAGGTTTGTTCAGATTTCATCCTGCCAATTAAATCACCTGTGCGGGTGGGCGAGGGTGGGGAGGTTTAATCTTACTCATCAGACATCTTTTTTGATCCGCCCCATCTCACAGCGCCTCCATCGATGCGTTCCAAGTGCATCACGTGACTACAAACACTTCCTCCTTCAACCCGGAAGGAGAACGTTTTTAATCATGTGACCGCGACTTGGAACGCATCATGGGAGGCGCCGAAGGGCGGATCAAAGAAGACGTCTGATGGGTAAAATTAAACCTCTCCCCCCCCCCTCTCCCACCCGCACAGGTGATTTAATTGGCAGGACTTCATCCAAATATGGTTTTATGAGCATCCCTGATACCGACAGTAGGGCGAGTGGGCAGCAACAACAGGAGAGCGGTGCGATAGCCGATCGGTGGTAGCAGTGGGAGTGTGTGGTGGGCTAAGTGAAATCTATGCCCTAGCAGGGATAACAGGTCCCAAACAGGGCGTCAATTTTAATTAGCCAGGTCCATGATCGGTTAAAGCATACCTCTGGGCAAAAAACATAAAATGTATATTTATTTTATCAGCCCAAATTAACACCCCTGCCTAACATAATATCTGTGGCTAGCACTTCAATAACCACAGTCCCTCAGGTATGCTGGGCTTAATACTGGACTGGACTCAAACCACACATCGACAAGCTATCCTTCTCTTGTCATCTTCACCTAAAAATACATCTCCGGCACTCCCCCTTTTCTAACACCGGACACTATTAAACTTCTTTTGCATGCCCTGATTATTTAACTTATAGACTATTGCAACTGTCTGAGCTGTGGCCTTCCCACTAACCATTTGACTCTGTTACAGTCCATCATGAACTCTCCTGCACAACTCATCCACCTCTCCTCCTGCTTCTCCAGTCCTATCCCACTCTGTCAGTCTCTTCACTGAGGATACAATTTAGAATCCTGACTCTCGCCTCCAAGTCCAAAGCACTTTACAATTACAACCTAGCTCCTTATTTAAATAATTTCCAGATTCCAGACATCCTACTCAGTATCTCTTCTCTACTAACAATATTCTCCTGTCTTTCTCATTGGTCACCTCTTCTCACTTCCACTTACAAGACTTGCCTCGATCCTCTCCCCACCTCTGGAACACCCTCCCTCAACACATCTGCCACTCACCCACACTTACCCTTTTTAGGTGCAACCTAAAAACTCACCTCTTCAGGCAAGCATGCTTTCTCACTTAGGACACTTTGGCCACCACTTTACTATCTTATACACACCTTCCCTTCCCCTATTGTCCCCCATTGGCCAGGGCTCTCTTTCCACTTTCTCTCTCAGTGCCTTGTAATGTGCACACATATATTCCACCGCTATGTAAAATCTATAGTTGATTCAGCTGTAATCCACCATTGTTTTGTACTGTTAATTGTTATAATATTTATACTGTATTGTTACACCTTGTATTACAGTTTCAATGTTTCCCTAGTGGTACCTACGCTTCTTTATCTGTAGACATGAATGTATATTACCATATACAGAATCTGAATAATGACTACTAGAGTTGCGCTGACAGGTTCACTTTAAGCTAAAATTTGTATTATACACCACAAAGAGAACATATTACAACCAGTGGAAACAAAAGACATCACATACATCCTGACCCACTTCTTCTTAAGCCCCCATTAACATCCCGACACTGTTATTTTAAATAGTTAAAGTCTATAGCATAAAACAAGCTGCCCCCCTCTGTACCCAAACAAGGCGCTGTGATACGATTATCTTATCTGCCAGTATTGTCAGGTTAAAACGCTCACTCTATCAACATCTAATAGGAATCTTGGGTTTATCTAATCCTAGGACCTATTGTTCCTCATTGAAAACTATGTTTCTTTATCCTCCTATGGAAGATAGCAAAATCCCAGGCAGCCAGTCTATTAACCTTAGCTAACCTTCCCTGCTCTAAATCACACCCTGACCTCGCTATGTTCTAGGGACCTTACAAGCTGAGCATCATGGGATGTGGACCAGACTGATTTAATAAAGGAGCTAAATGTATTTTATTAATGAAAGGTGAACAGAACTAAAGTTTCAAAGGAATGAGTATTAAGTCATTGGCAAAAGGAAAATGTGTAACAAGGAATGATTAAGTGCAAAAAAAAAATCTGTAGGATTTCATTTGAACATTTTTAATTTTGAAGATGTTTTGAGCTTTTTACGTATTTTTTTTCCCTGTTAAAATAATGAGACTACTATTTTTATTATTAATGATTTTATTTAGAAATGTATTACCCAGCCTTGGACATTAAATAGTGTTATAGACATCAATAGGGGAGACACACAACATTAAGTCATAACATAAACAGAAGAATGCAAGATCACGTAGCACAGGAGAACAACATGAGTGCAAGTGATGCTCGTTCAGTACTACCACAATTACAGTATTATTGCCTATTATTCATATTTATATAACACCATCAATTTCCATGTTGCAGTATAAAGTAACATACATGCACATTGCCTAATAGAAAGGTAGTAAATAACATAAATGGGAAAGTAACTAACTGATACATTTATGCAGTCTTAGAATTTATACGAAGGTCCAATATTGTGGTCAAACACTGGAACAGGTCAGGAAAGCTCCTGGCAGCTACATCACTCCCCCTAAATTCAAATTCTAGTAAATACCAAACCTAGAACTACGCACACACAGCCAATAACCAATGGGATTAAGACAATTCAGGGCTGGTTTATGTACAGTTGCGTTGCTAGCCTATAGACTAGCAATGCTTCTGTTACTTTGGAGCAAAGAGAAGGGAGAATGCAGTGGGCATGAGAGAGCAGTTTCCAACAGATAGGGTCATGTCACCGAAGATCTGGCATGCTGGATTTTTATGAGCAAGAGCAAGACTCCCTAACACTGCTACTGTCTATAGAGCACACCCTAGTGGCTGTAGCTCTGGTGCTTTGAGTCTGCCAGTAGAAAAGCGTGATATAAATGTTTTGTGTCTTGTTTTATATCACCAAAACCTTGGCTTATGCTGCTTCAAATAGTTTCTTAGAACACAATGAGCCTCAACTTCCCATATAAGAAAACTGGCAGAGGGTGTTACAAATGCAGGGCTATTTCTTTTGTGTACGCAAGGCACATTTCAGAGATTTTTGCTCTTGAACCATCCCATCTGCAATAAAAAAGGATGATATGCCATATGTCATACATCATCAATTAGTTATACATTGTAGCAAATGTGTATGTTCCCAGCACTAATCAAATAAAAATGTACATGACTAAAAAAATTGCATCTGTAAAATTGTACAGATTTCAGTACCATGATAGGTCTCGCTGTAGACATTACACCGACTTCATTAAAATGCCCTTGAATTTTTCTTTTATAAAGTCTTAACATAGGGCCTCTTTGATGCCTGAAGTTGCTTACATACTACCGAGAGAGATCGTACCTTCTTCTCATTCCTTCAAAATACTAAATCATGTATAGATAAAAGATAGAAAAATGTCTTCTGAATAGAACTATATGCACTACAATTGAAGCTATAACATAGACTAAATATGCTTTAAAGAAGAGCTTTCAAAAACCTCACCCCACACCTCTCAACTGTCCAGTTTTTAAAGGGAAAGTCCTTCTTTGGAAACAAAATATCACGCTAGTGCATGGCGAGATAACATACAGGTAATATACAACAATAGTACAATAACGTAGTCAGGATCAGGCTAAGGTTGTTCACTAGTCAGATCTCAAGGTACAAAGTAGCTAGGCTAATTCGTAGTCAATAATCGAGTCATACACATAGTTCAGATGTCAGTCGTATTGCAAGGATTAGGCAGTAACGAAGTCAGGGACAGGCCGAGTCGGTTACGAATATCAGATGGCAATGGCACAGAAGGACTAGGCAGGAGCGAGGTCAAAAGGCAGGCAAAAGTCGGTGCACAGATAATATACAATGAGATGTTACAATAATAATATTAATACAATATATAAGAAAATAACAAAGACTGACTAACTGGAGTACATATATATTGTGCGTCTACACAATATATCAATGTAGCTCAAAGTAGCTAGCTAGACCTAGAACCAGCGAACTGATTAGTATCAAGGCCAGTGAGCAACTGCAAGCTGTGGCCTTAAATACAGATCCCAATTCCCCAGAAACCACTCCCATAGTGATGTCACTTCAGTGACATCACTGCTGACCTCAGCTAGATCCTCCTAAGCCTATAAGGCTTATCGGCAGTCGCGTGCGCGCATTTGGTCGCACTGCGCACGCCAGAAATCACCGCCGGAGGGAAGGTGGGGATGCCGCCAGAGGATGTCGGCAGTGAAGTCCCGCCGCTCGCCCGGACCATGCCGGAGACACCGCGGGACCTGCCGCTGGAAGGTAAGAATGTTACACCAAATTTCTCTGTCCCTTATTCTTTTTTATGTGTCCATCTTTCAGGACCAATGCTGAGATCTATGTAAAGATATGTATTTTTCTACTGAAAATGTATTGAATTGATGCAAAATGTTATTTCCATCATGAAACTGACTTACTTCTTATTTTCAAATGTTAACATGAAGGAAAAGTAATGCTGATAGAAAGGGACACCTCAGTTTGCATTATAAATCTAAAAGAAAGGTTGCTTATAAATTAATTTTGGCATGCATGACTAGGATGTGTGGAAAGGGAATTGATTGGAGGGGGTAAGTTTTTTACAATCCCTTCTTATTTATCTAAGAAAGTTAAGAGATATGCTTATCCTGCGTATGAAAAATATCTAATATTAATACCAAAATTGTTTGCCTAAATTAGAAAGTTGATTAATAAATAGTTTCTGGACAATAATACGGTGGCAGCTGATCTTACCACATTAGAAACCACCAATAAAAGAATCAATAGAGGGATAATGATTAGACTAGGGACAACAGAATAAAACAGAGAGCTTGATGAATTAAAAGTTTTATCCAAACAATCCAATTTTTGGAAACCCCAAATAAAACTCATAAATATTCATATACTGTAGCTTTGGAAGTCTTATGCCTACAAATAACATGTATTTAGAAATTGCTGTATAAGCTAAGCTAACTTTTTTATTTCTCCAGATATACATATTGGCTGTAAACATCCAGGATAAACGGGATGGTATGAAGCCCTATATGTAGCATAACATATTTACATTTTTTTGTAATTCAAGAAATTGTTATGCAGAAATAAACCTTAAGGCTTCTTGCACACCAAGACGTTGCATTAAGTGCCACGTTAAGGTCGCATAACGTGCACCTAACACAACGTATGGTGCTGCAAGAGCCGACGGTAGAGTGAGCCGCGTTAGGCGGCTCGAGTCCTATAATGTCTCCCAGAGTGGCGCTGATTGGCCAGCGGGACCACGTGATGCGGAGCGAGACACTCCGCATCACGTGGTCCCGCCGGCCAATCAGCGCCCGCCAGTGCAGTGAATATTAAGTAGCCATGTGCGCGGCTACTGTAGCTGGCTCTCCCCGCCTCCTCTCCGCCCCCCACTGCGCATGTGCAAACAGTCTAACGCGGCTATAGCCGCTCCAACGCCGTAGCATGCTGCACTTTGCACAGAACGTGCAGCGTTACATGTAACGCAACGTAGGCTGTGTGAACAGCCCACTTGTGTTACATTGCTGTGCGTTGGGGGAGTGTTACAGGTGCACTAACGTGCGCCTGTAACGTCTTGGTGTGTAAGCAGCCTAAACCATCACTCACTTATATCTGACATTCCCCTCACTCAATACAAACTGTGGGAACCTGAAGCGAGTAAAATTATTTAAAATAAACACATGATGTAGCTGCAAATGAATATTACATACTAACCTCACTATCAGTTACTCTCAGAAACTCACCATTTTATTCTTACAGTAATCCCTTCCAGTTCTGACAATATTTTGTCAGAACTGAAATATACCAGTTGTTGTCAGTTATATATCAGCACCTGTCAGTTACAACTGAATGTGCAAGGTAATGTCCATGTCTCCCTATGGCTCAAGTGGGTGATATTACAGTTTAACAGTGTGCTGACCAGGAAGCTGTTATGGGGTAATGGCCATTTTTAACATGGAGGATGGAGAATTCCATTTATCACAGTGGACACATGGGACGCAGGAGAGGAGAAAAAGTTTGAGGAGTACACTACACAGGAGGTAAGTATGACCTGTGTATTGTTATTTTGACTTTTTTATTTTAAGTTCAGGTTCTCTTTAACAAGTGAGTCAGAGTTAAATGATCACTGTGCATGTAAACTAGCTGAAAATGCCACCTCTCTACATCTGCTTACTCACTCATGTACAGTAATTTTCTGGAAAACACTCATCAACACACATGCACTAAAAGCCTATTTGGGATTTCTCTTTAACTGCTTCAGCCACATGGATATGAGAGTCTTGTTCATGACTGCTATAGCATCCCAGTCACATCCATGCACTGAGCCTGGTGCCGTGCGCATTTGCACATGAGTATGGTCCCTGAGCCAGGTAGGATTGATGGAAGGGGACATGGGTCCCCTGAGCCAATCTGTGCCTGTGTAGTAAGAATGATTGCTCTTACAGTCAGTAACAGCAATCATTCTGTAAAAATGCATACAGGAAGTACATTACTTCCTGTATTGATTGTGCATGTGACACCCTCTACTGCAGCAGTGATTGCGCCAAGGGACCTTATGATCCATTGGCCAATCAGTGCCCTACCAGTGCCTCAACAATCTCTATTACTGCTAGTTATAGTGATCACTGAAAAATAGTTTAAAAATGTGTAAAATAAATATTAAAAAAATATTGTTCATGAGCACTCCAATGCCTACCCCAAAGCAGCAATGATTGGTGCAGGGGATCATGGAGTCTGTGTGAGTCAGGGGATCGGTGTGACTGAAGGTCTGTACCCATGGCAGCAATTATTAGTGACGGGCAATCAATAATTTTTTTTCACGACATCCCTGCCTGCTGATATCCCCTACCCCTATTGTTACCAAAACAAGACACATGTAAAAAAAAAAAAAAACATAAATAGTTACATTAGGGACTCCACTTTTGTAATATGTATGTCATGAAAAAGCCCAAAGCATGTGAATTGGGAATCAGCATTATGACATCACATCCTTAGCATACCACCCAGGAGGTAAATAAAAGTCATTTTAACAATTATGATCAAACTTAGAAAGTTTCAGCAAATTTACATGAGTTGGTAGCTTACAAAACACCCACTGTTGGTTGCTACCGTTGCATAATGGTGACATTTGTGAGCTTCTAATGCTGTTCAGACTCTTCCTGTGCTATGCAAACAAATTATAGCGCTAAAATACTTGCAACAAACTGTGACAAAAGGAATCAAAAGCAATAAAATGATTATTTTCATATATTTTGTACCAAAATAAAAAGCTTGGCAAATTTTAAAATAGAATACTTACATTGTTGTCTCAGGGTCAGGGACCCAGCCCTTACAATATGTATGCCAGAAGGGTATACTACCGTAATTTTAATAAGTGCTTGCAGTTGCAGGGAGCCATTCATGTACAAAGGAAAAAGTCATGCACTAGCGGCAATGTACTACTACACAGGTGTGGGTCATCCTTGTTCCTCACAATGGTCATGGATGGGAGCACACCCATGTGAACATATTCAGCAAGCTCTTGTTGAATATGTTCAGAGGGTCCCAGCACTGGATAAGTGGGGCGAAGGAGGATGGGGGAAGCCTTTGGACTATCTAGAGGCTTCCCTCTACTGAGGTAAGTACCTATCCATTTCATTTTTTTCTTACATGTACACTTTAACAAATAGCCCCTGCTCTCCTAAGTTAGGCTAGGTCCACACTAGACCCGGTTGCAGGACGGACACTGCAGTCCGGATCAGGGGAAGTACCCACCGTACTGCAAACTGATGAAAGTGCATCAGTTTCCGTTCAGGTTTTTCCCTGACAGAAAACGTCTCCATCATTAGGAAGGAGTGGGAGGATTTTTTTGGGCCAATCATAAAGCGCAGGCTATCCGTTTTAACATCCGTTTTTTGCCTGTGGAGCTGGAGATGCGTTTTCTCATTGCTTTCACTACCCCTGCGTGTATCCGTGGTCCTGATCCGTTGCGTGAAAATGCAGCAGATCCGGACCTTCCGTTCAGGTTTTGAAAACGGATCCCCGCAAACGCAGACGGATCCGTTTTTTACTTGGGTGAGGCTGGCTGCTATTTTCAACATTAGTATCCGGGACTCCGTTTTTCATCAGGTTTGAAAAACGCAGCCACGGATACGTTTCCGGACCTAGTGTGGACTGGCTCTTAGTCCTTCTCACATGAGTCTCACATGAGCAGAACTCTATTGGTAGCTGAAACATGATTGTCACATTCAGTAATATCAAATGAGGGGTTTTGTGCCATTATTCGCATAGGCGTAGTTTTATGTGTTAAAACTTGAAAAAAAATACAACACAAAATGTTTCACAAATACATCAATGATCATGAATCGCAAAATGATTGTATAACTAAAAATATGGATTTAAATATTATCACCATTTAATGAATCATCTCCATAATTTGTGTATTCATCTATACTAAGTGAATCTAAAGTAGAATGGATACATAAAGACTGAATAGAGTCAGTTTAATATTAAATGTAGAATTACAGGAAACTTTGATAGAACATTTAATTAAAAGTAAAACTTCAGAAATGTGCCTGATCAAAAAGTGTAATCCGGATATGACTCAACAATTGGATTAAATCTATTAAAGGAAAAAATGGACCAAAAATGTGAAACTTGTATGTCTGGTCTGGAATAAAAATATGACCTTGGTGGCAGACCCAGTGTCAATGATATACAGCATGTACAGAATAAAAAAATACAACAGAAATGCGTAGTTAGTAAGGCTTCATACTCTTGAATCACGTATCGTGGTGCTATCATCCCTGCTTCAGATTCATATGACATTGACAAAATGAATGGTACATACAGGGTTTTTTTTGGATTGGATGCATCCCTGTTACAAATCCTTTGCAATGTTTTTCTTTTTTTGTCTCGCCTAGAACCTGAACATCGAGGCGCATGCCTAACATATAGTACAAAAACATTTTGAACTGTTGAGAAGTGGATGTTTTGCTTGGCTTCTGCCACTGTAAAAGCATCTGTAATCCTTTAAGAACACAATGGATGTTCTGAAATATCAGGGCTAATTATTAAAAAAGGAGCAGGACGTGGGGCTTAACACTAGCAAAGGTAAAAATCCTTCACAAGGCAGGAATGACAATGTTCAATCTAATTCTTTGGAAGATGAAAAAAGCTTTGCATTTCTTGTCCACAATGCATTTGCTAATTTCACCTTCCAAGGAGGCCCACACCTTCACCCTCCTATGGCAAAATCTACACCTGCTTTTCAGCACCATTACAAAAGGAGCTTTATCTGGTGACTATGCAGGCCAATCCTTTGTACCTTTCTGTTTTATTCCCTCTCTCTTATTCCATTCTGTCTTTCTTATTTCAATGGCATTACAAAGAATAGTTGTTGTGAAAAGATTCCCAGCTAAATAACCTTGATTCATAACAAGTCAGGCTTCTGTGCTATTTTCTATTGTTGACCCTACGCATAAAAGAAGAAGACACTAAAGGATTGTAAGGAAGAGGGCGGCAAGATTAATTCTCACTTCTTCCTTCTGTTCTTCTGCATATTTCGAAGACTTCAGCAAGGGATATTGTTTTTGAAGGTTAGGTGTACAAATACTAAATATATATATATGTAGATATGTGTGCAAAATTAAACTAAAAATATGTGCAGAATTATAATGAAACTCCATTTATGAAGCGGAGGTAGTGATATTTGCACTGAGACCAAAGTGAAATTCAGCAGCCCTCTATGACATGTAGTATGGTTAGGCAGAGTCGGGTTAAGGCAGAGTCATAACTATTGGGGTAGCTGCTCCTACATCTACAGGGGGCCAAGCAGTGTGGAGGGCCAAACTACTCATCCTACCTCCCTCCCTCCAAAACGGGAGCTTTCCCTCCATAGCAGGTGTTGTGGCCATACATTTTATGGGTGGTGAGTGTCATGGAGAATGTATTGTTGGTATCGGGGATAATGGTGTCATGGGTCGTGGTTGGGTATGGTAATACCTATTATATAACCTCTGGCAAAAGGACCCCCAGACCCTGGGAGTCCCCAAGGGGAGGAAAAGGAGGGAATGTTGTGGAGCCCCAGACCATTTTTTATTGGGGTGCCCTATGATTTGCAGCTATGCCCCTGTGCCAATGCATAAATGTATGTGATTGGTCATTGTAGAATGACTGAAAAGCACAAGCCTGCACTACAAATACATTTTACATCTAGCTTGTCTGAAACACTTTAATTGCACAAACGTATGTGTGTGGTGGTGGTGGTGAGGGGGTGTGTATGCTTTGGTAGCTAAAACCATGCAACCATGACTAACTATTGACTGCGGAGGAGGCAGTGAGGGGGTGCAGGGAAGTGGTTAAGCGGGGGGGGGGGAAGAAAGAAGCAATACATACATTGGTGCATCAGGTAGGGCGTTTTATATTCTGATATTAGAAACATTTGTATTCAGCAATCATATAAAAATGTGGCATATAATCAGGCATTTAAAACTGATCCGGAGCTTGGGACTTGACATACAGTAGGTTGTTGCTACCTGCATATGAACCTTATGCTCCAGGGTCCCATATCAGCTGGATGTTTTTTTATGGCGGCACTTGTGCATTTGCATATGGTTTTTACTTTAGATCCTTTTGTTTCTGCCCAATAAATGTTGCTCATAGATAAATTATATGATGTCTGACCTTAACTGCTGCCAAACATCTGAATGCTGTTGGCCTGAAGAATACACCTTTAACTTAACCTGTTGCTGCATAGTGGATGCAACAAAACATCCTGTTTGCAGCTGTTAACTGCAAACAGGACGTTTTAATGCATTACTTGAATCTCGTTGCATTGTGAACGCACATACACCCGCTGCTCGCACCCACGGAGACTGACACATCTGTGATTGGTGAATGGGAACATGTGTTCCCTGACCAAGTCAAAGTGCCTGTAAGGGAAGGATCATGGCCTCTGTGAGAAGCTAATAATCATTCCTTAACAATCACTACCTATGTGCTCTGAACTCTGCTCAGAGAACACATAATACAATTGTAACGATCGGTGTCAGCACACAGAGAGAATATGATTATTGGTGATCGGCAACACACGGGCAGATAAGGTACAAAGACAGAAGGCTGATTCGGTAACCAGGGACAGGCGGGGTTGGCAACAAGTAATCAGATATGCATAGGTACCGAATCAGAAAGCAGAAGTATAGTCAGGAGTGCAATTGGTAATAACAAATATCAAACAATGCCTAGTCTTGGGTGTGAGGTCCGTGGTCTCAACACCCTGGAACTAGTCTGAAGTATACCACAATGGTAACACAGTATCCCTAGTCTTGGGTGTGAGGTCCGTTGTCTCAACACCCTGGAACTAGTCTGAAGTATAATACAATGGTAACACAGTATCCCTAGTCTTGGTTGTGAGGTCCGTGGTCTCAACACCCTGGAACTAGTCTGAAGTATAACACAATGGTAACACAGTAGTAATCTGGCTCAGTGTGAATTCCCAGGTCCTCCTGGTTCTAACACACTGTGGGATCTGACTATGGTCTGAGTGCTTTCACGTAAGTGTTCGCAATGGCAGACAACTTGAGACTGACCAGCAATAACTATATATAGAGCGACGCTCCCCGGCGCTAGTGTTGGGCGAACATCTAGATGTTCGGGTTCGGGCCGAACAGGCCAAACATGGCCGCGATGTTCGGGTGTTCGACCCGAACTTCGAACATAATGGAAGTCAATGGGGACCCGAACTTTCGTGCTTTGTAAAGCTTCCTTACATGCTACATACCCCAAATTAGCAGGGTATGTGCACCTTGGGAGTGGGTACAAGAGGAAAAAAATATTTGAAAAAGAGCTTATAGTTTTTGAGAAAATTGATTGTAAAGTTTCAAAGGAAAAACTGTCTTTTAAATGTGGAAAATGTCATGTTTCTTTGGACAGGTAACATGCTTTTTGTCGCCATGCAGTCATAAATGTAATACAGAGAAGAGGTTCCAGGAAAAGGGACCGGTAACGGTAACCCAGCAGCAGCAGCACACGTGATGGAACAGGAGCAGGCGCAGGAGGAGAAGGCCATGCTTTTTGAGACACAACAACCCAGGCCTTGCATGAGGACAAGAAGCGTGCGGATAGCATGCTTTTTACCGCCATGCAGTCATAAATGTAATAAAGATAAGAGGTTCAATAAACAGGGACCGGGCGTCAACGCTAACCCAGCAGCAGCAGATGTGATGGAACAGGAGGAGGCGCAGGAGGAGAAGGCCACGCTTTCAGGTGCAACTCAGGCCTTGCATGAGGACAAAAAAATGTGTGCGCAAAGCAATGCAATGAGTAGTTTTCAGGACACAATGGGCTATTCGGAGGAGCTATTCCCACCCCCACAATCTTCTACCTGTGAAAGGTCAATGGAACAACCACAAATGTTGTGCCCGGATTCACAACCTTTTTCTGTGGAAAATGCACCTCGCACTAAAATGCAAGGCGAGGCCGAGGATGAACATGACGTCAACAACCCAACATGACGCAAAATGGGGGCGGAACAGAAAGCTGCTTTCAATGTTTTGAAGGCCTTAATTGCCTCCGGTGGCCAGTTAGATGCATCATTCATCACACCCAAATCCCAGAGCAATGTGTGCAGGAATTTGAATCTCAGGAGGTGTACCGAGATCATCTGGACAAGTGACCAAGCGACAAAGTGACCAGTGACAAAGTGACAAAGTGACAAAATGACAAAGTGACAAAATGACAAAGTGACAAGTGACAAGTGACAAAATGACAAAGTGACAAGTGACAAAGTGAGAAGTGACAAGTGACAAAGTGACAAAATGACAAAGTGACAAGTGACAAAGTGACCAGTGACAAAGTGACAACTGACAAAGTGACAAAATGACAAAGTGACAAAGTGACCAGTGACAAAGTGACCAGTGACAAAGTGACAACTGAGAGGTTGTTCTGGGGAGCTCCACTGCACTCAGTCGCATATGAGGAGAGGTCTCGTCGGGACTGCTGATCCTCCTCAGCTTGCTCAAAGCCTTGAGGGTTCCTGAAGATCCTCTGCTTGGAGTTCGCCGGGGTTCAGCTTGGTGTCGGGGTCGGCGGCGTCCTCCTCACTCCAACGTGGCAGATCTTCTGTTGAAGGAAAAAAAAAAAAACATTGTTAAAAGTCCAGTACCGCTTCTGAAGGACTCACCAAGAGATGCAGGAGCGCTTCAATCTAGCGCACCATCGCTCGCTGGGTGATGTCCCTGCCTACGCGCTGGAATTCTACGCTGCACATGCTAGCACGCTTTTGCGCAGTGCCGAGGCGCATTCCAGCAGCTAGTAGCTACCAAGCTTCTGTGGATCTGATTGGGCCACCATGTTGGATCTCTGCCAAGTCCTCCAAAATTTTGAGCAATCCACGTTGCGTGACTGAGCAGTGACAACTCTACAGTCAGCATTACAATACCACTGCTGTGTTTACTGAAGAAATCAATGTTGAAGATGGAAACCGCTGGCATGATGCAAGTGGGGGATTCTGAAGATGAAAACGATCAGCGTGATGATACCAACATCAGGCAACCTGCCTCAGGAAACGCTGGTCCCAGCTATGACAAAGAACAGGACGAGGAACAGCTGGAGTTGGAGCAGGAATTGGATGCCCCCACTGCCGAGGGACAGAGCGGTGCACGTTGGACTTCCACAATTTAGCGGGAAAGGACAGCAGAAGAGGAAGAAAGTGATGCTGGTGACGAATATGGTGCATCACAACAATCACAACGCTTACAAGAACATGAAGATAGAGGAGTCTGGCAGGACTCTCTGGCACACATGGCTCAATTCATGCTAGACTGCATTGAACGCGGCCCGCGTATTATTCACTATTCATTATTATTCATTATTCTGGAATCTGGACAACACCAATTACTGGGTTTATACCCAGTTTATACAAACACAATGTTAAAAAACTGATTGAAGAAAGTGTCAGACAGGTCAAAAATGGAACAATTCCAGCAGGCCCTTGAGGATGGAGACTTTAGAGAGGAGATTGACATCCTCCTCCTTCTCTAGCCAGTTGTACGCCGACAGACTGACTTCAGCAAACCCAGGAGGACCAGGAGGGCAGCAAAGAACACAAGCTGCTGCTAGTGCCCAAAAGGGAATGGTATTGGCAGTGTCCTTGGAGTGGGAACATTTTCTGACACCCATTCAGCAGCCCACAGAACAGCAATCGGGCAGTTCCACGTCCTCCAACACCAATCGCCTAGAGAAGATGGTCAAGGTCCAGGACTACATGTCAGATGGCGTAGCTGTGTTGAACAATCCATCTGCAGACAGACGGTGAGTGTGACAGGCAGCACAGAAGGACCATGGCAACTCACTCATAGTACCACAGTTTGATAGTGCTGCCCAAAAAATTATATGGGTCCGTGGACCCGGGCACTGCAGGCAGTACTGGGAAGTGGGAACGCAGATTTTAGTACCTAAACACACGATACAACATGTTTTCCGGGGTCGGACTCTGAGGCACATACAGATGGTCCCGATCATCATCCTCATCATACAACTCTTCTCCTGAGTCTGACCCACCCACCACCTCTGCCACCCCAACATCCCCAGACACAGACCCCTCATCGTCCTCAACATTAACTTGGGATGCTGGCCTGAGCCCGACCTCCTCCTCCACATCAGGCCCCATCATCTCCTCAATGGCAGCCCTCATTAATCGTTCTGGCGACGGACCGATGGACACAATATTCTCCTCCGGAGAGGGCTGCTGCTGACCACTGGCTGCTGTAGTGGATGTTATAGCTTGCGTGGGGCGTTGGCTGTTGCTGTTGTTGGGAGTGCTGCTCACAGCGGAGGTCTCTGAGGAACTCATGGTGAGCTCATATAGTGGTTGGCGGTGAGTGGAGTATTACTGATCCCAGCAATATACACACTGACTGGCAGAGTACGCAATGCTATATAGTCTGGCTGAGCGGTGTACACAGAGTGGCAGTACACACAATGCTATATAGTCTGGCTGAGCCGTGTACACAGAGTGGCAGTACACACAATGCTATATATAGCGTGGCTGAGCGAGGTACACAGTGGCAGTACACACAATGCTATATAGTCAGGCTAAGCCGTGTACACAGAGTGTCAGAAAACACAATGCTATATAAAGCGTGGCTGAGCGAGGTGCACAGTGGCAGTACACACAATGCTATATAGCCAGGCTAAGCCGTGTACACAGAGTGTCAGAAAACACAATGCTATATATAGCGTGGCTGAGCGAGGTGCACAGTGGCAGTACACACAATGCTATATATAGCGTGGCTGAGCGAGGTGCACAGTGGCAGTACACACAATGCTATATATAGCGTGGCTGAGCGAGGTGCACAGTGGCAGTACACACAATGCTATATTAGTCAGGCTAAGCCGTGTACACAGAGTGTCAGAAAACACAATGCTATATATATAGCGTGGCTGAGCGAGGTGCACAGTGGCAGTACACACAATGCTATATATAGCGTGGCTGAGCGAGGTGCACAGTGGCAGTACACACAATGCTATATATAGCGTGGCTGAGCGAGGTGCACAGTGGCAGTACACACAATGCTATATATAGCGTGGCTGAGCGAGGTGCACAGTGGCAGTACACACAATGCTATATATAGCGTGGCTGAGCGAGGTGCACAGTGGCAGTACACACAATGCTATATTAGTCAGGCTAAGCCGTGTACACAGAGTGTCAGAAAACACAATGCTATATATATAGCGTGGCTGAGCGAGGTACACAGTGGCAGTAAACAATGCTATATATAGTGTGGCTGAGCGAGCGGTGTACTACTGTTCCCAGCAGCGACACACAATGACTGGGGGGGACCCTGGCTAGCGTGGCTGGAGAGCGAACTACCCTGCCTGCCTACCCAAAGCTAAACCCACAGACAAATGGCGGAGAGATGACGTGGTTCGGGTATTTATTTACCCGAACCACGTGACCGTTCGGCCAATCAGAGCGCGTTCGGGCCCGAACCACGTGACCCGTTCGAACGGTTTGGCCGAGCACCGTCAGGTGTTCGGCCGAACTCGAACATCACCCGAACAGGGTGATGTTCTGCAGAACCCGAACAGTGGCGAACACTGTTCGCCCAACACTACCCGGCGCCACCCATCGCTGATCAACCAATAGCCACTCGCTCTGAGATCAGCTGACCAACCTGGTCAGCGATCCCTCCTCGTTTGTCATAAAGGTTCTGCCTCTCAGCGCGCACGCGCATATTCCTCAATCTGTGTGCACTAACAGGCCCAGCCACATCAGACGCACGCTGCCGCGTGCAAACCGCCGAGCTGGAAGTGGAACCAGCCGCCTCACTGCCAGTCCGCGCGGCTGCTTTTCCGCAATCTATTACAGTACCCCCCCCCCCCTGAGGAGTGGACTCCGGACACTTCCCATCAGGCTTTCCAGGATGCGAGTCATGGAATTCCTTCTTTAATTCTTCCGCGTGCACGCGACAATCTGGCACCCAAGTTCTCTCCTCTATGTCATATCCCTTCCAGTGAACCAGATACTGCACGGAGTTCTGCACAAGCCGTGAATCCAGAATCTTTTCTATCTCATACTCAGGTTGATCATCAATCAAAACGGGGGGGCGGAATCCACATGCACTGCCAGCTTGAGCAAAGACACATGGAATGATCTTACAACTCGCATGCTGGTAGGGAGATCAATAGCATAAGTGACATTATCAATCTTTCTGGTCACTGGAAAAGGACCTATGAATCTAGGGCCCAGTTTGGGTGACAGTTGTTTCAGAGCCAAATGTCGTGTGGACACCCAGACCAAATCCCCTGGAGAGAATTCCCACTCTATGGATCGTCTCTTGTCAGCCTGTTTCTTCTGGTTCTGAAAAGCCTTCCCCAAATTTCTTTTAACCATTCCCTAAATTTGTTTCAAGGCCCTCTGCCAATCCTCCAGGGCTAGAAACGAAGTAGATGCCACTGGCAATGGGGCAAACTTGGGTGACCTTCCCGACACCACCTGAAATGGGGAAAAGCCTGAAGAGGAACTTTTCAGATTGTTGTGTGCAAATTCTGCAAATGGCAAAAACTTTACCCAGTCGGTTTGTGCATCTGCAACATAACATCTAAGAAACTGTTCCAGGGACTGGTTGACTCTTTCGGTCTGGCCATTGGTCTGTGGGTGGTAGCCTGATGAAAAGGAAAGATCCATGTCTAACTGATGGCAGAATGCCTTCCAAAACTTAGATACGAATTGGACTCCCCGATCTGACACTACATTTTCCGGAATGCCATGCAGCCGGAAAATGTGCTGGATGAAGAGATCAGCCAATTCCTGGGCCGAGGGGAGTCCTTTCAGGGGGACAAAATGAGCCATCTTACTGAATCTATCAACTACCACCCAAATGACCGTCATGCCGTTCTCCCACAAAATCCATGGACAAATGGGTCCAAGGTTCACTCGGAACTGGTAACGGCTGCAACATTCCAACAGGTGCCTGACGGGAGGGTTTGCTCCTAGCACACACTGCACACTCTCTTACAAACTCCTTACAGTCTGTTGCCAATGACGGCCACCAAGCAAATCTAGCAAGCAGGTCCTGAGTTCTGGTGGCCCCAGGATGCCCAGCATTCTTGTGGGAATGAAACAGCTGCAACAGTTGTAGGCGAAAAGGCAATGGCACAAACAGAACCCCCTCAGGCTTCCCCTCTGGAACATCCTGTTGGAATGGACAGTCCAGTCTTTCCAGGTCTCAGTGGCTGCCAAGACCACCTTCTGAGGTAGAATGGTCTCAGGGGCTGAGGGCTGTGCTGTCTTGGGCTCAAAACACCTGGATAAGGCATCGGCCTTGATGTTCTTACTACCAGGGGTATACGTAATTACAAATCTGAATCTCGAAAAGAACAACGACCACCGGGCCTGTCGAGGGCTAAGTCTCTTAGCACCCTCTATGTACTCTAAATTTTTGTGGTCCGTGTAAACTGTGATGGTGTGTTCTGCCCCCTCTAGCCAATGTCGCCATTCCTCAAAGGCCAACTTGATGGCTAGAAGTTCCCGGTTGCCGATATCATAGTTTTTCTCTGCGGGTGAAAACCTACGGGAAAAATAGGCACATGGGTGGAGTTTTCCCTGCAAACCAGAACGCTGAGACAACACAGCCCCCACCCCTACCTCTGAGGCATCAACCTCCACGATAAAGGGAAAGGTGATATCTACATGTCTCAATATGGGTGCAGAACAGAACAGTTTCTTTAGAGTGGAAAAAGCAGCATGGGCTTCTGCGGACCAGTGGTGAGTATCTGCCCCTTTCTTGGTGAGACTGGTGAGAGGCGAGATCACCGTAGAGTACCCCTTTATGAACCTCCTGTAGTAGTTGGCGAACCCCAGAAATATTTGGAGTGCCTTCAGTCACACAGGCTGAGGCCACTCCAAGACAGCAGAAACCTTTCCAGGGTCCATAGAGAGGCCAGAGGTCGAGATAATGTACCCCAAGAAGGCGACAGAGGTCACTTCGAAAATGCATTTTTCCAATTTAGCATACAGCAGATTCTGTCTCAATTTCAGTAACACAAACTTAACATGTTTCCTATGCTCTAAGAGGTTGGATGAAAAAATCAGTATATCGTCTAGATACACCAAGACGAACCTGCCCAACACCTCCCTGAACACCTCATTAATCAGCTCCTGGAAGACGGCCGGGGCGTTACACAACCCGAAGGGCATCACCAGGTACTCGTAATGCCCGTCGGGTGTGTTAAAGTCCGTCTTCCATTCATCACCGTCCCAAGGTTGTATGCACCCCTCAAATCCAGTTTCGAAAACATTTTTGCATTGGTGACCTGAGTAAACAAATTGTCAATTAAAGGCAAAGGATAGCAATTTTTTACTGTAATCTTATTTAAGCCCTGATAATCAATGCAGGGACGGAGGCCTCCATCCTTCTTTTTCACGAAAAAGAATCCTGCCCCTGCTGGTGACCGAGAGGGACGAATAAAACCTTTAGCCAAATTTTCTCTGATGTATTCTTGCATAGCCAATTTCTCTGGCCCAGACAAATTATAGAGATGACCTCTAGGGGGCATACAACCAGACCTGAGATCGATGGGACAATCAAAGGGACGGTGGGGAGGAAGTTTATCCGCTGATTTGGGACAAAATACATCAGCAAATTCTGAATACTGGCTTGGCAAACCTTCCACCTGAATCTTGGTGTTACCCAAGGTTACCTTCGCTAAACAATGATGATGGCAATGGGTAGACCAGCTCGTTAGCTGACCTGAAGCCCAATTGATCTGAGGGGAGTGAAGTTGTAACCATGGCATGCCAAGAATGATCGTGGAAGTTGTCATCCGCAAAACCAGAAATTGTAGACTCTCTCTATGTAACACCCCCACCGTGACCATTAACTCTGGGGTCTGAGACAGAGGGTATTTACTCTGCAGAGGAGAGTCGTCTACTGCAGTGACCAGAATCTGTTGATTCAAAGGGAAAATAGGAATCCCCAATTTCTTCGCAAATTCATAATCCATAAAGTTGGCTGCTGAGCCAGAGTCTTGGAAGGCTTCAGTAGCAACTGTTTGGTCCTCCCACGATATAGAACAAGGGAGGGGCAAACATTTATCGTTTAGAGGTAAAGACTGCGCACCTAGGGTATTACCTCCGACTACATCTAGGCGGCAGCGTTTCCCGACTTTTTGGGACAATTTTGCACTCTGTGACCCTCCTCTGCACAGTATAAACAGAGCTGTTCTGTTTTTCTGCGATTCTGCTCCACCCGGGACAATTTTGACCGACCAATCTGCATTGGCTCCGGCGGAGGTGAAGCGGGTGGAGGAGAGGCGTAGGAAACATATCTCACATTGTTCCTACTCCGAGTCTGCCTCTGGTAGCGTAGACGACGATCAACCCTGAAAGCTAATGAAATGGCCTCATTAATAGACTTCGGCTCAGGATGTCCCAACATTAGATCAGAGATCGCGTCTGACAACCCTGACAAAAAAACAGTCCAGAAGTTCAAATGACCCCCATCTAGCTGATACTGCCCATTTCCTGAACTCAGCTGCGTAAATTTCAACCGGATCCTTGCCTTGCCGCAAAGTCTTGAGCTTCCGCTTAGCGGTAGAAGCAATGTCCGGATCATCATAAATTATAGCCATTGCTTTAAAAAATTCCTCAACTGAAGTTAGGGCCTCATGCCCTGTCTGGAGACTATATGCCCAAGTCTGGGAATCCCCTGACAACAGAGTCTTAATAAAAGTAATTCTCTGTGCCACGGTTCCTGATGAATTAGGCCTTAACTTAAAGTATGACAACACTCGATTTCTAAAATTCTGAAAGTCAGATCTGTGACCAGAAAACCTTTCGGGCACAGGCATACGTAAGTCTGTACCTGGAGGAGATCGCACTGTATTCACAGCCATCTGAAGGACTTGTACAGACCCAGACAAAGCGTTGATCTGGGTCTGATGACTGTCCAGCACTCAGATGTAATTTTCCACCGAGGTGGTGAGTGCATCAAGAAGGCTGTTAAGTGCGTCCATTTTGTTTTTATGGTCTGCCGTTCTGTAACAATCGGTGTCAGCACGCAGAGAGAATCTGATTATTGATGATCTGCAGAATCACCAATAATACAAGTATAACTAACCTCTGGACACCTATATAGTGTGAGTGTTTGGTGCAACAGTAATGACTTTGAGTGGGACCACCCGAGGAGCAGGTGGTCCCTGGCAGTATGAGAAATACCTCCCTCTGGGAAGTGCAAACACCTTCCAACAGCCTGAGACTTCCAAAGGGGTGGAGCCCCCGGCTGAATAGCAGGAAGGCCCTGTGGCTAAGTGACAGCCAGAAGGTGGGTGTCACAAGCAGGACTGGAGACTAACCTCTCAATGGAGAGGGATAGCTCGCAAGGTCGGGCAGGCTAGGTCGGCAACACACAGGCAGATAAGGTACAAAGACAGAAGGCTGATTCAGTAACCAGGGACAGGCAGGGTTGGCAACAAGTAATCAGATATGCATAGGTACCGAATGAGAAAGCAGAAGGATAGTCAGGAATGCAATAGGTCATAACAAATATCAAACAATGCCTAGTCTTGGGTGTGAGGTCCGTGGTCTCAACACCCTGGAACTAGTCTGAAGTATAACACAATGGTAACACAGTATCTTTAGTCTTGGGTGTGAGGTCCGTGGTCTCAACACCCTGGAACTAGTCTGAAGTATAATACAATGATAACACAGTATCCCTAGTCTTGGGTGTGAGGTCCGTGGTCTCAACACCCTGGAACTAGTCTGAAGTATAACACAATGATAACACAGTATCCCTAGTCTTGGGTGTGAGGTCCGTGGTCTCAACACCCTGGAACTAGTCTGAAGTATAACACAATAATAACACAGTAGTAATCTGGCTCAGTGTGAATTCCCCCGTCCTCCTGGTTCTAACACACTGTGGGATCTGACTATGGTCTGAGTGCTTTCACATAAGTGTTCGCAACGGCAGACAACTTGAGACTGACCAGCAATAACTATATATAGAGCGGCGCTCCCCGGCGCCACCCATCGCTGATCAACCAATAGCCACTCGCTCTGAGATCAGCTGACCAACCTGGTCAGCTGATCCCTTCTCGTTTGTCATAAAGGTTCTGCCTCTCAGCGCGCGCGCGCATTCCTCAATCTGTGTGCACTAACAGGCCCAGCCACATCAGACGCACGCTGCCGTGTGCAAACCGCCGAGCTGCATGCGGAACCAGCCGCCTCGCTGCCAGTCCGCGCGGCGGCTTTTCCGCAATCTATTACAACAATGTGTGGGGACATCTAGTGGGAAACAATTACATAAAAAAATGCACATTTTACACTCCATAAATTAAATAAAAATAAATTAACTCCTTCAAATATTTTCTTTTATATGGGCTCAGAAACAGCCAAGAATAAAATTATCAATTATGCTTCTGCAAAAAAAAAAGATGGAGGTATATCAGTCCTTAGCCTGTACAAATATTATCTAGCCTCCCAACTGTCCTACCTACTGATGTTTTATGCTGGTGAGCGTACTCCACTCTGGATATATTTAGAGCGTAACCTTATTACAACATTAAGTTGGAAGAATCAGTTCCATTGCACCTACCACTCCCTGACTATATGGAATAGAGTTCAGTTCAAATATAGCTTGCAGTCCCGACCTTCCAGGTTAGTGGAATTTTTAAGAAACCCTGACTTTCAGGAGGGATGGAATGTCGTGGTCTTCCGATCAGGGGTGCAGCTAAGGTTTTTGTGGCCCCAAGCGGACTGTAGGAAGTGGCCCTATCCTGCGGCGCGTGAAGCGCACCGCGGCGTGGCTATCCCGCATAAGTGGGCGTGGCCATGACATGTGGGTGGAGCTAGAGGGCGGATTGGGGCGGGGTTGTTTGCGGGGAAAATGGATGTGGGGGTGATTGAGGCGCGCGCAGCGCGCCGCGCCGAAAGATGGATTTGGCCATGACATTGTATGGGCGGAGCTTAACCATAGCACAGCAAATATAGCCAACTATGACCATTAAATAATAAATGCAGCAACAGTTACCCCAGACACCAGAAAATAAAAAGGCAATTTGTGCAACATTTCAGCAGAAAACAAACGCAATTTGTGCAACATTTCAACAGAAAACAAACAGAATTTGGGCCACATTTCAGCAGAAATCAAACGCAATTTGGGCCACATTTCAGCAGAAATGAAACGCAATTTGGGCCACATTTCAGCAGAAATCAAATGCAATTTGGGCACATTTTCAGCAGAAATCAAACACAATTAGGGCCACATTTCAGCAGAAATGAAACGCAATTTGGGCCACATTTCAGCAGAAATGAAACGCAATTTGGGCCACATTTCAGCAGAAATCAAATGCAATTTGGGCACATTTTCAGCAGAAATCAAACGTAATTAGGGCCACATTTCAGCAGAAATCAAACGCAATTAGGGCACATTTTCAGCAGAAATCAAATGCAATTAGGGCACAGTTCAGCAGAAATCAAACGCAATTTGGGCACATTTTCAGCAGAAATCAAACACAATTTGGGCCACATTTCAGCAGAAATCAAACCCAATTTGGCAACATTTTCAGCAGAAATCAAACGCAATTATGGCACATTTTCAGCAGAAATCAAACGCAATTAGGGCACATTTTCAGCAGAAATCAAATGCAATTAGGGCACAGTTCAGCAGAAATCAAACGCAATTAGGGCACAGTTCAGCAGAAATCAAACGCAATTAGGGCTACATTTTCAGCAGATATCAAACGCAATTTGGGCACATTTTCAGCAGAAATCAAACACAATTAGGGAACAGTTCAGCAGAAATCAAACACAATTAGGGCACAGTTCAGCAGAAATCAAACACAATTAGGGCACAGTTCAGCAGAAATCAAACACTATTAGGGCACAGTTCAGCAGAAATCAAACACTATTAGGGCACATTTTCAGAGCTGCAAAAAGAAAAGAATTTACTCAGCTGGCACTGGCAGAAGTCTTCTCACCCCGTCTCCTCTCCTGGCCGGCTCCTCAGGCTCGCAGTTCCCACGGAGCTCCCTCCCTCCTCCAATCTCCCGCGGTGATTGAATCAGGGCTACGAGAAGATGGCCACCCGAAGCCCTGTACTGGAGACATAGTCTCCAGAGCAGGGCTTCGGCGGCGGCCATCTTCCCGTAGCCCTGCCCTACTCTGCTCTGCCAGCCCCGCGGGGCTGCGGGAAAACAGTGACGTCACGCCGACGTCACTGAGCCGCCGAGGCCCTTACGATCTTGAGGCCCCAAGCGACCGCTTGGTTCGCTTTATGCCTCGCGGCGCCCCTGCTTCCGATGGTGGTCCCCAAAAAACCTCACCTCTCTAAAAGATGTTTTACATGATGGTAAGATTCGCTCTAGACAGAGCATTATGGTTCCGTTTCTTATTCCAGCTTCTAAATTCTTCAGGGCCCACCAGCTGCTCCATTATATTTTATCCCTTGCCAAAAAGTGTGAAAAGTTATAACTACCTCTCTTGCGACTCTATGTACATCAGATCCTCATCCGCAAGCGGACCCTGTGTTTCCTTTACTCAACCATGAATGCTGAGCCACACAATCTCAGATTTCCTTTCCTTTCCTTGGATGATGAACAATGGCAACAATGCTTTGATACGCTGTCTAAGGGCAGCCCACAGGTAACCAACATGGAGGTTTTATTACGCCTATTACATAGGTCCTTGTATGTCCTAGGTTAAATGTTAAACAAAAAAAGATTTCTGCACAGTTATACCATGTTTCAGGCAAATTTTATTTTTATCAACTATAAATTGGATTCCTAAATGGGTGCAAAATCAGTAAGGTGTTATAGCTACAGCACCACGGAATATGTTGGTGCTTTATAAATCAATAATAATAAGGCAATTTGGGATTACTATGTCTTAATTTTAAACACAATTATCCTTTTAAGTGACCTAGTGGAGTGCCTTACTGAAATTCATACCTTTCTTAAAAAATAAAATTGCCTAAAGTAATTTATTGCATTTATAGTTATAGTGCTGCTGTGTTGTCAAGGACAAAAAGATGAAGTAGTACTTCAGTGCAATTTTTCCTTAGCCTCCTCTTCTTTGCATGATATAGCAAAAAAAAAAAAAGTCTGAGCCAAGGGAAAAAAAACAGTATACAATAGGAGGTTCTTCTGGTGTGCTTTATGTAAGAAGTACTCAGAATTATCATCAGGGTTATTCTTCTTTAGGGTCAGAAAATAGAAATAAATGAACCTTTTAAGCGAAAAAAAAAATTCATAGTGTAAAGCAGATCCTATCTACATGTATAAATCCAATGTCAGAGAGAGGGGTGAGCAGATACATATGTGTCAACTCAAGTTTCTAGTGGATGGGGCTGATTCAGAGTAAACCCGTAACCCCACAGACTGTTTTCCCATTGCCACCAAGAGCCATTTTCACCCATCAGTGTTCCTCCCATTCATTGGGCCATAACTTTATAATTGCTTATCACTAGGGATGGGACGAATCCACAATTTTTTCGAATCCGAATCCGAATCTGAAAAGGTTCTCGAATATCTCGAACCTTTCGAATCCCGAATCTAACGAATCCTGCACATAAGAATTGTGCGATCCGTGGTATAGTTGCCCGCAGTATAGGTAGCGAGGTAAAGGTGCCTTCAGTATAGCTAGCTAGGTATGGGTGCCTTCAATATTGGTAGCTTTCAGTATAGGTAGCAAGGTATAGGGGCCTGCAGTATAGGTAGAAAAGTATATGGGCCTTCAGTATAGGTAGCAGGGTATATGGGCCTTCAGTATAGATAGCAGGGTATATGAGCCTTCAGTATAGGTAACAGGGTATATAGAGGCCTTAATTATAGGTAGGTATGTAGGTAGGTATAGGGGCCTTTAGGTAGGTAAAGGGACCTTCAGTATAGGTAGCAGGGTATAGGGCCTTAAGTATAGGTAGGTATGTAGGTAGGTATAGGGGCCTTTAGGTAGGTAGGTATATGGGCCTTTAGGTAGGTAGGTAGGTAGGTAGGTACGTATAGGGGGCCTTTAGGTAGGTATAGTGGCCTGTAGGTAGGTAGGTATAGTGGCCAGTAGGTAGGTAGGTATAGTGTCCTGTAGGTAGGTAGGTAGTTAAAGGGACCTTCAGTATAGGTAGCAGGGTATAGGGCCTTAAGTATAGGTAGGTAGGTAGGTATAGGGGCCTTTAGGTAGGTAGGTATAGGGGCCTTTAGGTAGGTAGGCACGTATAGGGGGCCTTTAAGTAGGTAGGTAGGTATAGAGGCATGTAGGTAGGTATAGGGGCCTTTAGGTAGGTAGGTAGGTAGGTATGTATAGGGGGCCTTTAGGTAGGTAGGTAGGTAGGTAGATATAGGGGGCCTTTAGGTAGGTATAGTGGCCTGTAGGTAGGTAGGTATAGTGGCCGGTAGGTAGGTATAGTGTCCTGTAGGTAGGTAGGTAGTTAAAGGGACCTTCAGTATAGGTAGCAGCTTATAGGGCCTTAAGTATAGGTAGGTATGTAGGTAGATAGGTATAGGGGCCTTTAGGTAGGTAGGTATAGGGGCCTTTAGGTAGGTAGGTAGGTAGGTATAGGGGCCTTTAGGTAGGTATAGGGGCCTTTAGGTAGGTAGGTAGGTAGGTATAGGGGCCTTTAGGTAGGTAGGCATGTATAGGGGCCTTTAGGTAGGTATAGGGGCCTTTAGGTAGGTAGGTAGGTACATATAGGGGGCCTTTAGGTAGGTATAGGGGCCTGTAGGTAGGTAGGCATAGTGGCCGGTAGGTACGTATAGGGGGCCTTTAGGTAGGTATAGGGGTAGGTAGGTAGGTGGGTATGTAGGTAGGTAGGTAGGTAGGTGTCGCTCCCCCCCCCCCCCCCCCCGTGCCTCCTCCGCTCACCCCCACGGCCTCCTCTGTCCCCCGTGCCTCCTCGCTCACCCCTGCATAAGTATCAACTCACCTGTCCAGTGGAGCGCAGAGCAGCAGACCTCGTCATTACTTCTCGGTTCCCTCTAGTGGCCGGACCGGCTTTTACTGATGACGTCATTGTAAAAGCCGTCACTAGAGGGAACCAGGAAGTGAGCGAGAGGTCTGCCGCTCTGCGCTCCACTGGACAGGTGAGTTTATACAATGTATGCGGGCGGGCGGAGGAGGCGCGGTCGGGCGGAGGAGGCGCGGGGGGGGGGGGGTCGGAGGAGGTCGGAGGAGGACGAGTGCGAGCGGCGAATGCGCGGCAATGCAGCGTCGGGATTCGGCGGATTCGCAAAGTGGAAAATGGCGTCGGGATTCGAATCCACGAATCTCGAATATTTCCCAATATTCGAGGGATTCGTGGATTCGCCGGATTCGTCGTCCCATCCCTACTTATCACTAGAGTTGGGCCGAACGGTTCGCCTGCGAACGGTTCCATGCGAACTTCAGTGGTTCGCGTTCGCGTCCCGCAGGCGAACCTTTGCGGAAGTTCGGTTCACCCCATAATGCACATGGAGGGTCAACTTTGACCCTCTACATCACAGTCAGCAGGCCCAGTGTAGCCAATTAGGCTACACTAGCCCCTGGAGCCCCACCCCCCCTTATATAAGGCAGGCAGCGGCGGCCATTACGGTCACTCGTGTGCTGCCTGCGTTAGTGAGAGTAGGGCGAGCTGCTGCAGACTGTCTCTCAGGGAAAGATTAGTTAGGCTTAATTTGTTCTTGTCTGGCTGCATACCTGTTCTGTGAACCCACCATTGCATACCTGTGCTGTGAACCCACCACTGCATACCTGTGCTGTGAACCCACCACTGCATACCTGTGCTGTGAACCCTCCACTGCATACCTGTTCTGTGAACCCACCACTGCATACCTGTGCTGTGAACCCACCACTGCATACCTGTTCAGTGAACCTGCCACTGCATACCTGTTCTGTGAACCCACCACTGCATACCTGTTCAGTGAACCCACCACTGCATACCTGTTCAGTGAACCCACCACTGCATACCTGTTCAGTGAACCCGCCACTGCATACCTGTTCTGTGAACCCACCACTGCATACCTGTATAGTGAACCCACCACTGCATACCTGTGCTGTGAACCCACCACTGCATACCTGTGCTGTGAACCCACCACTGCATACCTGTGCTGTGAACCCACCACTGCATACCTGTTCAGTGAACCCACCACTGCATACCTGTGCTGTGAACCCACCACTGCATACCTGTTCTGTGAACCCACCACTGCATACCTGTTCTGTGAACCCGCCACTGCATACCTGTTGTGTTCAGTGAACCCGCCACTGCATACCTGTTCTGTTCAGTGGACCCGTCACTGTATACCTGTTTAGTGACCCCGCCACTGCATACCTGTTGTGTTCAGTGAACCTGCCACTGCATACCTGTTCTGTGAACCCGCCACTGTATACCTGTTCTGTTCAGTGAACCCGCCACTGCATACCTGTTCTGTTCAGTGGACCCGCCACTGTATACCTGTTCAGTGAACCCACCACTGCATACCTGTGCTGTGAACCCACCACTGCATACCTGTTCTGTGAACCCACCACTGCATACCTGTTCAGTGAACCCGCCACTGCATACCTGTTGTGTTCAGTGAACCCGCCACTGTATACCTGTACTGTTTAGTGAACTCGCCACTGCATACCTGTTGTGTTCAGTGAACCTGCCACTGCATACCTGTTCTGTGAACCCGCCACTGCATACCTGTTGTGTTCAGTGAACCCGCCACTGCATACCTGTTCTGTTCAGTGGACCCGCCACTGTATACCTGTTTAGTGAACCCGCCACTGCATACCTGTTGTGTTCAGTGAACCTGCCACTGCATACCTGTTCTGTGAACCCGCCACTGTATACCTGTTCTGTTCAGTGAACCCACCGCATCAGTGCGCATACCTGTGCAGTTAAGTGAACCCACCTACTTACGTGAGTGCACGCAGTGTGATATACCACTCCGTGCATACCCGATATGGACAAAACAGGTAGAGGAAGAGGTAGTGCCAGAGCCAGAGGAAGGCCACCCGGCAGGTCTGTGCGAGGTCGTGTAAATGTAATTTCGTGTGGACCTGGCCCACAGTACAGTGCTCGGAAGAAGGCACGTCCCATCACGTCCCAAGATTGTCAGGACGTGGTTGAGTATTTAGCGACACAGAACACCTCATCTTGCTCAGCCACCAGCGCTACTACTAGCACCACTTCCGCTGCATTTGACACTTCGCAAGAATTATTTAGTGGTGAAATCACTGATGCACAGCCATTGTTGTTACAGCCAGATGAATTTTCACCAGCTCATATGTCTGCGTTACGCGGCAACACTATGGATGTAACGTGTAAGGAGGATGAAGGACCTACTGATGGTGCATGTTTGGATTTTTCTGAGTCAAGCGAAGCTGGGCAGGATGACTACGATGATGACGATGATAGGGATCCTCTGTATGTTCCCAATAGAGGAGATGAAGAGGGGGACAGTTCACAGGGGGAGTCAGAGAGTAGTAGGAGGAGAGAAGTTGCTGAAAGAAGCTGGGGCAGCTCTTCGTCAGAAACAGCTGGTGGCAGAGTCCGGCACCATGTATCGCCACCTATGTACAGCCAGCCAACTTGCCCTTCAGCATCAGCTGCTGAGGTCCCCATAGTGCCCACATCCCAGGGTGGCTCAGTGGTGTGGAAATTTTTTAATGTGTGTGCCTCAGATCGGACCAAAGCCATCTGTTCGCTCTGCCAACAAAAATTGAGCCGTGGAAAGGCCAACACTCACGTAGGGACAAGTGCCTTACGAAGGCACCTGGAGAAAAGGCACAAACAGCAATGGGATGGCCACCTGAGCAAAAGCAGCAGCAGCACACAAAAGCAAAGCCACCCTCCTTCTCCTCTTCCTCCTCCATCAGGTGCATTATCTGCTTCTGCCGCTTTCTCCCTTCCACCTTCACAGGCACCCTCCTCCACTCCGCCTCTGCCCTTGAGCGGTTCCTGCTCCTCTGCCCACAGCAGCAGTCAGGTGTCCGTGAAGGAAATGTTTGAGCGGAAGAAGCCAATTTCGGCCAGTCACCCCCTTGCCCGACGTCTGACAGCTGGCGTGGCGGAACTGTTAGCTCGGCAGCTGTTACCATACCGGCTGGTGGACTCTGAGGCCTTCCGTAAATTTGTGGTCAAGCAAGAGGAGATGGAGGGTACTGGATCCGACTTTGTGCAGATGTCGTCTTTTATGCTGTCCTGCCTGTTGAGGGACCCCCGTATAAAAAACCTCAAGGGGAATGAGCTGTACTGGGTGGCCACACTACTAGACCCTCGGTACAGGCACAAAGTGGCGGACCTGTTACGAACTCACCAGAAGGTGGAAAGGATGCAGCACATGCAGAACCAGCTGTCAACTATGCTTTACAATGCCTTTAAGGGTGATGTGACAGCACAACGCCAGCAAGGTACCACTGCCACTAATCCTCCTCCCGTGTCCACGCAGTCAAAGACAGGACGCTCCAGCGATCTCATGGTGATGTCGGACATGCGGACGATCTTTAGTCCAACGCCTCGCCGTAGCCCTTCCGGATCCACCCTCCACCAACGCCTGGAACGGCAGGTAGCCGACTACCTGGCCTTAAGTGTGGATGTAGACACTGCTGTGAACAGCGATGAGGAACCCTTGAACTACTGGGTGCGCAGGCTTGACCTGTGGCCAGAGCTGTCCCAATTTGCCATCCAACTTCTCTCCTGCCCTGCCGCAAGCGTCCTGTCAGAAAGGACCTTCAGCGCAGCTGGAGGCATTGTCACAGAGAAGAGAAGTCGCCTAAGTCACAAAAGTGTTAAGTACCTCACCTTTATCAAAATGAATGAGGCATGGATCCCGGAGGGCTGCTGCCCGCCCCAAGACTAAGTCAGTCCCTGCACACACAGCATCTCTGCCTGCACGCCGTGTGACTGGCTGCCTGGCCTGCACCAAGAAGACTAAGTCGCTCCCAGTCCCTCCACACAGCATGTCTGCCTACAGGCCGCTTGACTACCTTCTCCGCCACCACCAACAGGGTCCGGGACTCCAGGCGGATTGCTGAATTTTTTAGGCCGCTGCTAGCAGCGGCCGCTGTAATAATTTTTCTGGTGCGTGTACATGACTGCCTAATTTTTCTGGCTGCACTGCGGGCAGCTGCAACAACAAAAGAAAAGGCATGTACATGCGCCCATTCCCCTTCGTGATCATTACCTTGCCGTGGTGAAGGGGCTTGCGTATCACAATGAAGCAATGACCGGCGCCTAGATGAGTGTCTCGGGGGGCACACAAAAGATAATAAGGTCGTTGCTTCATTGTGGTCAGACCAAATTTGATCAGCTGGACAGTCACTGTTCTGTCATTCAGCTACATCAGCCAGGCGACCATATGGGCTGTAAAGCCACCAAAACCTGCACTCTCGCCATGGTGCGCACCAGTCCAGCACGGCCGTCACTACACAAACAGCTGTTTGCGTTGCGTTACACGGTGAGTTTGGTGTGTCAGTGTGAAGCAGTACCTTAATTACACTACCTGATTGATGTATACACATGCAAGATGTTTTAAAGCACTTTAGGCCTGTCATTTAGCATTCAATGTGATTTCTGCCCTTAAAACGCTGCTTTGCGTCAAATCCAGATTTTTCCCGGGGACTTTTGGCATGTATTCCACTCCGACATGCCCCCCTCCAGGTGTTAGACCCCTTGAAACATCTTTTCCATCACTTTTGTGGCCAGCATAATTTTTTTTTTTCAAAGTTCGCATCCCCATTGAAGTCTATTGCGGTTCGCGAACTTTAACGCGAACCGAACCTTCCGCGGAAGGTCGCGAACCAGGTTCGCGAACCTAAAATCGGAGGTTCGGCCCAACTCTACTTATCACAACTAAATGATCTATATTTTGTTGTTTTTTTTTGCCACAAATTAGGCCACACATGTTTTCAGTAATTATTTTATTTTGTATGCATTTTATAGGGAAACAATGAAAAAATACACTATTCTATCCCCTATAAATAAATAACGCAACTATAGATATAATCCATATATTTATTTGCCCATTTGTCTCGGCTATTGCAACATTTAAATTATGTCCCTAGTACAATGTATTTTGACAACATATTATTTGAAAATAAAGGTGTTTTTCGTACCTTATCAATAATAAAAGCCCTTATTTGCTAAAATAACA
The DNA here is from genome assembly GCF_040937935.1 of Hyperolius riggenbachi. Classification (NCBI taxonomy): domain Eukaryota; kingdom Metazoa; phylum Chordata; class Amphibia; order Anura; family Hyperoliidae; genus Hyperolius; species Hyperolius riggenbachi. Next base: position 111,519,216 of record NC_090649.1, on the reverse strand, counting down.
GTTGTATAGCCTTATGGCCTACATATAAAAAAAGTCGAACCACGTAGGAAAAAAGGAAAAAGACAGTCGGCACTACTTGGAGAAGTTGCCCTTTAGATGTGTTGGGACTGACTCACAAAACACCTATATTCCAGATGCGTGCTCAGGATGACATAACGCTGCAGCATAACATTGTAACAAGGGAGATTGAAAAACATCCGGCACTGCATTGAAGAAATAGCGCATTTATTCTGGACTTGTGCTCAAAAAATGTTAGGATGCAAACAGCAAACAATTCAACATGAAGAACAATACAGTCCTACCATAGGTGCTTGAATGGCAGTGGGTGCTGGGTGTGATACGGGCAGCCTGACGGCCGTTTCGCACAGCGGTGCTTCTTCTAAGGCTCAACCAGTTGTTACAATATAAAAAAAGTCCCTAAGGTAACTATTTATGTAATCTTTTTTAAAACAAGTGTTAAGTCTTTCCTTACAAGTGTTTCTGTTTGGTAACTATGGGGGAGGAGGGCTTTAGAAGGGGTTAAAAACTATAGTAATTTATTGTTCATGTATTTTAATTGTAATTTACTATGGTACAAACGCTATCCTGGATTACCAGGAAGTGTTCTATCTTTTTTAATGTTACTTTTTACTTTCATTATTATGAATAAACATGGCTTCTAATTGGAGCCATGTTCATTCATATACAGAGACTTGAGATCATATGCAATTCACTTTTTCACTGAGTTTTCTCCTTGGTGATATTTTCACAACTTAAAATAAAATGCTTTTTAAATACCCCACAAGCAAACAAATACTAAAAATAATATTTACAGTCATTGTCACCTACTATTTGGTAATTTTTCCATTGCAAAGTGCTAAAAAGTTATTGTAATTTGAAGATGAAAAATTATCTCCTAGCAGTAAACTCAGGAGAAAAAGTGAATTGCATATGGGCCTTTGATTGGCTCAGGAAACAGGTTACAAGTATAAGTCCTGCCATGTGCTTCCACTGATGATTGACAGGATGCATTGGTACATCCTGATAGGGCTAGCAAGACTCGAACTGGACACATATAAACATCCACTTTGAGCTTATAGGTTAAACCAATTGATCATTGCAAAATGCTACTCCTTGCTTTGAGTTGTGATCAATTCACCCTAGATAGTGGGCCATTCTGCTTGCTGTGAAATCATTTCAAAATAATAACAGTATAGGAAAATGTATTTGTATAGGATACAAATTATAAAATACAATTTAATTGTATAGGAAAACTTCCCAATCAATTAAATATTCAGCACTTAAAGTGAACCTGAATTAATGTAAATAAAACATGTAGTGGATATTATTACTCTAATGAAAATAAAGGAATAAAAGTATTATTTTACTTTTCAGGTGTCGCCATTTGTATGTCTGCTGTCGGGTGGAGTGTACCCTCATATGCTGGATGGCATGTGTAAATTGCTAGCCAGCTCCTTCCTCCAGCCCCTCTCTCCTGAATATGCTTATTAGCTGTAGGAGTGTACACCTACTCAAGTGTTTGTCCTCCTGTGACACTGTGTGACCCTGAGAATTCTTATCTTTCTTTAGTATGAAAATAAAAATCCAAGAGGGGGGCTCCAGGGGAGTATTTGATTACCACCTGTTCAGGGCACTGCTACATGAGTCATATGTGTCTCCCCCGGAATCCCCTCTTTACTTTGCTTTCAGGGAGCTCCTGCTGAGTGGGAGAGAGAGACTTATCAGCTCTCAGCATGACTAAAACTGCATCTGGCCCCTTGCTTTGGCAGCATGCCATGGGGAGGAGCTAAATACAGCGTGCATGAAAAAAGAGCGCCGTGAAAAAAGGGCCTGACTTATTAACGAATTTGGCACCAGGTATTAACAAAATTTTCTAACGAAATCCATTGCTGTCAAGCTTTATTAACGATAATTACTGTTGCAAAAACAAACGAGAAATAATAACAAATAAATATTAACATAATACTATAAGAGAAAAGATACCCCTATAAACAGCACCACTGCAGACAATATGTATCTATCAAAAAATGTCTTTATTAAAAACATCTAAAAACAGCATAATATTGTATTTCCAGCCATATTCAACATAATGGGCTAGATATAATAATCTTTTTTTTTTTCATCATAAAATTTTTATTAATGTTCAAATACAAAATTCCAGAACAATGAAAACAGCTGATCGCATATTATTAATCATACATTCAGGTAATCATACGGTCTGTTCTATGGGTAACACATCTAGTCTGTCTTATTCCGATGATAAATGGAGGGAGCTGATACATGAGGCACTCCTATGAGCTTGTCCCAACCCGGGAGTTTTTACTTGACCTATACTAGGTAACTCCCAGGGACTAAGACCTCAATGTACTGTATCAATCCAGTGGGCCGAAAGATTGCCCTTGATACAAGGATAAAGGAGTCATACTTGTGTACTAGAGTACCTGTATAATGCCTGACATTGCTGTGGATATTAAATATATCGCCTGTAGGAAGGACAGACACAGTCAAACTAATCTACCTAAATATACTGTAACTACCTACTTAACTTATAGTGTGGTGTATACCAGGAGCTATATTGGAAGTGAGAATCTAGTCAGTGTATTCCAACCAGGTATCAGGAAGGGAGAAGGCCTTATGCTCCCCTGAGGATTTTAATCTAATTTTATGTTCCATATCAAGGTTGCTGTTTACTTGGGAGATTAGTTGGGAAATAGAAAGAGGATCGGCCGATTTCCAATTTCTAGTTATCTGAGAGAGTGCCGACAAAATGATATGCATAACCTGAGGCTGCATGTTTAGTGGGAGCTCCTCCAACCCTACTAAAAGTAGTGCCAGTTTAGCTGATAGTCGTATGTTTGGCAGGAAGAAACTATTAATTAGATATAATAATCTATTATGTTCAATCTCAGTAGATGTACAACCTGTAACCACTGAGCCCCCTCATGGATGAACCCGGGTTCAGTAAGAATTATAAAGTGCAAAAAACCTGTGTATAACAGTGCATATCAGCTCTACTTGGAACCATGAAAGTGCATATAATGCTATATTTACACAAACAAACAATCATTCAGCATATGCAATAACCTGAACTGTGCAACCTATCAGACTAAAAGTGCAGTTTAAATACTGTCAGAGTCACTAATAACCAAGTGAAAGCAGCCTATAGGGTCTGCAAGGAAGTGAATAAGTAGAAGATATACTTAGCCGGGTATAAAAAGAGAGGCAGGCGCAGACTGGCTTGGAAAGACGGAAATATCCCCTCAGGACATAGCCCACATGCTCCGTGGTTGTCACTTCGCTTTGAAAGGTGAGGTGGATAGCCGTGCTGTGTAGCCGCCATTGCAGATTTAAATAAGAAAGAGAAGGGTGAACCACTCCCTGCATCATCTCCAGCTGCCGGAAATGATGTAAGCCAGGAGGAAGAGGAAGAACCAGTGTGGAAAGCAAACCTCAGAGAAATGAAAAGGCCATATAAGGAGATGTCTCAGAGGGATGTGGGCTGCAGATCCGCGCCACCCGGTGGTAAGAGCAGAAATGCAGATAATGCACATCTATATAAGTATAATGCAATAAGATATAGGAGATATAAAAGATATAGATAATCAAAACAACACCACCCGGTGGCAGAGAGTGGAATTGCAGACGAACACATCTTATTCAAATTTAATGCACTCTAGTGCAGAAATTGCAATCCATATATATGAATGATCTATGACATCACCAAGTCGCAAAAATTATGATTACAAACCTCACGCATCTATGCAGTCAAATACAAGAATATCACAATGACAAGATATAAAAATACACACATGAAGTAATGCATTAGGGAATCACAATCTCCTAAAGAGTTCTAATTACTAAATGCGAAGTCCATAGGTAGCAACAGAAGTTCCAAAGTGCCAAGTTCTTACAATACAAATAGAATCAGTGTGGCCATGATGGGCAATCTTGCGTTAGGCCAAGAAGTATGCAGTCTTACAAAGTATCTATGCGAGTCCAACAGCGTCCAAGTACAGAGGTCCACATTCAATGTCCACATATGCAGGCCATTACAGCCTGAACAAATCTTGAAAAAATAAAAAGATAAACATATTTATCAGCAAACATCAGAACCTTTACAGCTCCATATACAAGATTATGCAAAACCATGGAAGTTACAGAAAAGGACCCAATTTCAACAGACAGGTATTATATAATCCCACAAAGCCCGACCAAATAATTTCTTCATTTAGGCCCCATGGGTTTATACTCTTCAACTGATAGATCCACCTGACTTCTCTTTTCAAAAGTAAGTTAACTATGTTACCGCCTCTAATGCCAGTTCTAATATGCTCCAAGCCACATACCACCATATCTCTATAGGAACCTCTGTGAAATTGCAGACAATGTGCTGCCACAGAGGTGAGGGGTTTACCTTCCCTTTGATCTCTTTCTGCCAGTCTGATATTGGAGAAGTGTTGCTGTATCCTAGTTTTAAGTAGTGTTGGGCGAACACCTGGATGTTCGGGTTCGGGAAAGTTCGCCGAACATGGCCGCAATGTTCGGCATGTTCGGGCCGAACCCCGAACTCCCCGAACATCCCGCTTTTGGGGGCCCTATGGGGTCGCAGGCATAAGGGGGGAGCATGCCCCGATCGCGGGGGGGGTCGGAAATTCCCCCCACCCCCTCCGCTAGCGCTCCCCCCTCTGCCCGCTTCCCCATTCAAAAGTTAGGAAGTGAAACTGTACCTGTGCGGCCGGTAGTGGGTGACTGGCAGTGGGCGGCACTATGGAGAGACTGAGGAGGAGGAGGAGTCCGGAGAGTGACGCGTTGAGGGAGGCCGGGCAGTGGGCGGATCAGCAGTAGTACCGTACCTCCCGAACCCGAACATCCAGGTGTTCGCCCAACAGGTACAGTTTCACTTCCTAACTTTTGAATGGGGAAGCGGGCAGAGGGGGGAGCGCTAGCGGAGGGGGTGGGGGGAATTTCCGACCCCCCCCGCGATCGGGGCATGCTCCCCCCTTATGCCTGCAACCCCATAGGGGGCCAGTATTCGGGCGAACAGGGCCCTGTTCGTGCCGAACAGGGGCCCTGTTCGGCCAGGCAATGAGCCGTTCGGGCGAACCCGAACAGTTTGGCCGAACACCACCAGGTGTTCGGCCGAACATCACCCGAACAGGGTGATGTTCTGCAGAACCCGAACAGTGGCGAACACTGTTCGCCCAACACTAGTTTTAAGTAGTGTTGGGCGAACATCTAGATGTTCGGGTTCGGGCCGAACAGGCCGAACATGGCCGCGATGTTCGGGTGTTCGACCCGAACTCCGAACATAATGGAAGTCAATGGGGACCCGAACTTTTGTGCTTTGTAAAGCCTCCTTACATGCTACATACTCCAAATTTACAGGGTATGTGCACCTTGGGAGTGGGTACAAGAGGAAAAAAATTTTAAGCAAAAAGAGGTTATAGTTTTTGAGAAAATCGATTTTAAAGTTTCAAAGGGAAAACTGTCTTTTAAATGCGGGAAATGTCTGTTTTCTTTGCACAGGTAACATGCTTTTTGTCGGCATGCAGTCATAAATGTAATACATATAAGAGGTTCCAGGAAAAAGGACCGGTAACGCTAACCCAGCAGCAGCACACGTGATGGAACAGGAGGAGGGTGGCGCAGGAGGAGAAGGCCACGCTTTGTGAGACACAACAACCCAGGCCTTGCATGAGGACAAGAAGCGTGCGGATAGCATGCTTTGTACCGCCATGCAGTCATAAATTTAATAAAGATAAGTGGTTCAATAAACAGGGACCACGCGGCAACGCTAACCCAGCAGCAGCAGACGTGATGGAACAGGAGGAGGCGCAGGAGGAGAAGGCCACGCTTTGTGAGACACAACAACCCAGGCCTTGCATGAGGACAAGAAGCGTGCAGATAGCATGCTTTGTACCGCCATGCAGTCATAAATGTAATAAAGATAAGAGGTTCCATAAACAGGGACCGGCAACGCTAACCCAGCAGCAGCAGCAGCACACGTGATGGAACAGGAGTAGGCGCAGGAGGAGAAGGCCACGCTTTGTGAGACACAACAACCCAGGCCTTGCATGAGGTACCGCCATGCAGTCATAAATGTAATAAAGATAAGTGGTTCAATAAACAGGGACCACGCGGCAACGCTAACCCAGCAGCAGCAGACGTGATGGAACAGGAGGAGGCGCAGGAGGAGAAGGCCACGCTTTGTGAGACACAACAACCCAGGCCTTGCATGAGGACAAGAAGCGTGCGGATAGCATGCTTTGTACCGCCATGCAGTCATAAATTTAATAAAGATAAGTGGTTCAATAAACAGGGACCACGCGGCAACGCTAACCCAGCAGCAGCAGACGTGATGGAACAGGAGGAGGCGCAGGAGGAGAAGGCCACGCTTTGTGAGACACAACAACCCAGGCCTTGCATGAGGACAAGAAGCGTGCGGATAGCATGCTTTGTACCGCCATGCAGTCATAAATGTAATAAAGATAAGAGGTTCCATAAACAGGGACCGGCAACGCTAACCCAGCAGCAGCAGCAGCACACGTGATGGAACAGGAGCAGGCGCAGGAGGAGAAGGCCACGCTTTGTGAGACACAACAACCCAGGCCTTGCATGAGGTACCGCCATGCAGTCATAAATGTAATAAAGATAAGTGGTTCAATAAACAGGGACCACGCGGCAACGCTAACCCAGCAGCAGCAGACGTGATGGAACAGGAGGAGGCGCAGGAGGAGAAGGCCACGCTTTGTGAGACACAACAACCCAGGCCTTGCATGAGGACAAGAAGCGTGCGGATAGCATGCTTTGTACCGCCATGCAGTCATAAATTTAATAAAGATAAGTGGTTCAATAAACAGGGACCACGCGGCAACGCTAACCCAGCAGCAGCAGACGTGATGGAACAGGAGGAGGCGCAGGAGGAGAAGGCCACGCTTTGTGAGACACAACAACCCAGGCCTTGCATGAGGTACCGCCATGCAGTCATAAATGTAATAAAGATAAGTGGTTCAATAAACAGGGACCACGCGGCAACGCTAACCCAGCAGCAGCAGACGTGATGGAACAGGAGGAGGCGCAGGAGGAGAAGGCCACGCTTTGTGAGACACAACAACCCAGGCCTTGCATGAGGACAAGAAGGGTGCGGATAGCATGCTTTGTACCGCCATGCAGTCATAAATGTAATAAAGATAAGTGGTTCAATAAACAGGGACCACGCGGCAACGCTAACCCAGCAGCAGCAGACGTGATGGAACAGGAGGAGGCGCAGGAGGAGAAGGCCACGCTTTGTGAGACACAACAACCCAGGCCTTGCATGAGGACAAGAAGGGTGCGGATAGCATGCTTTGTACCGCCATGCAGTCATAAATGTAATAAAGATAAGTGGTTCAATAAACAGGGACCACGCGGCAACGCTAACCCAGCAGCAGCAGACGTGATGGAACAGGAGGAGGCGCAGGAGGAGAAGGCCACGCTTTGTGAGACACAACAACCCAGGCCTTGCATGAGGACAAGAAGGGTGCGGATAGCATGCTTTGTACCGCCATGCAGTCATAAATGTAATAAAGATAAGTGGTTCAATAAACAGGGACCACGCGGCAACGCTAACCCAGCAGCAGCAGACGTGATGGAACAGGAGGAGGCGCAGGAGGAGAAGGCCACGCTTTGTGAGACACAACAACCCAGGCCTTGCATGAGGACAAGAAGCGTGCGGATAGCATGCTTTGTACCGCCATGCAGTCATAAATGTAATAAAGATAAGTGGTTCAATAAACAGGGACCACCCGGCAACGCTAACCCAGCAGCAGCAGACGTGATGGAACAGGAGGAGGCGCAGGAGGAGAAGGCCACGCTTTGTGAGACACAACAACCCAGG